>NW_026251930.1:0-1200000 GCF_025331425.1 Radiomyces spectabilis
GTTTATGGTAATCCAAACCCCGCGCAAACAATGACACCCTGTTACACGAGCACGCGCTTTAGGAAGCACCCTGCTCTTGCCTTTTCTGTCGCCTAGAACTGGCCATTTTCCCTCTTCCCACACTTGGCTGCCCTTCATTGCAACTCCGACCCACAACTCAAGAATTTTTTTTTCCTGTCGCCACCCAACCGTGAGTCATCTGCCACCGTCCCTCATCACCATTCTCTCCATCATTCACAGAGCATCGCACATTGGACGCTGCCGACAGTCAAACTGATTTTTTGAAGCCAAGGAAAAATGAATGCACCTTGGGCTTAAGCTTGCAGACGAGCTGATGAAGTGCTCTGTACCATATTCTCACGAAGAAGGTGCGTTCAGTTTGTATATATTCTTCAGCATCATCACCAGTCGTCCGTATAAAAAGCACAACCCTTGTCAAAGCCGGACTACCGCCAATCACTTGCTGTAATTATGTTGATCGTCGACCTGAGGAATTGTTGTCTTCCCATGATAAGGGCTTATTTTAAATCGTGTTTCAGAGAATCGCAGGAACCCAGTCGGTGAATGTGTTGTGGTATTTCACAGGACATAAGTCTACAGTGGAAGTTCGGAAATGACGCATGATATGATACAGCTTTCATTCAAATCGGCATATATGCCTGCCTACATATGATTTTTCCGTTGTCTGGATGAATCGTTATGAGGGATACATTCGACGATGGTATCTGCAGGATCAAATACGAAAGAGGAATGTCAGTGGACTTACTCATCTTTATGTTACTTGGGATTATCAGTAAGCTGCTGGATGTATATTCTATGGTCACTTGATTGAAGAGGGGTATTCTTCGATGGGAAAACATGAATCGCTATTACGGCGTTGTGGAAATCGATCGCCCAGTTTGTGTACCTGCCTGTCCTCATGCACATATGCCCTTAGTTTCAAGTCCTGAACATCGCACCATCACATCTTGATTTTTGGTGTACTTCAGCTTTGGTGTCGCTACTTCTTATCTAAATGTCGCTCCCTCACGCTTTGATTTTCACTTCAACACTCTTGATTTTCTTTCATTCACTCAGCGATAGTTGGTTTAGTATAAATACCCTCAGTTTCCGATCCAAATAAACATATCAACACAACTCCCCTACCTTTCGATCCTTAGAAATATTGCACTTGTTTTTCATTTTTTTTCTGATTCGATTTTTACTTAGACGCAACGTGTCTTTTTTTTTCTTTTTTTCTTTTTTTCTCCTTTTTCTTTCCGTTTCCAACGAATGAGACGCACAACGTTCTGATATATGTATACTGTTGGTGCGCTTACTCAACAAATTCGAGCAAGTTCAACGGCATTATGATATTCAAAACCGTCAATAACCCTAACAGCAGGTATGTACTACAGTAATATGAAACGGAACAACAACAAGAATGAATGAAATAGATGAAAGGCAGAGCACAACATGAGACAACGGTGGATAATTGAAAGGCGAGAAGAGATCGATGGAGAAAAGTGTGATGACAAGCATATAGGGTAAGCGCATGGAGCAGTATTACAACTGTGCGGATTGTGCTTGGGCGAATATCACACATGGTCGTGCATTATGGCCAAGACAACGTGTGTGCTTGACTAACAGCACCATGCCGAACAAAAAATGGCGTCCCTCTCAGATATTTTGTATCTGCTCGAATGTTTACCTATTGCAATTTGTGACGATTCGTCTCCAAACACAGCTACAAAAGATTTCAGGTCCATCAAGAAAAAAAATAAAATCTCCTTACTGTATATTCTTATGATGTTGCGGGTTTACTGTTTGAAAATGTTATCACCAGGGAATTTTACCTTAATTTACGGACTTTTGTTATGATTTGTTAGTAAGATCGTGTCGTCTCTGCAATACACCCTTGTATACAGTACATACTGATTTTCATATTCTTTGTTTTGATATAAAAATTCCATCATCTCTAGAATAAAGTCAGACTATCTTGTTTCCATCCAGCTTCGGGGTCCCATCTCTTCTTTGTTTTGTCTTGTCCGTTCCCCCGGAAAGCAAATAACACCTCTCTTGTCCGGCTGCTAGAAGTATAATCGTTTTGAGATAAAGTAGTCGGGATTTGCGTTTTTCGATTCGGGATTTTTTGGTGAGCGCCGGATACCTATACCGTTGGAAACGGGAAAGGAAAATGCAAAGAGTCTAAGACACATTGTGGCCGAATCGAAAAATGATATGAGATAGAGGGAATACAGAGATGCAATACTTTGAGCGTCAAAAAGATCAAAAGATATATGCTCGTATTTTATCCCTGATTTATTCGAATCAAAAAATAAAGGTATTTTACACTAAAATCAATTAAGCTAGAAGTCATTGAGTGAAGTGAATATTCTCACTAGATGAATAAGTAAACATCGGATGATAAGGTAACGAATATCAATTGGTGACTTCAAAATGAATTAACGAACACAGAAGGTCAAATATTGAACATCAGCGTCTGAAGTTCGCTAAGAAAAAAATGTGATATTTCAGAAAAAAAGAATCTGAAAATACAAAAATAATATACACGAAAAATAAAGAAAAAAAATAGAAACAAAAGCAAAGAATGGATCACCGCATCGTAGCTCAATGAGAAGGACAGATACGGATATTATTATTGATAGGCGACACTAGCGGATGAGGCATTCAGACAACACCGAACAGACGGGAAATTTGCCTACAAGTTTAATTCAAGAATTATTTCAAGGTGACCTCAGGGCCTATGACTAATTCTTTCTTGGGCTATGCCTTACGATCAACAAATGTTCGCGCCTTTCCCCTTTTTATTTTTCTCTTATTTGAGAAATTCTCGATGTTTGGGTTGGTACTGAGACCCGCATAATCACTGATGAATAGTCTCTGGGTTTTTTAGGGGTCTACTGAGCAGGCGGTAATATGAACAGATCAGACCATAAGCAGATTCTGTGAGGTGCCTTTTATTCTCGAGAGAGTTGGGTATTCAGCGGGAAAAAGAATATATTCCAAAGTCTAGCTATTAATAGGACATGTCTTTCATACTAAACTAGTATTCATACGTATGTGGTATGATTCGAGATAGGATAAGGTGTGTTTCCAGATTCTTAATTGATACAATTATTTTTCCATCTAATAAATGGAAAGGGTGGATGACGATCAAAACAGTTAGCCTGTGTGTGCGGTATTGGTTTGGATATGTGTTTTTACTCTGCGCCTTTCATCCAGCGGAGCCAGCGCAGTCGAATCACTCATGTCGATAATCCCGTTTCGGCTCAGTCTGTATCAAATATCATAAGCCTCAAGGTAACAAGCTAATATAGCTCGCAAGTTTATTGACACATACAGGGCAAAATATCTTTTCTTAGCATCGTTCATGGGCAAGCGATCGGCCAATTCAACAAGATTCGATCCAAGTGTCCCGCGTAGACCTGCAATAACAATGGCATCGTTTGCTTTCTTCAAATAGAAATGGTCATAAGCAAGCAGATAAGTCATGAATAATAACCGTATACCTTGATTTTTCTGGTTGAGGTTAGACGAGTAGATCGTCGTTTTGTCGGTTTCAACAGCTAAGTTTGAGACGTGTCGGCTCTTTGGTACGAAACTCATTGGTACGATCACTTAGTGTCTTCTTCATTACTGTACCTCTTCCACATTTTTGCGCTTTAATCGAAGCTGTAAGAGTTGCCCCGAACTGGTTAATTTTTCGTACTCTTTCTCAAGAACTTTTGAAGAAGACATGCGGTTGACGAAAGAATGACGCTTTATCGCAATGGGTCTTATTACTCATGTGTGAAACATTTTATTGCCCGCTATCTTAAGAGGGAAAGGGTGCAGTTCACATCATTGCAATAACTCTCTGCCGGAGACTTAAAACAATAGCTTGGGCGCACCAGAAGAAAAGATCATACTTGCCTTAACGTTACTGCATTGTACATCGCATGGAAGAGTATCCGTTAGAAGACTTGGGCCTGAGTGGCAATTGCATGAATGAATCATGTTCGCTGGTTGTTTTCCCGACTGCTTGCCAATTTCAGCCAATTATCATCCTTTCATAACTTAAGAGAAGGGACAAGATCCACAGAGCCAAACTCAACTCATGGAATTATAAAGTACTGTACTGTACAGCCACAAATCGTTCCAATTACTAAGAATGTACTTTTATAAATAAGGCCAGTTACAGTAAATAAATAAAATAATAATAGCTTTGTATAAGTGGATATTTATTTAATCTATACAGAAGTCACTGAGGGGGAGATAGTGAATTCAATGGCAAGGAGGGGAGGATTGTCCATCTGGGAGCGGAACCTTTGGGAAAGTAAGTGAAATAATTGGTATGTTGTCAAAAGGCATTGAGCTTAGCTAACGCCTAATAAGGGGCCCGAAAAAAAAAGGTGAAGTAGAGTACTAACACAGTAATAATATACTGCGTCGGAGACGTAAGAAAAAGCCCCAAATGCATGAATGGTCGCGGAATCGACGAGGATATGAGTCCTTATCTTTATTTGGCCGGGTGTTTGTAGTTCTATGTATCGATGGAAAAATGAACTACCATATCTAATCGCAAGAAAACTCGTTTGAGATTGTTTCTCCGCAGACATCATCCTGACTCAACTACACGTTCACCTGGACCCTTCAAGTGATCTCCTTTCTCGGCTTCTCTGTCAAGATGCGCACCCTTCATGGCTAAGCTGTGGCAAACGTCATTTCTTGTGCCGTCTACACATATTTCAGGCAATGGGCGCGTTAGAGTATATTTCCTACAGTTTGTTCAAAACAATTTCTGTCTGACCATGTTGCCAAATTGCAGCCACTCAACAATTGCCACAGAAAGCAGCAACCGCGTTGTGTTCCTGTTATACGTCCACTATGGATCTGTAACCATGCTATTGCAAAAAATATATGCGGTACGCTAACAGGGGTTCATATCACACTGGTGACATGACCTGTTATCTTTGTCGAGCGATTTTACAATCATACAATGACACTAGTAAGATTCCTTTTAGCACAAAGCCGTTATTAAACTGCTTATTACGGAAAGACGCTATGTTTTGTTGTCTAGGTTGTTCATCTGTTGACTCTTAGTTTAGAGGCTTCCACTCGGCCCATGATTGACTTCGGACCTACCATTTCACACATAGGCTATGCAGCATCCCCTTCTACAGTGGTTCTAATTGTTATGTCCAAACTCATTCTTTAGCGCTCTCATTATCCAAATAAGCAATAACACAGACTGAGCCGAACGGGATTATTGACATGAGCGATTCGACTGCGGGTTCTCAGTTGGCTTCGCTGGATGAAAGGCGCAAAGTAAGAACACTCGATGAAAATTACGGATTTAAAAATCTCGTCGACGAGCCGACTCTGAAGGCGCATCTGGCTCGATACAGTAAATATCTGAAGAAGGTTCGTTAACTGAAAGACGCAAAGATGGATTACTGTATAGTAGTGTTCTGCTGGAGTAATTTATTTTATTACTTTTTACTTATTCATTAGATGGATCCCAGTGAAAGGATTAGAGCAAGTTTGGGCGAAATAGAGAAGCTTAATGCAGACACTGGGGACTCCCGAGCGCTCAAAGACATCTACCGCCATATGTAAGGCAGTTAGTGGTAGAAAAAAATATAAAACACTCATGCACAATTATTTTTAGACTTCAACAACACACATACCGAACCCATATGTTCACTGACGCATATATTGACGCGTGTTCCGAAATGTCCATCATTACAAAATATTGGAGTGACGAGATCAACAAGGTCCAATGTCAAAATAATGATGACCGTGCGTTGAAGGACATCTATCGCTACGTGTAAGGCACATTAATGCTACAAAATTCTAATGGGAGTCGCTCATGCACTGCACAAATTCCTAGAGTCCAACAGCACGCCTTCAAAGGGCACATGTTCACCGATGCCTATGTCCACACGGAAAAAGGCGGATTGGAAGGTTCCACTGGTGAATTCGCCACTTGAATCCGATCGACGGAAGCAAAAATGCACAGCGATAGGCTCCCAACTAGCAAGTGGTCTGTCCAGCCGTTGTGGACTGTTTGCGCACCGGTTACCAACACTTATGCCTGGTGCACAACTACTACCTTGGTCTCGGTATTGATTACCGCTACTCATGGCCGGCTCCCGCCGGTAGGCAACCGCGGAGAAAAACAAGTCTCCAACGTGCTCGCTCAACAGGCCTCCTCCCTCCCACAACGTTACCTTCGTTATCCCCATCAAAACTTCATAGTAACACGCAGTCGTCGCGAGCTAGCACAGGGGTGGAATAGAGAAAGTCATTATGGGATTCCGGCAACTTGATGTATGTTTATCAATAGGAGAAAGAAAATGCAAGGATATAATGTTCTAACTTTTGTTATTTGCATATTTAGGCCGTGATCACCTTGTTAGAAGAATCAGGCGGAGAGTGACAGGTTCACTGGTTGAGACTCATTAGGTGAGGCTTGCAATTGATTGACAAGTTTGGGAGACGCCAGGACATATGTTTTCGATGTTTTCGGCGTCCGCCAATGCAACAGGGACTACGTCGAAAAGTACTCGAGCGATTGGCAATGCCCGTTTCTTGCTCGAGTCGGTTTTCAGGTCCTTGTGAGGCTGATAGGAATGCCTCAGCAGGAAGCTATTAGAAAAAAAAAAAAAGGAACAGCTTAGAAAATAGTGCCAGAAATATTGCTTTCACATCACTTACAGTTGTCAGAGCCCATTTTTTTTTGGCAGGGTTCCCGTGAAAAGGACTTCAACTGCGGTAGGAAAAAACCGCAATCGAAAGACCGCGAGGCGATACAATAAAGAACGAAACGGCGCTCCACCTTCAGATACCATTTGGTGGAAATGTGTACATCGAAATGGCGGAACGGCATAACGTAAGCACGTACGAAAAGACAAAGAGCAGGAAACAATGGCTGAAGGGCGGAAATCGGTCAGAACAAAGAAAGTGGGCTGCGGTGACGCTGCTCGAAATCGTCAGAGAGTAAATTCGACAAGGTCTTTTTGCTTTTTTTTCATTTGACTGCATGCATGTATTGGTTTTTCCCTCTGAAGCCAAATTTCAACCCTATAATTAACCTACTTAAGCTGACATAATGACCTTTATGTATAACCGGATTTATGTTTGTATCAATAAAAGCTATCGTTTGATAGTCGAATTTAAAGCATTTGTGTGATTCAGGTCATCGGTACTGTATCTACCGTACTGTAGAGTAAACGCATAAACCCCGTTTGACATCAACCAAAAGACCAAAGAAGAGTCTGCTCTTGTTATTTCGAACGGAAAAGATCAGAAAAATTCTGCAAGCTGTAATCATAGTGGTTTGCGGGTAAAGAAACGAAAAAATGCATTCACCTCATTGGCCAAGGTTTTTTATGGGGAGAATTAAGCGATCCTTCTGTATCCGAGGTAGCAAGTCCATATATGTGCCTTTCGACGCCATTGCTAATCTCTCTCTCACACATACACCCTTATTTTTGCCGTTGGCTATTCCCAACAATAAATTCCACTTTTATGCAGACAAGCAGATTTATCAAGAAAAACCGGAGATTCGTCCCAAGAGACTTGCAAGGCATCATCGTCTTGATACAACTCCAACATATCATACATATCTTCAACAATGAATTGCAATGTAGTATTCATGTTGATTCACTGGTGTAGAATCTCACACATTGCACGCTTGTGTTTGAACGCAAGAGACATAAAGATCAACTTCCCCTTTCATTTTTTAAACTACCAAATATTACAATTCTTCATCTACTTCTTCTTGATCGTATTCATCCCATGATTCAAAATCGCCCTGTTCGCCGTCAAACTCTACGCTAATAATGCCATTCCAAATGATGTACGCAAGCAAGCATGTCACGCCACCAGCAATAGACCATATCCGTTTCCGTTCGAAATCGATCTGTGCTGTACTTTTTTCTTTCGGAGCATCCGTACCCATGTAGGACACAATATCATCCTTGACATTGCTGAAAAATCCTCGTGGATTGTTCACCAGAACCTTCCACAGAGAGGGTACATCTTCAGCGGGCGTTGATACGTCGTGTTCTCGGGAGAAATAGGCTGCATTGAAGCGCTCGCAAAACTCCGCCAGACGAGGATATTCATGGGTTAAGATGTGTCGCAATCGACCGTGCGGTAAGTCGGGATACAGATGCAGGGCCAGGTAACCAAAAACTATACAATCCAACGTGGTAGGGCTAAGAGGAATTATATATAAGTCACTGGAGGCCCCACTTGCTACTATCTAGATTGTGTTACCTGTCTCCAAACATGTATTTTTGAGATCCCAACTGAGCATCCAATGATGCATACGTTTCGCGAGCAAGTTTATACATCTGTATATGTTTGTTAATAATCTTGCAGCATAACATACATTATCGCGCTGAGAACTTACATGGTGCCAGCCCGTTCGTTGCAGCTCTTTCATCTCCTCCTTTTCGTTTTGTGGCAAAGTAGTGTCGTCCGAAGTGATTTCGACGTTGTATTTGGCCAGTCGCGCTTTTGCACTGTTTTTGAGTTGGACAGGGACCAGATAACGGCCGGGGAAGGAGAGAAGCTTGGCATAGGTTGGACGAATAGACTTGACAAAGTTCGTCATGTCAGCATACCAAGTGTACAACTGCAAATTACAAAAGGTGAATAACAATATCCGAGACAACTTTGCAAGAATAACTTTACCATGCAGTCATATAAATTCTCCTGAATCATGGCATTGTATCTGTAAAAGATATTCAAGTGAGAAAGAGATATCGCGGTTGTAAATAGTCGAGGAAACTCGTACGCTAAGTAGACGGCACGTTGTTCGGGCGTCAGTGACGCATTGGCGTCTTGGTTTCTCATGGAAAAGTGCGTCAAAATTCTGTCAACACCCGCGACCCAGACATTACCATCCTTGATGAGTGGAAGTTCTCCTGTAAGACATATAATAAGTCAGACAAAGTCAATGCGCAGCCCTCGATAAATCAAGTTCGCACCTGTGGGACTCGCTTGAGGATCATTAGTCTGTACAACGGTATACTCAATATTTAGCAGGCGCAAGTAAGCTTCGATAATAACGCATTTTGGGTCGATGGACGGAGCACCCAGCGCAGGGCCCCAGGCATACAGCTGAACGGTGGACATTGGGTTCGTAGTGGAAACGATAACAAAGCCACCAACCCGCATGCCTGTTGAAGACACCGCAATTACGAGCAAGCTCAGTGACTGTTAATTTCGAAACACATCCCACAATGCTAGATAGGGTTGCAACTTTGTCTGCAGAAATAACTAGTTCCAAACGAAGCATGCTCGCTTTTTCGTTACATTATTTGCTAGTTTAGAAGATGCTTCAGTGTGTTTGACCGTGCGAACCTTGCACGACGTACAATGCCATATAAATTTGTCGGGTACAGTAGGGGGATCTATTTGCTGCGGACTCAAGGATTTAAACAGATACGCGATTAATTGATCCACGCGAGATATAGAAGATACTGTAAAATATTCAATGATAAGTTTAATTGATTTAGATGGTGATTTTTATGGATGTGGACATTTTATGTTTTCGGCCTTAAATTCTTCATTCCTGAAATGACGATCTTTCGAGGACTGCCAAGCGTGGGCGACCTTGCTTCGAGTTTTCTCGCTTTCACTGCAAGTACATCTTCATCGTTCTCATCGTTGTCCTCG
This sequence comes from Radiomyces spectabilis, assembly GCF_025331425.1. NCBI lineage: Eukaryota > Fungi > Mucoromycota > Mucoromycetes > Mucorales > Radiomycetaceae > Radiomyces > Radiomyces spectabilis. The sequence goes on from NW_026251930.1 coordinate 9,676, forward strand.
TCACCGATCTTTCGTTTCCATATCGGTGGTGCAAAGTCACGTTCCTCACTTTCTTTCTCCTTCTCGTCATTGTCTACCGCCATCTCCTTTGCCTTTGCCGCTTCCTGTGAGCTTTCACTTGTCTCTGCAGAAGAATCAGCTTCCGCAGGTACATCTTCGGAAGGTTGAGACGGCTCCTCTTCTTCATCCGAATCGTTAAAATATTTTTCTTCCTCATTGTCCATCGTGCTTCGTTGATCGGGTGCTTGTGGTTCAGCACTAAAAAATACGTTTAGCATCCGTATCAGACACTGGACAGCTGGAATACAAACCTGGAACTTCCATCTTCTTGGTTCGGTGTGTTCTTTTCTGCTGTGTCCTTGTTTTGTTCATATCTTAGTCTCAGTTGAGAACATGTCGAGATGTAAGTTGTCGTATCCAGGACAGAGCCGTATTTGGTTATTAAGTGATCCACTAGCGTCTTGACATTTTCCTAAAATGACGATAAAGCGTCAACATCACATGAACTGTGGTGAGGTAGCTTCATCGTCGAACTTACTTTTCGAATAAATTCGAACAGTTCCAGACAGGCGGAATTCAAAAGGTTGTTCTGACCGTCGGTGTCGAGTAAAACGCGTATGGTAGGTTCAAAGAGGTTGTTCTTGATCATGAATCGAATATAAAAGTCATCCATTGTTCCTACGCAGGTTCGTACCAGACGAAGAGCAGCTGGGAATATTAAAGATAAGTAAAAAGAAATAACAGAAATAATCAGTCTTTTTTTGTAAATCGAGGCTCTTACCTAGTTTCATATGGGTTTCCCGACATCGATACAGTTGTATTATTTTTGACAGACAATTGGTGGATAAGATTAAGTATTTGCTGCGAAAACCGTGATTGCGCACCGCGAAACAAAGTAATTCGCAAATTTGTAAACAAAGCGAAGTTTGTTCAGGTGGCAATACCAGTGCTTCTACAGGGCCTGCCAAACTAGTCTGAATACCGAGAATTGTTCCATCACAGGTCGCCCATTCATACTTACCGTTTAAATTGATTACTTTTGTGTCTAGGGCTTGCAAGGGCTTTAACAGGGAATGAGCGTAATTGTCGTAAAATAAAATCAAAAAATCCTCTATTTCCGAATTATCTTCGCGTAATGCCTGTCATCCGATCACGCCGAGTCAACATGCATGAAAAATCGCGTGACGGTAGTACAAAGCCCATACCTTAATTGCCATGGCGGTAGCACCGATCATGGATCCAGAGTTCGAATCCAGTAATAATTTAAGCATCTCCGCATATTCAGATTTGTGGAAGTGCTCCTTGTCCGTCACAAAGTAATGCATCACCGTATCCAGTAAACGGTCGGAACGTCCCTCGTCGGTAGCCTCTTGCATGATATGCGTCCGGATCAACGAAGCATCCACTTCCACCATGGACAGCAATATATCTACGCATCGCGAACGCATGTTCCCTTCTTCATCCTTCATTCCAAAGACGATGGCATCCAAGAGATCATACTTTACAAGCGTTCTAACCATCCGTCAACGTGTTATTTCCTTCTATTGTCGACATGTTCGTGGTCATCTACCAACCTATACATCTCTGCACGCGACTGCGCTTGCAGCGATTTCCCCAGAGAACACAGCTGATATAAAAATCGCACGACTTCGCGTTTCTTCTCCACGGAGGACGTGTCATCCTTCAGGATACCGAACAATTCGGTGAGGTATTCGCCATTGTTTTGGAAATAGTTGACGATATCGACATTGTTGAAAAATATGAGAGAATGCAGGATCGCGGTGAGCGCTTCATCCAGATAATTGGCAAGAACCACATCTTTTAGATATTGCAGCCGAGCGGAAAGATGAATCTTTGTTAAAATCATGGAATCGTCGACTGGAACCACCTTGAAAAAAAAGACAAGATTTTGAATTTCTCATGCAGGATAATGTTTTCCTTTCCGCGACGTAATTACCATTTCTGTGTCATTGTTTTTTGTGATAAATTGGCGATGTTTGGCTTTCATGTTGGGTGTGCTCGGATCATCTAGGCAACAAATGTTGGTAAAAGCAGAGCGCATCACATTGGGACATGGCGACATACATTCCAGAATTCCCATAGCACCAAGCACGTTTTCGTCGCGGACCAGATTCTCGATGATCGTGTTGTCATTTAATGATACTGTATGAAACAATCAGGGGCATAGTCACAGTGAAACCTAAACCGAAGCCGCAGGACTTACTGATTCCTCTCATAATGGTATATAAAGAATGCAATCCCTTGATGTTATGATGCTGCTCGAATAGTTCAAACTTTCGTGATAGTTTCTCTGTGTAATTCTGAAAAATGGGTGATAGATTGCGTATCGTAGGTAAGTGATTGTACGTTGACTGTTTTCTACGGATGCATACGTACTTCAACCACGATAAAGGTCGCCAACTGGTCTTTTTCAGTAATAGTTCTTGCGTCCTTTAGGATTTTAAGAATGGTAGATAAATTCGAAGCTTTGGGCGGAGGCAGAATGAGAGCATCCATCGAATCCTGATAAGGTTGTGACATATCGCTGCTCTCGTCGTCTAATCCAAGTCCCACCATTTCCGAGGGTTTGCCCAAATCACCGTCGTTGTCACCCGCATTGGGATTCACATGAGCACATATGCGCGACCTAAATGCCAACCCGGTGCCGTTCATTCAGTCTTTTTTGTGGCCCCCTTAATAGTCAGTTCGCGAAAAACCATCGTACCAAATTTTATCGCAACTTTCGACGTTCAAAAAGGATAAAGCGTATTCGGAATCGACTTCTTGCGACCAAACGATGAGCGTGTCTTTTTGAAAAATCGTTAGCGATTCGAGGTTTTAATTTCAGGCGTGCGATGCAGTTACCCTGAGGTCTAGTAAACAGATACTCCTTCATTATCTTGGACTTGAGTAACACGACGTTTTCTTCTTCATCAGAGTCTACGATAATCTCGTCCGCCTCTCCGCCCTCACCCTAAACAATTAGAGTGTCGATGCATCTTGTTATGCAAAAATAAAAAGGCTCGTCAATGTCAGACCAATCTTTACCGGAAGATAGGTACAATGACCGGTGCCACGAGTGTCCCAGGTATTCGCATCGCTCAGGTAATACACCTTGACACGAATAGGTGATGAATCTGCAACGTTCTTTTCTTCTGCCATGACCACTGAAATGCACAGAAAAGACCGGAATGAGTCGACAGATTAAACTTAGGTGGGTGAGAAGCCTATTTTATGTGTGTAAAAAAAAAAAAGCGCTCAGGTTTAAAAAAAAAATTGCTGAAGTGACGATCATTTCTGGACAGGCGCATCTGTCCGGCAACGGCTGGCCTGGATTTCCTCTCTGTGTTATCCCTTGTCATTGTTGTAATGTGTATTGGCTTTTCTTTCCTTTATATCTATTCCAAAGTACATATAATCTATAGGTTGAGAGTTGGTGCTGAAACATCTTTGTTACCTTCCGCTCGTGGGCAAGAAAGTTTAGCGTGTGCAGTCTAGCTTTTCCGGACGGATGCCGAGAGTGCCGTCTTTGATCACGGTACTCGATGTCGATGAGACATCATCCCCTCCTTTGTACTTTGGAGATTTGGTGGTGTTTGGCGGTTGAAAAAGTCATTACGTATCAGTATCAATAACGTCACGAGCTAACAATACGAATGAAGAGATGACATTTATTGCAGATGACTATAAACGCCTTTGTCTTCAATAGATGCAAATAACCCGTGTACACGGACGGCAAATACCTGTGTTTGCTTGCTATTTGTCACCGCGACCACAGCGTCGCGTCCATGACATTGCCTTTCAACTGTATTTTGTACACATAAAATATGGCATGGGAACAATTGCATAGTGATTATATGCATCGTTGGTGCATTTCGGCTCGGTAATCCCATGTCCAATAACTAACGCTGGAATCGATTGCCTCCTTTGACTATCGTTGCTGCAAACATTTTCAGATGGAAGATGGTAAGCGAATTATCTTCGGTGATACCATCATTATGATACTGTCCTGTAGTTTAAATGAATTTGCTTTAACATATCGGTTTTCTATATGCGTCCTCACGCCCGGTCTTTATTGGCCTGTAAAGCAAATGGATCTCCAGTATTACTTCCTGACAAAAACACCATTCATTATTTTGTACTTGTGGTGGTTATTAGCTGCATCAATCAAAACTGCTAATTTGCAGGAAACTTGCCAGTTTTCTGTAATTTGATTATTGCCTTGCGTATCCAAGTAGGCCATTGCTTGATCTTTCGTCCGGAGAAAAGAAACCACTTGAATTTGATGTATCATAGACTGAAATTACTTTAGCAGCGAAACGATGTCTCCCTGAACTCCAACTATAAGCGTAACCCTCATTTATATCTACTGTCAAGTATGGTATGACATCAATAACTTTAGCTTGTAGACCTTATGGAAACTGCAAGATCGAGTTGAGTGGTTTTCGCATTCGATAAACTAGTTCAGTGAGTTTTCCTTTTCCCTTTTAGATATGTCATACATGATCACATTCATTCTACTCCCCATATTAGCTTTTTCTCTTGACTTCCCGAAATCCCCAAATTTTCACTCTTATATGCACCGACCGATAACAGGCACCACACCGCTTCAATGAGGCAGACAGAATATCTCGACTTTGAAAATAACAATTATTGAAATGAAATTACAGAATTTATCTAAAGCATTAATTCGACTTTTTGGAAGATTTGGGGGCCGAACCGCTTTGTCTTGTCTTGTAGTATTGCAAAAAATCGCGTTTATCCGAAATCGACAGGTTCGTTTTTCGAAGTCTCGAGATGTTACCAAGCGATGTGATTAAACGCTCACCCAGTACATCCTCACTACTATTTTGCGCCGGTTGGGGTGTTCCCGTATTTGTTGCCGCCGTGGGATCCTCGTTTCCGGCAAGATATTTTACCAATAAGCCATTCGAAAACTAGAAGCAGAATGAGAATAAAATCAGTAAAAAAAAAAAAAAAAAAAAAAAAAAAAAAAAAAAAAAAAAAAAAACTAAGTCCGTTTTGGAAAACATACCTGGGAGCACAATCTCGCAAAATGTAACCATTGGTTACCGACGGTGAAGGTAGGCGACATATTTCCAAATTCGTATCTAGCGCAAAATATGAATACAGGTGTCCTCTGCCGAGAAAATCATAGCCACCACAAATACATGGATGCTCACCTGAATGCCAGTACATGGAATTTACTGCGGGATCGATCTGAATCGTAATTCGCGAATATCGGGATAAACTTTAGCAAAGCGCGTCCATTCGTGGTCGTTCCTTCGGGAAGCACGACAATGGGTCCCAAGTGTCGAGCACTGACCCTTTGAACCAATTCGCTGACAGTAAAAAGGCGATTTGGCGGAACCTTTTTTTCCTCCGCACTTAATGCAGGAAACTGACTGCATAACCGTACTGCTTGCCACATGGAAATCTCACAAACTTTATTCTCGGCGGGATAGATCTGCGTGAAAACCGGGTTAAATCTATACAAATGGTTTACAAGTCAGATGCGTTATCATGCAATCGACCGGCGCGTCAAATACTGACCGATACGCTAAATACAAAATGTCGATATAAGAAGTCCAATTCGCAACGATGATATCACCAGAACTCGGTGTGGGCATCTTCTCATATGCATTTGTAGAATCACCACGGCTAAAACATATGCCTGAGTCAAATACCGTCAAATGACATTATTTAGCCCAACTCCTACCTTTTACGTGTCGAGACTACTTCATGCTTGATGTAAAAGAAACCGGCCACAAACAGGGTCGTTCGTATTAAGATAAGATTCCAAACTTTGCACCACAATCGACGAACCGGTCCGAGAGGGATCTGCACGTATAGCATAAGTTGGCTGTGGTTATCATAGAGACGCGTTCGTTACTCACAAGTATCAAGCCAAATAACTTAACGAAAAGTATATAGCATAGAACTAGAATGGCAATAAGAACCAGCTTAATGGCGCCCAGCACTGGTCCAACAACGTAGTGAATGACATTGGAAAGCACCAATAAAAGACTAGATTCTATACGGGGAGGCTGACAAACAACGGTGTTAAACTTTACTCAGGCAGCTTGGGCGTAAAATATGCTTACCACTGGTGGTAGAAAAGGCTGAATACCAGTTCCGGCATCCTAAGGATAGCATGGTGAGCATTTACTGACCGCATTATTTGTTAGCAACATTGGGAGTTTACCCGCCATCGTGAATATTTCTCCATCTGTGTAAGCAGATCGGGTTGCTTGGTTGCCGCTCGCTCGCTTTTGAAAATTTATTCCACTCATTCAATGTAATTCAAGGCCCGCTTTTTGCTGGTTCAATCGATGACAGACACAGACAATCTCGTTCGATTCGATAATCAAGTAGCAGGCCATGACCGATTGTTGCGATTTTCCACCAACGACATGATCATCGTCAAACCTTGTACCCTGAAAGAACTGGCATTTTACGAAGCAAGCCATCGTTATCCCGACTTCCAGGAATGGATACCCGAATGCTATGGCAGCTTACGGGCTTCGAGCGATTCCGAGCTTCGTCTGTTAAACGAGCAGCAGCAGTACGAGAACGACGTTACTCAACTGCCTTCTGAACTGATTGTCGATCCTGCAAGACATGTAGAAAATATCCTTTTTTTTCATGTACAACAATAATCGATAGGAGGCACTAATGAAAATCCGACTATTATTCTTAACCTGTCACCATACACAATCTGTGCTTAGAAAATGTCCTTCGAGGATTTACAAAGCCGTGCATCTTGGATGTGAAAATAGGAAGGAAATTGTGCGATGAAACGGCAGACGAAGACAAGCGCAAGCGGATGGAAGAAAGGGCCAAAAGCACGACGACCCATTCCATCGCACTTCGGATATGTGGCATGAAAGTACGCGAGTTTTTCGTCATCATTGATAGATAGCTTCTGACCTTGTTCATAGACATTCAATGCGGTCAACGGAATGCAAACAATTTATTCGAAAACGTACGGACGGAGCCTCGTAAAAGATGATATACTGGATGGTTTCTTGGCTTACTTTTTTCCATCATCAGATTATGCTCACAAAGCCTCCAAACATTCGGATGTGGTTGCAGAAAATGTGGCCGAAGTTGCGACAGAAGGGATCAGCGCCCGTATACCGGGAAAAATGATGCGATGGATTCTGGAAAGTTTTCAGGATGATCTTTCGGATATGCGAGACTTTATCGCGACTCACTCAAATTTGCAACTGATCAGCTCCTCGCTCTTGTTCGTTTACGAGGGCGATCAAAAAGCGGCCGAAAGCGTCTGGAAGCGTATGCTGCAGGAAGACGAACAGGCAGAGCAAACCTCCAGTGTGCCCGTCACAGACGACGATAACGAAGAAGATGAAGAAGATGTTTCAAAAATTTGCGATGTGCGTTTAATCGATTTCGCACACTCGAAATGGGATGCCTCACAAGAGCAGCAAGATCCAGGGCTACTGGAAGGCTTCGATAACATGATTGGTATTCTACAAGAATGCATCCGGAGGCAACGCGCTCAAAAGCTCTAGCGGATTTCTGATCCTATGTAATACCCACTCAAATCCATTCTTTATAAAAATGGGAAAATTCAGCATTATATTTGATTGAATACCTAACACATTTAGTCGTTGATATTTTATGCTGATCAGAAGATATGCTCGAATTGAACCGCAAGCCGGAGGCTTTAGTACCTCATTTGTCAAAATAAGTGATGCTTATAAAAATCCATCAGTTGTCAAAGGCAGAAAGGAGGTTGTTCAGATGCCATTATAAACCTTTAACGATCGACTGAAGAGTCCTCGCCGTGTAGGGCCAGCATCTTGCTTGTGTCTCAAATCATCATTTGGTAGGCGTTTTGAAACAAACCGAGAAATTAGCGGTTACAAATGCCACATATGGATTATAAATTGAAGCCTTCCTACAATTCACTTGGCATCCAGTCGTTGAGAAAGCGATCATTGGTATGGAAGGGGCGCCTTGCTTGTCCTTGTCTATGTAATCGTTGAAACGTCCGTCCGCAATTATTCCAAAAAAGGAAATAATCATGAGATTTGTTCTTCTGTGAAGCTGGGGTTGGAATTGGTCTTTTTTTCTTCTCCACTGTGTTTTCAGACCGCTCTTCCAAAAACCTTGCTTCATTACGACGTTATCCCCTATACCGTGAATTCAAGTTCATCACAACTATGAGTCTTGCAGATCAAAGCGCTTTGCTTCTTTCCAGACAATTAAAAGGTGAGCAACGTTCATGTCCCTCTTGCAATGAGCATCCTTCTATGCAAAAATCAGAAATCGATCTAGATTGTGAAGTTTGACAGCTAATCCACGTTCCTAGATCTGCAACGAAATCCAGTAGAAGGGTTTTCCGCTGGTCTTGTAGACGATAATATTTACGAGGTACAGAATACTACGCAAAATATTTTTTTTTTAAGATACTCACCATCTAACCTTTACGCTCAGTGGGAGATCCTTATCATCGGTGCTTCAGACACTCTCTAGTAAGTTGTATTGCATTGATATCGACTTTTATCATGCATCTCATTGTGTTACAGCGAGGGCGGATTTTTCAAAGCTCGGCTTTCATTTCCTGTGGTAAGCAAATATAAAAAAAAAAAAAATTAAAAGGATATCATAGCATATTTTTCTTGGATCGAAACTCATGTATATTTTACATTGATCTGTGTGTGTTTATCTAGTCGTATCCAGTGATGCCTCCTACCATGCGATTTATTACAGAAATGTACCATCCAAATGGTAAGGTTCAAAAAAATTTCAATTTCCCTGACTCGGTTACTGTCACCGCATAAACTATTTTCCCTTTTTTGCTGACTTGTTTATGTTACAGTGTATCCTGATGGCACCGTCTGCATTTCCATATTAGTGAGTATCCCATTTTTTATTTCATTCATTCTTCATTTTTCGTCCATACTCACCTTCAATATTTTTGTAGCATCCTCCGGGCGATGATAAATATGGCTATGAGCATGCTAGCGAACGATGGTCACCAGTGCATACGGTCGAGACTATTCTTATTTCCGTGATTTCCATGTTGTCAAGTCCTAATGACGAATCACCGGCTAATATCGAAGCAGCTGTAAGTGTACATTGTATAATATCCCATGAAAAAAAATTGACTCATCTGTTGTCTCTTGTAGAAGGACTATAGAGAAAATTATCCCTACTTTAAAAAAAGAGTGCGGCGATTGGTTAGAGAATCTGCCGAAAATCTGTAAATAAGATCGCTCATTCTTCCATCTGTATACATAAATCTGTCTGGGGGGTTTTTTTTTTTGAAGTATCTGTTGGAAATCAAATGCCGGAATGTTTATTTTATGTCTGTAAGGGATCATTGGGAATAAAGGAACTATCGCTCTGTTGTAAATTGTGTAGTTTTAGTGTAATGTAGAATGGCTTGATGCTGACCGAACAATAGGATATGGTAAAATGTGGTATGATGAATGATTGGCATTATAAGAGAAAAATATTCTGGCTCTACGCAGGATGTAGTGTTAGCCCTGCCCGGGAAGCAAACGCATCAGGGGCGACGAAATCTGTATTTGCTGAAGACGTGTCTGTCGATTCGCTAGATTCCTGGTGCATGGGATTGAGTGGCAAAGCGCTTTCTTTCCGTTGTGGCATTTTATGATCGGTCTGAGAATTCTTCATATTCGCATACAGGTTGTATCGGTGAAAAACTTCTTCATAGCGTAATTGTTGTTCTTTCAAATCGTCGTTTGGACTCATAAATGAAAATGTTGGCAGCTCTTTCGATTCGCTGAACGCAAAGGTTTGACTGTTGCCCACCGTCGATAGTTGGCTATCATTTGTTTGAGAGGTCTTTCCCCCACTCGATGACTTGAGACCAAGATTAGGATCATCAATTTTTGGACTGTAAAAAAAATCTGTCAGTCGCTGTCCTCCGCAAGTCATAAGATAAGCAGAGCAAAAGCTTACTTGAAAATAATTGCAATTTCCACCAAAATTGTAGCTGCAGGCCCCAGAAAATTCCATACCGCGCCGACAAAAATACTGCCAGCAACGCTTTTTAAGATGTGAGTGCGCAACAACCCAAAGGCCAGCAATAGAGCAGCAAATAACATCAAGCAGACGACAATGATACTCATGACTGTACGAATCTAAATTGTAACACAAATATAAAAACAAAATTTAAGCAAGCAATTTGGTTTTGGCGAATCTTTGGATAATTTACCTTGAAAATGCCGGTTTTCAGTGTTGCATATCGCGATGTCGAAGTGCCTGCTTTCCTTAAATGCTGATTCAAGACGTTGATGAGGCGAATGCCTGCCCACATAACGGTAATCGCAAGACCGGTGCAGTGGATAAACCAGAATATGTAGAGTAGCCGAGTGAAAATGACCGCTATCTCATAGTGGGAGAAATCGAGAATCCCCGCCGCCAAGGAACAGGTGTTATTGATAATAAATGGAGCAAAGAATAAAATGACGCCAACGATGTCCACGGTCTGCGTGGAAGGCAACCATCCTGAAGAAACAGATTTATGGCTCTGGATGAAAAACGATTTCAAATAAGAAACACCGTGCTTTGAGCGGATCGTGAACTTACATTTGCCAATGTGCGCGCAATGCCGACAACGTACAGTACGAACGAGCCATATCCAAATTGCCAAGGAAACTCGTACATGACTAACCATAAACAATTATTATTACCGAAAGTGAGCTGATTTCCCCCCCCCCCCAAATTTTGGTGCTTACATGATCTTGATATCGGATTGTCAGCAACGTTAGTGATCAGGATCACACTGTTGATTAATCGAACTAAAAATTCCTGTCAGACGTCGGTTTGAGGCGGCGCAGAAAAAAAAACTTGAAAGTGGCTTACGAAGGTTGAAGATCATTATCAAAAAAAGCATGCCGTCAATGGGTTTGGGCCGAAGATACTCTCGAGGCGAGTGTGCTTCAAACATGCGATGTCCTTGCACTATCCTTCGATGCAGAAGAAGTCCGACACCTTGATGACGTGGGAAAATAAATGAGTCCAGCAAATAAAAAAATAAGAAGTCTATACTAGTTGAGGATAGTTACCAATGATAATAACACATGCTGAAATAACGATATTGGTGATATACACAATAGTCATCGCGGATTGTTCTCTGCAGTTTCGTAGTGTAAGCCGCCAATCACAATGATGGACTCCGTCGGCATAGATTCTGCCCAGCGTTTGAACGTGATCCATAATATGCAGAAATCGTAATCTAAAACCGTTTGTCGAGGAAATGAAAAGGAATAAAGTGTTCCTGTTTTCCGGGCACCTGTATCTTATTTATTTTTTGGTACACCGCTCGATTGACTCGAGGAAATCTAATGTTGTAACAAGAATATCGGTGACTTTCACGTTCTGTTTCCGCTCAACTGGTACAAGCTTTACTTTACAATCGCTTCCCACCATTTAATCCATACGCATGATACCAGGAACTTCTTGTCTTTAGGAGCAGTCAAATTCATCAACCGGGTGATCCAGGGTGTGTACACACACTGTCGATCGGAAGAGGGTTCAATGTCCGTCCCTTGAATGTTGTAATATCAGAAAATTCAGATTACACATCAGAATCCAGACATCGCCGGAAATGAAAGGACCGTCGTACAAAAAAGAAAACGTTGATTTTTTTTTTTAAAAAAAAAAATCACTCTAGAACCCCATTTCCAGAGTCTATCTTTATTTTCATATGAAGTACAGAAGGAGAAAAAAAAATACATGATGCAGTCCCGCATTATTGCAGAATGAAGCCGCTATCATTGAGCGTGATCTTGAGAACATGGCAGAGTAGTGCGTAAAATGGAAGAGGATATTGATCATATTGTTTGATCAATGAAACGTAATCTTCGGGTTGATTGACTTTTATGGACGACGAGAAGGACATGGATCGCCAGTGACCATCGGTAATCAGCGCCGATTTAACCTCTAACAGACATGCCTCCAATATCCCCCTCGCCTTGTCAGCGACAGTAGGATCGGGGAATCGGATTAAGATGGCCAGAGTATCCACGGCGTCGAGGAGAAATTCGGTATTAACTATCAACAATAAGATCCGCTTATGATTAGTATCGACAGTCGCATGTCACACATACCCCACACATTTTACTTACAATGACATGATAAGGATGAGGTGGTGAGTTTTTTGGCCGTGTCCAACAGTAGTTGTGTTCCACGTAGACAACCACGAACCGCGTGATCTTGGATGAGTTGCAACAAAGCATGATTGTCCACATGGATATTGTCAATAGGATGCAGTAAGCATGAGCTGATATTGATCATGAACATTTGGAAGAAAACAATAAGCATGAGCTGTGGTTCGGTGACAGACGAATCGATGATAATCCTGGTGTTCAGATCGATAGGATTCGCGGTTATTCGCAAATATTTTGGAACAGTGTACCACCACTGTTGGATGATTTCCTCCCATCGGAAAAAGGTTTCAAATGTCATTTCCACTTCTTGACCGGCATGCATACATCCAAATTGTCGCTAAGAAATACCGCCCTTTAATTCATTTGCCCCATGCTTCACCAACGTTTCATACTTACCACCAAATTAACCACATAAGGATGCCGAATGAGTCGCAGAATGTGTTGAAAAATTTCGATGAACGATTTCACAAGATCAGATTCAAGAGGCAACACTTCAAATTGCACGTTCTCAATGACTGGAAGAACAAACTCCTTGTCATCCAGAAATTCATTCATCGCCCGTATATGTTCGGCAAGCACGTAATGCCGTTGAAAAAGCGCTCGCTCGACAATCGGTTTTCGGTCATCCGCGTAGTATGTTCTTAAATCTTGACATATCAGATGCGCCATGGCCGCGTATTTTTGTGATTCCGATATTCTTAGTACATGTTGCAGATACTTGGTGATCAGATTGATCGACATCACGGTTTCCAATCGTCGATTGGGATCGTCAAAAGTTTCTCCAAGGAGATCTTTCCATATACTGAAAAAGTATTCGCCTAATCGACGGCGTTCGTCTGGTGTGAATGGAATATGTTTGCACGAACTGCTGCCCACATAGTTACACATGGCCATCGTCACGATACAGCTAAACGGATCGGATAACGAGTTGTAGTATGCCATGTAAGTCGGCTCGTAGAAAAGGGGTACGGCTGAATTGAAGCATTTAAAGTAGATTCGAACGAACTGGTCCACTAACGGCCGAGGATTGGCGAACAATGCATCCTGGAGCAAAGACGGTGATTTTCGAACGAGTGGTGGTATTACCTGGATACCAGAAAGGTACTTTCGCACCAACGTCATAATTCCATTCGGTGCAACGACCTTGAAACTGTGGGCAGTATTCTCCAAATCGCCTGTAAACGGATTCAGGCTGCGCAACATGGTTTGACTAAACGTAATCAGTTCGTGGACAGACTTGATACCGGTTTCCAAGCGAAGCTGGCCATCAACGATGGAAAGATTCCACTCGTACTTGGCATTTTGACAACATTGGCAAAATTGGTCATTCTGGCCGCATTGACAAGGACTTCCATTCGAATAGGGGACGAGAGACATCAACGAATCAGTCTGACATGGCTGAGAGGTGATGGATGAGAAGCTGGAAGCGGGAGATAACAACCGAGATATTATAGGAGAAGGTAAGGAGGGGGGCGATGAGGACGATGAGAGTGATTCAGACGACGAACTGCTGGTGAGACTAGGTGCTCGACTACGCTCGTTCCGCAGCAAAAGTTCCAAACGGTGTAATTCGGATTCCAACTGGACTACAACATTGGTCATGACCGCTAAATCTTTGTTGCCATCGAGGAGTTGTTCTTCATCTTCAGTATCAGAGGTGGTTGCATCGTTACTGCCATCTCGGACTACGCATTCTCGCTGTTGCTTGGCACACCGAGTGCAGGCCGCTGCCCCGGGCAGCCATTCACATTTTCGTCGTTTCTTTTTGCAATCTAATTTCGGAAATCAGAGCAAAAGCCAAAGTACAGTCATTCCCATTGAAGTTACCTTTACAAGGTACAGTTCGTTTAAGTCGTTCGCTCATGATTCATTTTTTTTCTTCGTCAATCAAAGGAAAGGAAAGAAAAAAAAAAATTAAAAAAAAAACCCAAAAATTCAGGTTACCGTTCTTGGCTTTTGGTCGCTGATGACGAATCACATTGGATGAAACAAGAAAGATTCAAGAAGACACTGTATTCAAATTCATTATACTCTTTCACTATGCACTAATCTCTGGAAGGGCTCTGGCTTCTGTCACGGTGACCACCTCGGCGTTCCGAACGAGAGGGTCCTTTTACGAAAGCAAAGTCTACTTTGATTTCTTGATCAAGATATTTCGTGCCGTCTGCGTCATCGATGGCATCCTGAGCTTCTTTACGGGTTTCGTATTCCACAAGAGCATAACCCTACGAATTTTTAGTCCACTATCACACAGCGCAGAAACCGAGTCGTTGTCTTACCTTGACATAACCGGTACGTCTATTTAAGTTCAAGTGCAAATTTTTGATGGTGCCATATTCTGCGAATCGTTCATTCAGCGATTCCTCATCAGCTTCCTCGTGCACTCCTCGAATGATAATAATCCAGCCTTCTATGGCTACGTTACAAAGGTATCACGTTAGGCATCGTTGCATTGAATAGACTGAGATTCGACGTAGGGGCTTACATCGTTCTGGTTCAAGAGCGCTGTCCTCGTTCATACGATCCAAGCGTTTACCGCGCCGTGAGTCATCTATAATCACAATATTAGGACCTCGATCCTCCGTCATAGTTTTGTAAATCGTACCGTGTTCGTTGGAGAAACCTCGGCCCTTGATTCTGACTTCAGCATCTACAGAAAAAAAAAGAAATCATGGAGATAAATAAACGTGAGCATACAAATTCACAATGAAAACCATGCGTACCATCGTCAATGGCCATTCTATCTACGGATCGTGCATCGCGGCCGCTCATGTTGGTTCAGATTTTTCTTTATTTTTCACAACCGTGACAAGAGTAACCTCATTGAACCCAAAAGAAAAAAAGGTTATCGGCCCGCCCCAATCCCCTCACGTGATATATATGACGTCATAAAATGGGTCCGGGATATATTTTTAATCGTTGGACTCAAGCAAGAGCAAGTCGGCGAAGCTTTTTGTTCCCCAAGCGCAGATAGAGCACTTTGGATCTTTAGGATCGATAACTTTGCTCGGTTATAAGCGGAGGACTCGTCTAATATTCAAGCCAGTTAAAGTCTCGGTTTCACTTAATATCTAAAGTGTGTGAGTCATCTTCATATCTCGATATACTGTATTCATGTTATCGAGGGCTTGTAAACATTGTTTTTCAGAAATACGTCGAGTTTATCGAGTCTATGTCGTTTAAAATTAACAAACTTCAGCGATTCTAATGCTATCTACGACAATTTATGTGCTCCCTGTGATGTTCCTTGTGAGCGTAGGATTGTGATATTGGAAAGGTGTGCTTAGGCATAAAGAGATCTCCCTGCTCGGATTCCTGCCGGTAGGATCAGGCTCTCTGGAACAAAGGTCGACGAAACCATGTGTCACAGAATTGATGGCCAAGATCTTCTCGGCAAAGCTCTAGACTGCCAAAAACAACCAACAAGTTTCCAACGTTTCTACAAAGTCACTTCAAGTTTCCTGGCCGCAAACAATTGACGTGGTATTTGTCACGGTGGCGTTTTAATCATCCCATCACTTTTCATATCGGTTGAGAATGCCAGAGAACGAAGAAAAAAAAAGAAAGAAAAACTGAACAACAGGGTGGGAAGCAAATAGAAGAAAATTCGTTTAAAGAGCATCAGATGATAAAGAGGGAAGAAAAAGGAGTATAAAATAGGTTGCATGCTGAGTAGATCAATAAAATGAAATATCCGCATCGCCTTCAGCCGGAGCATCAAGATCGACGTAGTTCTTCACCTGACGAGGGTCACGAACCATGGAATCATTCAGGTCGAGGCTATAAAAAAAAGAGGAGCCTCATTCAGTTTCAAAAGAAATAACGACAATTTCCAACACATTAAGAAAGTACCTTGCCGACGGCGGGCGGTTAAAATTTTCCATGCCATCTTTGCCACCCGTCCTGCGATTCATGGCCATGGCATTCGACCAGTTCATATCGCCGAAACCGATGCGTGGAATTTGATCCCACGGTGTGCCCACGGCAGCAGCGTGCATGGCCATCCCGGGAGGAGCCATACGTCCACCGCCATTCATTGCAGGAACCATGAATGCTGAAGGCGGTCCAGCAAACGGTATATTAGCTCCCATGTTGGCTGCACCCATGGCCATGTTCATATTGGACTGAAGGTTGGCGGCTGGTGTAAGATGATTCGGGTCGCGCACATAGTTGTTGAAGTAGTCGACTTCTTCCCTCAGACGTGCAATTTCTTCTGGATGTTTTGTGATGATATGCTTCTCCACAAAATCGAATCCTTTGAATGCCTTTGCACATTCCCCAACTTTACACTTGAATTTGGCTTCGTGCTCCTTTTGTACATGTTCCTTCATAAACGTTTCCAGTTCGCTACAAATTGAATCATGAGCCACATGCCATGTATGCAATGCACTAACAAGCTTCTACCTCGAATAGGGTTTTCCACCCCATCTCTCAAGCTCTCGGTCAGACGGTGTCTGTGACTTCATCGCAATTCTCTGGTCGAGATTTTTTGCCCATTGCGCAGCTATCACGATCAAATGACTGTCAACACACCATGTCACAGTATGAAGGATAGGCTTCAATTTTGGTTCATCATACCTTGACGTTCACCTCGGTTTTGCTGTTTCCCATCGGTTGTTGATGACGTTGAAAGTGAAGCCAATTTACGACAATGTGGCTCAGGACAACGTCGATTGAGTTCTTCGAAAGAATCGCATTCCATGCCACAGTAGTAGCAGAACATATGAACATTTCGCAGGTATACAATGATCATATCGAGTCTCTTCTTCAGATAAACACGTTCGTTGGATTCCTTGGCCAATTTGGTTTCACCGTTCTCTTTGTCCGGCTCATCCATTTCGGTATCTTGATCCTCAGATGTTTCCGCTGCTGAAAGCTTAGCAATAACCTCTTCCGCCCTTTCCAACACCAATTTCAATCCGCCAGCATCGTCATCTACCAAATCACCATCGAAGACCTTAGCCAAGAGTTGTGCTTGTTCGAAGTCGATATCCAGTCGGTCTGAGGTATTGGCTATTTCAGGAGCCATTTTATGCACGCGTTGCTGCGGCTGGTTTTTTCGATTCATCGCCAAATGAAAGGTAAAATCGTCAATCTGGAGGACAGGAGCGCACAAAGCTGGATTAACATCTTCATACGCCACATGCGATACATTTTCACAGAAATCCTACTTTTAGATTATCCAAAGCTTCAAACGCTTTCACCATATCAGTGCCTTCTTTGAAATGAATCCAACCAATACGATGGAACTTTTTGTTGGGAGATGGTTCCGACAGAGCCAGATATTCGAATCCATCGACGTTGCTGCACATCTATCACACAATGTCAGCCCCACCGCCTTATTTTGCGTTTATCCCATTTTCGCATAATGCTATACCTCAATAATTCGTTGTCTAGCTATCGTGGGCGGCACCGTCTTGATAACCAACTGGTTCTCATATTCAATCGAGGATGCAATGTCGGCAGCTGGAATATCGGCTTTCTCCTCCTTCGCATTCGCAAGTGATTCGGCACCAGGCTCTTCTGGCGATTTGCTGGCAGAGGTGATCGGCTTTTCGTCGTATTGAATCGCATCATATACTCCGTTTCGTAAGTCAATAAGAAACTGGTCCAGCTGATGCCGTCTACGCTGTTTCATATCGGCAATGCGAGGTTCTGAAATCTTTGGATGATATTTTTCTTGAAACCATTCTTTGTCTTTGTTGTTGTTGAAGAAAGTATTGAGCTGTCGAGCCGTGGCTTTCTCTTTGTATTTGGCGTAACGTTTCTGAAGTTCATCATCATCAAAATGACTTCGAGAATGCGTTTGGCGTAAGTAGTCGCAATATTGTTTAAAGGGTATGATGTAATCGAGCTGGTTGGGATCGACCGGCTGAGGTCTGTCAAAGAACATGAGTGAAATGGACTCAAGTTACCAATGATGTTATCTTACCTTGCCATGTTTGGCCAGCCAGCGCCCATCATTGGCACATTCATCATATCTGCTAGCCCCCATGTTAGACAAATAAAAAATTACCCGTCATTCAATTTGTGGCATGCCACTTACCCATCATAGGATACCCGCCTCCCGGTCGTCCTTGTTGTCGTTCGGGCATATTGCTGTATCTGGGACCCGGTACATAGCCGTCCCGTTCATAGTTTGGAATGTAATGATCACCATCTTGTGGATAGTCAGCATCTCGTTCGCGGACATCTCGCATACCACCACCGCGGGGACCCCCTCGATAACCACGACCACCATGCGGCGGCGGAGAAAAGGATGCTCGCCGTTTATGTCGTCGTTCTGATAAATGACAGTGAAGAGGTAAAAAAAAAAATGAAGAATAAAAGATAGAAAGCATGGATTAATACCCATTATAAAAAGTAAGAAACCGTCAAAAAAAGGTAAAAATAAAATAAAAATAAAGGAAGGATTGACAGGTACCGTCAGAGGGGCTGATACTACGGCGAAGACGTCTTTTCCGTTCGTAGCGATCATGGGCATCGGCATTGGACATGTACGAGTCTCCATAAGAATCGCGTTCATGTTCTATACTTCGTTCTCTTCTGAATTTTTCTCGAGCCTGGGAGCGAGGTGGTAGTTCATCATCTGACCAATCACCATATCCCCCTCCTATTGTGCCTCCACGATCCACCGGTGAATAAGTTCTGTGATCCGACATTGAATAGTATTTGACAACAAGCGTATGTCTTGAGAGAAATGATACAGATAAATAGTGCTGATGCCTTCCCAGATGCCACGCAATAACCAACAAGCAGTGAGAAGGAAACCCAGCTTGCTGCTTTTCAGCACCCACCGGTTTTGCGCACGCACGTGACTACTTTTTCAATTTTGGGGGTGACATCAGATTTGAAGCGCTCAAAAAATCATCGGTAATTTATCACACCTGTGTAGCATTCATGAGTTAAAAACTGATGAGTCTATACTATGTATACCATGACCTGATTGCATTATGTCAGTGCTTACCCTCATTTTTTGAGCTAAGTGGAATTTTTTTTTATTCTTCCTTATTTCTTCTTGAGCTCGGAAGGATATCTGGCTACAGGATCATATTGCATCTCAAAACTAATGCTCCACAGCAGGGATGATCAGGTTTTATATGCTTCCTTACAATATTCGGAAGGCTTTTGTTTGCTACCGATTGAGCATCTTTATTTACAGCGCTCATTGTGACGTGCGAATAAATAAATACTGTAACCGCAGTCGCCCCTTATTACAAAGGCAAAAAAAAAAATAAAAAAAAAAAAATAGGTACATTCATCCACAACTTCGACTCACCACCGAGAGCAAGTCTTACGGCTGACACGAATTACAATATAGATTTATTCCACGCATGCTTGTAACCGAGAGCACAGTTCACTAGCCATTGTTGACTCGGTCCCACGACGGAAAGTACAAGATTGTTCCAATAAGTCATAAAGGTAAAAAATCCATAATTTATGGAATAGATAGATTGGTTAACTTGTGCTGATGAAATAAAGATAGGCAACAGCTTCAAAAAAATTCTTATTACGACCTTCCTGCATTTTTTAGATTCATTAATGTTGGCATTTTTATATTGATTCAAATAAAACGCCTTTACTTGGCTTACGTTTTGGCATTTTTTTTTTCTTTGCGTGTCGACAATTGCTATGATAACTGATCCTTTCGATATCTATTACGCTGATTTTATCGGTACAACAACCCCATTTCATTTGTGAGGCATTAGCGCTCCATAGGCTGATGAACATATGTGCGGGAGAATATGATATTCTCTGCGAACCTTAGTTAACCATTTAAGCAATTCTCATGTCCTGGGTATTGGGAAATTTCATTCCACCAGCTTTATTTTTCAGCAAATAGATCTCATAGTAAGGTTACCGGCACAAATGAAGCACAAATTTTATGTCAGTCTGATGCATTGACTAGACTAAAAATTACAAAATAACATGCAGCTAACTATGTGATACTACTGAAGACCAAAGGAGACGGCGACTTGAACAAAAAATATTTCTTGCATCCAAGAGGGCGGGACCAAAAAGAAAGCAGCAAGCAGCGAGCGGGAATGTTGATGACAAGCGATGACAGAACAAGAAAGAAAGAAAATAGAGATAAAAGGAAAAAGGTAACTTACCAAAACAAAAATAGGGTGGCCATGAAAGGCCGAAGTCCTCAGGAAGCAAAAAGCTCAGGAAGTCAACAATTAATTCTCAGGAAGAAAACGAATTCAGGAAGTCCAACTCAAAAACACCAAGTGCACCGGAGGATCTTGACCGGTCGGAAAAGGTCTTGACGTCTTCTTTCTTGAGCCTTGAGCCTTGAGCCTTGAGTCTTGAGTCTTGAGTCTTGAGCCTTGAGAGCCTTGAGTCTTGAGCCTTGCATCTTCTTTCTTGAGCCTTGAGTCTTGAGCCTTGCATCTTCTTTCTTGAGCCTTGAGCCTTGAGCCTTGAGCCTTGAGTCTTGAGCCTTGAGCCTTGAGAGCCTTGAGAGCCTTGAGTCTTGAGCCTTGCATCTTCTTTCTTGAGCCTTGAGCCTTGAACCTTAATCTTCTTTCTTCTCTCTTCTTCCTTGGGTCTTCGGCAACTTGTCTTCTTGAGCCTGGAACCACCGTTCGTCGTCACCAATGAACCTACTGTAGAGAGATAAGAGACACACGGTTAATGGATGTTCTGCAACCTTGGTAATAAAAAAAATATTGTCGAAAAGGTTGTCATTAGTCATCAACGCATCCCCACTGTTGCGCACTTTAGCCTAAAGAAAAAGAAAAGGATGGGAAAAAAATGGTTGGACTGACTCTATGAAATGTAAACAGAAAACAGCAGAAAATTTTTTTCTGCACGTCACAGGCAAAGTCACTTTGTCTTTTGATTCCAGATATGTGCACATGCTTCAAATAACTACACTGAGAAAAAAGGTAGGCGAAAATGATAACCTCTCCAACGACCATGGACGTTCCTGATTTACACTCGTGTCAATGCGTGGTTATTTTCAGTTTCAGATTGTCGGAACACTCATCGTCGGGTTCATATTTCGGTCGTACGATTGAATATGTTTCGCCTTCACATAAATTACGTTCGGTTTTGACAGTAAAAGATTTGAACAGCACACTGTCCGGAATCATCATATACAGCCACTTAAAGTCTTTGCACAGCACTATTGACTGGTTATATGAAGTTGATAGATTTTTCTGTTCGTATCGTGGTAACTGGCAGTTGGTTGTGTCACCGCCTAGAAATTAGGTGATACGGACATTTGCCTGTGCGCTCCGATCACTTTTGGATTCATGCAGAGAGCGGGTTGGCACACTTCAAAAGAAATATGCACAATAAGCCTCCTGTCAAAAAAATGGAGGGACAATAAAGAACCTTCTATAGTTGACGATGGCGGTGCTGCATATGTCAACCGCTGTCACAAAGCAAAACAAAAAAAAAGCAGATAGAGAAAAAATTTTGCGTTTATTTTTCTTCCTTTTCCCCACGTTGACCGGCAAGAGCCTGAACTTTTGATCGGTGAAATGACGGTAGGTATTCTTACCATATCTGCTTTAAATGGAGTGATCGCTCATGAGGAACATTTTTCTTATGGTCATTCAATAGTTTCAAACACAATGCGAAAAAGCCCAACAAGAAGCCTGTATACACGACGGCCCTGGAGCCTCGTCCGCGCCGGCACCACAAATCTACGGTACCTCCACCCCTGTTGGTAAGAAGGAGGTATGGGTATGCTTCGTTGACTGGAGTCAGAGTCATGGCTGCCCAGAAGACGCCCCCTGTTCAGCTGGATTTCGGCGGCACACACGAGTGTGTCTTCGGTCCTTCAACCCTGTCGGAGCTCTAAGCTGGGGTACGCTTCGTTGATAGGAGGAAAATCAAGGCTATCTGAAACACAGCGGCCACCTAAACGCTACCCAACTCTCAAGACTGGCAACAGTGAGCCTAAAAGTAAGCTCTATTTTGAAGACATGGTCACTTTTGTTACAATTTCCCTTATGTTGAATTGAATGTCATATAATAGGTAAACACTCGCATAGGGCTTTCCCGAAAGGGGAGTTCTATGGAGCAGATTCGACTTTGACGGATTTTTGCGACCTTGTAGAAATGCGGAATATCACGGCTGTCAGCTGCGGTCTGGTTCCCCGGAAACAACCATTCCAGCCACGCGAGTAACCCACGGAAGTATGGGAGTTAGTAAGGAAGGTTACCAAGGAACCCGAGACCCACGTGTCAGAAGCAGCGGGACCAATCTTCGGCCGGCGCACCTCTTGCTCGTCAACTAAAGAAAGGTCAGTAATATTTTGGAACGGTTTGGCTACTAATTGGAAGTCCCTTTGTGTTTTCCATAGGTCATTTTCGGCATCGTCTTTGGTGGTGTTGAGCAGAGCAGAGCAGAACGACCACAGCAGCCAGAACAGAACAGAACAGAACAGGGCAGGGCAGGGCGGGCAGGGCAGGGCAGACCAGACCAGACCCGAGCAAACGAGCGCAAACCAGAAAGCCAGTAAAATCATGAAATGGTTTGGTTACTGATCAAATGGGGTTGCTTTTGTCCCTTTTCACTAGGTCACTTGGGTATCGTACGATGTTATTAAGAGTCCAGAAAAGCCAGTAAATCATGGAGTGATTTGGTTACAGATCAAAACGGAGGTGTTCTTGTCTCTTTTCAGTAGGTCAATTGAGGTATCGTCATCGGAGGATTGGATCTGCTCTCTCTCTAACACGACTTATGGTGCGGTGTCAACTGGCTGGTTTTCCGAAGTTTCCTTGCTGTAGAAATATTTTTTTTTGTTCCCCCTTTGACATTTCTTTTCAATCATGTGAATTATGTGTGGTCGCAGTCTTTTCTTCTTCAACTTTTTTTTCCCCACTGAATTTTTTGAGAGGTTTTTACTGACGCGGCCATGTCCTTTCTTATTTTTCTTTATCTCCCATATAAAAATCTCTTATATAGTATATACTTGCACAATTAGCACGTTTGCATTTGCATAAAAAAGTCGCCGTAGTTTCCTTAAAGATATGACATGGAATATCATAGTCTCACCCAATGCGATACACATAATAGAAGTATCCCTTGCTGTTATATCTTCCATGTTTTGCCGTTTTGCAATCTTCTATGATACCGCGTTTCAACCGCCCATCGGTCTGATATAATTGTCAAGGATACATGGTGCTCTATAACTTCCTTGCTTCATTTTTTATTTTGCATAACAGATTTTTCACGCATTGAAGACATGATAGTTTACAACAGCGTTCTGTTCAACGAATCCGTTCAACGGTTGCACATTATTAAATATGTGGGCTATACGTCCCAGTGGTGTCGTATTATTGGTTCTAAACGGCGCAATTGGCTTGGCCAATATGGTTTGGGAAATCGTCATTGCTATCATTTGAATTTGCGGTCACCGTTCGTTCACATGGAAGATTATCTTATCGTATGTAGTTTTTAAGCCCACATAAATAGCGTCCATTTCTTTCATGTCTCATGAGTGATTGGCCTGTCACCTTGGGTTTTTCGTATGCATAACATCGATTGAACATTTGTATCGAACTGGACGAGCTACTCAAAACCACAATGTGCAAGCCACGACGTATAGTGCTCTTGCTGCTGCGAGCTCTTTACTTGACGGAAAGAGTTTGCACACATTTTCAAGAAAATCAGCCATGAATCATATGCTAAGTAGAAGTGATGACCACCCCGTACACTGATAGCATAGTCTATTTTGAGATGGGATTCCGATACTGTTGTTGATAATGAGCAATTTCCGGGTTTAGGTGTTGCGGATGGTTTTTGTGATGGGCCTACCAATAACCTGCTGCTCGCTGGCAATAGCGTAAGGGTGGTAAAACAAAACCTCAATCAAAAATAAACATCCACACATTTATACGGTTTGATAGGATGATGATAACGCCTACATATCTAAATACCTTATACTTATCAAGAGGATATTATGTATGTGTGCTAGCGGTTGTTCTTCTGCCCCTTTGATTTGTCACTGTCATCAGTCAACGTTTCATTAAGAGACATGGTCGATTTTTTATTTCAACAAACATTCTTAGCCAATGACGCAAAAGGATGACGGCCGGCCTGTGAACTTTTTTTTTCGGAATCCAGTCCAAGCCTCCCAAAAAATAAATCTTTGAGCAACATTTTTTGCCGCTTGTTTTTTTGACGCTCAACACCTTTTCTAAAGTTAACATATACAACATGGGCAAAGGCGGTTTTGGTGAACGTGGTGGCCGAGGCGGTGGCCGAGGTGGTTTCCGTGGTGGTTTCCGTGGCGGTAACTATACAATACGTTCAATGCTTCCATTCCTCAGCAGTGACATTAAACATTTCTTTTGTAATTGACTTTTTAGGTCGTGGTGGCGGTCGTGGCGGTTTCAATGCCCCTCAAGGTCCTCCCGCTGAAGTTGTTCGTGAGTACACACCTTATACAATATATTCGTTCGGTTGCTGATCATCGTTATATAGCTATGGGAACCTTCATGCAAGCCTGCGAAGGCGAGATGGTCTGCAAATCTATCAATCCCAAGATTCCGTACTTCAACGCACCCATTTTCTTAGAAAATAAGTCACAGATCGGTAAAGTGGACGAGATTCTCGGTCCCTTGAACGAAGTTTTCTTCACCGTCAAGATGCAAGAAGGCATGGTCGCGACATCTTTCAAGGTCGACGACAAAGTTTACATCGGCACTGATAAGCTTCTTCCCATTGAACGTTTCTTACCCAAGCCCAAGGTGGCCGGCAAAGGTGGGTTTATTTTATTTCTAGCTCTTTGTCGAATTATATACTGATTGTGCGTTGATGTTAGCTTCCAAGCGCACCGGTCTTCAAGGGCAAGTTGAAAAGCGTGGTGGTGGCCGTGGCGGTTTTGGTGGCCGTGGCGGTGCACGAGGCGGTCGTGGCGGTCGTGGCGGCTTTGGTGGCCGTGGTGGAGGTCGCGGTGCTCCTCGTGGTGGCCGTGGCGGTTTCGGTGGTGGCCGTGGCGACTTTGGTGGCCGTGGTGGAGGACGTGGCGGTCGTGGACGCTTCTAAATTACCATGTATCAACCCTGAACGATTCAAACCTCGATATAGAAAAACCATTCCTCCAAAAAACCAAAAAAATAATAATTGTCATTCTTTTGCAATCAGTTACAATTCGCATGTAAATAAAAATGTGGTAAAAGAAATTGATCCACCAACAACCCATCGTCGACATGAAATGCCAAACTGTGAACTCTGTGGAGCAACGCTTGACGTTGCATGTCAAATTTTGTCACCATCAATTTGAAACTCAACCTTCGCACGATGCCTTCTTGTGCCATGGTGCAGCTTATACGTCGGTTCATATTTATAACAATTCTCTGATAAGGTTTGATGTAGCATGGTTATCTTTTTGTATTTACATTTGTATCAACGCAACGAGATTAAGTTATCCCTCGCGCAACTGTTTTAAATTCCACATTATCCATGTGATAGGGGTTCTTTTGCAGTGATGCCGAGCAAAAACGACTTCATGGTTCTTGCTCTTTGGAGGCTTGTGCCGCTTTTCTTCGAGCGGCTAGTTTGGCTAAGGCCGCCTCTCGATTCGCTCGTATCTTTGCCTGGACATCTTGCTGCGAGTTTGATGAAGTTGATGGTTCTCGGGATGTGCTTGCGAATAGAGGTTCGTCATTATCACTACTACTGTGATCATGGCCCGTATTATCCTCTGGAAATATATCTTTGTCGTCTGTAACTCTTTCGGATGATTGTGGGGTTTGTCGTGTTACTGTTTCGTCCTCAGAAGTATCGGTATCGTCATCCGAGACTTGCCGCCGCTCATTTTCCTCATCTACTCATATACAATGGTAAGTAAGTTCCAACTGGATCCGATTACTTTCTTCATCTCCTACCTTCCAGAGTCATTCCAGATAGTTCAGTGGATACTAGATCGTCTGGTTTTCGCTTGCTTTGATAATATTCATCTTGCCATTCAGCCAGCGTTACCTACAATCTTTCCATCAATACTAGCTCACAGGAGCGGATCAATATTGACCCACAAGCGTTGATCTGCAATTGGATCATATCCATTGATCCTTGTGGATCAATCCCACGGCTTTCTGATGGTCAGCTCACCTTGCAACGAGCGTGTGTGCATGCTTTGTACGCTTTTTCTACAAAGTCCTTGTATCGTAGACGAGGATACAGCTTGTGTGCCCACATTTGATAGAATTCCATTAACTTTCGCAAATCTGAATCCTTTAAAAACAGTGAATTGGTCAGCCACTGCAAGAGCATATCATAATGCGACGCAGACATACTTCGAAACCTTTTCCTTGAAACTGTATCCAAGGTGCCTGGTGACGTATTTTTGAGAGGCCGTTTGCTGACAATAACCTATCCATCAGGTTGAATACTTGAAAAGCAAACAAAGACCAGGGAGTACAATGACTTACAAATCGGCATCCAAAGGTTTTAGTCGTGTTCTCTCTTTCCTACGCTTCGTATCCGTTTGTCCGGCTTCGTCATCCGCCGAGCGCTTGCTTCCAGCATTGGTGGGTCCAAGCGGATCATAAGTTGTATTTTCAGTTGCTGTGTTTGTATTGTCAGCAAAAGGATCTAGATCATCAAGAATCAAGTCGTAGTCGAATTCGTCTGCCATGTTGATGTGGGACGCGGTCGAGACACGAAGAAAAAGAAGTGCTTTTTGACGCGCCTTTTCAAGAGCCGCCTCTGAAATATTGAATTTATCATCTGTCCAAATGCAGACTGCCGAAAATCCATAAAACGTATTGTCGTTGGAGAAGATTGCAAGGTCAAAACGAGTCATCCTCCAACTAAAATATGCTTGTTAGCGTATGAGTATCTGTTGATATTAATTTACACGCAAAGAAATAGTATGGGCTTTTTTGGAGGGGGTTGAAAACCAGTTGAATATCGTAAAATACTACCCCAATATCTTGGGGATGAACAAATACAAGTGATCATTGAAAAGACGAGCCAATAGAAAACTTAGTGTTTCTTGCTTCTATTTGTATTGTCTAGCACCAGTCAACTTGGGGTTTCTGACTGAATGAGGTTTTGAAAGGTTGGCTGCAAGTGGCTTAGCTCCTTTGGCATGGATGTTCTTTGCCTGGAAATTTTGTTGCAGCTCCTTCGCAAAGCTGATGAGCATTTCTCGAGCTCGATCTATACTGCGTTGGTTGAATCCCTTTACAAATCTCAGAAAAATGGAAGGCTCTCCGTATGATCAGCTAACGAGGGAGGAGCTCATTGAACGATTGAAGGCGCTTGAAGCTTCGCAGAACACCGCCGTGACGGATCGAAAAGGCTCGTCGAAAATCAAAGCACAACGACCATTTGATATGAGCAAGTATTCTCAGCAACACATTGCCCTGAAAGTGGCCTATCTAGGCTGGAATTATCTTGGATTCGCTTCACAGGGAAACGAAGCTGAAGTACCTACCGTTGAAGGTGCGATCTTCAATGCCCTAAAGACTTCGAGATTGATTGAAAGTCCCGACAAGTGTAATTTTTCGCGCTGTGGTCGTACCGACAAGGGAGTCAGCGGTTTAGGCCAGGTGGTGGCATTGGATGTTCGCAGTAATCCGGAAAAAGAAATACCCTATATTGAAACCATCAATCGCTTACTGCCAGATGATGTACGCGTACTTGCATGGGCACCCGTCCCTTCCACCTTCAATGCCAGATTTAACTGCAAATCTCGAACGTACAAGTATTTCTTTACCAAAGGGAACCTCGATCTGGACGCGATGCGGTTGGCGGCCAATTATATGATGGGAGAGCACGATTTCCGCAATTTCTGTAAACTCGATCCGTCCAAGAACATTACCAACTATCACCGCACCATTGTCTCTCTCGATATCCGTCCCGTCCATGGGATGGACACAAGTTCAATGGGCCAAGCTTTTGAATTTTACGAAGTCGAGCTGAAAGGTACCGCATTTTTATGGCATCAGGTGCGCTGCATCATGTCCATTCTTTTCTTGGTGGGCCAGAAATTGGAAGCCCCCGAAATCGTCCAGGAGTTGTTGGATATCAGCCGAACGCCCTCTCGTCCCGATTATCCCATGGCCAGTGATTTGCCATTGTTATTGTACGACTGTGAATTCGAAGATATCAATTGGATTTATGCATCCGACAACGTCAATGTGGCGGTTCCTTCGCCGCTGCGAACGCATAAGCATTTTCACGAAATGTGGAATGCGCAAATGATCCGTGGTCTGATGTGTCAAACATTCCTCAGATCAATCGACCAGTCAGTCCTCAAAATAGATCAAGACACGATGACCTTGCGAGATTACATGGATTCCGGTATGGCGGAAGCGAAGCAAAGTGCAGCCTGTGTCTTGTTGGGTGGCGGTAAAGAAATCCGGACGGCGAGATACAAAAGACTCATGGATCGACAACGCGCGGATTCGGACGCAGTAAAGAAGGAGAAGTACGAAGCCAAGAAAAAGCGAAAACTAGCATAGATGACTTTATTGGCGACATGTAAATATATATTGAGACAAGAAGAAAATAATGTAATTTGGTTTTATTGCAATGACAGCATGCTATAAAAATATTGTACACGCGGCAAAAAGGGCCAGAATGAGATGGAAAAAAAAAAGGTCAGAACAAAAATGTGGAAATAATATAATAAGGGTCAATGATTTAATGCCATTTGTCTCTAATAGAAGACTGCCATTCACGTGCTCCTTCGAATCCATTACGTCCACGGTCATAGTCGGCGAAAGCCTGGTAGATTTCTTGCTGTGTGTTCATGACAAAGGGGCCATATTGGACAATGGGTTCTCTGATAGGTCTTCCTGCAATAATGACGAAATGGCAATCATCGGAAAGGGATTCCACGGGGATATGGTCGCCTTGGTTCTCACTCAGTACCAGAGTATGATGTGCCTCGGATATGTGTTTGCTGCCACCAAAGTTCGCGGAGCCAGAAATAGTGTAGATAAATCCTGCATAGTCGGTTGGAATCTGCTGTTCAAACGTCTTCCCCTTTCTCATCTTCACATCGATAAACATGGTGGGAGTGCGTGTCAACACTGGACTCTGCGCACCGTGGGACTCGCCCGCAATGACATTCACGTCGACACCTGGCTCGGGCGACACGTGGACGACCTTTTCCTTTGGTAATTCTTGATAGTTTGGTTCGGCCATTTTATCCTTGGCGGCAAGGTTTACCCACAATTGCAGACCGTGTGCTCGACTGTCGTTGGCGGGGATCTCGGCATGTACAATACCCTTGGCTGCAGACATCCATTGAAGATCACCGGGACCAATACGGCCTTTGTGTCCTTTAAAGTCTTCGTGCATAAACTCGCCCTCCAGCATATATGTCACTGTTTCAAATCCGCGATGAGGATGATCGGGAAAACCTGCAGGTGCCTTAACATCGAATTCATCGAGCATTAAAAAGGGATCGAGGTTGCGTAAAGCGTGGCTACCGATGCTGCGATATACTATCAATACACGTAAAAAACAACACCATCACGTTAAAATCCACGTCTCGTCACCTAATTAAAAATGTATGTATTTACCTCTAGCACCTTCACCATCCATTTGTTCACGGGAAAGAACGGATCTGGCAATGTTTCTTGCAATTCTGGCCATAATAATTGTTTGTATAGTTTTTTTTTTGTCTTGTTGAAATGCTGGGCTTTTTCATTTAGGATATCACCTTTTATAGTTTTCGGGCTGTTTCAAAGACCGCTGTTCATTTGTAAAAAATTTGTAATAACCGCTGCTCATTTGTAAAGTTCTCTTTTGCCGTCCCCACAGACCGTGATTGGCTGACTGTCGCTGATTCAGCTTCCTTAGTAATTTTATGCGCCAAATCGATTTTTACCCCACATACAAAAAGATGATGATATTAGGCACATATAATGAACATAGGTCCTTGTAACGAATGGGGGTGGGGTGGTTTTACGTATAAACCAAACACGAAATTTCTGCGAAAACTAGGAATGGGGTATGTTTGGACGGCGGTGTTTTCAAAAGTGGGAAAGCGCACCTGTAATCAAAGGCCACTGAGTGTCATTTTGCATCACACGTTTTCTTTTTTCTTTGATTTTTCCTTATTCTTTTTTTTTTTTTTTTTGTTTCTGCTTTTTGGGTTACTTTTACCTATCCTTTTCTTCCATATTTATAAAAGGATAACTCGTTGTTTCCTCTTCTCGTAAGGGTGACATCACGATTCGATCGGCATTGCCAAAGTTATGGAGACTCAATATCTGTCGCCGTTGCCGATGATTGCTCCTGAGGATAATGAACCCGCTACGACATTACCAGCAACCATACAAGATCTTGGAGCATTGGCTGCGACAGGCGATCATTATTTAGTGCAAGAGTTGCTAAAGTCCCACCCTGATCCGAACGTAGCTTATCCTGCCACGGGATTACGACCCATCCATTTGGCTGCAAGCAGAGGTTATCTTGAAGTGGTCGTATGCCTCGTGGAGCAAGGTGGCGCGCAAGTCGATGCCACCGATAAAGAAGGGGAAGTAGGTAGCAGTGAATGATTATAGAGAAATTTCACCTGCCAATTCTGAGCACTTTGTTTCTTTTAGACAGCATTGTTAAAAGCGGCGTATGCGGGGCATTTGCCGGTAGTGGAATATCTTGTACGAGTGCAACATGCAAATATTCATCACGTCGATCGGGACGGCTGGTCTGTCCTTCACAATGCATGTTCTGCTGGTCATTTAGGCATGGTACGATTTTTGGTCGACCGCGGTGTAGATGTCAATGGACGCAGCCGAATGGGTCACACTCCTCTCAGTAAGTTACTCTTTTTTCGTTTTGTTTTTAGATAAATAATGATAGGCTTATCCTTATTTGACCATCTCATTAGTCAATGCAGCATCCAAGGGCCATTTGGCTGTGGTCGATTATCTGCTCAACGAGGCCAAAGTGAATCCTTTATGTAGAAATAAATTTGGGGAACTGGCTTACGACGCGGCAGCCGCAGCAGGTGAAGCATATCTTTGCGAATTATTGGAAGCATTTGAACGTGGGTGGTGGATGCAACATCGATCTCAACCTGAAGAAGAGTCAGGTAATATATCGGAACGAAAATGACAGGTGATACGGGAATAGTTTTATGGTTAACTTTTTTAATTTGCCGTAGAAAGTGGCCGAGAACCGTATAATTTATTGGCATTGCATGTCACTGTTACAGTTGTCCTGCACGAAAACCAGCGATCAACGTCTTCTTTGATGGGACTGAGTCGGCCGTATTTTACAGCGGAAGCGTTGAATAAATCGGATCGTCGCGGTCCCTGGAGTCTACATCCGTCCGGTCAACCCATGACAAAGCGCGATGTCAAGTTACCCCCGTTGGATCAACATGCGTGGTTTTGGTTAACAGATTGGAATGTGGATTACTCGCATCCCGGTGTAGATGAGGAAGGTTGGCAGTATGCAAAAAGTTTGGAAGAGCCCAAGGAAGAGAATTGGTCACCTGAAATGCCGGTGTCCGGATCAGGATGGGTTCGTCGACGACGATGGGTGCGCGTAATGAAACGTCGTGCGGATCCTGCTGTAACCGCGTCCTCAGTGATACCCAACCGCACCAATGAAGACATTCAGGACCTGTCTACCTTGCAAGAACAAGTTGCCCATTTACGATCAGCCATTGCCACACTTCAAGGTAAGCATGCTTGTAGGGTTGTTTGGATAAATGAAACGACCCATTCACCTATCCTATGGATTTCGTTTTCATAAAAAAAATAGAAAATGAAATCAGCAATGAGAGTCGGGAGCAAATCAGCAAACTGCAATCCAATCTTGAATTTCTACAGAATGAGCAAGAATATTTAGAGCAGACGGAATCTATGCGGCAAGCATCGACGCGGGTCACGTTGACCAAGGCACAATCGGTGTTTGTGGATTGCCGTACGCATACGCAATCCATTGATGAGCATGATAATGAGGCGCCGATGGCTTCACCCAGACCAACGGAAGAGGATGATCAAAGTGGGCGATGGTCTTTACAATCGGTCCGACCGATTTACGCTTGGGAAAAAAACGAACAAGCCCTGGATTGTCGACGTTGCAATCGTTGGTTTAATTTGTTGATTCGACGGCATCATTGCAGGTGAGAAAAAAATATCGAGTGCAGTGAAACAAAAACAAAAAAGTGAAAAGGAGATTGCCATCTTTCAGAGGATGGGACTCAATGTGATGATTTCTTAGGCGATGTGGACTCATTGTGTGTGACCGATGTTCGACGAATCGTGTGATGCTTCCATATTCCCAGATCGTTCAGGACCCATCACTACCTGTGGATCAACACTATCTTGTATCACTGCAACCACAACGTGTGTGCGACGTGTGTTTTGGCGATTTATCTAAACCAGCGACTCGTCTGAGCAATCGTCCATCGTTTAGCGGGAGCAGTATGCATCGATCAATAAGTATGCAGAGTGTGATGATGGAATGTCCGGTATGCGGGAAACTGTTGAGCGAGTATGGAACGATCAATGAGCAAGAACAGCATGTCCAGTCATGTTTGAATGCGGGTACATCGGCTGCTGCTGTGACGGGGAGTCGCTATCTGGGTAAGTGAAGTGGGGTTTATGTCAGGTGGATGGATGGATGGGTGGGAAACAAGAAAAGGGCAAGATTTCATTTCTTGAATGGTTAAACGAATTGAATGATGCACGATATTAGTGTATATCTTGGCCGCCAACTCCGCTTTAGTGGGGCAAGAATGTGTGATTTGCTTTGAAGAGTTTGAACAAGGTAAAAAAAAAAAAAAAAAAAAAAAAAAAAAAAAGAGTGGAGAGATACCCAATTTGGGAAGATCAGCCCATGCATAACAGTTGATGTTGTTGCAGGTGACACAATTGCCCGATTAAGTTGTTTGTGTTCGTACCACCGGCATTGCATACACGACTGGTTTAGTAAAGGCAAAGAGTGTCCCGTTCATTCTCGCTAGAACTGGTTACTCTTCCTTCTTTGCCCCCTCCCCCGACATTGTAAAGATTCATGCGCTCATAGATATACCAGAAAAGTTTAACAAATAGGCTTGCATATCATACCAAATATTTTGTGATTCCAAGTCCATTTGGAAACTATGACGCGTCTGTTTTTTTGAAAAGCAAGAAGTTTATCGGTCGCCTGGGGGACCATTTTTCTCATCATCTTATGACTTGCAGGACAGGTGTTATTGAAACTAGTTTTTTCAAAGTATGGTTCTGTTTTTACTTTATTTTATGTTTTCTCTTTTGTGCATGGTGTGTGAATTCACACGCATGATCCGATTTTTTTTTTTCCTGAACTTGTTTAGCATTATACCGGATACATTTTAACGGGTAGAAAGGATGAATTGGTTTCTGGCACGGAGGAGTATTTGGCAGTGTGCGATTCCATTGGGTGCAGGGATAGAAAAAAAAATGATGGGGTTCTTGGTAAGGTTGGTGGCAATAAGGCAGGGAGCAGATAAAAAAAAAGAATTGAGGACAGAACGTTCCAGCGATTGCCAATTCCAGCGCATCCATTTTCAGCTGTCTTTCGAGACATCATCCAAGGCGGGCGGCAGTGCAGACTGTAATTTCAGCGAGAATGAAGGGTTCTCTGTTTGGTCAATGTAAGAAAACATGATAGTGATGATGTGATTTTGTAACTCTTTTGTTATTCCATGTCAATAGTTTAAAGCATGTAAAGGTAGAAATAAACAAGCAAAAACGAGAAAAAAAGTATCCGATACCTTTGTAACAAACGATGTCTGACAGGTTTACTTGTGACAAATGGATTTTTTTTTAATTGCTTGGTTTTCTTTTTAGTAGTCGGTTTCCCGATTAGGTTATTTCCTTTTCTTTTGAACTCCTTTTCCGCTTCCCACCTTGCGTCTCTCTCTCTTTCCCATTCATGATCATTTGGAAGATGCTCACATTGCACTGAACAAGAAAAACTCATAAAAGAAAAAAACCCTAATACCTCCAAAAAAAAAGACCGTTATACCAATTCTCCTCGTTCACCTCCATTCTTACGAGAGCATCACTCCAGTTGACTTTCATCTTCCCGCAACTACGTCTCTTTTTTCTTTGTTCCAAGTACTTTGTTTGAAGCGTCCCATACCAGTTTCCAGGTAAGCACCCAACTTTGCCAGTTGTTCCGTGAAAGACTCACCGTATTCACCGTTCGGTTACTTTTTTTTCCTATCCAATTTCCCTTTGCTTACAGTTCATTTCTTTTCACTTTCATCTCACAACCACCCTCCACCAAAACAACAAAAAAAACCCAAAGAAAGAGAAACTGAAGCCTTTTCATAACGAAATTCCACTTGCTCCTTTTCCCTTTAATAATTTGTGTTTATTATTTTATTATTATTTTCGGTTATCAGCTCATATTCTTGTTCTTCCTTTTGAAATCATGACATTGTTTTATCATCCTTGGCGCTTGCCACATTTATCTTCCATTCAATCCCTCAGCGTTTCCATCTAAGCATCCTCTCTGTATAAGCCATCCCTTGTTCCTCTTACCCAACTCTTATTTTCTATCGTTTTCTTTGTTTTCCCTACTCGTACTAGTCCTCTATTGAGATTTCTCCTTACTGCTGATTTTAGCCCGACACTCCCACCATTCATCTCTTAACTGCTCAAGGATTGTTAAGAATTTACCAACCCTTTTTCCAACGTGACTCAAAACACCCAATTTCCAAAACGCATTGATCCTTTTCGCCTGCCAACAAACAAAAAGGAAAATTTCGCACTCATGGTCACACAGCAACACGATTGGTCCAATTTCTCCGCATCCATGGTTGACAAGGTCATCGACGATTTTCAACTGTTGGAAGAACTCGGCCGAGGTTCCTATGGTTGTCTTTATCTTGGTCAATCCCTTACCGATAATACCTATGTTGCCATAAAGGTGCTCACCAAATCCGGTCTTGATCAACAGCAACTTCAACTCCAGCAGCTTGAAATCCACTTGCAATCCTCACTGAAACACCCGAATCTACTCGCGCTTCATCGCGTCATACAAGACCAGAAACATATCTACATGGTGATGGAATTATGTGACCAAGGCGATCTGTTTGACTTTGTCATCCGAGATCAAGCCAATAACGATGTACGTGACGAACGGTTGGTCAAGACATGCTTTCTTCAAATCTTGGATGCCGTCGCCCATATGCATGCTCAAAACGTCTATCATCGTGATCTTAAACTGGAAAATGTTCTTTTACGAAGTGAGGACGACGATAATGACGGCGGAAATTTCATCTGCAAAGTCGCCGATTTTGGGTTGGCAACGCGTGATCGGTATTCTCTCGAATTTGGCTGCGGATCCACCACCTACCTTGCTCCTGAACACTTTGAAGATGATCAATCATGCATCCTACGGCCTGAAGACGGTGAATTTATCCCTTACGATGCAGCTGCCTCGGATGCATGGAGTTTGGGCATTCTTCTCATTGCTTTCCTGTTTGGCCGAAATCCTTGGCAGGAAGCAACCTCGGTGGATCATGTCTATCTCGAATTCTCTCGCAATCCCACTATTCTCAAACACCAACTGTTCCCATCGTTATCCTGGCCCTGCTTTCACTTTTTAAAATCCGTGCTTTCCATTCACGCCGCTGATCGTCCTACTGTCGCTGAAATGAAACAACAGTTTCTCTCCTTGGACCAACTCCTCGTAGGAGACAACAATCTCGTCAATGATAATGATGACGACGCCATGGACATACCCGACATTGTCTGTAAAGCTTCCAAAGCAAGTTATGATTCTGCGGTTTTCAGTGCCGGACAATCCAGTATTTCCTGGTCAGATATGTTGGACGATGATCCTTTGGATGAGTCTTGGCAAGTCGAGTATGATCTAATGACCTCCTCTTCCTCATCTATCCGTAAAGAAGAAGAAGAAGAAGAAGAAGAAGGAGAAGCAGAGGACCATGACCATGATGATACTGACGTCTTTATCCATCGTCAAGAAAAAGAATCCTGGTGGCTGTAGCAAAATATAGAAAAAAAAGAGATCACATTCACAACATCTATTCTATTTCCAGGTGAAAGTTTCTAAAAAAAAACGATGTTCCTTTCTGTGAATCAACCTATCTGTACGCCCATGCCACTTTACAAATATGATTTTCTTTCATCATCACATCCGTGTCTCTCTCTTCCTAAATTGTGTCTCTCTTCATACTCTTGTCTTTCTCTCTCTCTCTCTCTCTCTCTCTCTCTCTCTCTCTCTCTCTCTCTCTCTCTATCTCTCTCTTGCTTTTTTTAAAGGGATTAGAAATGAGTTGAATAAGCATCGCAAATCCATAGACTAACAACTGCGAGTGTTCGAATGCTCATCAGCGAAGTCAGACCATGCTTATCAAAGGTAATTGCGATGGTTGGTCTGTATGAGCATGGACAGTCGACAACGATGATCATTATATAATTGAGTGATTAGATCGAGAGAGACTTTTTTCCTCTCTTTCTCTCATCCTGCAATTATGTGCATTTTAAAAATACCTACCATTATTAAAATGTTTGGGAGTTATGCGCGCTAATTTTCAGTCACAAGGCAGTCACATTGGGTTTTTGCTACATTTGTCGGCTTTGATTGGGTAATTTTTGAAAAAAATATATATGATTGGTTGAACGAAACCAGACAGCTGTTGATCGACCCGACCTTTGCGCTCGAATTTATAACATGAAGCGTAAAGCTCTGATGGAAGATTTAAAGAAGAACAATGTTTGGGAAGAGTCGTTACCCATGTACGCACGGCGGAGTTTTAGAAGCGAGGCTTACTGCATCTTCATTTGCTTTTGGTGTTACTCCGGAGGATAAGCCGAGAACACTTGATGACTATGATCGTATCGTGTGTGCCGAACTTCCGGACAGAGAGAGATTTCCTGATCTCTACGACACCGTCAGCATATGTATGGTGCACGGCCCGTGTGGAACAACGCATCCGAGGTCTCCCTGCATGGAAAACGGCTCATGTAAAAAGCGTTACCCGCGCTCCTTCAATGAAGCTACTATCGAAGATCACAGTGGTTACCCGTTATACCGTCGTCGCAACAATGGTGATTTTGTGAATCAAGAACCATGTCCAGTTGGACATAGACGGGTTGTTCCCCACAATCGATATCTCTGTGCAAGATATAACGCTCACACTAACGTCGAAATCTGTACTTCTCTGGAAAGCGTCAAATACCTGTACAAGTATGTTTACAAGGACCACGATCGTGCTGCAGCAGCAATGTATCATGCCGGCAATGATAGAAAATGTCAGGTTCCTGACCCGTTTGCGCTTTGGATGCAGTTCCGCCAGCATTTGGCAGAAGACTATTTCCCTTTTTGGAGCAATCAAAATCAAGACAATGATCATCAAAATTGAGCCGCCCCAAATCGTGTACGATCGCGCTTTGCTGGACATTGAAGAGCATCTGAACCGCCAATCGAGTTCACTGCTGAATTACGATCGCTTTGTTCTTCCTGATCGCCAAGAAATTGGCATAAGCACACTTCGCCGTCAGCCCAGACTGGTAAGAGAACAATTCGATCTCATCGCAGACGCTGCCAATGTTCCCCAAACACACGAGTACCTAAACCGTTATCAACATGCCGATACCACGCAATTCTCCAGAGTGTCACGCATGGAAGCCACAAATCAGCCCGATTGTTCTTTGTTGATGGTCCTGGTGGCGTCTTTACCCTTATATTGTTGTTTTTATTATTCCTTTATATTTTACTGTATGTATTTTGTCTTATGCTCCTTTGATTTCATCCTTTGCTATGATTTTTCAAGTTATTCTTCACCTTTATGTTTTACTGTATGCTTTTTGTCCTTATGTTCCTTTTGATTTTATCCTTATGCTATGTTTCCCCGAGTACGATTTTTTCTGTTATCTATTTTTGTCTCTCCATTTAATATTATACGATGTTTGACTATTTCTGTTCCTAACGTTGTGTACATATTGTTGTTCCTCTGTCGTGGATGAAGAAAATGATCGCTATGTGGCGGTAGGTCCTCTTCATGTTCCTCTCCTTTGGATTGCTTCTCATCATATGGTATTCGAGATGTCTTCCCGATTATTTATTTTGTAGTTTATAGTTTATAGTTTGTATTTTGTATTTTATATTTCATGTACATATTCTTTTCGCAGTCTTTTCCTCTTTTTTTCCCACAGGGTTTTTTATGAGGTTTTTACTGACGCGACCATTGTTTTTTTATCATCATGTACTTTATTTGTTTCTTTCTTTTTATTCGGGGGACTCTCGATATCTGGAATCCAACTCGAAGTTACCGTCACTTCTGGCCACGTCAATATTTTTTGCCTGCTCAAGCTGACACCACCGATCCATCGCTTAAGTGTCCCTGGAAGCAATTTTATTTTCCGCATCGAAGAAGAAGCTTACCTGGCGGTCCGTATCATCTTTTTTTTTTGTTCCGGTTCACCATTTGGTTCAAAGGCAAGTCCAATTTCTTTTCCTTTGCTATGATGTAATGAACGTATACTAATTCAAATTTTTTCAATGTCATATAATCCAAGTCATGTCAAGCGATCAATGGCAATTGAAAACTCAAATAACAAAGGTAAAATATCTTGACGAAAATTTGAATCAATCAAAGAGCTTACTAACTCATTTTTTTAAATACCCAACATTCCCACACATCATTCTAGATCTATCATAAGCTTGGGCGGGACGGGACTGAGGGGGTCAATAAGTGCTGCTGCACACATGTTTGGAA
Organism: Radiomyces spectabilis; assembly: GCF_025331425.1. Taxonomy (NCBI): domain Eukaryota; kingdom Fungi; phylum Mucoromycota; class Mucoromycetes; order Mucorales; family Radiomycetaceae; genus Radiomyces; species Radiomyces spectabilis. Next base: position 48,503 of record NW_026251930.1, read on the forward strand.
ATCATGACTGTACGGTATGCCAGAGTATTGACATTAATATACCAAAGTTCCATCAAGAGTCTCGCCCAGGTTATGCCGTATTGCGTTAGGCGTTTGTCTGACGAATGTCGCTCAATGTAAGGGGGCGACGTCCAGTAGCAGGTGGCATCCATTGCACAGCGGGTGTACGGCTTGTTAACTATAGTAGGATGGCCGTTGGCCTATGGATAAAAGTTGGAAAAACGGCTTTTTGTTGGAAGATAACTCGCACGGTTGAATATCTTCGGTTATTCTGCTTTTTTATTTTTCTTTTTCTTTTTTGTTGTTATAAAGAAAGTGAATGTGGTGACTACTTATGTCATGCTTCCAAATAACGCGGATGAGGTAGATGGATTTGGACCGGACATACCGTTACCGTGTGGCAGAGGTTGAAAAACATGATTGGGCAACGAACGCGGTGCAAACGAAGGCGGAGATAAGGAATGAACCATATTATTAAGACTCGCTCGACGTAGAGGATCGTCCACAGTTTCGTATCGAACAATGATACCATGATGTGCGTGATTCATACACTGGAATCCGTTCAGCGGTGACGCCATCAACACTTCGTAGAGTTCCCGAATGTCCACCGGATAATCATTGTAAAGATCGCTCATGATACGATGAAGCTGTATCAAGGTGTGAAATTGCAACGGCGACGTAAAGTATTTACTCTGCGTGATTTCGTCCAACTTCTGATACGCCGCCTTGGCTCGCTCCAGAATCATGGTGGTTCGATCAGGCTGGCCACAAAGAAACTCAGCGACTCGGCCCATTTCTCCATGCAAGATTGAAGTAACTTACCAGAACATCACCAAAAAGCTTGCCGTGAACATTATCTGAAAGCATCGATGTCGCCGTCCAACCTACCAATATCGATCAGTATCCAGTAATAATTCTCCCCCACCTGGTGGTCTCTAATAATTACCATTAGTCCAATTCATCCCGACAGGGTCCGATGAAAATCGTCGATTGAACGGCGGTGGCTGCAAATCCACATTATGACCTGTCCTCGCCTCCGACTCGTGATGCATCAAGGGTATCATATACGACCCTGTCAAATCTTTGCATGAGATATTATGGTACCTTAAGGACCCTGTCACTGTATTTACCTCGATTTGGTTCACCAAACAGAAAATTGGAAAAGAAGGAATTCGTTGATTCATGCTCAACCGATCCCGTTGGTCTCTTGATAGGCGTGGCTTCCGTGGAGCCTTTATCTATACTTGATTTACCGGACCTTGAGACGACAGGACTTCCGATGGGGCCGGCGGCAGTGGACGCACGTCGACCATTGACAGGTTGCCCAATCGGTGCAAGGTGGTTGGCTGGACGTCCAATCGAGCGAGACAAACCACTGTTCTCCACGGGATTTGAAGCACGGTTGTACATGGGTAACATGCCAATACCAAGAGATGGTGGGGCAAGTGCCACACCGCCGGTTGGACTAGAGGGCGTATCGTGTACCGACATTGCTGTTGTAATTAACATCAAAAGAAGAAAATTAAGAAAAGAAGAAATTTGAGTCACCATTATCATGCGTACCTAAATCAAGTGGACCGTTCAATAATGGTGGGGGAGGCATCGCTTGTAACAGATCCAAACTCGAACGGGGATGGTTGGGTGATAACAGAGGTTGGGATGGCCGATGAGTACGTAGCGATGGTATGTCTGGTGGATCCATCAACGATGGTTCTTGGAATAGAGACGGGCTGGCGGTAGGTCGCGAGGATCCTACCAGAGCGTCCATGAGCATCTTTTGTCTTGATTCCTGATCAAATGGGTGCGATGTCACAGTGGAGTTGAAGGACGCCAAAGTCGTGCTTTGGGATGGAGAGGATAGAGGAATGGAAGAAGCATTGACGATGGATCCTCCCGTTGGTGGTAAAGGCGAAGATGAGGAAGAGATAGGGGACGAAGTGGAAATCGAGGATGAGGAAGAAGAAGACGTTACAGTGACAGAAGTGGCCGCCGCGGCTGCAGTTGAAGTTCTAGTGGTAGGAGGAACAACGGTATCAGTGACCGGATTACTGGCGGATGCCGTAGTCTGCCTAGAAGATCGACCTCCTCTGGACACTTTCTCGGTGGCACCAGATGACCTTGGTTTCTCTTGAGCTTCCTTTTCCCACTGTCGTTTACGTTCATTGGCTTCCATTTCACGACGTGCCATTTCTTCTTTCAGTTCCGTTTCGCGACGTTCTTTCAGTTCCTTGAATTCACGTTGACGTCGTTCTTCCTCTTCCTTTTGCTGACGTTCACGACGTTCCTGAGCTTCTCGTTTCTGCCGTTCTTGACGTTCGGCTTCTTCTTTCTCTTTTCGTCGTCTCTCCTTCTCCGCGGCACGATCCTTTTCTTCCTTTATCCGTCGTCGACGCTCTTCCTCTTTTTTCTGTCGTTCTTCTTCTTTCCGAATGCGTTCTTGTTCTCGTTTCTGACGTTCCAATTCTTGTTTGCGTTCCAATTCCGCTTTAGCAGCTGCTTCTTCCGCCTTGCGTTGCGCTTCCTTTGCTGCACGTTCCGCTTCCCTGAGCAGTTTTTGTTGTCTGATTCATTTTTTTATAATTTAGTATGATGAAGTTCTTGGCGAGCAAAAAGTTCCGGTTTTGGTTTTTTTTTTTTTACCTTTTTTGTTCTTTCTTTCTTTCTCTGTCTTGGGCTTTTTTCTGTTCCCGTTCTTGACGAAGACGATCTTCTTCTTCCAATTCCTGAATTAGGCGCTGTTGACGTTCACGAGCGACTTTTTCACGATAAGCTGAAAGGACCCGTTGTTCAAACATGCGGGCGGCAAAAATCTGGAACATACGTCGTCCTTCTTCCATGCGTTGTTCTTGTGTTCGGGTATCCTGGACAAAAATTCATTAAAAAAAGTTGTCGCAAGCTCCGTGAACATGTTTTGCAAAATCTCAACTTACGCCATCGTCTTCTTCATCATACGCTCCATCTTCCTCATCGTCGTCGCCATAATAATCTTCATTTTGCTTCATGCCGACTTCTTCCTCCTTTTGCATTCGTCGCTCTGCCAGGCGTTCCATCATATCCAGGAACTTTTTTCCGTCGTTTTTGAGCAAATCGTCAGCTACCGTTAATATACCCCCTAAAACAAGCATCGCCATGATAAAAGCCCAATAGTGAGTGAAACGCTTATTGCTTATATCTATCAACCTATTCGGTGTGTGGATAACCCACCTTTGACAGTCAAGCTATCGCCGAAATCGAAATAGTCCAAGTTTCGAGACATGGCACTGGTGTGCTTGATGAGATGAGGCCCCAGGTTGGGATCGCCAATGTAGCGCATGGGTTCATTGTCGGAAGAACCTTCCGAGGGATCGGAATCGTGACTGAGAACGTCGTCGTCGTCGTCCTCTTCCTCCTCCTCTTCGTCTTCTTCTTCGTCTTCTTCCTCTTCGTCATTCTCACCATCGTCACCTTCTTCCGCACCGTGATAGACATCGTCGTAATCGAGATCGTCGTCGTCCTCATCGTCCTCATCTTCGTCTTCATCGAGATGGTCCGCGTCTTCAAAATCGTTATCGTAAGTTTCGTCAGAAGGAGCATAGCCGTCGTGTAATGTGCTGCTGCCGTATATGCGTGTTTGTCGTTGGTGATTGGCATACTGTTCTAATTCTTCATAATACGCATCGTACAAAACTTCCAACTCATCTTCAATGGCCGTCCTGTGAGAAATGTAGTGTGAGTACCTGCTTCAAAACGTTTGTGTTTCCTTTTCCCTTTTTTTTTTTTTGGCTTTTTGGCCTGTTCTCTCCTCTTTTCCAAGTGCTTATATATTATATATTTGTTTTATGGTACCTTTTCTTGCCGCAAACAGAACAGTTGCAACTGTGCTTTTGTTGTTCTTTCATTTTCCGTAGTACGGCTTCTTTTTCCACTTTGACAAGGGATCGTCGTTCATCCTCGCCGAGCTGTAACCAAAATTCTCGAATCTTCTGGCGTTCTTCTCTGTTACTCATGCTCGACCAGAAAGGGTCCATTTTATCCGAGCGGGTTACAGAAGAGGTTCGGGTATCATCAACACATGCACCATTGCTGGTTTCTGGATATTCTGCGTCGTTGGCTTTTGCCTTGGTTTTTTTCTTCTTCTTCTTTTTCTTATTTGTAGAAGTCGCCGCTGTGCACGGAGAGTTGCTATTTGTCGCTGTGCTGTTTGTGAATTCGTTGGCGGCTTCGTTGGCGGCCGCTGCTTGCTGCATCGCTCTGTACTGAGACGGTGGGATTAATTGGTTGGGAGGCCGGTTCCGAAGATGAGGAGCCGAGCTTCTGGCTATTGGCAGTGATTTGGTCATTTGCATGAACACCCAGATGAAACAAAGATCAACGAGAAACGTGATGATATTTTGGAGGAGAAACCCAGGATCTGGTCAAACAAGCGATGGAGTATTACCAAAGAATAATACTGCAGTCACTACAACCGACGGAAATGGAGTCAGCTCTCTCCGCAACCACACCCATCTTTCTCACACATAACCCATCTCCCATTTCTCTGTCAACCCACAGAAACCACAACACCGCCACAATGGCTCAACTAGACTCTTTTTCTACTGCCAATGACCCTTATATACCCACACTCCCCTCCGACGCTTTTTTCCCCTCAACTCACCTTTGACTTCGCTGTGTTGCGATGTAGGTGAATAAAAAAAATAAAAGGGAAGAAATGAAGTATAGACACAAGGGATATAGCAATTCACAAACTGAAAAGGGCTATCGCTTTGCTATACTATCTGGTTGTCGCTAAAGGGTAATAGTAATAGGGAAAAAAAAAGACCGTAGTCCGCACACGCTTGGATAGTCGTTCACTGCTTTTTTTTTTTGAGCACACCACACCGACCCAAACTGGTGCACAGGCTTTTTGCTCAGAAATGCGGTCATTCAAAACAGACCCCAATTCAGCCAATCAGTTATTGCGTGACGTGGAAAAGTTTTGCTTCCCTTTTTCTTTTCTTTTCTTTTCTTTTTCCTGATGGGTATCTGACTGGACAAAAGACAGAGAAACACTGGATAACAAAAATAGATGATATATAAGCAATAATAAATAGGAGGATAAAAAAAAGGAAAATGGTGTATAGAATAGAAAACGTTAGATAGAATCTCGGGTATAGCCTTGCATTTTTTCTTTTAGCAGTAAATTCGCATGGTATCTGCCATCAAACGGTCCAATTCCTAAAAAATAAAGGAAAAAAATATCAACACAAATAATGGATCGTGATTAGACAAGTTGAATTTGAGATCCAACAGTACAAAATGCTAAATAAACGTACCTTGTCTAACTGGTCTAACCGCATTTGATCTTCCTTGAAAATTTCCATGATTTCGCTTCGAAGCGAAGGCGCCATGGAACTACGTTTCAAAGATGCCCGTTTTTGTTCTTCAGCTTCTTCTTGTTGCTTTTCGGCATATCGAGCCGCTCCACGGATAAGCACCATCAGTTCATCCATACCAAAGTCTTGGCAAAATAGCATGGAATCCATCACACTGCGACGGTGGCCCTGTTTCTCTTTGGACTCCGTGAATTGGCCAGGTACAGGGGATGAAGATATCGATGAATTGTCGCCTTGGGTTCTGTAAGCTCCAGTGATCGCCTCGGTAAGGTTTTCATTGCTGTCGCGTGTTTGCGCCAGATTATCCAGAGCTTGATCCAGTTTCAGCAATACGTCGTCATGATCATCCTCGTTGTCTTCATCCGTCGCATGATCCTCAGCAGGGCCCAGCGGCTGAGGTTCCTCGAATAGAGTTTGAGGCGAGTCCATCCGTAGAATATCTTGCGGACTTTCCATCGTTTCACGAACCAGACTTCTATCCTCCAGAGGATCCATTTGATTCGGCAAAGGCTCATTCGACTCTTGTTCCCATTCCACTTTGTGCGGCATTGGTGTATCCTTCCTGACTGGCGCATGATGCGCTACCAAAATTGTCAACCGTTAGTTGAAATTAATTATCCCACCGCCCAAACATCAAAGTTGGTTTTACCTTTTGGATGATGCCGCTGACGTGAAGGATATGTCTGTGATTGACCTTCCAATGCAGAAGCTGTGGTAGGTGAGACAGTCGCTAACCGTCTCAAAATAAAGAATGTCTCGTCGGCTTGAGGAGGCACCGTAGTCGAGGAGAGAGACGTGACGGATGATCGATCAGGATTGCTACTTCGTCGGTAATGAACAGAAGGCGTGTTTTCACCAAACACATTAATCAGCTTTTCATCAGGCGTCAAAGCAAATTCTAAATGTATCGTGAAAAAAGGGATGACGGTGAGACCAATGGAAAGTTATTCCCGCAATATTTATCGACTTCTTGACTTACCTTGACCGCGTACACTGGCCGCGAGACGATACTTTACAGCGTGGTTTTCTGCCTGTTGCAATCGCAAAGATTTGATTTTATCCACCATATCGCAACCATCCACGACACCATTGAGTACGTGGAACTTTTCCAGCAGTAAAGCCGTCGTATCGCCCACCGTCGCATATTGCGGAATCGACACGACTTTATCAATGCGAGACTGATCCTGCTTTAGCATGCTCGTTTGGCCAATGACTTCCGATGCGAATAAGGTAGCTTTAATATACAAGTGACCTTCTTCGGATCTTCTTGTTTTGGTATACAGGTAGAATTGAACTTGTTCCACGTCTTGACCCTCTTTGGGCCCACCCATATGCGCATTTTCTGTCGTTGACATTAATTGAGAAATACGCCGAGCTTTCTTCAAAGACGGCATGGGAGTATTCAAATGCGCCGTCAGTGAGTGATAGATAGTGAGCGGTTTGTCTGAAGGAACCAGTGTGTACATGTCTAGGCCACAAGGCGTACATTAGCCACGTTTTTTTTTTCTTCACCTGCCTAAAATTTTTTTTTTTTTTTTTTTTTTTTGCAGACTTACCACCGTCTACACCCTTTACGGATAGATAATATTCTAATGATGCATCCGCCGTCGGCGACCGTATTTCCCGATCCAGATCATCAACCATCTGTTGAACGAGTTCCATAGCTGTGGTGGAAGGATAGGCAGGTACCGTTTTGAAAAGTTCTCCAAAATTAACATTACCAGCGTAAATTTTCAAAAGAAAAGGTTGAGTCGGTTCCACGGATGGCTGCTGCAAGTGTGTAGAAGTGGACAAAGATGATGGTGACGATTGTTGTGCTGATAAGGGGGAATCGGGGATGGACAATCTCTCTTGGTACTGCTGCGACTTGATGTCTTGTGCACCGTGAACCGGTGGAGACGCTTGTTGATGCGATACTCGTTGCGCTGTATACGGTGAGGCCTGTTGAAGATTTCCATGGCCATTATACTGCGGTTGCTGGGAGTTTGGTGCACGATGTCCATACAAGTGTTGCTGCGTCGAATCCACGCTGCCGGTGCGTTCGCGCTCTGAATAACCGGTGGACTGGGAACTCAGCGACGCCGTTTCGGACATGCTATCTGTTATAGAAACACGATCGCCGCCTTTCTTGGCCTTCTTATCTTTTCCATCTTTGCTGTTTCTTGAGAAGAACTTGCGGATACCCGTTTTTTCCTTCTTTTCCTTTTCTTTATCTTTGGAATTGCGTCGTTGCTGCAATGGATCGTCGTTTCCAGCGATCAATTTCTCCAGCTTGTTTGCTTTCTTTGTCGGATCGTGAAAAGCATAGCCTTCATCATCGCGTGCAATCGTCGGTGTTAGGGATATTTTAATCGTTTCCGACTGTTCAAGGTCGAGAGTGTCTCTGAAAGGAACGGAACGTTGGTTGTTTTGACCGGACTGAATCGACCCATTGCTTGGACGACGACCGCCGTTGCCCGTGGTGGGCTGTGATGGACCGTTTGCCATTAATTTTTGCAGCGGGTGAGTAGACGCCTGCATTTGCGCTTCATAAGGATGAATGTTGCTCTGATCATCTGCATAGATTTGTTGTTTATCGTAATATTCATAATCATCATCCGAAGAACTGTCACCATCACTGTCGGATGATGCCATATTTTCATTCCACTCTTCATATTCTTCTTCAAAATCTTCATCGTCACTCGATCCAATGATGACTTGAGCCTGGAACTGAACATTTTTATCCATCGTCACTTTTTTCGAGTTGGAGAGTTTCGTTGACGGCGGCACAGGAAATGCGTCCTGAATATCACGTCGCGTAAGCTACAAAAAAAAAGGAGGAAAAAAGAAAAAAAAAAAGATAATAAATACTTGGATTATACTGTTCACTTGAATTTAAGCAAGTGATCATTTTTACTATATTGGGCAGCCCTGCAAGTATAATTTTACCTCGATATTACGATGTGAGTTTAAACGAGCCAATCGCTCATAAGGCGTCTAATACAAAATTAAAAAAGAGAAACAGATCAGCCGATCGCCGCCTCATATATTGATAACAGGTGTTCATAATGGCGCATTTTTCTACCTCGATATTTTCTGCAGGAATATAGCCTACTTCCGCAGTCTTTAACACTTTGACGAGCCACCAATACGAGTTTGTGTCGTCTAATAAGGTTAATGCATCGCCTTTGACAACAGACGCTTGGCCTTCGACGGTTGCTGCAAAAGTATGAAGAGCATATACCAAGTCGAAATCGATATTAGGGTCAGGGACACTCAGGACGGAGGCACTTTCGTCATCATCTTCATCATCAACCTCTTCCATCTCTTCATCGTAATAACCATCGTCGTCGGCTCCGTAATGATGGTAATCGTCCATTTCATCGTCGTACAATGAGTGGTGCTGTATCTGACCACGTGTATGTTGGGTACTGATATAGGCTGTCATTGGGTTTTATACTTTGCCACCTATTATCAGGAAGTGCTCTTTATATTCAACAAAAAGGAAAGGAAAGGGGAAGAAAATGCAGAAGCCAGCAAAAAGAAAAAAGCCAAAATCAATAGCGTGCGCGAGTCCACACTCATTACAGTGGGCGGAAACAATTTGCGCTGAGTTTCAACCACGTTACGCTGCACGAAAAAAAAAGGGCCAGTCTGATATGTTGGTCGTGCGGAATATAACCCCCATTTTCCATTGATAAAAGGTCCATATGGTACCTATTAGACATCATTGTGGGGGTACACACCTTTTGCTTTGGAGCCAATATTTCGCAAACTGCACCATTATAGGAAACACTTGTCATCGGAACTCAATAAGGCAATTTGATTGATAGACCGAACAATGTTAAAAACCGCAATTCGAATAGTGACCGAAACTGGCAAAGCCCATTTCACGCGAGTAAAAGCCAGACTTTTTCCTTGAATTAGGTGTTGTCAATCTTACAAGTGTAGCATTACAATGGCAAAAAATGAACTTCTTTGGATCACTTCCTTAATTAATGAGCTTTCAAGACACTTTGTATTATTGTTGCGCCATAGTCTGTCATTTCATTCAAATGGACATCTTTTTTTAGTACCATATCTGCGTAGAAATTTTGCAGTGAAAATCACCAACAAATATACAGACCATCAAAACTGATTATCAACCGTTGAGAACAAGCATGATGACCGTTGCGCCCAAGAAACGCAAGGTGCTTTACAAAGGCCTTCATCAAGTAATACAGAAATCGATTCTGTGATTGCACCAGGAAATGCTATAAAATAATGATTCAAATCAGGCGTCCTTAATTTCAGATAGTCAACCACAATTGTGGGGTCATCCCTCAGTCAAATGATCATATTTTGCGTCTCATTTTCAGATCACTGTTGTGTTTATTTTTGTAATTCAACATATAGTACAGTTGGATACTCTGGGTACAAGACAAAGCCAAGTTACGCTTCTGAGGATTGTCGCACAGAGGCGTCTCGATGATCGAGCTGAGGCGATTCAGGCAATGCGGTGTTTTGTGCTTCTTTCAGAGCGTGTTCCTGCGATAATGAGCGAGTCGTGGTATTGTCGTCGAGTGAGTGGACTTGCGATGTATTTGATTCGCTTGCTCGCGCTGTAGAATGATCGACAAAATCGGCAGAACTGAAATTGGTGTCGCTGCTAACGCTTTCACCGGCTTTGCCAGTATCTTCCTGGGCAGGTAATCGTTGAGGAATTCGATGCAATAATCCATAACCCACGTCGCAGCCGAGTGAACCCACTCCTCCCCATTCATTGTTGGGAATAATAATCACCTATGGCCAATTCCATTGGTAAATGGTACCCATATTTTGGGAGAGTACATTTTACTTACTTCACGACAGCTGTCCCATTCAGTGTTGTAAACATACAAGCGCAATGGCTTTCCCAGTTGCTGATCTACCAAGTTGTAGAATCCATCTTCACTACTCAGAACAGTGTGTGGACTGCCGATGATAAAATCGCTTTCTGGAATAAGGCCTGTGATATCAAATGCCGTCAGCTCTCGCCCGCAACGCCGTCCAACTGAACACAAATACGACTGACCTGCCATTTCAGCCGGTGAATTCGGAAGTACCTCCAAGATGTGCCATACATGTTCGCCCGCACGTTCATAAGTACAGAAGCGTATTGAACAACCTATATATCGACGCATTCAGTTACCGCAGTCCAGCAACAGAGACATCCATCATGCTCGTACCTAATAAGCTTTTTTCGTTTGGATCGGTATGCCATTGGTCATTAGGAGTAATGACCACCTCTTTTGATTTGTGTTAATGTCAAAGCACTTTCAGGAGAAGTTGTGCCTCCAAGTGTTAATTTACCTCGAATGGCATCTTCCTTACTCGAATACACTTGCAGAGTCACGGGGTTATCTTTGGACTCTTCCAACGTCTTTAACAGAATCTGACTGTCGCCGTTTTCCTTTCACAAATGAATTGATTTAGCTACGATGCTCTCGTGCGTCTTTGTATACGAAAAATAGTACCAGAGAAGTGCCATTTATGCTGATAATATAATCGAAGAACTGCTCAATGCCGGCAAGAAACGCGGGTGAATTCTCTTTGACCTAATGACATGGTATCAGTGGGGTCATTGTTCTAGTAAATGGAAGGCGGTGAAAGAGTCGCTTGCCTTTAATACGTGGAAACCATGACGTCCTTGTTCTGTGCTCTGTGTGCCTCCCATATCATGCTTTTATTGAAAAGGGGAAATTCGGACACGGTGACCCACTGGCCAGCGAAAGATCGCTTGCTATTGGCTCATGTGACGCGTGTTTTCTCTCGTACCAAATCATTCCCTCCCAAACAATGCACATTTGGAAACACTGTATTTGCAAGCTCGCTGGCAAAAGCCTCATTAAACATACATATCAACTAACACGCATGTTTTGCGTACTCGCTATTTGGTTAAACTTTGTATTGCTAACTTGACGATTGGATGCACAAATAACACAAGTATCGCGGTATGTTAAAGCCATGGAAACCGAAGATAATGTATTTCCTCTTTGACTATTATATAATCGAAATCACCTATCTGTGGTGCAGAAAACAGGAGTTCCACGTAAATATGTGCGTTTCCTAAAGCAACTACTGAAGTGATGCCTGAGCAGACTCTGCAATCGTCGTTCGCGCACTTCTTTTTCTTATTCCATGTGGTGTGTTCTTGCCACCCTTGGTTTTTCTTGCAAGAATCAAAAAGGATATCTCATAGACTTGAAGAAAGTAAAAAGAGGGAAACCGCTCTCAATTTTATTTCAATTCAAACATGCTTTTGCTGACTCATTTGGTCATCATAAACCGGACTAGCATAGAATACGATAACGATAATAAATGCCTCTTACTGCGTTTAGGATTGTTACATCGACATTACATTTTGTCGAATATGGTATGATAGAGAGTACGCAGACGTTTGCGTTTTTTTGCCGATAAAAAGTGAACCGACTCTGGTATATCGCCGATAGTGCTCGTGTATTGTTGCGCTTCACAGCTCCATGCCTCAACCTTTGCAAACCACAAGTTGATCCTACACTTCCAATTGGGCGGCCATTTAATGTTCGCCAATAGTATTCTCTGACTATAAATGACCCGCTGAAGATGCCTTTGACTACTCCGTTATAAAGTCTTTCTTTGCAACCTACAGCATCAGTAACAAGAGCGCCAGCAAAGACTTAAAAGACATTGATGCAGTCGTCCACTCTGTTTAAGATGGTTGGATAAGGACAAGCATCGTTTTTAATTTATGTAGGCCTTGTATAAACCGATTTTACTTGATACAAGCCTCTTTCATTCATTTTCACTTGATACAGGCTTTGTATCAAGCAAAGAATCTTCCATTCGGTGTGGCTGTGGGCCTTACATTTCCTTTTCGGGAATGAGGCGTCCTTGAGCAAACGTGACTGGACCCAGTGACTCGCAGGATTTCGGGAGTTGAAACAGGCTGATGCACACAATGAGGCGGATGAGAAGAATTGCATCCCGACAAAGTTATCATGTTTGGTGGACGACCGACCCGAACTTCGTCTGCCAGCAGACAACCAACAAAAGTGACCGATGACCTCGACTTTCCAGACATTGATGCGTTACTCAATGCGCCTCTTCCGGCAGAAACAGACGCCATGGACGATGGAACCGAGCTTGACGATCCCGAGTTGCTGGTAATCTTACCGAGTGCGAGTTGTTTTCACTGACAAATGCTCTAACTGTCACGGCATTGCTTCCGGCATGGTTTACGATAGAAACAACTTCAAGCCCTCACATCGCCTCATGGTGCGACGGCCGCTTCTAAGAAGCGACCAGTACAAAAGAAGAACCCGGTCGCGTTACCTGCCGACTTGGACTTGGAATCCTATGTGACACTGGCCCAAGAAGACGGCGACGATGTCTACGTAGAATTGACGGAAGATGACTATAATGATCCTCATTTACTGGTAAGTGGTGGATACACTTTGTTTAGAATGTCGTTAGGATTGACCCTCCCGTTTCGGCGGCTTCTGCGCTCAGACCGAATTGTCAGCATTATCGTCCGCCCCAGAGCCTGTCCATAATCAACCATCCGCTCGACCTCCGCAATCAAAAAAGCCTACTGAAGCCGCGTTGCAATTGATGAATATGGGATTTTCCCAGATTCAGGCAATGGAAGCTCTATCCATGTTTGATGACGATATCGAGCGCGCTACCAACTACCTACTAGACATGCCAGCCGAAGCAACAACAGAGGCTGAATCCGTCCCCGCCACCACTACATCGAACGTTCCGCAGACATCAAACGACATGCTTGTAGATGTGACATCGACGCCTTCAGATACCGTGATGAAAGAACCGGAGCAACAGCAAAAGGAATTGCCAGACCTGAGCACTCCTGAGCAGGGTGAAATGGGACAAGACATGGATATTGTGATGGAGCTCGAAACCCTAGACCCTCAGCAACTCAAGGAAAAGGCTCAGCAATATCAGAAAATGGCACTTGATGCAAAAAGGCAAGGTGATAAGAAGAAAGCTGTTGCGTTATTGAGACACTCCAAAGTTTTGCAGCAACATTACACCGATCTCAATGAAAGCCTCCCCACATCTACCCCCACACCGGAACCCATTCAACCAAGATCTTTTACTTTACCGTCTCCATCCCAACAACAGCCTCCTATGCTGACCGAGTCGAATTCTCCTATACAGGAACCTTCAACATCGCCCGCTGTAACGTCGCCCGCTGCAACATCACCCGCTGAAACACCCACCTCCGCGGTTCCGCCCATTAATGACCAGCAAGTAGCCGCGCTGCAGAAATTGCTGCAGCAGATTATCGAGAAACAGAAAGAATACAAAGAAGCTGCATTGCACTACAAGGAGCTCGGAAACCTGGTGGTGGCGAAGCAAATGATAAAAACATCAAAGAATCTTTTACAGCTTGGTATTCAAGTGAAGAAGGGCGACATCACCGATATTCACGAGATTGAAAAAAATATACCCGACAAACCGGATTTGCACTTGGGAGACGGCAAAATGCGACATATTAAAGAATTCGGCCCGGGGGCGTGCAATCAAACGTTTGAACAACTGGGCACCCAGTTGTCCTACCAAGTGGATGTATGCCACAATCTTTCCATTCAGGCCGGTGGACGTACATCAAAAGGAGGGAAGTCCATGTCGGATTCATGCAATCTGCGGTTTTCCCAATTAGAGAAAGCGTTTGCTGCGGATTTAGTGTGGTTACGCTCGTACCATGATCAGACACCGGATGCTCCAACGCCATCACTGCATTTCGAGCAAGTCGATTATACCTATCGCAACATTCTGGATCACATCCCACCGAATCAACTGGAGCTGAAAATTATACGAGGATCGGGTATACAAACACTTGAAGTAGCTCATCAAGTCAACCCATTTGTGACTTATGACTTTGGTGGATGGCCCCCTGAAAATACGGCGCAAGCAGCCATGGGCAAAGGTGAAACACCTGTACAAAAAGGTGTTAATCCAGGTAACAATAACCGATACTCTACTCATTTCTTTTTTGCTAACGATTCTTCAGAATTTAATTTCGAGTTGCAGATACCCATTTTACGTACCAATCGTCTGTTTGTCCGGTATATCCAGCGTAAAAAGCTTACACTTGAAGTGTTTCACGAGAAATACAGCTACGGTCTATTTCGACGGCCCATCTCGTTAGGTAAAGTTATTCTGCCCTTGGACCGACTATTAACCAAATGTTCCATATCCGGATGGTTTGATGTAAGTCTCTTCTTTTTTCTCGCTCATTGACCCGGATTGGGACCATTAACGAATGTAAACTGGTGAACTTTCTATGCCTCTAGCTTGTGGATGCCAATCGTAAGAAAACAGGAGGCCGTTTGGAGCTTCAAGTAAACATGCGTGAGCCGCTGTCATCGGAAGATGTCGTGAAACGATCGGAAAGATGGCTTGTGATTGACGCTGTACAGAACGATACGTCGCAACTGATGGCAGCAGCAGGGCTTACTGCGGGTCCATATCAGACGCCAGCCAATACCGCAGTGCCATCACCGTCTGTGACCTCAAATCCTGCATCGCCCTCCGTGGCTGCTGCCGAGAGTGATTCATCCATGACAACACCGCCATCATCAGCAAAGCAAGAGATTAAAGCAGCGGCTCCCGAAAAGAGCACCGCTGGTAAGCAAACGGTGTCAGCAGATACTCCAGAATTAGAGCAAGCAGAAGAGGAACTCAACAGGTAAATGTCATTTTGGCTACATAGAAAAAAAAAAAGCAAAGGTGAGATTAACCATTTTTTTTTTCGGATATCACTAGTGTGGAAAGTATTGTGTCCAATATGGTCTTGGAGCACGAAATGCGTGTAGTTAATACGGCGTTGTCGTCTAAACAATCCACTAAAGCGGAAGAAGATTTGATGGATCGAAAACAGGCACTGGAGATTAAGATGAATATGCTGGTGATTCAAGTACAGACCGGTATCCTGGACATGGCTACCTATCTGAAAGCAGTACAGACTCGGATGGACCGCGACCGTCAATTGGCTCTTTTATTTAAGAAACATCAACGATTAGATCTTGCCAAAATCGCCTTGACACGAAAAAAGATCATGCAAGACGAATTGGAAGAAGCAGAAGCCGCTATGGCAGCTGGAGATGGATCTTGAGTGTCCTGTGGATTGATAACATCCAATGGCTGAGGGCTAATTTCCTTGCGGGCATGATTTGTTGAAGCATCTGCTCTTTTTTGATTCTCAGCTTTTTCCGTTCTGTTCATATTGCAACCCATTCTTTTCCTCTTTTTTTTTTCCAACCATCGCCCAATAAACCCTTCTTGCCATTGACTTGTTCTTCTCAAATTATCTGATTCTGGCTCATGCCTTCTTCTTTGCAACAATTGTTACATGACAGAGCATGCTACAGCAGCCACTATCGGTCCTACAAAGAACTCATTAGAAACCGGTTCGGTGAGTAGGCTCGCCCGACTTCGGCAATGTGGCTCTGTTGCTCACATGCTTATTACAGTTCAGAATGTCTATGGGGACGAGCAAATGATGGCACGCATGACGCTCGAGCGGGTGCTTTCGGGTCACACTGGTTGCGTCAACTCACTCTAGTATGTCAATGGCCTTCATTCACCAAAGAATTCAACCCAATCTGATCACTGATCGTACGTGTTATAGTTGGTCCCGGCGAGGTGAGCAACTTTTAAGCGGCTCGGACGATATGAACCTGATCCTATGGTCCGTGTATCTCGATTATCAGTACAATATCACCATTGAAACAGGTATGCTGCTGGACAGCGGGAGAAAAACCCTGTTGTATAACATGCCCACTAATATTCTTGTTGTTGCTGCGTTTGTAAAAAGGCCATCGAGCCAATATTTTTTCTGCTGTGTTTATGCCCAAGACAAACGACCATATCATTGTATCGGCGGCGGGCGATTCCGAAGTTCGTGTTTTCGACCTCAACGCCGAAGATATGCACCGTCCCATGCATATTTATACCTGTCATGACGATCGCGTGAAACGCATTGCCATTGACGACAACAACCCGTATGAATTCCTTACTTGCTCCGAAGATGGTATAGTTCAATCAGGGATAACAAAGAAGGATGTGATTCCTGATGTATTTTACGCCATAAACCGTAGGCACGATCCGTCAATTCGATCTTCGCGAACCTCACATATGCACACCACACAATTCCCGCTCCTTCCTTACCGCCACACAACGGCCATCACGCGAATATCCATCTCAGAGAAGAGAAGGCGTTCGCGAAGGCTGCTCTGAGCCACTCGTTGATTACAGTCGATACGGTATCGATATCAACACGATTTCCCTTAACAAGATCCATCCGCAGTATTTTGCTATTGCTGGTATGGACGACTACATCTATCTGCACGACCGACGGATGGTCTCCGGGCGTAACGGTGGGGGCGGGGCAGGAAGAAATAAGACACACGCCAATAGTTCGAGATGTATTAAACGGTTTACCGCAAGTTCGGATGGTCGACGACGGCGGAATAAGCACATCACCGCATGCAAATTCAGTGAATCGAACGGAGAGGAGGTACGTGGACTTTTACGGACAAAGTTGCGATGAAATGGTTATTGACGGAATGAAATAGTTGCTAGGCAGTTGGTCGGCGGATGACATTTATCTTTTCCATATGAACGATTCACCAACATATGGAGCTGGCTGCAGCAACGGCACCTTTAGTCAATCATCTGCACACAAAGGAAATGGATTTCTCGGTCGCATCAACGCTTCTTATTTTAATGACATGGCTATTATTCATGAGGCGTTTTACGAAGGGGATTTGAACGAGGCATTGGAGATGCTTTCCGAATTCTCCAGGTACACCGTAGGCACATCCGAAGGGATGGATCTAGCTGAACAGTACCGAAAGCGCACACTTGCCATCTGGGAACTGTCCATGTTAGCAGCTTGTCATTTACGGCGGGTCTATGAACGAGAAGTGGCTATGAGAGACACCGAGAACGGATTGGATGAAGTGGCTGAGGAAGAAGTGGCTTTGGCCCGTAAATATATGCAGGAAGCCGAATCGCTCGTGCCGCCGATTTGGGAAGGATATTGGTGCCTTGCCGTGGGTTATTTTATCGCCGCCGGGGGAACACGAAGCAACGGATGCGAAGATCGTGAAGAATGGCTTCACAAAGCCTACGACTTTGCCGATTTTGCATACTATGCGCGCTCTAAGAAAGATGATGCAGGTTCCGATTCGGTGCAGAGTCCTCAGATAAATCCGTTGGACCACGTTGCTCTAAATGAAGACCCGCGAGTGTCCCTTGATCAAGATGAAGATGAAAATGAGGACTCTGAAGACAACAGAGACTCATTTGGCGATGAGGACTTGAGTGAAGACGAGGACTTGGATGAAGACTTGGAGAGCGAGGACGATGTACACGACGAAGACGACGATAAGGACGATATGGACGAGGATGAGGACGAGGATGATGACGATAGCAGCATTTCAAGTAGTGACGAGTTGCCCATGATAAAGTGGTTCACATATGACGTGCGACAAGCCATCAAGAACGATTGGATGGATGTATCATTGGACGAGCTTGAAAGCGAAAGCGACGACACAGATTCATCCAACCCCGATCCACTTCGATTTGTCAAAGAACGATATAGATGGCTTGAATACATGTACATATTCACACCGTTTTCTCCACTTCCGTCTCTTCCTCCCGGTCAACGAGGATCCACGGATGAACCCGGCTCAAATTTGGAAAATGGCGAGCAAAGTACTTCACAACAGGAACAACGGTCTGCATCTTTGGCTATATCAAACGACAATGAAAGGTTACAATCAAGTCCCAGTAGAAATGAACCCTCTCAGGTCTCGTCAACTGCAGATTCTCCATCCCGCGCGCGTCAGCATCAAGATGTAGTCACCGATTCTGAAGCGGAGACTGCCCCGGTGCGACGTGCTTACCATGGTAATGTGGACGAAGAAAGCTCAGACGAAGAAGTCAGTGATGACGAGCACGAGAATACGACAGAGTTCTGGACTGAAAGCACTGACCATCCGATGGATGACATTGATAGCGATTTCCTTTCCATGTCGGAAGATGTATACAATAATATTATGGTACCTGCCGATCGCGATCGAATGGAAGACGATGTCGAAGTGGTTGGTTATCGCCAAAAATACACTGGCCACTGTAATGTCAGGGTAAGTCTATGATGTACCCCTTGAAGTGGCAGGATAGTGGTTGATTTTATCACGCTTTAGACCATCAAAGATGTGAACTTTTATGGCCCCAACGATAAATATATCGTGTCCGGTAGTGACGATGGTCTGGTGTTCGTATGGGACAAGAAGTCTACAAAGATTGTGCAGATTCTGAAAGGCGATGAAGATACCGTCAATGTGATTCAGGTAACTGTCCAGCTTTCCTTGTTACTCCAATAGACTACATGACTCATATCCCATTCTCTGGATTTAGGGACATCCTTTTCTTCCTATCATGGCGGTTTCCGGCATTGATGACACCGTGAAACTGTTCAAACCGATGGCATCACCCTCTACAACGTCTCGGACATGGGAACCTCATTTAAAAACGTCATGGTCGCCCTCCTCTCGTATGTATGATATGGACGATATTGTTCGACGAAATCAGGATAATCGACTCAGCGAAGGTGGCGACTTGGTTTATTCCCGTAATATTATTGCTATATTGACAGCCATCATGAGAAATCGGCGATTTAATTCATTGCAATCGGATGGTTGGGGACCGGACGATACTGACAGCAATCAGGAAGACGAAGCTGGCAGTGATCGAAACGGTCGTAGGAGAAACAGTCGTGATGATGACGAAGACAACGACGAAGACGAAAGCAACAGTGAGAGTGAGGAGGAAGACCCCAATGTTCGTCGTCGATCTCGTCGCCAAAGAGCACAATGATAAGATCCTTTAAGGAAATTGCTTTACTGTCAATTAGCCTGCACTGATTTTCTTCAAATTGTATTTGTGATGCTATATTACGCATTGTATAAAGAAATTTACATATGTTTCTACCATGCAACCTTGCACGCCATGATTTCGCTTCTTCTTACCAAATAGCTATCAATATAGGCCAATTCTGTATTCATGAGATATGGGACGCCGCAGTTCCACTATGCAATCATTAGTGCGTATTCGTTTTTGTCACTCATGATGGAAATCATTCCACCGTCATTTGCTGGCTATTTGCATGATTCGACCGTGTTACAGGATCATCTATTTATTTTATTGATAAAACTGGTTAGAGGCGCTGTTGCCGAAATTTTTTCCTGCATGGAAGATTGTATGATCCATGCATCAAATTTACCATTCATACTTCGGATCATCATCCTATAGCACATATGAACAAAGGATATGGGACGCTATGTAGTTAATATCAACCAGCCGAAACGATCTCACGAATTTTTATCGACTGTAACAACGTGCATTATTTATGAGCACTATTTTACAGGATAAGTCTCTATTTTAGCCAAGCATCTTAACCTCAAATTAAAACCAGATTCTCGGCTGGATGTTCCAGGGTATTTCTACGTCGGAAAATACGCCCAATAAACCATCCTACAGTATCTTTCGTGAATTACAATGTGATTACCAGTTGATAAGCATGGTCAACAATTTATTTGACCAATTATCAAAGATCTGTTCACGCGACATATTGCACGAGGTCTTCATGCCTCTTTCTCAAGCTATACCAATGGTGTGAAGAAGGGAATAGATTGTTCCCACTTGAGGAGGGAAACAGAAGAGACATCAACGATTGTAAGCCATTTCAAAATTCAGGATGGAACAAGGTTTGAGCGTCTCAAATATTTTTCTTCAATAATTGAAAAATCACATGAAAATCTGTCGCGTAGAAGGCCAATATTAGAGGCACTGACACATGTAATACTGGATATTCAAACCGGCTATATAGAAACGCCTTTCGAGTGGACACGGCCGATAGTGTGCTTGAAACATCGTCCAAAGATGAGAATGGTTTCATGATGATAAAGCATTGCCGCACAAAAAATATCGGTTCACCAAAAAGTGATTCCCAATATAAATCGTATGATGTCAGTGCTTCAAGTGTGGATCATTTCGTGCAGGTAACACAACCGCCGGCATGCTTCATTAATCGGCTTTTTCCTTGCAGCAACACGAACTGCCAAGTCCGCCAACCTTAATTTCACGTGTTTCGCTGTGGCTTCTTTTCACATGTTAATTGAAAGCACAGACAGCCCTGGTTTTTTTTTCTTCACATGCCAATTATTTTGGCATTGAAACTCACTCTGTTTTCCAAATAAATTGCCCGGACCTAATTAGGCTTTATTAATACCTTTCTTCTTCTTTACTCTCTTTTACCATATTCATATCATCATTATGCCTGCCTGGAACAACGTTACCGTAAGTACTCAACGAAGAATACCTCATTATCATAAAACGATGACTCATCATCCTTCAACTTTTAGATCCCTGAAACTCCTTCAGCAACTTTTGTACAAGTGAAGAACATCTCCTTGCAATCCTCAGAAAAGACAGGTAAGTCTTTTGATGCCCTATATCCTGCTCGCCAATCCTCGGTGCTAAGAATGGCGGTTTCATGTTCGATAGTCAAGGACTTCTTTTCATTTTGCGGTAAACTCAAGCAGTTCGAACTGACAACGTAAGTACATGCATTTCTTGGCAATACATGGCAGAACTGGTTTGGTCAAGCAGGAGCAAGCAGGATCAGTAACTTATCGTATGGGTGATTAACGAGTGGAAACGGACTGTATATCGTGTAGTGATGATGATGGTGCCCATCAAGTGGCTGTGATCGAATTTGAACGTGAATCGGCTGCCAAGACCGCCATTTTACTCAGCGATGCGTTACTTGACAATTGCCATATTCATGTGTCATCCTATTTTGAGGAATCCTCCAGCAACGAATCTGAAAAATCCGTGGAAGCGCACGATCAGTCAACTACCCATGGTACTGAGACGCCTCAGGAATCCAAGGCAAAATCGCGTATTGCCGCCGAGATTCTCGCTCACGGATACTTGCTGCAAGATCAAGTGGTGGCCAAGGGTTTGGCCTACGATCACAAATATGGATTTTCCAACCGCTTTACTGGCTATTTGTCCGCTCTGCAATCCAGTGTCAAGACATTTGACGAGAAATATCGCATTTGGGACAAGGCGTTGGAAATTGATCAAAAGTATAAAATCCAAGAAAAGGTTCAAAACGCCGCTCAAACCGCGCTTCAAACGCCTACGGGTCAAAAGGTTCACGGCTTGGCAAATCAAACCTTTGCTCAGGTAGCCGCCGTTCATTACGAAGCAAAAAAGATTCAGGTAAACCTATTGGATGTGGTTTGATGAAGTAGTGTGGGTAAAAAAAAGGAGATACTGACTATATCCTGATAGAGCGAAAAATTGTTGAAGGAAACCAACACCGCCGCGACAGAAACCCAACCTCAACCTTCAGTGGCCGCTTAGAATACTTGTCCCTAATTCCCATGTTACCTTTGTATACTCCATAAACCAAGATAATGACTACAGTTTTATGATACCATTACCACTTGGATAACTAAACTCTTTTTCAGTTGAGTTGGGCGTGAGGTGACCTTTTTACGAATTTGAGCAACGGAGCAGATGTAGCACCGCAGCTTATCCAATTTTCCTTGTCATGGATCTAAAATAGTATTGTACACCTCCGATCTGGATTGTTGAGGTGGCAAATCCTGGTAGATCTAGCAATGTCCAAGTGAACACGGGTTCACGCTGATTCAAATTTTTGCATCAATTTGACGCTCAAGCCTGAAGGAACTTGATGTCTAACTGGATAATTTTTTTTTTCTTTTTTCCAAAAAAATCGAATTTGAAAAAAGAGGCGAGGTAATGTCGCTAAGTTAAAGTTAACAAGTACTGAGTAGGGTAATCGTCTCAGTTGAGTCGATTGCTTTTTACGGTTTATTTTTTCAGTTATGGATGAAGTTGGTGACCTAAAGTTATTTTCGAATAAAAGCATTACCTACTACAAAAAGACATAAGCCGATTGATGATAAAAATCCAGTGAAATACTGTAACAGCAATTCAAAATGACCGGTTTCGATTACTTTTTGGATCGACTCAATTGAGTCGGTTGTTAAAGCACTGGTGTGCCTCGATTTTTTCTTCTTATTGACGCTTTAACAAGCTATGCTCTTTGGTTATGTTCAGAGTGTCTATTAAAGTTGGTCTAGACAATTCTGCTTGAAAACGAAGGCGTACCAAAATGAAGCAAAAAAGGGCCTCCTGCATTGATAAAGTAATTGGACAAAAGTTGATAAGTATGACTCTGGCGATAATTTGTATCTAGTAACTGGCCACAATGAAGTTTGAAGGAGTACAGTCATATACATACCTTTCTGCTAAGAGGAAAATAATACGAATGTACGATAACTTGCCTACGCTGACTCACAAAACCAATAAGGTAGTTTCGTTACTGTATATGCCATTTTTTATTTGGTGAACGACTTGCCAAGATGTTTAAAAAGGAGGAAGGAGCTGGTTAAAGGGGTTTCATGAGAATAGTTTCTATTAAATGGGCTAAATTTAGCTTATGAATAGTAATGTAAAAGAAAGACATGAAAAGTGGCCGTCCAACATGATCTAATAAAGTTCAAAGCTTGCTGCTTTCGGCTGACCGGCTAAACTACAGTCACGGGCTCGTTGCGCTGAGTGAAACGAATTTTGTGCACCCAAGTAAAGCACATACTTCTTGTTTTAGTATCAGTACATAATTCGGCCATTAATCACCATGGCACTCATGGAAGACGACGATCGAATGCACATGCTGGCGTCTGAGGATGACCGGTAATTAATTCTACAGCCAACGGTTTATAACTGGTTTTCTAATTGCCTGGTTTCGGCTGTTATTCTTGCCACTATGCACAACGAATAGGCCCCCGTTACTGTCGCTACGCACACAACACGGGCTTACAAAGTCGGAAATCGTACAAGGCATGGCGAATCGGTTCATGTACTCTAGATATTATATTGCGCTGTATATCGGGCTCGCGTTGCTAAGTCTGGTGACGATTGTGATGGTAGGTCCTGGAGAATTGCATAAAGAGAACTTGCTGATGGCCATTCCAATAGTCCATCAAAGAAACTTGGTAAGCTCCCGCTTGTACCTTGATTGATAATCCTTAGCCAACGTATGAAGCCCATCATATTGACACCTGTGCCTAGTCCGTCACTGCTATTCATCATTTTTGAAGCCATTATCAACCTTGCCATGATCATCGAAGTCACAGTCCGATTGCTCGCTTTACGACGGGTAAGTAACTTTGAATAGTCATTTGATCACCACAAAAGAGACCTGGAACGCATGACTTAGCCAATGCAATAGGCGTATTGGCATTCGGTTTGGAATATCATTGATATTGTGCTTGTTGGACTGTGTGCAATTACATTGGTGGTGCTGGCCACCGGCTGTTCCGTGGGTGAACGAAGTGAAGCCATTTTTGATACAGTGCTGTTGGTGATTCGAAACTCGTTTCAGGTGTTTCGACTGTTTATGATGATCCGCAAGTGAGTCATGCCTCTTATATCTGACTAGAATTCATGCTGATGATGTGGTGATAGAAATCAATATTCTCTCAATGCACGGTCAACACGGGTGGATTTCGATGCTTTACCTGACTACGGCAGGGATCCGTCGGTGGAGTTCTCGGCTTTCGATCGTGGTTTAGACGAGAGTTTCCTTGAAGACGAGGATTCGGATGTCGAGCATGGACGATAGCCGCTTGTGACTATTTTTTAGACCAATAAAAAAAGGATATAAAAAAAAGAGAAGAGCAAAAAAAATTATCACAAACTTACAAAGCATTGAATCGTGACGAAAATGAAGAGAGGTTTCGCGACTAAATCAGAAAGCAAGAAGAAGCGCACCAAGACGTATCACTGTGCCAAGGTACTTTATACATCTCGATCATGGCAGCATGGACAATGCGTTTGAACTTTATCGATCAAAGGAACAATACAACAAAGGCAAAGGAGCGTTTGCTATTCAGACAGATATGAGTGGTGTACTCGTCATGTGCGCTCGCGGAAAAGAAGGCCGAGCGGTGAAAGAAGCATTGGACGTATTCCAAGATGTAAGAAAAGATACCTCATGGAATAATGCAAAAGTGAGATTGACCTGAGTTGACGAAAACTAGTATGCCAATGTTTTATATCCTGCCGAAACTACGGCTGACACCAACGAGGATGAGGAAGACGATGACGATGACATTGAAGCTTCTATCGCAAAAGAAGTCGCTGCTATGAAAGCACCAAAACAAAAGAAACGTTTTGCGAATATCAGCACAAATACGGGTTGTCGTAAGTGGAAGCGCACGACCGGATCGGGGAAAAAGAAACGGTCCCTAACTCGTTTTGATGGGCAGTTGCTTTTATTAGGACTTTGCCCCCGATTGAACCCGTGCAGTTTGTGCATTCGATCTTAACAGACATCAACGAAAAGCAGATTCAAAAGACGCGATATATTTCCCGATTTTTGCCAGTCGAAAAGACCTGTCAATCGAATTTACCAGAAATTGAAAGAGTTGGTGCGCAAGTCATTAAACCCAAATTTGATACCGTCGATGACGCAGGCAATCCAATTGTTAAAACAGTAAGTATCATCATGAAAAAAAGGGGAAAGTCAAAAAAGAAGAAAAAGGATAAATTGCATTGAACACTAAAATTGTAACCCGTTTGTCTAGTTTGCCATTGTTGCCCGCATCCGCAATTGCACGAAATTGGACCGAGCACAAGTCATACAAACGTTGGCCAGTGTCGTTGGTTCTCCGCATAAAGTGGATCTCGAGAATCCAGAATACACAATCATTGTGGAAGTGTGTCAAGTAAGTAAGAGAGGAGAAAAGGGATGAAAAAGTTAAGGGGTGTACATACCGGAACCATCTATATCGGGTACGGGAGATTGATAAGAAACCGTTTTGCTAGAATATTTGCATGATGTCTGTGGTGACTGATTTTGCCAAGCTGAAAAAGTACAACATTGAGAGTCTGCTGGGATTGAACAATGCGGGCAAACCTCAAGATGGCAAGGAAACACGATCGGCGGAAGAAACAGTAACAGTGGAGAAAGAGGAGTCAGTGACTGAATAAACAGAAAGCATTGGAGGATAGAATTAGAACTCCATACATGTCTTTATAGACGGATACTGAAAAAAGACGCAAGATTCCATTTGACTTTTTCCACTGTTCTATTCTAGGAAGGAAAAGGAAATTTTAAGCTACACAAACGGTCATTTTCAGGGCATGTGTAACCATGGCGAACGGATCGGTTGGTAAAGCGTGCGTCTATTTTTACCCTCTTTTACCTTTTTCAAAAAAAGGACGGCTTCTTGGAAAGAGGAAAAAAAAAAGTGATAATAAACATACTGCGTATATTTCTTTTCTCTCTTTTACTTCCTTCCTTTCCGATTATATAGTTTTTTTTTGTAGTATCATCATGGATCTACCCAATGTTCCTGTGAGCCTACCACCGGTGCTTCCAGGACCTAACGATACCGGAACGTCTGCTCCATCCGATCCACCGACGAGCCCACCTACGACCCCTCCACCACCTAGCACCACCACTGATGCACCACCTGTAACGACTTCCAATCCAACATCACCTCCTGTTACCACGACCGATCCCCCTCCACCAGTCACCACACCTCCAACAACGGTAAGCATACCATAACAACAACAACAACAAGACAGGCTTTCATGAATAAACAAGTCTAATCACTGATATGACGTTTTCGTTGTTATGATTTTTAGCATGATCCTCCTGCTACAACTACAGACCCACGACCACCTACGACTACAAGTTCTGGACCGGATCGTCCGGATCCTACAAAAGACACGACGGCTCCTCCTCCTCCCACGACAGAACCCAAGCCTCCTACCACCACCGACGGTTCCAAACCAACGACCAAAGCGCCTCCACCTAGTAAAACAGTCATGACTTCATCCGGTGTTCCTGTTATTACCGTCACGTCGTCCGGCGATCGAGTGCTTACAATTACAAGTACTTCTTATACCGTGTTTCCTACCACAGTGAGAGGCGATGACGAAACGACCAAAGAACCATCGTCGAACAAGTCAGGGATCATTGGTGGTGTGGTGGGTGCGGTTGCTTTTGTCGCCGTGATCGGTATGTTTCAAAAATTCTCTCTGCGGACCCAGTGAATTCATCGGCTGACTTTTTGTTTTTTTGCTGCATGCTGCTTCGTGTTTGGCTAGGCCTCATGGGATTATTTATTTTGAAACGCAGAAAGAGACGTCAAAGCACGTTTTTCAAAACAACACCCGAAAATGGCGGAGGAGATCCAGATCACATGTTTTATCCGACGGAAACCATGACGGATAACCACTCGTTGACAATGCCCATGCAAAACATACCGAAAGCGCGTCCGTTAGTAGCGCCGCTGGCCCCCACCGGTGGTGAAGAAGAAATGGGACTATACGGTGGTGGTGGTGGTTACGCTCAACAGCCCAGCGGTGTCCATGGTTACCCAGCACCTACCCATGGTGTCTATGGTAACCCCAGCTTTTCAAGCAGCGGCAACATGGCGCATTATGCTTCACCGTATGCGGAACAAGTGGCTCCGCCCGCATACCTTCATCGCCACGTTCCCAATGAAATCGACTATTCAGAACCTCACCCATTACCGCAACCAGGATACACTAACATTGTGCATAAACCAGACACTCCCCCTTCGCAAGCATTCTAAAGGCGTCTCACAGTTGCAAAAAACTGCCAAAACCTAGTGAACTCCTACAAAAAAAAAATAGTTTTTTCATTTATATTTTCATTTTTGATCATTTCTAGCTAGCATACTTTTTTTTCCCTCTCTTTTTATTCTCTCCATATAATTTACTTATTTTCATGGTAGTGATCCGTATGGTTTTAATTGGATCATGTTGATACTTAATTCATATCTGTTGATATGCAACCTGTTCCTTTTTTCAAATACCATGGTGACGTCCTCTAACGAGAAACATCGTCGTTAAAAGTATAAAGCACAGAAAGATGTAATCGATTTGAGCCGAGGTTGTAGCCCCGGCTTGGAACACACCAATTTGGCCCAATTTTCCCAGATCGCTTCCAGGTGGCAAATTCAACGACTTTTGTGGTTCTGGCGGTTGAGCGGCCACATTGGGTTGCCTTGGAGGATAGAGAACAGGGACGGTGCCGTGTTGGGCATTTGGATTCGGTTGAGGCCGCGGTTGTTGCGGTGGCAACTGTGGAGGCGTTTGCCCAGAAGGTGGACCAGGCGGAGCAGCGCCAGGTGGAGGTGGACCAGGCGGTGGGATAGCAGCTGGAGCTGTGGTTGCCACCGGAGGAGGATTCAGTGAAGCCGCGGCCATTGGAAGCTTATTCATCGAAGCCGGATCCGGTTCCGAAGTCACCAACGATAAAGTCGTGGTAGCTGCGGATTCGGATGCAGGATTCGAAACGGCGGCTACCGATGTGGGAACCAAAGACATAACACTTTCGGGAATCAGTGGAGGCCTAGACAACAGCTGTTCTGCGGAAGGATCCTTGGATGCCCCGTCATGCAGCACCCGATCTCGATCTCCGACTTGAGGAGGATTTTGATCTTGAGGAGAAGGAGGCTTTTCCAATCGTTGTTCATGTATAGGTGCGTTTTTGTCTTCAATCACCGGTGCGCCATGATTTTCCAAAGGAGGTGGTGACATGGGTGCGTGATGATTATTCTCTATTTTACCGTGAGAGGTTGATTGATTGTACCACTGTCTGCGGGGTTACCTTGGGCACGGCCGCTGCTGTCATGTTGCTTCTTCCGGTCATGTCCTTCCGAGTGTTTCCCGTGATGCTCAATATGCTTATCAGGTTGGTTGTTGTTTTGCTGTTGGTGTTCGTGCGGCTGCTTGTCGTGCCTATGCTTTCCACCTCGGTGTTCCCGGTCGCCCGGCGGACCATGATCTCCGTGTCGAGATCGATTAATATCAAACGACATGGTTTTCCTACTCTATCCCGAAAAAAACAGGTAAAATCGGAAGTCTTTTTTTTAGTTCGTTGCGCGTATATTTATGCAGCTCATTCTCGGTTGTATTCTGAACGTGGCTGGATGTGGCGATGCGTGGTGCCAGATCGAATAAGATCCATATTTTTTTAGTCTCACGTGATCCATCTGAAAAGAAAGATCGCTCGTTTTAAATCACGATGGCCTCACTTTTTTTTTTTTTTTATCTTTTTATCTTATTTTTTGGCTTTACACGGTTCCTGAAAGTTTTTGAATCTCACATGACACAATCAGAAGTGGTACTTCCTCCACCGACTCGAGAGTATTCGTCCACGGGGGATTTCGGTGACTTTGACAATGACGATCTGGATGATCTGGAAGGTTGGACGACAGCCGACTTTATATCCGAGAATGACTTTGACATGATCGACATGCTTTCGGCGGCCCTTGAACAGGTGTCGAGTCAACTGGACGAAAAACAGCGTGAATTCCGGGTCAAGTCAAGTGAATGGACAAGTAAAACCAAGGAACAATTGCGAAAACAAACCAACAAGTTGGAAAACCGCAAAATCCGCATTCAGGAGCAACTGAAACGACACTACAATGCCATCGATCGACGAATGAACAAGGATGCCAAGACCGTACAGTTGCGTGACAAGATTTCGTTTGTGATTGGCGTTTCGAATGCGTGCGTTGCGCCGGCCTTGGCCCTACGATACCCTAGCTGGATTCCCGGCTTTTACAGTACACAGCTCGTGCTGTTGCTGACGTTGCGCTATGTGATTTATCGATCCAAACGGTGGCATTACTTTATTTTTGACATGTGTTATTTTGTCAACGGAATGATGATACTGTTCTTGCAAGCGTTACCCTGGAGCAAGGAACTGTTTATCGCTATTTTCTGTCTTACCAATGGTCCGGTCGCGTGGGCTATTGTCACATGGCGGAATTCGTTGGTTTTTCACTCGCTCGACAAGGTCACCTCCGTCTTTATCCACATTTTCCCTCCTCTCGTCACCTACATTATCCGATGGATGCCGGAATTGCAAACGGACAGTTACTGCAGCAGTTCCGACATTGCCAAAGCTTACCGCGATGCTCGATTCCCCGCTTTGGCTGAACTATCTCATATGCGATTCAAGGATGCCATGATTTACTCAACGTTGGCATACGCAGTATGGCAAGCATTGTATTTCATTTTCGTGATGGTCAGACGACGCGAAAAGGTCGAATCGGGTTTACGACTGACTTCGTATTCATGGTTACTCAACGATACCCATGGCAAAAAAGGATTCATCCAAAAAGCGGCGTTTTGCTTTGGATCAAAGTACAAGCTGCATATGTTTATGTTGCTTCAATTGGTGTACAACGTAGTGACCTCGATGCCGACATATCTTTTGTACAAATACTTTTGGCTACACTCGCTATTTCTCATCGCCATGTTTGCTACGAGCGTATGGAACGGTGCCACGTATTACATTGAAGTGTTCTCAAGGCGATACATTGTGGAGATCGAACGGAAAATGGTGGAGAACGAAACTAAACAGGTGGTAGCCGTGGAGAAACAGCAGTCCGTACCCAATACCGATATCCCTCATGCCCAATAATCATTGGTACTCCATCCTTTTCCTTTTTGTATTTATACTAATAGCGTCTCTATTCCCCTGGGGTTAAAATATCTCTCTCTCTCTCTCTCTTTTTTTTTCGTTCACATGCATCCGATTTGGTGCGCACTATGACCTTTAGGGTTTTTTCCTAATTTGCGTAATATCCCCAAAACCGAAAAAGCCAGCCGTGAATATTGTTCTTTTTAGAATACCGCTTTCACCCAATTTAGTTGGCAGACAAAGCAGAGTTGATAGACATATGGATTCGATGATTTTGATTATTGATCAGGCACCAAAGTGGATATGGGTATGATCTATTCCGAAACTGCAATCGTTTTTTACTATGACGTTCGTTGAAACCTGGCAGTCCGCCCTTTGCCTGATCCCATACTGGCGGCGACTTGAATTTCGGTAATCCTCATGCGGACTTTTTTGTTTGGGGGCCTTTGAATCCCCTGTGGAAGACTATCATAGAGGGGATGGGCAACTCGATCACTGAGCCCTACTTCTTGGTCTATCAAATTTGTAGACAAATTTCTTCCTTGTCAGCACTTGAACTTTTCAAAATCACGTCATGCCCAGCCGAGTCGGCTTGATGTGATACCTGTCCATTTCTGCATATGCATACAGTAGTTGAATAAAAGACCGAGAGAGCTT
The DNA here is from genome assembly GCF_025331425.1 of Radiomyces spectabilis. Classification (NCBI taxonomy): domain Eukaryota; kingdom Fungi; phylum Mucoromycota; class Mucoromycetes; order Mucorales; family Radiomycetaceae; genus Radiomyces; species Radiomyces spectabilis. The sequence goes on from NW_026251930.1 coordinate 79,094, forward strand.
GCTTGACTTGTATTCTTTATTTTATCCATTTATCAATTGCATAAAAGAAGGCTTTTTTTTTTTTTTTTTTTTTTTTTTTTTTGGTTAGTTGTCCTTGTGTTTTTTTTCATTTTCCTATGGTGTATCCATCCTATGCTGTAAGTTCATTGCTGCATGATGCGTTGTTTTTCACGCCTCTCCTCAATATTTCGTTCCGATTTGCGCTTCATACATCAAGCAACAGATTCACAACACTATCTGACAAGCAAAAACAACATACATCATCTACAAGCTTCCTGAAACACGAGAAAAAATAGCAGATAGGACCAACGGATCAATTCTGAGCGGAATATGGCGTAGTGGCTGTCAACTAATCAAGGTTCACCATCCCATTTTACACCATATCGCTTCATAACACAGGTACAACAGCTGAGCATCCATCCTTAGTCGGTAAAGACCAAAGCAAATGAAAAATAAGCTTACTGTAACAATGATGCGGCTTATACACATGTGAAAGTTGGAAGAAATAAAGAAGTGGAGAAGGGAGAAGCGATGAGAAAATAAGTATATCTGACAATTCAGGGCGTGCAGAAATTGAATCGATAAGTTTAATGCCATCTTTCGCGTACTGTCTGATACGCCCTTGCATTATTGCAGCACCCTGTAATCTTGTTCCAATCTTTTGTCGTTTTCCATGAATTGCATGCGCCCTTTCTGGCAGGTTTCCATCAAGGTATGATCCACATCTTCGTGACTTCTGAGTTTAGATAGAACTACGTCCCGAGCAATCTCATCGAGCCGCACAATGGTCGGATCATCACGCCGTTCCACGGGTACAAGCGACGTTTGGTCGATGAAGAAGTGAGTCAGCGCCACCAAAGGGTTCAAAGGCAAATAGTCAAGAAATGGCCAAATCGAGGTGCCGTCCAACAAGTAAAACGTTCTTGCCCAGCCAGCGCACACAAGATGTCTTGCAAAGGGTAAGTGGTCGTCCCTTTTCCTGTCTTCCAATTGATATCTCTAGTGGTGTCACGGGTTCCAATGACGATGACTATGGGGACTTGCTTGTGCATCTTTGCCAACTGCAAGCAACAATCGATCACCTGGAGGTAGAAAACCTCATCAACAATAGGCTCGACCCTGATTAGAAACGGCAGGCATTCACTTGGATGACGATCGTGGGGGGCGTAAACAACGAAGGAATTCAACACAGTTGACCATTCGGGGGGCTCTGGGGAGTAGACATCTCTGGCTTGGTCGCTTTCAAGAAAAAGAAAGAAACAATCACGGAGTCGTCAGTTATGGACAAGAATACCGTATTATAAAACTGTACCTAGTACGCTCGAAACCATGATAATTTTAGGTGTATCGAGCATGAGTTGGCATGTAACGAGAGGGGAACATTGAGAAGGCTTTGGTCTGGTTGGTCAGCACGGGCTGTTATATGAAGTTTGCTTGGCGTATCGGTTTGAAAGAAGAGAATTATTATTCTGGAGTGAGCGGATTTCCTGGCTTACAAATGCTTATGTGGCGGCCAGAACAATGAATCGTCAAATGTCACCGCGTCCCATTTTGGGATGTTGTTGTTGTAGACAACCACATAAATAATTATCTTTACTCTTGAATCCTTTGTTGACGCTGGCACACTTTAACTGAAGAATTGATGGACCCTTGCATCCTTGGAAGTTCGTGATGACCCGACCATTGTGAAGCTTTTTGATATTGCCCGGAATACATTTAAGTCAGACCCCTGAAGCCACGAGGATGTGAGACATTGTTTGCTGGTCGTCTCCCCGCAAACATGCAAATCGAGGAAGTATTGCAACAACGTTGTGAGGAGACACCGAGAAGTCAGCGTATCAAATAATCCGCACAAGATGGGATTCAATTTGTCGATTCGATTTATGCACAAGCTTCATTGTCCGTTCGATCCGAATCAAGGCGACCGTCAACACCATCGGGCCGACGATCATCGCCACGCAAAAGATGGATTCAGTATGTCGACTAGGTTTATGCAAGCGTCACAATCTGCACTGAAACCGAATCAAGTCAGGGCGAACGGTTAATACCGTCACTCCTCGGATCATCATCTTCATCTCATGCTGCCAGTGTCATCCCCGAACCTGCTTTTACCGACATGCTACCAACTTTGCAGGCTGACGATAGATTGGGTCTTCCTCGATTAATACAAAAAACCATTGATTGGCAAAGGCAAGGACATGGGCTTTTTTCGAAGTACAAGACGCAATCGGATCAATAAGAAACGGCGGACCTAATCAGCACAACTTCCAGCTTCCACCCGGGCGCGCTTTCCTCCTAAACATTCGTTCTCATTCGTACCACCGGCATGCTACCCGAAAAGTGGCAAGGCACAAAGGAAGAAGATAACCACTACGCCGTAGGGCTCGCCAGCACACCTACTAGAGTCACCTTTTTATATTTTTCTGCGCGGCCTCAAATTCTTCCTCCTGTGAGGGTTTCTTATTTCTTTTTATTTCCGTTTTATGAATAGTCAACTGCAGGAGATGTGGGGTATTATTGAAAAACCCGCAACCTCGTGTATACAAATAAAACAGGCTTCCACCTCAAATAGCAATTTCATGTCAACTGCTTAAGAAATCTAAAAGCTACAACCAACCACCTAAAAGTCACTTTCGACTAAAATACGAATTGACCTTTTATTTTGTGGCTGTTTTACGTACCACCTCCACCCACATCGTCTCGTCTCGTCTCATCAATAATCCAAGCCGAACCTGGTGACCTACAATGGAAATCCAGACGTTACCATAGGTTACACTAACCTCAAGTTTCGCTTATCATGGGAAAAAATCGCCAGAGAGAAGTGATGGTAAAGCAGAAGAAAAAGGAATATATTTTTTTCTTGGTGACGGACATTCGGTTCCCCTCACGGCGAGGGCTGCTGTCATTGGTTGTAAAAATAAACGATAACCTTAAAATGTCGATGCTTGTTTCATTTCCATTGAAAAAAGAAAAAAAAAATCAAGCCAATCATTTTTTGGCAATCAAGCTTACTCACGTGGTTTGATTTCATTCATTCTTTGGTTTGAGTGTTTTATTTTTTTAGGCTTGCGGGGTGATAAAGCTTAGTTTTCCACTTCTCTTTTGGTTCGATAGTCACTGATGCCTCCGAATACAAACAGCCGTTCTTACGACGAAGCAAGTTATCATACTATGGAGGCTTCGGTTGATCAACTGATCAATGCTACTCCTTATGTTGATCTCGAAGTGGCTCACACCGATTTGTTTGAAGGGGCTTTCAAAGTCGTTACTGCGGTCTTTCCGTCCTGGCAACGAGAACACATCAAATTCGTTCAATGCAAGGATGGCATCACCAATCAATGTAAGCATCACTGGAGACCAAAATCCCCACGACTATCAACTTATCCATATGTACTCTTTGTAGTGGTTCGAGCAACTCATTTGCCCAGCGACTTTACGGTGCTTGTTCGAGCTTACGGAAAGGGATCCGACCGCATTATCGATCGACGTCAGGAAATGATTGTAAGTTTTCATTTAGTTCTTCTACCACTGCATAAAATGCAGCAGGTAATGTTAATAAGTCATTTTTCTGGATAGAATATGATTACACTGTCTTCTGAAAACTTGTGTCCTCCGCTGTATGCGCGATTCAAGAATGGCCTTGTCTATGGTTTTATCAAAGGGCGAGTATCTTCGGTGGAAGACTTGGGTCAACCTGAACAGGCACACTGGATTGCCAAACGGTTGGGCAAGTGGCATAAAGTGAAGCTCCCTCAAGCGGATTGTCAAGCTTGCAACGGACAAAAACTGTGGACAACGATGCGTCAATGGCTTAGCCAAGGTATGAGTGACATAGAGGTGATGACATGGGGGGGTGACTTGTCGGGTTGCTAAGATTGAATTTTTTAGTGCCTGCAAAGTACCAAAATCCTCGATCTCAACACACTTTTGCGAAACGGTTTGACATGAAAAAAATAGCATCTGAGGTAGGACAAAGATGAACTTTTGCTGGTGAGATGGTGATCTGAGTGCTAAAACCGTTTTTTCCTTTTTACACAGCTCGACTGGCTCATTAAGCGATTAGAAGTGTTGGGTTCACCAATCGTTTTTTCACATAATGATTTACTATACGGCAACATCATTCTCGACGATCAGAAAGGTACGCGATCCAAAGCACGAGAATAGCATGTGATAGTGGTGGTGCTGACACACGTGGTTTGGTTGGTCCAGGGGAAGCATCCTTCATCGACTACGAATATGGTTGTTATGCTTCACGTGGGTTTGATATTGGCAACCACTTCAACGAATTCGCTGGTTTTGAGTGCGATTACTCCAGATACCCTACTAAAGAGTTCCAGCTGCAGTGGTTTGAGTGGTACCTGACGGAATACAACTCTGGAGGTATGATATTTGATTGGGTATGCGCGGGTTTATGTTCAAGCTCTGGCTGATAATATCAACCTACATATAGTTGCTCCTTCGATAGAGGATCTCGAAACGCTGTATCACGAAGTGAACGGTTTTTCATTGGCGTCACATTTTTATTGGGGATTATGGGCGCTCGTGCAGGCCATGGTTTCCGATATCGATTTTGACTATATGAACTATGCCGTCCTTCGCTTTGACGAATACGAAAAGAGAAAGCAGCAAGTGATTCCCACTTTGTAGATTTGACAAATAAACACATACAACTTATATCCATTTTCATAAAAGAAGGCCAACGGTATTATATCATGATGTTGATTGCTTACACAACTGAACCAAGCAGTTCAAGTGTTTTGAAATCAAAGCGATCATATTTTGACTTTTCAAATTGTCACAATTTTTAGTGGCTGCAGCTAGGGTTTTGCATCTTCCGCAAACAATTACAATCCGGTGCAAAAGTTACAGTAACTCGGTTAAAATAAATGAAAAATGAACTGAGATCTCACGTTGCTTCCAAGCGGTTTGAAATATGTAAAGAAAATGATCGTTGATATGCTTGCATTCGCGGCTGTATTACTATGGCAGGCGGATTTTAGGACGTGCGTCTTTGACTGCATTAGGAATAGCGCCGTACGACAATGAAATGAAATCCGTTGTCATAACATAGTAACAGACGTTATTTCACTCTTTTCACTCATTCACTTCAAATTAATCTTCTTTCGCCGAACAATGAATTTTCTATATTTAGTTGAAAATGTCACGGTGCATACGTCTCATGACTTGCCATACAAAACTCGGTAAACAGAAAAAGGTCAAGCTTGCGTGGGTATCAATCGACGCTTTCCATAAAAGGCAAACATTTTTTTTTGGATAAGGGCCGAGACGGCTCGTCATCTCGCCTCGTTCAAGGAATGCACGTGACGTGATGCCCGGAGCTAAGCATAATGCAATATGGACTGGCGAAATGGTTGATCATGTTCTTTCATGATGATGTTGGATCTCTTTCGGATAGAATATACTGCCAACTCGCTTGAAAAATACAGTCGTACTTTTTGGATCGGCCTCGGTGTGTCGGTAGTAACCAACCTTATCCAGGCATTCGCCATGGCTTTTCAACGGAAATCACATATTGCCAATGACCGACGACCAATTGATCAACGGATAAGCTCTTTCAGACGGCCGCTATGGCTGGCTGGATTTCTTAGTTATCTTGCTGCCAATATCATTGGCTCCGTATTTTCGATCGGATATTTACCCATTGTTATACTGGCACCTATTGGAGCCATGAACCTCGTATTTAATGCAATAGCAGCGAGGTTAATTCTCGGTGACCCATTCACAACCAAAAGCGTCTTAGGTAGGCTAAAAAAGAAAAAGATGATGGGACCAAAAGGATTGATTGTCTTTTTTTTGTTCTCTTCTTGGCAAGGAACCCTGTTGATTGCGATAGGGGCCTTATTGGTGGGATTATTCGGAGTCATTCAAGAACCGAACCACAGTTTGGAAGATTTGATTCAGTTGTATAAAAAGCCGGCCTTTATTATTTATTTCAGCATCATGGAAGCGGTAATTGTCTCGATGATGGTCATTACGCATCTTATGGAGTATCGATACCACAGCATGGGAGGCGTCGGAGGAAAATGGCTGGGATGCGTCATTGAACCTGCCAAATTAAAAATGACCATTGGCATGAGGTAAGGGTCAGCTACAATGATAAAAAAAAATGCAGCGGAGACTTATTTTAGGGAGTCGAAAAAAAAAAGTTATGGTGTTTTAGGAGGCAATATCAGTAGTCAAAGCATGCTATTTGCCAAAAGCGGGATTGAACTGATCATCATCAGTTTGGTGTCCAAGAACAATCAGCTTCAATATGCGTTGACATGGATTTTACTGAGTATGATGATATTGACAGCTGCCATGCAAGTAAGGTGACACAAAAAAGGAAAAATTGGATGACACGATAACTCACCATGGTCTCTTTTTTTTTTGGCGTGCCGGAATAGTTGTACTATCTCAACAAAGGTTTACGATTATGCGATACCACTATTTTGGTCCCCTTATCATTTTGTGCGTTCAATGTATCTTGTCTTTTCAACGGTCTCGTCTACTATGATCAATGGGACAGGTTGCGGTGGTGGCAACTTTTATGCGTCCTGGTTGGTGTTGCCATCACGGTAGGCGGGGTGTTGTTACTGACGTGGCGTACCGGTGCGGCCAATATGCAAGAAGAAACTGTAGTGGCCAGTTTATCCCCCCAAGACGATGATACTGAGCGACGAGCATCCGTGGACGAAACGACTCATCTACTGGCTAGACCCAGTGTTTAAGAATGTGAGATTGCAGCAGTCAAGCCATGCTCATGTAGACAGACGCCATAAATAAAGACATAGACAGACAGAGAGACCGACTGCTTTTTTGAATGAGTGGTGGGGATTGAATGATGAAGCGCACGGTGCAGGTGATTCGTTTTTCGCGGAGCAAAGCGTGACGTTTTTCTTGGTTGAGTTGCAAGGCGTCCCAATGGATTCGAATGTCTCAGTTTTTTCCAACATCCGCTGAGTGGGCACCCCAACTCGGGACTGAAAAAAAGCTGACAAGTTTTGAATTTGTTATTTTTTTTTCTAATTTTCGATTTCTTATTTGTGCTTTTTTGTCTTTCCCTATCAAAACCGATAAATTAGGCTGAGAACGAGAAAGGATTGGAAAGAGGAAGCAGTTCAAAAGTAAGCAATACTCTCTTATTTTGACTCTCTTTTTTATTGTCTCTTCTTTTATTACTGGCCCCACTACCTTGGAAACCCTTTCATACAACCACCATTACCACTACTACCACTGAAAAAGAAAGAAGAAAAAAAAAAGAACGAGGCTTTCTCATGGACTGCACCATGTTCAAACCTCTTTTCTATGCCTTTGCCTTCCGTCCCTCCCTCGTCTCCCTTACTCTCTCTCTCCCTCTCTCTCTCTCTCTCTCTCTCTCTCTGTCACACACTCTCTCTATCTCTCTTTCCTTTAATCAAAACCAGCTTGTTGTCCATCTCATTGCCGTGGTTACTGATAAACTCACTATTTTCTCTTTCTTTTTAGCCAATATTCACAACACTAGCAATGAGTTCACACGACACACGTTCATCACAACACACAACATCAAGGACCAAAGCGAGTTCTTCATCTGAACCGACGGACTTGAAGAAGCTCAAGTCAAAATACGGCTCCAAGTTGGCCACGCTGAAAGAGTTATTCGCAGACTGGTCCGACGACGATCTCTTATTTGCTATTTCTGAAGCAGACGGTGATCTTGAGCTTACAATAGACCGCATCAGTGAAGGTAAAATGTCACGTCATCACCCTAATGAGCGTGGAAACAGCCCATTCGATCCCACCCTCGCCTTTTTTTTTTTTTTTTTTTGGTTGTTTTACTGACTGGTTTGAGTAGGTCACACTAGTCAATGGGGCGAAGTGAAAACGAAAAAGTCAAAGAAAGAGGCACAGAAAGCCAAAGCAGCCACCCTTCCTCCGCCAGCGACTCAACCGTCATATAACAAACCCGAACGTTCACAAGCGCCCAGAGTTCCCACTGACAGAACTCGACCTGGAAGAGGTAAATAAAAAAAAAAAAATAGCGAAGAAAAACAAGAAGAAGAAGAGAGACAACAGACAGATATCGACACGTCATGTCACCTTGGTTATCATGGCGTGACATTTTCCACTCTTTCATCATAGACTAACTTATTTTTTTTTCCTTTTTTAATCTGCTAGGTGCTCCTGCTGCTAATCGAGGCTCCGCACCACGTTCTGTCAAACCGGCTTCCAGTCATCTTTCGTCGGCACCGTCATGGGGCGATAACCGAGGCCGAACCGCTGCCACGTCTGCCACTAAACCCTCTCAAGATGCTGGAAACACTTGGGCTTCTATCGCTAGGACTGCTAAAGCACAACAAGAACCCCCCGCTTCCTCTCAAGACACGACCGGTTGGAATGCAACCGCTGACGATGGCTGGAATGCTCCATCTTCCTTTACCAACGACACCACCGCCGCTAACGACGGTTGGTCTGCCCCTTCCACTGCCGCCGCCGCCACCACATCCACCACTACATCTAATACTGCTCCCCACGACTCAACTGCCGAACCTACTTCTTCTGAATCTACCGCCATTCCCTCTGAACAACCAAAGACATGGGCTAGTCTGCTAAAGTAAGCGTCTTCCTTTTTTCAAATCCCACGAGTGAATTCTTTTTTGTTCCCTCTCTTTTGAAGCTTTTGTCGTTGAGGAACCAAAAGAGGGAGGAATTGAAGATTCATGATGTTGACCCTTCTTTTTTTTTTAGGGCTCAAGCCAAGCCAGAACCAGTACAGCAACCTTCGGCAACTGAGAATGAGACCGAACAGGAAAAGCCTTCCAACGAACCCCCGGTGACCGATGAATGGTCAGCAGCTGTTGACGTGAACAGTGGATGGAATGCATCAGAGAGTGCATGGAATACATCTGAAAAGGCCGAGGAAACTCAGTCTGACGTTCCCGAATGGGCCACCGAACCCGAGCCTGTCAAACCAGTAGACGAAGCCGCCCCCGCTGCAGATGCAGGTTTCTCCGATACCAAGACAAAGCAAGCTGCCACTCGTCGTCTTAACCAAGAAGAACCCGTGGTCCTGCCCAACAGTGGTAGCTCCTTGACTTCAGTCGGTGTCAAATTTGGAAGTTTGACCATTGATGACAGTGGTGCGGAAACCTTGGAAACAGTGGAGCAAGAAGTAGTATCTTCTACCAAGCCAACGTAAGTTGACAAGATGAATACAGTCACAAATTGAACACGTGTGTGGGATAGTTGTATCTAATGGGATTCTGTGTGTATGTGTGGGAACTGTAGTTTGAAAGAACAGGCCAATGCCATCCCATCCCAACAACCATCCCAGCCACAACAACCTGCTGCCACCGAAAAATCCTCCACCGAATCGCAACCTCAACAAACCTACGCTGATCGTTATCCCGCCAATGCGGCAGCTGCCAACATTGGTCAAACCGTACCCGATTTGCAAAGTGTGGATGCCTTTGGCGCCCAGAATAATAACAATGCTTCCTACTTGAAACAGCAGCAACAGCAACAGGAGCCCACGTACGGTACTCAGGCTCAACTTGGTCATCATCAGCAACAGATTCCCCAACAACCTTTCGGCATGGAACAGCTTACTTCCGCTTACAGCAACTACTTGCCTAACCAAACCCCGGCTGGTATTTCCGGTTTCGGTATGAACCCCATGGCCACCTTACCCGATTACGGCCTTTACGGTACCGAAGCTCAACGTGCCGCCGCCATGGGATACTATGATCCGGCCGCTTTCTCTCATTCGCCTTCCGTCACTGCCGCTTCCGCTTATCCCGGACGCGAAAAGTATGGTCAAGACGCTTCACCCATGGGTACTCCCAATGTCGCTTCAGCAGGAGCTCAATCCATTCCTCAACAGCAACAGATGTATCCTGCGAACCTGCCTTACTTCCAATACTACTACATGCCTAACCAATTCAACGGTTATCCTCCGTCCGGTTATGGTCAGCATTTCATGAATAAGAGCATGTACCCGGCCATGTACCAACATACCGCTAAACCTACCGCCGGTGCTTCTCCTTACAACGCCACCGGTTCTCCCTATAACGCGACCGGATCGCCTTACGCTTCGCAATCCCATCTTTACAACCAAACCGTTGCCGGTGGTTACGATGATATGGCGGCTTTGCAGCAGCAGCTCGGTGGCATGGGTGGTGGATTGAGCGATTACCAGAAAATGTACGGCTCCAACCCTCAGATCCACGGTATTTTGGGCAATTTGCCAGCTCACGGAGGCCAGCCGGCGCAAGGTCAGGTGTCGCAACAATCGAATGCGGCTGGTAAGGCTGATGTGGGCGGTAGCCAGTACAGCAAATATGACAAGGGTTCCGGTGCAGCTGGTGGACCTCTGCAGGGTAGTCAGCAAGGTCAGCAGCCATTGTATCAACAGAGCCTCGGTGGTAATCCCTCCAACTACTTTGGTCAATCCCAGCAAATGTTTGGATATCAGCAGCAATATCCTCAATCGTTGCACCAATATCAGCAGCAGCAGGGTCAACCTAACCAACAGGCGCCTTCCGTCAGCCGACAGCAACAACAGCAAGCTCAACCGGCGCAACAACCACAATACTGGAATCAATAAACACCGATGAGACTGGGACTCGGATAAGAAAAAAAAATAAGTTCATTTTTGTGATTAATTCTAGTGGTTTTTTTTTTTCATTCATTGGTTTACATTGGGATCTCTTTTCTCTTTTTCTCTGCTATTTAAAATTTTCTCCTCTCTTTTGTCCGTTTGATTAGCCAATTTTTCGTTGTGTGTTGATTCTTCGTCGTGTGATCTCTCTTTTCAAAAAGAAAAAAAGTGTGCCATTCAACCTCTTGTTGGCTTTTAATAACGATAATCTTGTCATTGAAGGGTTTTTTTTTATTTGTGTGGGTAGCTACTATACTTTCAGTCTATGCAAAACACGCTGTAGTGATGGATGCTTCAGCTAAAGGTCGCAAAAGAAGCACACAATTGATCGACGTCTGAATATGGTTTAGCGGGGATCTTTCGTGAAACCAAATGTAGAACTTTACGTCACTTTTGTAAATATAGCAACGTGTAACGGCACACGTAACCATAAGGTGAATGATTATTGGACATCCAAAAATGTCGGGAATAAGAACAGAGATAAAAACTTTTTTCTGTGAAAGGGAATCTGTAGATCACTATCTACATCGGGAGTCCCGGAGATTCAAACTACACTCTCTTGTAATAGCCGTGAATAATCATATCACAAGTGAGAAAAATATTCTGAATACAGGTTGTTTCGAAAGAATGAACAGAAGGTAAATGAAAATCTTTATTGTAGAGCGATGCTCAATTTACGAAAAAGCCCGTTTCCAAAATGCTAATTTGGAATAGCTGGCTTCGGATTGCGGCTATTAACGACAAGGGGGATGGACCGCGTCGGCCGACTCTGGTTCAAACGAGCTTCAGCATCTAGATCAATCTGACAGTCATATACGAGGCATTCGTTAGTTTGAATGTGCGTTAGCAACACACGGATAATTAAGTTATATTGAAGACTATAATAGACAACGGATATTAGGAACGATGTCAAACAGGTGCAGAATTCCTGCTCGCGGAAATGAATTTATTTTTTATTTTCGAAAGCCGCTCACTCCAGGGTCAGTCCGAAATCACCGTTCCTACTTCAGCGGGTGCCATCCGTCTCATCTTTTTTCTTGGCCGTTCTGTCCATCTTTTTTTTTTTTTTTCTTCTACTTTTTTTTCTGTCCCTTGTTTTAAACCTTCCCGTTCGTTTCTTCCACAACCGCAATGTACGCTTCCAACCAGCCAGGATGTCTCGACTCATCCGCACTCTGGTTGACCATGTACTTCTTCTTTAATCTCGGTCTCACATTATACAACAAGGTCATTCTCTCGCTTTTCGACTTTCCTTTTCCCTGGACATTAACCGCCATACACACCTTGTGTGGCGCCATTGGTTCCTACGCATTTTGGAAGTTTAATCTGTTTACTCCTTCCAAGTTGGGCGAGAAGGAAAATATGGTGATGCTCAGTTTTTCCGTCTTGTATACAATCAACATTGCCATCAGCAATGTGTCACTGTAAGTTGGTTTTTTTTTAGATATTTATGTTGTATTTCAATGACTGACAAAATCATTGCTCTAGTAACCTTGTCACTGTTCCCGTAAGCATTTTTATTGCGTAACAACCTTTAATTTTACGACAGGATGATCGTTGACGCGAATCATTCATCTACTGTAGTTTCACCAAGTTGTCCGTGCCATGACCCCCGTATTTACCGTCATGCTTTCGGTGGCATTTCTCAGCAAATCTTATTCCAGAATGACGTACATCTCGTTATTGCCGGTAGGTTGCTAAGCAAAGAGGTCCCATTGATTGTCATACCGCCTCCGTGATTAAATTTCAGGAACAAAAAAAAATCTTAGGTGGTTGCTGGAGTTGCGTTTGCCACTTTTGGCGATTATTCGTATACGGCGATCGGTTTCTTTTTGACAGTGTTGGGAACAGTGTTGGCGGCTTTAAAAACTGTGGTCACGAACCGTGTTCAAGTGGGCCGTTTAAAGTTGCACCCTCTCGATCTCCTTTTACGCATGTCGCCTCTCGCTTTTATTCAAACCCTCATTTATTCCTATCTCACCGGAGAAATGGCCGCCGTCTCGACTTATGTTCAAACGCAGTTTTCATTTTCCCTGTTCTTTGCTTTGCTGATCAACGGTGTCCTTGCGTTTGGCTTGAACGTGGTGAGCTTCACGGCCAATAAGAAAACAAGCGCTCTCACAATGACCGTGGCTGGTAAGTGAAGGGGACCCGAGTAGAATCACGTGGCAGAATTGATATTGACAGAAACGCTTTGTTTAGGTAACGTGAAACAAGTGTTGTCAATTGTTTTGGCGGTCATCATTTTCGATCTTCACATCACATTAACAAATGCAGCCGGTATTCTGCTGACTTTAGCTGGTGGCGCATGGTATACGTAAGTTTTATGATAAAAAAGAAATGGCGTATTCCAATTCTACTCGCTCACCTATTTCCCTCGTGCATCCAGGCAAGTGGAAATGCAGGAAAAGAACAAGATTAAAATGCTCTCCAATTCTACATTATTGGGCCAGTCGATTCCCACTCATAATGATACCGTGCTTACAGATGTCAAGACCCAGCATTAAATCCGTCGTCGCTCTCTCTCCACGGAACAGATCTGATCCACTTTACACGTTCCGTGCTATCCTTTCTCCATACGTCACATCTGCATCTATCAGCATTCATAGAATCATCACACAGCGCTTCAGTCCTTTTTTTTTGTTTTTGTTATTTTATGCCTGCATCTAGAAGGAGCATCCGTCGGCCCGTTGTGTCTCCTCGGTTAGATTGGTCGAAAAAGAAAAGGTACCGAAGCAATAAAGTTCTTCAATTAACAACTGAATATCATTTTCGGGTGTATCTTGTATGTAATGTGGATGTGTGTGGATCGGATGTATTGTGTGTGTAGGTTGCCTATCTATAAATAAAATGTAGGAGATATCGATGGAAAACGAACGACTCTAAGCGGAGCTCATCACACGCATGGCCATTTCGAAACTAGAGACAAGATCCAGACCAAATAACGTTAATATCCCAATGACAAGACTAACGAAAAAAAAATCTCAAAATCCAACAAACTTACCCTAAGAAGGTAGCAGCATTGCAAGGAGCGGCTCTGAGCAAACAGGGACCAATACCGCGGAAGAAGCCTGCGGCGCCTTCGGCGGCCATGGTTTTACGGATGCAATCCAAGGTGGACGAGTATTTCTTGGTGGCGGCATCCAGACCATCTGTCTGCAATTTCGATTTGACGGCATCCATGGGATAAATGGTGAACCACATGGCGTAACCGGCCGCCGCACCGAACAAACACACTTGCCAGGTAGGCAATTCCGATCGCTTCAAACCGGATCGTTCCATCGATTTCTTCACCAGCCATTCATAAGCGAAAAAGTAAGCACCGTAACCTTGAGCTTCTCTTGCCATGGTGATCGCCTGTCCTTTGTAAATGCCGGCCAAACCATGGCTACGGTAGATCTGTCGAATACAATCGATGGGACCCTTGAATCCGCCTTCACGCTGAACCTGCAAACGAGTACGAATATGTTCGACGGGGCCGGACACCACGGAATTGGCAATACCACTGGTGGCGCCAGCAATGTAGAACTGTCCATTCGTCAACGACTCACCCGAGGAGCCGGAGAATCGGCGCTTCATAAATTCGAGCACCACGAACTGGATAGAAACACAGGCACCGATACCGACAAGAGGCGTCATTGTTCCCTGTCACACAAAAAATTAACGTGAGAAAAAATAACAATAATGACAAAATTTTTCATCTCTTTTTCAGGCACCTTGTAGAAACCTGCAAACCCTTCTTTGGCTTTAATTTGCTGAACACAATCCATCATGCCCTTATAAATGGGATTGGTGGTCGATTGAGTTTGCAGACGCTGGAAACAAACTTATTTTTAGTATCCTAAAACAGAACGGATCGGTACAGCAAGTCGTCATCTTAAACCTACCACTTTAACGGTATCGAAAGGCTACGTACGATGATAAGCAATAGCATGAGATGATCGGTTGATAACGAATAGCTTGACAAATATAATAGGTTACCTGGCCAACGAGAACCTGAAGGATACCACCTACGGTGCCACTGGCACAATCTTTGATCGCTTGATTTCCACTGAATATTCTGGTTTAGTAAGATCGTCTAGGGTTGGATTTCGATGCGGTCAAGACAAATACCCGGCTTTGGTTCCTGCGTCAGCTGCCATGATTGTGATGTTAAAAAGTTTGGAAACAGTAAAGAAAAGCAACCTTTTTGGGAGTGAACGAGTTCCCCGCGAAATAAAGTGAAAAAAAAAACCAACTATCTGAGATTTCTTCCATTCTGTGAAACCCAATCTCCACTATCTTTTTTTTTTCTGTCAAGGCACTAACCAAATGAGGAACTTTTCCCGCTCGTCTGTGTCACATGCAACCCATTTCCGATATTATCTGGATCATCCTTGTCTATATCTTTGTTTGATGAATAAGATGGCAGACTACAGGAAAATCATATTCATGACTCATCGACAACTAAAAAGTGAAAGTGAGGAACATTCACGGCATGAGCTTTTTGCCAAATGACGCAAGTCACAACAGCATTCGTCAGTGAGAATTACCGCTCAATGCAGCGAGCGGATACCTAATAATTGCGCACACTGAGTATGGAACCATCATTTTTTTTGTACGCTTTGTAAATAATGCACTTTATTTCCCAGTGATCAAGAGGAGCAAAGTGGCCGTAGCATAATGCTCCGAAGGATGTGAAATTAAAAAATAAAAAAAAGCACAGCAAACAAAGCTCTGCTTTTGCATGATCACATGGTATTTTTGCCAACGTCACTCGGCTTATTTCCATGGTCGCATCTGGTTTCCGTGGTTCCGCTTTTCACTTGCCGTCTTATCCTTTTGTTAAACCACCAGTATGCCCATGAAAGCGAATGAATGGATCGATGTATCGCCGGAGAGGAACCATTATTCACTGGATCATTTTGTAATTCCACAACATTATGAAAATGATCTTGAAAGCATCTTGATTCCACACGGTGTTATCATGGTAAGCTCGCGGAAAAAGATTGACGATGGGCTGCAGCGGTCCATTTCTCACCCTATCGAACAAAGGATCGTATCCAAAAGTTGGCCCGCTTAATCGTTGACGAGACCGACGGTCCACTAGGTAAGGAGCTGCCATGTTGATAATACGGAAGTACACGCAGCATGAATTATTTTCTCACAGTGTGAATGATCAGTTGTATGCTGTATCTTGAAGGGAGGTCATCAGTATTTTGCCGATCTTACCAATGCCATCAAATGTCTGACACGCAGCAACGGTCAGAGTGTGCCTCTCAGTTTGGAATTCATCCGCGTAAAGTCATACAAGAATGATAAATCTGAAGGCGTCACTATCAGTTTAACCGATACTGAATGTCACGAATTCACGGGCAAGGTAAAAAAGAAGCCAACCGGCATTGAATGGTTTTAAACGGGGTTGGTATATTAATCCACCATTAAGAATCTGCTCATTGTCGAGGACATTATCGATACCGGAGCGACCATGATCCAGTTGCTGGAGAAACTGAAAGAGTACAAGCCGAAATCCATACGTGTGACGAGCTTGTTAATCAAGAAAACATCACGAAGCAATGGTTACATTCCCGATTATGTAGGATTTGCTATTCCGGATGCCTTTGTTGTTGGCTACGCGTTGGATTACAATGAATACTTTCGCGATCTTGATCACATTTGTGTTATCAATGTAAGTTTGGTTCAATTTTGTTTCGAGACAAAAGAAGGGGGGATGGAGTTGCTTGTTTTGTTTCAATATTATGTTATGGATACGAGTCATGATCTAATGTGATGCTATTCTGTCGATAGGACCATGGTGTGAAGGAGTACGCTATCAAATGAAAAACTGAAAGGATTGGTTCGTTGCGGAAAGACCCTGAATCTATTGTGCTGAATTGGAGGATAACTCGTCACGTTTGGCGGCCAACTTTGCTAGCTTGAGCTTATCCAACTGTTCTCTTGACGTACTACAAACCCATTCCCCCCGTTAATCGCGATACAAAATAAAACATGTTCCTGAAAGCACATACTATTGGTTGAGACAATGATTCATTTCCTTGAGCTTGCTACGGCAAGTCCACATGACCGTAATGTTGTGTTCTTTACTGCATTCCACAAATTCTGCCATTGGTTCAAGCACGGCGCATTAGCAAATCATTTCTCCCAACCGACCGTCGTCTCCGACAAAACTACCTTTGATAGGAGCCGAGCATAACTTGAGCGCTTTGGCCTTCAAATCTTTAAAGCAGGCCTCTTCCTCGGCTCGTGTAAGAGCATGCAGTTCAGCGGAGCGTTCGGCAAAGGGATTTGCCATGGTACCTTCCATGTTCTTTCCCATGGTGATTTCACAAGTTTGGTTCAGCCAATGGTTACAAGACGAAATAAAAAAAAAAAAAAAAAAGTGGATAGAAATTTCTGCGTGTGGTGGACTGTGACTGTCCGAATTCCCCGACAAATGAGACTCTGATCGCGTGGTGATAATGTGAATCAAAAGAACAAGTGTTTCCAATATCCGTGGACGAGGTCTCCATGTCACCACCGCACAAGAAATTATTGCTTGTCCTTATTGATGGTATCGGCGATGTCGCTGTACCTGAACTCGAAATGCGCACCCCTCTGCAAGCAGCCAAGACCCCCTGGATGGACAAGTTGGCCAGTACGTCTTCTCAAACACACAAGAAGAAATGTGTAGAATAACACTTGCTCTCTGTTTTCTTTCGTCAGGTAGTGGTCTCAATGGTCTCATGGACTCTGTCGAACCCGGATTAGCTTGCGGCTCGGATACAGCCCACATGTCGATCCTCGGCTACAATCCTCGACAGTAAGTGCTCTAAATGCTACACTATCCGTTGCAAGCAACGTTTGACCATGACGAAAATATCAAGGCATTATAGAGGTCGTGGTGCATTCGAGACGATGGGAGCAGGTCTTGAAATGCAACCGGGAGACATTGCATTCAAGGTATGAAAAGGAAATACGTCTAGGGAAATCATCAGCATCGCCTTATTGATGATTCGATATACCCACAGTCCAATTTTGCCTACATGGATAGAGAAAGTGGCATTGTCATTTCGAGAAGAGCCGATCGACAGTTTGAAGGATTGGGTCCAGTATTGTGTGAAGCCTTGGATGGAGTGTATGTCACAATGAATAGCGGCAGGAAATTAGTTATTCCTCTTCAACAAAAATAACACCATCACGATAGAAAATTACCTTCATTCCCGGATCACACTGTCGCTGTGCGATACGCAACCGAACATCGGTGTGGTGTACGTGTACGAGGCCCGGGGCTCACGGATACCATTACCGGCACCGATCCGCTCAAAGACAAGTAAAGTTTCCTTTTTGTTTTTTCCAAAAGAAACAATGTTTTTGCACTTGCTAATGCGTGTGTGACTCTCCCTATAGCAAACCATTGGTCAAATGTGCACCAACGGAGAATACAGATGAGGCTCGAATGACTAGCAAGGTAAGCATAAATAATGGGCAAAGAATAACATGCAACAGACTGTAATACTGAACTCCCTGGCTAGTTGATTAACGAACTATCCGATGCATTTTACGATATTCTGAGTGGTCATCCCATCAATGAGACTCGGCGTCAGCAGGATAAGAATCCTGCGAATTGCGTGCTTTTGCGAGGTTGTGGCAGTTGCATTGATGTAAGCTGAAAATGCCCAGAATTGGCAATCCAAAGGGGGAACAATGGCCGGTAATGTTTAAACCTTAACCTTTATTTATTTACTTTTTTGAAAAAAAGATTCCTAGCATTGAGGCATTACACGGGTTCAAGAGCTTCTTGATTGCTCCAACGTGTATTATTGCTGGACTGGGCATGACAGCACGGATGGACATTCTGCAAGTAGAGGGTGCAACGGGCGATTACCAGACGAATTTCCAGGCCAAAGCAGATGCGGCGGTTCGCGCAATCACCTCAGAGTACGACTTTGGATTTCTCCATATCAAAGCGGTCGATGATGCAGGACATGATCGACACGTTTCCTTGAAAGTAAGTCAAATGTTTGTATGACAAATAAAAAAATAAAGGAGGGGATGGATTTTACAAAAAGGGAGGCCAACTAAGTAATGAGAAAAAAGGAACAAGGAGGTCTTGAGTTGAGCAAAGGCACAAGAAAACAAGGTTTAAGGGCTAAACAAGCGGTGATTTTTTGTTGTTCTAGGTAAACTTTCTTGAAAAAGTAGATGCAATGATTGGAAATATTATGACGCGCCTGGCGACTGATGAACAAATCAATGACAACAAGGTAAAGTAGAAAAACGGATCGATAACGGGTGTGGAAAGAGCCAAACATGCTAATCATCCTTGTTACAGTATACGATTATTATCACCAGCGATCATTCTACGCCTGTGCTGTACGGTGATCACAGTTGTGAGCCTGTACCGGTCTGTGTGGGCCGCGTCAATGGCCAGGGCTGCAGCGACAATGTTCATCACTTTGATGAAATAAGTGCCATGAAAGGAGGCCTTGGAAGATTCTGTGGAGAGCAACTAATGACCATTGCCAAAAATTACATGCGTACTACATAATATGCCTAGTTTATATTCTATTCATTCTAATCCTGCCAATGAATCATTGTAAATACAGATAAAAAATCGATGCCTTTTTTATTAGTAAGTTCGCTATGCTGATAGGGCCTTTGGAGATGCATGTCATAAGAATGATGTGAAAACGTTCAAAAGAATAAAAATGTTTTGCGCAAACCATAAATAGTTAACCAGAAGAATAGAACAGAATAAATGAAAGGGGTGAATGAAATAAAATAAAATAAAATAAAGTAAAATAAAAAGTGGGCGAGTTGTCTATGTGAATGAAGAAATTCTATATGCAAAAGGGCGTAAGGAGATTTTGGTGGGTCATAAAGGGTATAAAACGTGGGAATAGGAGAAATCGCAGGGAACAAACAAGTCAGCTTTTTCCCATGGTATTTACATAGAGGAGATGATGGTTGGTTTAAAACATGTAGGTAGTGAAATCTGTTGAAGGGAAGGGATAGCCTTGATCGCACATCACCATGGAAGAAGACGGCGCGTACGGCATGGGTACTGAAGACAGAAGCATGGGATCGATAAAGCTCGGTGTTTCAATAGTTGTCATCAAACCTTGTCCGGGCGCTATCCAATTCGGATTAGCTGCATCCAGAGCCGTGCAAGGAGCTCGCCCTGAAAGGGAAGCGCCCGTAGTAGTAAAAGTAGGAAGGTACGGATTAGAATTCTCGGGTACCAGCTGCTGCCATAAATGTAACATATTCGCGGCATCACCGCCAAAATCGTACGCGCAAGAGGACGGGTATCCGATCATGCTGCAAGCCGGCGACAGCATGGGTGGAGTATACAACATGGGGGAAGACATTATCATGGTTGGATTGGTGGAAGACACCAAGGCTGGGACTGAACCATCGGTCACGTCCGCACCAATCGAAATCGAAGGTTCCGAAATCATGCTGGGACTCCTGACCGATCCGGTTGCGGGACTCATGGAAGGCAAGGATGGCAAGGATGAAAACAGGGCAGGGGAATATTCCGATGCCTGTGATGTTGCATCGTAGGATACTCCATTGTCGTTGGTATGGGCCACAGGCTCAATATGCTCCAAGATGGACTGGTCTTCATACATAAGTTGCATCATGACATTGTTCGTTTTCGAGCGTGAACTGAACGGTTCACGGGTTCGTTTTGTGTATTTGCGTGTTTTGCGGCCCGCCGCTTTGTTGGGTTTATATTTATAGTCGGGATACCTGAAGAAAAGAAACGATAAGTTTTCTGCGACTATGCAATAACAAGCCGAAAAATACTTACTGTTGATTGTGAGCCAGTTTAGCCAGACGAGCCTTTTCGCGATACACGGCTTTTTCTTCTTCGCTCGTTTCTTTCCACCATTTGGCGATAATTTTGGAAATGTCGCGATGGTTGGCACCAGGACAACGGGCGACGATTTCGCTTTGCTTTTCCAGGCGATAAGCCAAGAAACAGTTCATTGGTCGCGGAATTTTTTCGTTGGCGGACGATCGGGTCGACGATTTTAAGGTTTGCTTATGAGCACGATGAGGAGCAGTCATGGTGAAAGAGTCGATGTGTCAAAGAAATAGCGAAGCAAAGATGTAAATTCTTTTTGACAGGTTCACAAACCTTAGGTTTATATAAGCGATGCAATCCATCATAAAAAAGTGATTTCCCATCAAAAATGGGACTTTGTGAAGTTTTCTCCATCAATATTTGATCGCCCAGCAAATCAAAGCAAAGTCTGTTCACCATCATACCAAATTTGGAAAAGAGTTTGTCAGTTAGCACAGACAACATCGCCCGGTGTTTTACCCAATTTGGTCTATCGCCGTTGCTCTTCGAATTTTTGTCATTAACCGCAAAAAAAAAGACCCAAAGTAGCAACACTTGAGCCCTTGTTTCTTTCAAAAGATTTTACAGATCTGCGCCAACTTAGATTGCCAAAGGACAATGATATATCTTTTTTTATTTAATAGCCCGCGAGACCTGTCGTTTTTGCTTCTTGATGGCACTTTTTTGTCGTCGTTTCAAGATCTCCCCTACTTGATTTCGTCTTGACTTCCATTTCGATTCGTAACTATCCCTGCACATGCGAGTTAAGCCAATTGTTCATTGCTCCTGAAAAAACATTTTTTTCTTCGCTACTATTCTTTTTTTTTCAACCAACCTGTCCTCAGTGTCTTGTTGGAAAATCCCCTTGGGATCATAACCATAACAACTCCTGTAAATTCAAAAGCAGGTCGTCAGAAACAAAGACCCCAAAAAAAATGAGGTGATGAAAACAAAAAGTGGAAGGGTAAGCACAAACAGGTTTGGCTATCCAACGCAAAGGCATGGCTATGAATAGCATTGTCATTGCCCCACTTAATATTGTCAGAATTAATGCATCAAGAAATGAACAACATACCTTTTCATTAAGTTGGGATCCTCCATGTGGAAGAAGAATAATAATCCCAGTCCCAATTTTGGCTAGAAACATCAACGAGAAATATTAGCCCAATATTGTTGCATGCCCCATATCCGACGGCTTTCCCACTCTCCCTCTGATTTTGATTCTTTTACTATGGGTTGCCTTTTTTGCACCAGCGATACTTACCTCTTTATTTTTAGGCACAAATGACGGTTCCTCATTTGCCATTTCATTCTTTACTGCCCAATTCGCCTGTAGAGCCGCATTGCCCTCTTGAGTGTCTGCATCGTTGTCATCATCATCATCATCATCACCACCGAATAATTTAAATCCACCGGCTAAACCAAAAAACCAGTATCAGCATGCATGAATGTTTGTTCCCATTTTTATAGTTTTCCGATGAGAATTTTTTCGATTTTGTGTACCTTCACCACCAAATAACGGCTTCAAGTTGACATTAACTTCAAAATGCTTCTCCTTAGAAACTTCTGGTGGAGCGCTTTCCGCTGGGCGTTTCAAGAACTCTAAATTCAACCGGTGAGCAAATTATGAGCACCCAAGATGATCAGCCGTGCATTGATAAAAAAAATATATGGTGCCACGTTACCTAATGGATCCTCCTCCTCCTCTTCCATTTCATGGTCCATCTCATCCCCAACATCGGTTGCTGCACCCATACCGTTACTGGGTGTTTCTTCACTGGTATCAACGAGATAGCTGGATGCATTGTCTGCATCTGGATCATAGCGAGCACTGCTTGACCAGGCAGCCGGTTGTGTTTTCCTACATCGTGATTTGATAAGCCCAAAAGATACGCAAATGCTGCATTTTTTTTTCCCATACTTTTTTACAATATCCTGCTCGCCAAACATGGCTTTCAGCAGATCCATAGCCTGGTCTTTTTCGGCTGAAATTTCTTTGGAAATATCATCCATAGTATTTTGCGTACTGGAAGGTTTCTCCTCATCGATAAAGTCTTCACCCAACTTGAATCGCTCATCACCCTTGAAACGACTTTGTAATTCTAATCGTTCACGACCCTTTTCGCCTTCGAGAACGGGATTAATGCGAATATCTGGTCAAAAAAAGAAAAATTTAGCCGTCCTGAACTTTAATAAAAAAAAAGTTCATCATTCCATCACTTACTGAAATCGGTGTTGGCATCATCTTCTTGGTCCTCATCGTCATCTGAATCGAACATCCATTTTACAGCCGCATCTCCTGATGTGGCTGCTGCAGGTGGTGCCGTCTCTCGCGAATTTTCTTGGTCTTCATCGATTTCTTCGTCACTTGCATCGAATTTGGTATGCAGTTGCTACACACGGTTGAGTCCACCGTCACATTTTCCAACATACGATGATCTACCCCTACCTTTCCTTCCAATGCCTCCAACTGCTGTTGAATTGCCTTTTTCTTTGCCAACTGTTCTTCGACCCTTCTGTCCATCGCCGCTCGTCGTGCGTCCTCACCCTGTAGTTTCAGAAAAACGTCACCGAAAATATGTTAATATGTTGTTCCTGTCCAATAAACAAATGCAACTCCACCCATTACCTTTAAAACTGCTGATGTATCTACTGTTTCGGATTCAGATTCCACATCGCTATCGAGCGACGCGTTGTGGCGGCTGCTGTCGGCGGCGAGAGTTTCAAATTCGTCCTGTTCCTCATTGGGATATTGCTCATAGAACATGGGTAATCGATGAGTAGGACGCAATCGGACAGGGTCGAGGTTGTCAAATTTGGTGAGATTATTTTTGTAATGTGTAGGATCAAAGACAAACTAAAAGGTAACGTCAGCGATAAGTTCCGTGGAATAGCAGGATGCATGCTACACTTGCCTGTGTGCCATCATCTTTCCGTAACCGCATCACAGCAATGGCTCTTCCGTATCGGCCACGTTTCCACCCTTTCTTTGTTGGCATATTTCGATCGGTGATAGGGGTCATATCCTTGGCCAGGAAACCATCACTGTCGTTCCAACGTTGGGATCGCTTGCGTTTCTTTTCCTCCTTTTGTTCAAGAAGTTGTTGCTCTATTTTCCGCTTTTCTATATAGTCAGGTTTGGAATCCTCGATGCGCATAATGTGTCCTTTCCATTTGGCTCCATTATAGGCACTGAGACCTGAGATCCGCGATAATTAAGAGTTAAATCATGATCGCCACTCCATTCCTGTGGCTCTTGTTCTTACATGTTCCCCACTGCTTTGCCGTCGTTTTGATGGTTAAATGACCAAATCCTCGACAGTTTCCTTTGTTTCATCAATGGGTTAGAAAAAAAAGGCTAGCAATGGATTCGAGATTTGGAGAGAGTGTACCATTGGCATCTTTCGCGACCGATATATTAGTGGTTGTACCAAAACGATTAAAGCGATCGCTTAATGTTTGCTCGGTGACTGTATCTGCTAGACCTCCGATATAAACTCGTTTTTCGATAACGTCGGAAGGGTCGCTCATGGATCGAATAAGACTTTTGATCTGGTGTTGTCTATTATCAGCAAGTACGGTGTCTGACGATTTTTGATTTTCTTGCAGAAATGGGAAAAGTGACTGTTAAACGAAAAAGATGCTTGATCCTGCTTTTCTGGCTCCGCCGATGCAGCTTTCACATATGCTTTTTAGTATCATACAATCAATTCACTTTGATCAAAAAAGCACTCAATATGTTCAGATAAACGCAGATACAAGAGGATACTTGTCCACGTTGTGCGGATAAAATACCTTTGGAAATCATAGAGTTCCGCCTTTCATGTCCGGGATCGGTGCAACACAACGCTTCTTTGTTATTTAAGTTTTATGTGCTATTATATTCCAAGCAACCTTTGGCACAGCACAGCTGCTACTTAATATGTTATGCATACAGAACATTTGGAGACAGTTTGATAATCGTATTTTTTGTCCAATGAAAAGTACAATGAGAAAGGATCAAAGTCGTCTGAACTCGGACATATTTTTTCACTCACAGAGTGTGACTATCAAGTGCTCCAACAAGTCACAAAAATCGAAATTCATTTAAAATGTTCCATTTCCTGGATTTTTAGTCTTATCTGCTTTCAATGTCTGCATCCTCCCGTCTCGAAGCAGTCAAAGACCATTTAACGGTAACTATAGAACGTTGGTCATTTTATTGGGTTACATTGATAACTTATTGCTGATTGTAGCCCATGTCTGCTAAGAAGAGTCCCATCACCTGCCACGTTCTCGTTGCCTCCCAGGGTATCCCCGGCAAGAACATTGACGTCAAGATTGAAAAGCTCGACGGCCAGGGCTTCTCCACCTTGTCTACTGCGTAAGTCAATGCCTTAAAATGTGTCAATGCCTATGGTTCCGAACGATCTAATGATAATGGAATGTTCTCAGTCAAACCAACGACGATGGTCGCTGCCCCAACTTGCTTCCCGGTGATTACAAGGCTGAGAAGGGTATCTACCGTGTTACTTTCGAAACCAAGCCCTACTTTGACAGATACAACCAGGAATGCTTCTATCCCTATGTTCAGGTACAGAAATGATATAGACACATATGGGTGAAAATAGTAGAAACTTAACGAGAATTTCTTTTGGTTTGATGTAGATCGTTTTCGAACTCGCCAACCCTGAGCAACACTACCACATCCCTCTTTTGATCAGCCCTTACTCTTACACCACCTACCGTGGTAGCTAAATATTTCTCCCACGTAGGATTGCTCCAAGGAGGAAAATTTGAATGTACACATAAAATGTTTCCTCTTATGTTTTACCCAAATTTCCTGGATGGTATAATTGGAGTTTTGCGTAACATGGCGGTTATACTCTCAAGTAGCCAATCATGTTCAAGGATGACGTAAGGTTTTTGAGTTACTCTTTTTTGGTGAGAATGGCATGATGTGGGGAAACCAAAGCGAGAAAATTAAGTGGGAAACTTTCAATTTTTATCAAGCGTGGGTGCTCTTTTTTTTTCTTTCTGGTTCCACATACGCACATATTTCTTCTTTGTTTTCTGTGTGTTCAACCTCTTCATATATATTTTTCTACGCCTTCATGACACTTCGTCGTTCTCATCATGGTCCGCCAATGGCACCGGAAGCCAAGCGTTGGCTTGTGATTGGGGCACATCGCGCCGGCGCGACGGAGCGAGAAGCTTCTATAATGACCGGTCTTTCTAAATCGGCGGTTCGTCGTATAATTCAGAACTTTCAAAGAACAGGTTCACCTACCAAACCACGACGAGGTAAACGCAGCGAAATACCCTTTTTTATTCCCCTGCCCAGACCCATAGATGGTCGGCGATTCAAACAAAAAAAAAAGAGAGAATTCACGTCTCATCACACTGAGCGGTTAGTCGGTCATTTACGTATGGTCCGAGTCGACCAAGACGGCGAATTTGCTTTGGATAGTGATGATGAAGAACAGGTAATATTTCAATTATTTGTTTCCAAAGGAAAGGAAAGAGAAGCAATCCACCACACTCTTTTGGAGATATACAAATTGAAGGCGTGAACAAAAATGATGGGTGATGTCCAAACGGGTGACATGGCTTGGGTTGATGATTTTTTTATCTTCAACGCGATCTTGTTTTGTTCATTTGTTTCTTTATGGATAATGGCTCCATACGTGTTTTTCTTCTTCTTTTGTCTCATTTAGAATCATTCTGCTGCTACGATCGTCCGGCGAACCACGCGAAAACCGTGTGCCAACGATTTGATTCTTTATGTGCTGCACAAAGCACAGCGACTCCAGAATCCATCTGTGCCATCCAAACCTTGGCCTTCGAATTTACAGCTGAATGAAACTGCTTCGCTGTCTCCGTCCCTATCCACTTCCTCCTCTTCCTCCTCCTCTTTCTCCTCTTCCATATCTACTCCCACTTCCGTTCCGTCCTTTTCCCTATCCTCACCTTCCACCTCTGCTACTCCACCCAGCACGGTGTCCTCCGATTCTAGTATGGAATCTGACCATCGTTCTGTCTTCCATATGCCACACTCGCCGCTGTTGACCGAAGGAGTGTCATGGACGTTGAAAGACGACAGAATTCTTCTTACCCATATGATCAGCCGCCTACACAGCGGACGATGGCGTGATCTAGCCAGCAGACTGGATGGACGCCATTCTATCAAGGCCTGCATTGAACGCTGGCAATTACTTCGCACACTGCTGCTGAAGGGTATTGACAAAACCGGCACTTACGGATGGCATACTCATACCAAATGATCTTCCGACGTATGCTGTAACAAAATAACATTCTCACGTAAAATAATCGTATCTCGAATACCAATTATGTTATGCAACTGTTGATCATACTTTAAATGCTCTGTCATTTTCTACCTTGGATCACTAAAAGGTCAATATTAACCATTGTGATTTACATGATTCACTTATTCTACACTTTTTAAAAAAATGAAGGGGAATCTACGAGTTGAATATACCAACAAAAATGCACCAAGTGCCTGCACTAGAAAAAAAATTGTATCATAGAAAACATGGGTAAATGGTGAGGCTCACTCAAATGCATATTTCATTTTGGTAAAAAAAAAAAAAAAAAAAAAAAAAAAAAAAAAAAAAAAAAAAAAAAAAAAAAAAAAAAAAAAAAAAAAAAAAAAGGTAGCATTTACTAATGAAGACAATTGACAGAAGACGCCCAGATGGCATGGCAACCGCTGAACCATAAGTTATTTTTGATGCCATCTTCACAAAGCGTAATAATTGTCAGTTGCGGGACTTCTGAGCGTGAAGCCGTGCATGCTGGTAGCCGAACGACTAGAGCAAATCTTTCTATCGGCTTGCGTGGTTTAACTGATGCTGTCACATGAAGAGGCTATAAAGACTTTGACCCTCTCCACCGTCAATGACGCCCCTCTCCGACGACTCTGACGCATGGATTCTCGGTGCCAAGGCAGGAAAGGACATGCAGCGAGCGGCGGCCATAACGGGCAATGATCCAACCAAGAATATGACACCTGAGGAACTTGACGAGTATTGCCGAATTCAATTTGGCAAGTACGGAGCACTGGCCCGACAAGGGCAAAAATGCTTTAGATCGACTGCATAATGTACTTCGTATATTATCGAACGAGCAACAATGTATGGCGCGGACCAGCATGCGACGTCGAGCGCCAGGTCATTTTAGAAAAGCAAGGTATAAGCAGTGTGACGTGGAATCGCTTGGGGACAAGATTGATACGACGTGGAGTTGGTAATCAATAGCGTAGATGAATAGCTTTGTTGATATCAATAAAATGTGATTGACAATTTAATTGCGATCCTAAATTGAAGTTGCTTATTATTTTTCCCCTCAGTGGCATTTTTTACCGGTTATCCAGGTAATCGATCGTGGCTTTTGTCTATTCTTCATTGAGCTGGTTCCTCACGGAAAGATGATTGAAAACGAGAGTATTATGTGATCAGGGTCGTTGGTGTGGGAGTTTACCATATCGATGATGGTTGTCACCTAGAGATGCTGGTGACTTGATCGGATGACCTTAGCCTTCCCGCCAGGAACCACACGGCTACCTTTGTCCTCTCCAAAATACCTGCTCGAGCCTGATCTTCTATCAGCATGGATTTTATCACCGGGCTACCTCTTACTCAGGGGTCCAAGACGATGTGGGTTGTGGTGAATCTGTTAACGAAGGCGGTGCAGTTTATTCCCTATACTGAATCAATCACTGCTAATGCTTCAATCTGTAGTAAGTGTAATTAAGCATGTTATCCAGTACTTGATCATAAGAATGTAGTCCGTCAATAGACTTAGAAAATACTAATGGAATAGAAATAAAACATATTCCATATGATTACGCATCAAAACGCATTACTGAAATTCGATGTCAGGTTAGGCCACTTGCTATTGTGGTTACCCTTGTGATAAATGAGAGAATTTAGAGCAAAAGAGACAATGAGAGCCCTTTTGAGACGGGTTGGATATGTTTATTTCGATTAATGTGATATGCCTATTTAACCATATGTATTGAGTTGGAATCAATCATTCATTATCAGTGAGCAAATTCTCGGTTATAAGGTGTATTTGAGGTTGTCTTTTTTTTTTTTTGCATTGAACTGAAGGTAAGCTCAAGGCTGTTGATCCTTTAAGAATAGAAATTTGTAATTCTAAATATGATTTTCCTATAATTGATTTATTCAACTGGCCGACCATCGACGGTTCCGGCGCGTGCTCTCCACGTTCGACAAGCACTGAACAGTACTGCGTAGTCCGTCCTGGCCCACTTGGTTGGTTTTTCCGGGCAACGAAGGCCTGTAGATGTTTACAGGTAAGCCAGCTGCATTCTATAGTCATACTGACTTGCTCTTTTTCTATTTTTCGTCTGGCTGACCACATTTTGACTTGTGATCTTTTTTCCCAATTTGTTTCGTTCAATCTGATTTCTCATTGGTTGCTTCTCCATGTTTTTATTGGTCATTTGAACACCGATTTTATTTGTGCTTCAAAAGTTGAATAAACTGTACAGTAGCAAAAGATTTCAAATCGATCTGTTGATAGCTGAAAAAGTTAAACCTCTGCCACGAGTATTATACAAAAGTAGAATCCCATAAAAAAAGACAACGCGAACTGAATGATGTGTTGCGGTTTGCCGTCTCTTTTATGATTACGGTAATCAATAACGGTAATGAATGTTCGTTCACCTTGTGAGCTATTGTTTGGTTCTCATTTGATCGGTTGTTCCCCACTAATAAAAGCTGATGATTCTGTAAGACAAACGTCTCATTTTATTCAAGGAAAAAATGAAAAAAACAAAAAACAAAAAACCACGGTGTGTGCGATGAGTTAAGCATTCTTTAGCTTATGATTCCTTGTTCGATAATAATAAAACCAAGATAAAATTCTATCGGTCATGCTGATTGTGCCGATGCAACGGTTGAATGAAATTAGCAATAGGGATTATTTTGTGTATGCGAACCATAACTTCTCAACTGCTCCCGCAAACACATGCCCCTTCCTCGTTGATTTTAACATCAATTTGGTTTATAATTTTGCCTGCTTCTTAGATGACCCCCGTAGCAAGGCAACGTAGAAATTCGGCCAAAAAAAAAAAAAAAGATCGCCGCATTGAATGCCGTTTTTAGAAATCTTTTCATGCACATATTGCACAATAATCACAGACCAAGCAGAAATGTGTATGCCGAGAAACATTAGGTATCTATAAACATCCGTATTCAATGCCGCAGTGAAGAACAGTTTCATGCCAGCTTTCCTCGCATCAAGCGTCTTTAAAAGAGTTCGATTACGCATTATTGAGCACGCATCAATTTTGCGGGTACTATGACGGATCGATAACAAAAAGAAAAAAAGAGCTATAAAGCGCGTCCTTTACTCAGGTATGATCAACAACGTCTTTACAAGTTAACCATGATATCCTTTACACCGGTGATCTTTGCAGTCTTTGCAGTCTCTGCCGTGATGGCTGGACCTGTTGCCAAGGCAGTCCACGAGAAAGCTTCCTCCAATCTCGAATGCAGCATTGATACCTTGTCCAACTGCAAGACCACCGCCGAAATTGGTAACCAATAACATTATGAAATGAGAATCAGACCAAGTTGCTGACTCAAATAACCCTAGCCAATGTTGTCGGTATTACAGAAGACGAAGTTCGTCAGAAGCAAGGTGGCTGCCCCTGGGGTCTATGCGATCCGCTCTTTTGTCCACAGAACTGTAGGAACTAGGCCATGAAACTTCCAACCAAAGAGAGTAATTCACCTCAGTACAGTCATTACTTATCTTCATTTTCCTGTTGGATTGATAATATGCTGATAATAAAAGCCATGGTCTTTTATGTTATTTCCGTCAGAATTTATGGTAATGTTCGTAACTCGCAAACGTGGAGATTAAAAATCGCACACTCTATCTCAAAGACTTTCCGCCAATTCCGGCTCTCATCGCCTTGTTCCCCAACTCCTTAACGCCAATGTGGGGTGGAGAAGACTATTTTGGACGAATACAGGGGAAAGATACATACAGAAAATGATATAAACTCAATCCTTTTCTGCTTGTTCATACGGCTGCTGACGGTAATAAAGAATAGCCTGTTCGTTGCCAGCCCAGTTACAAAGCGCAAAAATTGCTGCTGTATTTCCATTAATTACAAAACTAAGTAGAGCTATTGTATATTTTCTTATAGACTAAACATTATAACGAAATGGGAAAGGGGGGGTGTTAATAAGTGGTATAAAAATGTGATTACTCTGGCAAGTCACCTTTCATTAAAGCGACAACGGACTGGACAAAACCTGGTACGAGAGTAGGTAATATTACAAATTTCTTGGGTTTGGAGGTATCAAGCGAGGAAGCGCTGCTGTTGCTGGATGACCTTGAGCTGGGTTTGGATGAAGGGCTACTTGTGGCGCTGGAATGTTCCATGCTCTCTCCAGGTTCATCACTGTCGGCTACACTCAGATCGTTGTCGCTGCTTTCCGTATCTTCGTATTCCAGTTCCGCTAGATCTTCAAGAGCGCCCTGCATTTCACTGTCGCGTGGTAACAGGTGCAGGAGTTCCATGTTTTCTTCTTCTTGCTCTTCGATGTCTTCAAGGGCCGCAGGAGCTTTGCCTTCCTTGGTCATCATCTTTTCTCGCATTTTCTCCAAATGACGCGTCTTTTGCTGAATACGAAGATCGCATAAAGCATCAATTTCTTCACGCAGACATTCTTTTTCCTCTTTGCTGAGATGTGTTACAAGGCCGTCCAAATCCACGCGACCGGGAATTCCTTGAGACATGAATGCAAAAATATGGTCGATGTAACCAAGGAGATCATCAAAAAGATGCGACGTATCTTGCGCATGCACATTGTGCACAAACTGGTAAAAGTGCTGCTCGTGCCGTTCAACCAAGTCGATCATGGTCTGAATACTGTTTTCGGCCGTCGTGGTAGGTTGCAGGGAATCGATCACACGGATGAGATCATCGAGGAACGTGGCAAGATGACGAATCGTGGTGCTGATATCGGCAGCCTTGTACACTTGCGCCAACGGATAGTAAAAGATGGAAAACAACTCTTTCAGTAATTCACCTGTGACACCTTGGAAGATGAGGTTCATTGCCATTTCTTGTTCATATTGCTTTGCATAAATGATCCACAACCGATGCACACGCTTGATCCATTGCCGGCTCTCCTTTGCCGAACTTTGTTCAATCAACGTCAATTTGGCGATTTGACTCGAATCCAATGGCGGATCGATCAAATTATTTCGAAGTATCGCCAATGTCTCATCTCTCGACGTGCAAACTAGAGAAAGAAGAAAACCCATCATTCAGCAAGATCACCAAAATTATAATTACCGCAAAAACTTACTGGAGGCCAATGGATTCGCGCAGCTTTTTTCTTCCAGAAATGGTGTGCGTACCGCATTATAAATCTTGCGACAGATGATGGGATCATCGATTTTCGCTTCCAACGATTCCATATCCTTATCCAAGCTTTTCATCTCTTCATTCATGTTGGCCAACAGAATCCTAAAAAATGTTTTTGGAGTTTTAGTTAATCCATCTCATTCATAGGGCAATAATGCCATACCTTTGGAATAAACTGCGACTACCAAAAGGTTGTGCCAAAAAGACGTCAAACATTCCCTTTAACATCATCATTGGATTGGAAAATCGAAGAATCATGGCAATCGTTCGGTAAGGCATTAACCCATGTGTGCGTTTAAGGTTGGTGATGTTTTCCATGGCTGCATCCGACGTAATAAACTGTTTATGGAGCGTAAACGCAAAACTAAATTGAACAAGCACGATTAGTCCACTGTGACTCACTTTTTCTAGCGGCCATACTCACTTGATTCTTCCCCATTCAAATGTTTTTTTCAGAGCCAGAGGAAGATCTTGGATGGATTCCGTTGTTTTGATCACTTTGAAAATTTCCATTAGACCCCCGGGTTGCATGATTTGCTTCTTTAGCATGTCCAGCAGTTCGTTCAATTCCAAAATTTTGTGGTCGACCTGCTCCCGAACTTTCTTTTCTTCTTCTGCACGTTGCTGATCCAGACGTGCGCGGTGCTCACAGTTGGCTAATTCGTCTGCGGAAAGCTGGACCGGATGAGCCATTAGAAATTCTCGAGTGACATCAGCTGCTGCTAACTGTGGATGGGCCAAGATACGACGTAAAAAGCCCTGTAATTGCATTCGATCTTTTTCTCGATATAATAAAGGGTCCTTTGATCGATCGGCTGCTTTGCGGGGCACGGGAGGGATGTCAATATGACGAAACGTCGATTTCAGCTGTTCTCTCCAATGCCGAAATTGCCCGTGGCGGCGAAGCACGTACACAGTTTCACCATCGTCTGTGTAACTGCAGATGGCAAACTCAGCATGATGTGTTTCGCGCAACGACCGACGTTTTTCCACCGACGATCGAACCGTCGCTATTTTGACATTCATGTCATCGTACCATATGTCCTTGACGGGCTTCTTTTCTTGGTCAATGGTGGATTCCGGCGATGGATTGTTGGCTTTGTTGGGGATCTGTGGTAGGACAAAAACACTTTCTTCTGCACCTTGCTTGGTCTTGATACTAGCACACAACGCAATGATCAGCATCTTCTCCATTTTGCGGACCGTCGCCATGCGTTCGGACGCTGCGCCTCGTTGAGGAACATAAGTGGGGAAGTGATGTTTGCTAAACTCGTTGAGAAACGTCTGACAGTGCTGCCAAAATTCTTTCTGACGTTCGTTTTTCAGTAAAGGGAACTGGGTAACAAGATGCTTGAAGAGGTATCGTAGGAATGGTTGGTCCACGGCATCGCCGTCGTCTTTGGCATGGCAACCGTCGCCCCAGGGTGCATCGTCCAATATAGAGCCTAGATCAGCGTCTCGTTGCAGCTGGTCCACTTCATGCTGGAATTGCAAGGTAACCAGTTCGCGTTTGAAATAGTGTAGCTGTTTGGGTGTCAAGTCCATGTAATAGGGGAGGAAACGGAATTACGAAAAAAGGTAAAGGAAAAAAGGAGAAGAGGGTATGAGAGGAGAAAAGAAAACGGTAAATCGGATTTGATCTCAATGACAACAATAACCCCAATTTTGCTTGCAATCAAAAAAACGTGAGTTTGAAAGCAACAGAATTAAAAGGGCTTGACTTGTCGGTTTCAGCCTAATCAGATAATGATGATCCAATTTCATCAGCCATTTTACGATCCGATCCAAAAGTGATGATCGGTTTTGTATTGCTGTCATTCAACGCTGTCTCTTTTTTCTTTCATAAACGTAATGGAACCAACCCATCAAAATAAGAAAAAAAAAAGAAGAGGCTGTCATGCAGTCTGATCACAAGCAAAACATGCAACTGATTCTGTGCTATTAAAAATCCCCATGACGTATGCATAAGACTATTTTTACATTTTTTGGTTTTTGGTCTTTTTTCCGTTACTGTTGCTTGGTTGAGAAAAAAAAAAGTTATTATTCTTCATTTAACCATGGATGGTTTAATACTTCGTGAGCTGTGATTCTCTTGTCAGCATCCACTTCCAGCATGGGTGACAGGAAACTACTAAGTAAGTCCGCTTCGGCAGGCGGTACCAGAAAGGAATCGTGAAGCACATCACGCAAACGTCGATAGCGTAACTTTTTGATGTGTCGTAATTCCCCATTTCGATTAAAGAATTCGCTAGAATATTCGCCTCCCATTGTCAAACTTCGAGGGACCACTCGCATCAATTCAATTACTTGAGCCAAATGATCTAAAGGAGGACATTTTTCTGTCAGTATGACCATTGTCTCTGCTCGACTGGGTTTTTCCCTATTTAGCAGAAAAATGCCCACACCGAAAACTTACCGTCATCCTTGTTATATTTAGATCCCGCTCGCGGATCAAACAAGAATTCACCTGTCAGAAGTTCGAAAACCTAACACCATCGGAACTCTCTGGGTTATTGTCTTGGTCTTTCTCAACATAATTGCTGGCTTCTCCCTGCTCTTTGCCTCTCTGAGTCCTTAAATTTTGCATCTAATTAGAGTTCCTTACCATGCATGCCATACTCCATATGTCTGCACGATCCGTCCATTTCGCTCCCACAATCACTTCTGGGCTGCGGTATTGTCGTGTCTGAATAATGTGCGTGTAATCACCGTCCAACCAACAAGCGTTGCCAAAATCTGCAATTTTCACCGTGATTTTATCAAACGCTTTGAGATCGTCGTCTTTGGAGCCATCCGACAGGATAGAAGTGAAGTCCAGGATAGAGGATGGAATGATTTTGAAGCCATCCGACTCGGATAAACTCAGATTCGCAAGGCCGTTGCTAATGTCCCTACAAGTCAATCTCCATTTCTCAGTGAACACGCCTGGCCAATCATTTTTTTCCAAGCCATCTCATGATCGCCCCCCCCCCCTCTCCCCACAGTATCACATCCACTACACAAAGAGATGTGAAGCTTTTACTTACGATGCTCCTATCGCTGTGGATGTCGAGGATTTTTTGTTTCCAGACGTTGTTGTGGTACCCGTTGCCTCGGCTTGTTTCTTTTTCAGTTTTTTCTTGAGCTTCTTTTTCTGATTCTTTGTCATGCCGGTGGTGTCAACTGTGCTCAGCACAGAGACAGGTGGGACTTCAGTGACGGGTTCATCCGTTTCGTTTGATTCGGTTGTTTCGGTCGTAGCGGTAGCATGGTTGGATGGTGTGGTCATGTTTTCGTTGAACGGAGGCATGTGATGGAGTGAGTCATTCGTGATTTTCTGCAAATATTCTTCTACATTGGGTATCCAAACCAATACATTCTCTGGCTTCAAATCCGTATGTACAATGCCACATTCCCGATGTAAATAATCCAATCCAAGAAGAATCTGGCGAGAAATCCGTTTGACGATCGGTGTAGGAATGCCACGATAGTTGAAACGTTTGATCAATGACAATAAACTTTCGCCCAATACTTCAAAAGTCATGCAAACATGTTTTCCGTTCGGTCCCGTATGCCAAAAATGATCCAAAAGTTGCGCGATATATTGCCACCCTGCATTCTCGGGATTCGCTCGATTCACTTTTTCCAAGAGCTTGACTTCGTCCAGCGCGCTTTGAGTAAAGTGAGATGCTGCCTTGACGATCTTTAGAGCCACATGCTGATGCGTTCTATAACGTTTTTGAATTAGATTCCTGTACGGCTTTTTGTCTAACAGAAACACGAATATGATTTACGAAGAAAAAAACATACTTTGTATCTTGCGCAAGCCATACTGTCGAGAAATGACCCCAGCCCAGTTTTCGCACGACGATGTAACGGTCATGATTGAATCGATCGCCGATGCAGACGGGATGGTAGCCCCCTTTGCGGTAATCCTCGAGATCCTCTTCGTCATCGGAATGAATGGAAACGACGTCTGAATAGTTGCTTTCACTATCGTCTGTGCATTCTGCTGTCGACTTCATTGATTCAGGGAAAAAAGAGAAAAGAAAGGGAAAAAAAACCTGACTGCGATAGGAGACAAAGGGAGAAGTAACAATAATCGTTGTCACCGAAACTGCCATTTTTGCCTGCCCGTCCCATTTATTTCACGAGTCACAGCAACCCTCTTGGCTGCCGTGGAGACATACTTTTTTCACTTGCCTTGATCACCACCACCAGTCACCATGCCCAAAATCATCTCCTCTTCCATTGTTTCCTCTTCCGATCACGCTGTTCAACCTGAAGATCAACGTCATACACTCAATGTTTACTATTGCTTATGCTCCGAATTCTTGCTTGTGATTGACGCCAACATTCTCCAATTACCACGACGACGAACCGATAATGCCATTATTGTCTCCAACAAACAACGAACTTACAAACTAATGGCAGAATATGATGATTGTTACGTTTTAAAAAGGTATGTTTATACAATGACTGGTGGACGATTTTGCATTATTTATTCATTGTCCTTTTCTTTTTTACAGACAAAACGGATTTGAAAAGCAGTATCGCTATCACTGTCCCCGTAAGTGTTTGCTTTGACAAGCTCTCAAATGAAAACGGAACGTGAGACTAAAGGTTAAATCATTATGTAGGTTGTCATTTGTTGATCGCCTATGAAACCACAGAAGAACGTAAACGTGGTCCTTATACTTACATTCTTGACGGCGCTTTAGCAGACGTTCAAGGAAGACCACCTGTGAATGCTGTTCAGGATTTACCGCCATCAACATCCATCCAGTCATCAGCAAGTTAAATGGCAGCGTCATGTTCTTTCAGTTTAGTTGCGACCGTTTTTCTACCAGTCCTTTTTTTATGTATCACTCTTACCCACCGAATATTGCCGGTTATGTCTCCTTGCTTCCACTGCCCATCCAGCTTCGTATGCATGCAGCTACATTGTCTGATCACATCCCAAAAATTACTTGTACGAACTCTAAAATAAACCGATTCCAAAAGCAACACTTGGACTATCCAACAGAGGGTGACGCCAATCCGTAGTTACGTTGGAAATCCATCAACTAATATGTGGCTGATGACGTGAATGTGCAAAATAATATTACAATATGGAATGAAATAGATACAAAGTGAAGCGACAAACGTCTGGGATATGAAAACCAAGGGCGAAATGGGAAAAGAAGAAAAGGTTTGAAAGGCGCATAGTTCACACAGAGTCCTCCTCTTCCTCGTCAGCTTCCCTGTGGCTAGGGTGTATTCGCAGTCCGTGTCCGAGTCAAACGCATAGTCAAGAAGCTGAACTCACGACATCGTCATGGTCCGTCACAACTTCAGCTTGCGTCCCTCCGTTGCCATCCCAATCGCCCCGTAGGTTCCATATCACTGATGGCCAGATACATCAGCAACATGATCGGCTGGTAATCACAATCGGGATGATGCACACTGGCACGGCTCCGGCAAAAATCAGTACGCATCTGTTGGATGACCCATGTCATGCGCGAATTTGAGGAACGATTAGTGTGGCGCGCATCAGCATCCACGAGTGTCCTCCTTGGGATTCAACCGTAGTTCCGGACTTGTCACAAGCGGTGGGAAGGAAAGACCTATGGTGATGCTTTAAAGCAATTTAGTGTAATTACGGAGGTAAAACGTACGAATGAATAGAACTTTCTGTAATAGGAGAATCCGGGGTTCAGGGTCCGTGTGCAACCTGTAGTTGCTTGTTCGGCTTTTCACTTGCCGAAGCATTCAAAATATCTTTTGAAGCGGAGCCTTGCATGGTAAGGTTGGTCTGTCATCTCTTTTAAAGTTTTGTTAACAATACGCTGACAAAAAAAGTAAAGAGCTTGGCTGAAAACTCGCAAGACTGGCAACAAATGGTCATTATATCCAGATTTTAAACAGTTTTTTTGCAATAAAGATTTATCTTGATTTTTAAAAGGATTAAAGCTAAAAGAAATAAATAATGAATAAAGAATAAAGAGGAAGGGGGAATATGCAAAAGGTATCTTAAATGAAGTATATATACAAAGCGAAGGGGAACTGAAAACAAAGGAATAAAGTACGGAAAAGAAGAAGCAAAGGAAGAAAGAAAATAACAATCATTAATAGAATCATTAATTGAAACAGTATCTTTCGTATTCATCATCTGTTTTCATGTCATTGTCATCGTGGTATTCTGAGCCACTATCAGCGTCACAGTCATCTTCACTTTCCATTTCAGACTCAACGACTTGAACCGGGGCCTGTTCTTGGGTCGTTGGCCGCTTCTTTGAAAAGGCTGTGAACTTGATAATCAATCAGAGGTTCGATACAATGGCCGGCGGTCGACAAGGCATTGAGGCGCACGAAGTGGCCTCCATCTTCCAAGTCCAAAGGCTTGGGATCTTCGTCGGCCCAGGTATCCTGCAGATCGACGTAATCGTCAGCCACACACATCAACGTGAGTGTGGGCCGGAAGTCCAACGTGGGTAGGATGACCGAGCTTGCCGCAATCTGTCCCAGGGTTCGGCGTCTTTGTTCGGCGAACATGTCTTCCGACATGCCGGGACTTCGTTTGCAGAGGATCTGGTTAAACCGTATTTGTTAGTATGGTGTAAAAAAAACGAACTTTGTTTTTTATTGGCAAACTTACTCGGCCATATCGCGGTATGGTGCGAGGTCGAACTGCCATCGTTCAACTACTTCGTCCGTTTCAGGCAAGCAGAGGACCATCAAAGGACTCTAGAGGACTTCTTCAAAAAATCCTTTAAAATGCAATACACGTTATTTACTGCTGCACAACAGTAGTTCTAAAACAAGAGTTATTCTAATTGCCATAAGTTTGCGGGAGAGCCTTTGCCACATAGTGGAGAGCGTCCACCAAGGTCACCACCGGAACGCCTCCATACTTGTGGACTGTTTTAAACCAGTCGGCTGGGTACACGCCGCGATGGTAGAGGATGCTATATGAACGATATCAGTACGGGAACAAAAATATACAATACAATGTGCATGAGGCGATACTTACGCGAAAAGGCAGCACTATAATCGGGGAAACCAGAAGAAACCGGAAAGTCAGAATCGTGTGCAACCTATCGCTGTTTGTTGTTTTTTTATTGACTTACCGTAGCATTCATAGATCTTTGAAGCAGATTCAGCGAGAGTGATGTTGTTGTTGTTGTTCATGTTGAAGAAAGTGAGAAAAGACGAGAGTAAAAGATGGGAAAAGGAATCGAAGAAAAAGAGATTTACTGCTTTTATTCAATATTTTTTTGCGCGCCTTTTTTTTTCCTTCCTCTTCACCAATTTTTTTCGGTTTCAGACGCGTACCTCTTTTTAGGCAACCACGTACCACGTTCAATTACGTTTTTTCCAAAGCGCCTACAACTCTTGGTATAAAAGTTAAAAAATCCGGATCTATCGGATGTGATCCGATCAAACCAATATCTGTGCAACTTCAAATGCAGCTTTACTTGCTGTACAACACGTTAAAGCAACGAAACGCCCTGTTTCGACCAGAAATAGATCTCCGATATGACCCCCTTGCCCTAGAGCGGTCATAACTTTCGCTATTGACGTGAAATAAAGATAAAACCGCGTTATTATTGATCTTAAAAGGCTTCCACCCGTAACCGACGCGTCTGTTTTTTGGAGCTCCTTTGCCGAGTTAGTCACGCTTTTATTGTTGTCAATTCTTTTATTCGCAGACGTAAAAAAAAAGGGAAAAGCAAAAAATTTGAAGGATAACAAAAATTGAGGTTGTTCTAATAAGATCGTCCCAAATAAATTAGAAAAAGGCTTAATTCCGCCAATGAAATCCCATTTCGAATTGCCTTGTGGTGGCGACGGTCCTACTTCAAAAGACACTTGCTGTCCATGCAAACATGAGCATTTATGACAAAAAAAAAAATAAGAAGAACTTATCAGTTTTGGAACCATGGAGATGGATGGATGGATGAATGGATAGATTCAAGATACATGATGTGTGATATAGATTGATAAGAGCCTTTAAACATGCGTAGAAACACGAATATTGATGTAGTGTACGGGATGGAGGCTGTGATATATGAGAGACTTTAGAACAAAAGAGACAACGAGAATCCTTTGAGACTGTTGGATGGTTTTTATTTCGATTAATGTGATCTGCCTATTTATACTTTAGTCTTGAGTCGGAATCAATCATTCATTATCAGTGAGCAAATTCTCAGTTATAAGGTGTATTTGGAAGGATCCACATGGGGTGATGTGACAGCTTTACCCGTATGAATTGATCTCGGCGATAGATCCAAGTTATGGATGAAGAGGCTGAATCGGGAGAAGCTACCTCAGAATGGGAACAAGTCTAGATCCCGATCTTTCCTGTTTGGGAACACCAGTCTAGGATGGATAATACGACAAGTAGTGGATATACCACAGTTCCTGCGAAATAAATATTTATGATGAGCAAATTTGAATGAATTAAAGCTAAAGAAACTATAAATAAATAAATATGAAAGATATGCGAAAGGTAAATGGAAATGCAAAAATATATACAAGCAATGGAAATAAGTTTTTGGGTAAAGAAGTAGAAAAAATGAAAAAGGTAAAGCAAGGAGAAGGGGAAGCGAAGAGAAGGAGAAGGAGAATAGAGACTCAGTAGCCGAAGCAATAACATTCGTACTCGTCGTCGGTTTCCATGTAATTGTCCGGGGCGCTTTCAGAATCCCCGTCGGATTCAGCTTCGTCAGGTTCGACGACATTGCCTTCTTGGGCGGCAGGAAGTTCAGGCGCATGGTCGCTACCTTCTTCGTGGTCAAAGCTGTGGACTTGATAATGGATCAGAGGTTCGATGCAGTGATCCGCGGCATCGATAGAATTGAGCCGCACATAGGCCCCGCCTTCGATCTCCAAGGCTTCGCGGTCTTGATCCTCCCAGTCGTCGTCCGGTTCCACATAGTCTTCTGCCACGCACATCAGCGTGAGGGTCGGCTGGAAGTCATATGCGGGCAGAATGCAGGAACTTGCGCCAATCTGACGCAGGGTTCGGCTCATCTGTTCTACGAACATGGCATGCGACATGTCCGGAACATCATCGGCGGACGACCTGGCAAAATAAGTTGGTTAATACGGTAAATAAAATGCGCCACATTTGCTATAAAACTTACTCGGCTGTGTCGCGGTACGGTGCGACGGTAAACTGCCATCGTTCGATGACGGCGCCGGTCTCTGGGGAACAGAGAACCACCAAAAGTTGTTTGAGCACTTGCTCGAACAGCCACTCTAATATTTGGGCAAATGATTATTACTGCTGCTCAGGGCAACCAAGAACTGGAATTATTTTTACTTACCGTAAATCTGTGGAAGAGTTTTATCCACATAGCTACGCTCTTCCACAAGGGTCGGAACCAAGACGCCGCCATACTTATGGACTGCACGAAAGCAGTCGGCAGGGTATATCCCCCGATGATACAGGATGCTATAGGAAATTTAGTATGGAATCACAGACCAATGATGGGGCAAGACATACGAGTAAAGAGAATTTTCTGTAACAATGGAAAGCCAAAAATTAATGACCATGTGTAACCTGTCGCTGTTTGTTGTTTTTGACTTACCA
Organism: Radiomyces spectabilis; assembly: GCF_025331425.1. NCBI lineage: Eukaryota > Fungi > Mucoromycota > Mucoromycetes > Mucorales > Radiomycetaceae > Radiomyces > Radiomyces spectabilis. The sequence goes on from NW_026251930.1 coordinate 120,537, forward strand.
AAGCATTGGAAGATTTTTGAGGCAGAGCCTTCAAGGGTGATGTTGTTGTTGTCGCTGTTCATGGTTACGAAAAAAACGAGAGTAAAGATGGGGAAAGGAATTGAAGAAAAAGAGATTCACTGATTCACTGATTCAACCCTTTTTATTCAATATTTTTGCGCGCTTTTTTTTTCCAATTTTTTTTTCTGGTTTCAGACACGTAACCCCTTTTAGGCAACCACTTGATAAGTTCAACCATCTTTTTGCCAACGTGATTTCTCCACAACTTTTGGCTGTAAAGCTAAAATATCCGGATCTATCGGATGTGATCCGATCAAACCAATATCTGCGCAACGTCAAAACGCAGCTTTACTTGTTGTGCAGCACTAAAGTAACGAAATGCCCCGCTTTCGACCGGAAATAGATCTCCGATATCACCCCTTGCCCTAAAACGATCATAACTTTCGCTATTGACGTGAAATAAAGATTAAACCGCGTTATTATTGATCTTAAGACGTATCCACGCGTAAGCGACGCGTCCATTTTTTGAAGTTACCTTGCTTATTTGGAGTATTCGCGCTTTTATGCCACCAATTTTGTTTTTACTCACAGACGAAAAAAAAGTGAAAGGATAAAAAAAATTGAGGTTACACAAAAATGGTTATCCTCCAATAAGAACGTCCCAAATGATTGGAAAAAGTTAAATCTGCCAATGAAGTTCTATGTCAAACTGCCCAATGGCTCAACATAGCTCACATATCCGATTCTAACTTGCAGTGCGCTCAGTATCAAACTCACCTCTACGTATTTATCTCGAAAGGCAGTTACTGCTTTCCTTAAATATTCACCACATCCTAATGTAAATATCGTCTCGTTGAAGGCTTTTCTGGTCGACGAGGATCTATTTTCTGCAGTGTGTCATTACGTTGCTAGTGCCATGTCAAAATTGCTAAGACTCCCATTTTTTTCGCTTCATTCCGACCACAGAAGAAAGGATAACATTTGCCACTGATGTAAAATGAAGATACCAACAACTCCAAAGGTCTTGCAAGGATAATATGATACATGCGTTTATTGTTTTTAATCTTTTTAATTGTACAAAAGAATAAGAAGCATGTGTGACACAAAATCCAAAGTAAAAAGTGGAACACTCAAAACAAAGGACGACCAGGTGACATGAGCGTTGTAAATCATCATGACGCCAGAAAAAAACCTTACAGAGTGACCATTTTGCAAGAGGTTCAATTTCCTACGATTTTATAATTTTTGATTCTCGTTGCATTAATGATTTAGCATCTGAGAATAAGTTGTTGTATTTTGCGGAATATAAATCACAAGCGATTAAGCGTTAATGGGTCATTATGTTCAGTTTTTAAAATGTTCTGTGATATTAATATTTATGAAAAGCAAATTTGAATGAATAGATTAAAATATGCTAAATAAATAATAGAATAAAGAACTATGAGAAGTGAGATATGCGAAAGTTAAAATGAAATCCAATGAAATATATAAAAGCGATGGGAATAAGTTTTGTGTAAAAAAAAAGAAATAAAAGAAATACAAATAGGACAAAAATAATGAAGAAAGGCGGAAAGGGGATAAACAAGACGACGTTCAGCAAATGAACTCGGTAGTCAAAGCAATATCGTTCATATTCGTCGTCGGTTTCCATGTCATTGTCCGTGCCGGCTTCTGAACCACCGTCAGAATCAGATTCTTCAGGTGCCACAGCATGGGCCTTCTCTTGAGTGGTATCACTCAAGTTGTCATGGCTGAGTGCTTCAGGAAGCGCAGGTGCAGGATCGCTATCTTCTTCCTGGTAAAAGTTGTGAATGTGATAGTGAATCAGAGGTTCAATGCTGTGTTCGTCGGTGGCGACCGAGTTGAGACGCACATATTGTCCGCCTTCGATGGTCAAGGCCTCGCGATCGTGGTCTTCCTAGTTGTCATCCGTTTCCACGTAATCGTCCGTCACGCACATCAGCGTGAACGTCGGCTGAAAGTCAAGTGCAGGCAGGATGCACGAACTGCCGCAACCTAGCGCAGGGTTCGGCACATTTTTTGTGCGACGAACATGGCGGGCGATATGTCCGGAACCTCATCGAAAGAGGACCTAGCAAAATAGCGTGGTCAATGCGGTACATAAAATGAGTCAGATTCATCATAGAACTTACTCGGCTGTGTCACGGTATGGTGCGACGTTAAACTGCCATCGTTCGATGACATCGTTGGTCTCGGGGGGGGGGAACAGAGAACCACGAAAATCTGCTTCAGCACTTGCTCGAACAACCACTCTAATTTTGGGCAGATAATTATTACTGCTGCTCAGGGCAACCAATTAAGTGGAATTAGTTTCACTTACCGTAGATTTGTGGAAGGCTTTTATCCACGTAACTGCGTTGATCGACGAGGGTCGGAACCAGGATGCCGCCGTATTTACGGTCTGCACGAAAGGAGTCGGCATGGTATACCCCACAGTAGTAGAGGATGCTATAGGGAAATGAGTACGGGATCACAAACCAAAGGTAATACACACGGGACAATACATACGAGTAAAGTGAATTTTCTGGAACAAGGGGGAATTCGGGAAATCAGGGTCCATGTATAACCTGTCGCTGTTCGTTGTTTTTTGACTTACCGAAGGATTGGAAGATCTTGGAAGCTGAGCCTTCAGGAGTGATATTGTTTTCTTGGTTCATCTTTAGAAAAGCGAGTGAAAAAAGTTGAAGAAAAGAGTTGAAAAAAAAATTTCGAGGAACCAATTTAAAGAAAAAGAGATCCTCTGAATTCAACGATTTTTTTTTCATCAAATTTTTTGTGGTTTCAAACGCGTAACCCTTTTAGGCAACCATTTGCTATGTCTATATCACCACACTTCATGAAATAAATTCCACAAAACTTTTTTTTTTGATTTTGGAAACGGAGGGTGACGGACATGGTTCCGGATAATTATAGTATGTCCGATGCCCCGTGTGCGGCTTCGCTGCATGCGCAATGCTAAAATGACGAAAAGTCAGTTTGAGCATGTCACTGGCAGCTGCATGTTCAACTGCACCCTAACCTCAAAGACTACTCCACTAACCGACGCGTTCGTACCTCAGAGTTCCTTGGTAGGTTTGGACATAGCTGCCTCCTTTTCACATACATAAAATGAGTAAAATGCAAAGAGTAAAAAAGTTCTCACATTACACGAAAATTCTCCTCCAATAAAATCCTTCCAATGAAATAAGAAAAAATAGCTTGTGCCCGCCAAATCAATCGCTCTGACGCAAGTCGGCTTTACTTGCTCGCTAATGATATATAAAGTGTTGGATATACCGTATATCCGACCTTTTTTAAGTTCGGTTTGCATCATTTTGTGCAGATGCGAAAAAACTGAGCGGATCTATGAGTCATCAAAAAATCTGTGCGTGTATCGTAGAAAGAATCAAAGGAAGTTTATCATGTTGTTCATCCCCCTAAGTGATGAGAAACTTCTTTTTACCCTAGCTGTCTTATGTAAAAATTACTATGATAATGTTCATATTGATAAAGTACATGGCCAAGGTTCCTTGGATGTTGCTTTGTTCCTGTAGCAACCAAATTTTCAATGACTAGATGAACCTACAGTCAAGAAAAAAAAACCATACAATGAGAAATATCGCTGGAATTTCCTGCTGATAACCTTAACAGATATGTTGAAAAGAATGATACCAAATGTGAGCATCTTGAAGCGGTGCCTGAAAGCAAATTGGTTGACCTTGGTGTCTTGCCTTATCGATCGGGGTTTGCTTTTATCTTATGCAGCACAATCATTTTTCATAAATGGTGCGCCGTTGCAATTTTTGTACGCTAAAAAGTAGATCTGGGAAAGCTATGTAACCTGTTTCTTACATAAGGTAAGGGTCACTATCTTGGAAATGCTAATGTAGCCGCAACCAATGGAACGTGTCACGTCTACAAAAGCTTAAATGTGGATGGTGCTGATAGAGTACAAACATTGCTCGTTTTGATACTCCTGATTTCTTTCTAAACGTCTATTTATGCGTTTCAGATCATATGAATAGACTGTTTGTAATGCAGGCTAGAAGCCATCAGAAAGTTGTGCTGTATTGTTACGGGTAAATGTCCAACATTATGGGTCGTCATAACATTTATATTATTTCATGAGAAAGAAAGTGTGCTTTGCTTAGTGTTGGTCCGATTAAATGATTTTCTGCTGTTTCGAGGTACAGATATTTTATTGTCTGAAAAGCTACAGATACTTCTTTTCATTACGTTCTATGCGAAGCTTCCAATAGGCATACCCAGCAATAACAACAATGGCCTGAGATCCAAACGCGTAAAATGTGTACTTGAGCAAGTTGGACATGGTACCTTTAGCCTCGGCGGAATCCTTGGTCATCTCATTGATTTTGTTTTGCATATTGGTGGACTGGATCGCCATACGGGTCTACACAAGAATAGATCAATATTCCACAGTAAAATTTCCAACGTTATGAAAAAGCATTCAGCTACTTACATCCATATTGTTAATGATTTTCTCCAGTCGAGTGACGGTGTCTTGAAGAACACGGAGTCGCTTCTCTTGATCTCTCGTTTGTTGATCCACTTTGTCTGCTAATGAGCGCGACTCTTGTTGAATCTTTTCTGCAATACTTGAAATATCCACCCTTTGCAAATCGTTTTAGTCCCCTTGTTCACCGTAAGTAACGGCCCCAATAGACTTACATTGTGGTCTGAACACCAGATCCGCCCGTTCTCTTTTCAACTTTTCCTTCGAGAATGTCCTGTAAAGGAGGTGCACCTAAAGCCTCGATCTGTAACTGTACCATTTGCAGATTTTCCAATGCTCTGCGCTGTGTGTCGTAAATGGCTCCCTAGATTTTATCCAGCGATCCGTCAGAATTTGACGACTCATTCCATCTGAAATGTCCATTTACCAGCGTAGCTATGGTTTCGCCTTTCACTTCATCCCCTTCAGCTGCTTCACGCATTTGTCTCAATTTGAATTCAGTTTCCTCAATTTTCTAACATCATCAACGGAATGAAGTGGTTAGCTTGTATGGAGTTACTTCAAAATCATATAATAAGTTTACCTTTTTCTGAGCATCACTCAATTCTCTGAATTCTTCGCCTTGACGGATCTTTTCATCTTCTAATGGTCGTTTATATTTCTAGAGAGGTCTCATTAGCAAAATGTAGCTGAATGGATGCGACAATGAATGGGTTACCTGTGCTTTTGCAGGCGGATTTAATTGTTTCGTTTCCCAGGAAATAACATCATGATCATCTAACAATTTGAATTGTGAATTCCTTCTGCAACTCTCTAGTTCAACAAGAGTTCCAGTGCTTACCTGCAGGATGACGAGATGCCGCCTAAAACCGGATTTCATTATTCATATGAGTTAGGAGAATGTTTCATCGTACAAATATCTGATTTTGGTATTACCGACAATCCAAAGTAGTAACCTGAAGGTAACTTAATTCCTGAGCGTTGTACGCAAACACGGTAATCTGATCCCTGGCCATTGGTATCCAGCGCCACCTAATACTTGTGTTCAATGGAATGAACCTTATTTAGCTCCTTTGTCGTTGAATGACTCACCGTCAACGTGCCGTCTTTGTATGCTACTTTGAGATAAGAAGGGATCACGGTGTTGCGGTAATTCATAGAACAAGAACCCAACATGTACTTTGTAGGATCGGTGTTGGTGGCAAAGGCTCTGGTGCCATCGTTCAGTAATACCATGGTGGTTGGAGTGTGAGTCTACACGAATAGATCCACGGCGTAAATACCCATTATCATAGACATCTCATGGTTGTACATTATAAAGCAAACCTTTGGATTGGCTGAATCCAGCCAGATGCTCAACCCATCCCACTGATCGCGCGCACCAAAAATGGGACCGTCTATCATTTTATCTTTTGTGTACCAAAAAGCTAATCCGCGTCCGCCATGCATTTGATTTCCTGTCACCTTGAAAGCCACCTCGACTTCCCATGATTCATAAGGATTTGTGTTATCGGACCATATCCATCCCTTTGTGTTGGGCACCGACGGTGCCAGACGGATAAAATCATCCGCCTGGATGACAGCTAAATACGTATGAACACGTAAAAGAAAGAAGGTAATGAGTACTTATTTTCACCTGTGGGATCACTCATGATTGATCTCTTTAGTCGCTGATACTTTACCACCACCTGTTTTCCAAAAGGGGACTGTTCCATTGTAGTAAAAGGGTTTCTTAAAAGACATTTTGTAGTCGTGTTTGAATGGAGGCGCTTCTGGCGTCGCTTCATTGGCTGCTGCTGCACCATTAGAGGATGACGATGAGCCCCACAAGCCTGCTGTACAAGACGCCAAGTTTAGAGCCAGTAAAGTGACGGTCGATAGAATGCCCTGTGGTTTCATTTGTTTAAAAATTCAATATGCCGCTTTGACAAGCAGAACGGGAGAGAAAGGCAGGGAAACTTGATAAGAAAAAAACCAGTTGGTTCTCAGAAAGACACAGTGAAGAGCGACAGACAAATGCCACGCATTGGCGGTTCGTGAACTTGTGTGGCGGGTTTTAAAATATATTTTCAAGAATCTTATCCAGTGAAATCAATGTTGGTGATTTTTCTTTTTATTGGTGAGTGTGGCAGGCTTGGACAATTTTTACCAAATCAAAACGATAGAAAATGGAGATAAATCAGATATACAAAGGTATCAAACATAAAAACATGAAGAAATTAAGCAGGAAGACAGGAAAAAAAAAGAAGGCACTATCAAAGTATCATTCTTTTGCAGTCTCATTTAGCAGACCGCATGCGTTGGCTGAGAATCACGATCCGAGTCCTCTTTATCCCTAGAAGGTGATTTCGTGTCGGGATTGGTATGATGATTGGCGTCGGAAATGGTAACAACTGGAGAATCCACTGAAGAAAGAATGGGTTTGGTATCATGAGTGGAAGAGGCGGACGAGGAGGTAGAGGCATTAGATGGCGGAGGTTCTTGAGACAACGGATCGTGGCTGGACGTTTGTTGGAATCCATGTATTCTTGCTGATATAGCCAGGGGTTCGTCATCATCATCATCATCCTCCTCTCCTCGAGTTTCGCGTCGTGATAGTTCATGATCGCTCGCTGTATTGGGCGCCATGGCGTCGGTTGGTAACTGGATAGTAGGAATTGGCATAGCAAGGGCCAGTTGCTCTTGAGACGTGTTGGTGGAGGTGGACGGATTCTGTTCCACATTTTCCGCATTTTCCGCTTCTGCGGCTGCCCGTCTTTCTTGTTCTTCCTGTTCCGCCAATGACAAACGAATAGCTTCCATTACCATCCATTCCTCCAAGTCCATATTCATATCACGCATATTAGCCAGGAACTGACTGTGTTGCGTAGCGGCCGCAGTTGACGCCGACCGTCCCGGTCGTGTAAACAACGGTCCAACTGTCCCCGTTCGTAAGAACCCGCGATTCGGAGATTGACCCGCTGATGCTGAGTTGCGACGAGAGGCTGGATGCGCATTCGCTACCAGCAATTTCTTCCAATCAGGTCTCACATGGTCTATGCAAGGGTATTTTAATTCATGCTGAGTTGCTACTGACCGTTACGTCGACTCGTAAACTGAAAAAAAAAAAAAAATAACAGGAACACATCAACCTACCTACAAGAACCACGGCTGGATCCTTGTAACTGACTGTTTTCCGTCGAGGTTCGTCCCCATTGCTTATACCGGATGTTGTATGTCTCGCTTTGCCACCCACACTAGCTGCTCGGGCCCGTGGACGTGCGCGGGCCTTGGTTGATTAAAAAAGGCAGATAAAAAGAGCGATTATTAATATCGGGTATTTCCCTCATTCCCCTCCAATGCATACTGTACTCACCTCTAATTTATCAGTCCATGGAGGTGGTTCATAAATGACACCGTAATTTTCTTCCATGCAAAACGGACATGTGGCGGGAACAGCTGGTGTATCGATTGGACGATGGATTTGCACGAAACACTCGGTACATATGGGTTGATCGCAACAACGAGAGTAATTGATATTGGCAGGATAATACTGAATCAACAATGATATCATTAGTAAAATGTTCACGGACACACAAGTCGTGGTAGCACCAAAAAAAAAAAAAACCATTCTAACGCGGTTTCCGGGGGCATGAAGAGAAGAAAGGGTAAAAATCCTTACCAAAAAGCAAATAGGGCATTCCACTGCATCATTGTACAACATTTTCTCCCTTTGTCTCATTTTTTCAATGTAGGATTGCTGTTGTCTTTCTTTTGGTGGGACGACAGGACCACGGCATTCTTTACTTTGAGAGACGCTGCGTGGTCGACCTAAAGTGGCAACATTTTGACGAGGACGACCGACGCTGGAAGCACTGCGAGGTCTTCCTGCAATGCTTAGTTTGGCTGTATCGGAACTCTTTTTGCTGTCCAAACTCGAGTGTGAGGATGATGCCTGCGGCACCGGTACGGCAAGCTTTGTAGACTTCGGTGGCTCTTCTGCGACCGGCTCCGGAGCATCGGGAAGTCCTAGGTAACAATGGAAGATTTGAGAATGATTCAGAGTATCACCCATGGCCTTGAAAAAGACAAGAGATTACCTTTATAGAATGGAGCTAATTGTCTCGCAATAATTAGATTTCGCACGATGCGTGGATCGTAATCTTGCTGAGTGGTTGGATACAGCCCATTGGGCAGTACAGACCCCAGGTCAATCAAGTCCTGAATCTTCTGATGAGTGTGAACAGAATGGGCGTTTTTCCCGTTGTCTTTGGACGCGTTGGCTCCCATTATGACTGATATCCTATAAAAGCGAACAAAGAAAAAGGAAAGATAGTTGTGTGTATACAGGGATTTTTTTTTCTTTGAAAGGTTGTATTTCTTCCTTATTTTGGCGGTGTTGCGGTCATTGAAAATGATGCTCCAAATTCATCCACAGTTCAAATCAGGAAGGACACAGAAACAACAAGTGTCTATCAAAAAGCTAATCTAAAAATAAGTAATTAGCAGCAAATGTTGACCAAAACTGTCAGAATACAGCTCAACTGATATGAATGGAAAGCGCAACTTTGTCGTCATATTTTATATGAATTCATGAAGTACATGATACTGTAGTACTCAATAGCACTAGGAAAAAAGTTGAATATCGCAGAAATGGGCCCAGGTTGATTTGCATGTGGTTGAGAGAATGGAGCAATCAAATTTTAGCAACCGCTGTCACCGATCGGTCATCCATAGGTCGCCAATGACGGAACTCATTGTTTAGCATGTGCCAAAAAGTTTACGCACGATCCTTTTTTTTTTTATTTGGATCTGCCCAGCCAGCTGATTGGGATGTAAGGTTACTTTGCGGAGAAGTGTGGTATCAATTCATGCCTTTCAAAGAGAGTTCATGACGATAATCCTCGTCGGCATACTTTTGAAACTATCAATCGGCTTTTTCAGAGTTATATACGAGCACAATCCTGAGCTGGAAAACATATCATTCGGTTGCAAAAAGTTTCCTTTTTGGAAAGGGATTTTCACCAACGTTAGCTTGTTGCACCGGAAGGGGCATATTTCCTTCGATCGCTTCGCCTTGGTAACTATTGCCACGATTTACCAAATATGCTCGTGAGAATACTTTCAGAAGTTATATCAATTGATAAGGCCTGACAGGATGTATGTGATCGACAACCCTTGGTTCTTTCTTATAAGCCAGGGAATGGGGCCATCGTAAGTGATGTCTCGCATCCCTGATCTGAGATTATTTTGTCCTCATAGTGCAAGCATCTTGCACTGAAAATGGAATAGTGAGAACGACTACCCAACACCCTCTTATAGCATCGGCGATTAGTTCTGCTGACTCCAAGGCGAGTACACAGTAAAGCCGTGCTCATAGGGCGCTTGCGGGTCCACAGGTTCAGTGAAAATACTCCCAAGACGTATTCTAAAGCTTTATTGCAAATACACAGTTTCTCACTGACAAGGGAATAACGTTTACTGTATTCATTCCACTTCCTATGCTACTTGGTTTTATTATTGCTTTGTTGTTGCTCTATCCCAAGAACTAAGCACACGTCGACGGTGCAGTAACTTGAGTCGCAAAACCTCAACTGTACTCCAACCAAAGGCCTTTGAGGTTGCTCACAAGCTTGTGAAACAGTTTTGGTAGCCTGGCATCGCCATCACAGCTGATCAGACCAGGCTCACCTTCCTGCGAACAAGATGGTAGGCGCTCCAACGCTTATCAAACACTTGCCGCTGTCGCAGTCAACAAGATAGTTTTTAAAAACGGTTCCGGAGAACCAATCCAACTCAGAAATTTAGTGTCATCCTTGTGCAGGGGCCATGCTAATCTTCTCTGTATCGTTCCAATTTTAATATGTACCAGAGGTCCCAAAGAGACGTGACAAAGAGAATTTTTTCATGACACGAAATGGGGCGGTTTTTATAGTGCCAGTTCTTATTTCATACCCAGCTGTGACTCGCGGTTACCTGCTGCGGCTCCTTGGAGTTTGGTATGGACTTATTGGGATGTCGATCCCACTCTAGTGGCAATCTATTCGTTGTCTTATCCAATGGATGGATCCGACAAAGATGTGTTTGTAGATTCTATGTTCAAAAACATGTGTGTTGACCATACTGTTGAAGCTGCAACCTTGTAGTATAGTGTAATCGGATATGTTCCAGTCGATCCTGAATTAATGCAATTTCAAAGCCAAGATAGCAGAAAGTTACCCAAGCAAAAGGTTCTCTAGCGGACTACATTGAAATCGCCCAAGAAAAACACCAGACATCTGCCAAATCCATCATTCAGAAGTCTAATGATATCATAAACGGTGCCAGCATTGGTTGCATGTAAAAAAGTCCGGTTTTCAGTCGCTGACTCTACAACCAATATCTCTTCAGACGTAGCTGCCGAAGGAAGCATGATCATATTACGGCAAATGCTTGCAATTGATGTCTTACTTCTCAACTATTTTGAAAGCTTTGGTTCATGATACGTCGATCATTCCGTATATCCAATGATACACGATGAAGGTGCATGTATGACGACGTCGATCGAAGAGTATCAAATTAATCTGTTTATTTTTGTACAGCATCAAGAAAAAGATCTTCAATTTGCTTGTCCTACGTTTATCGGAGAATGATGGAAAAATGTCAAATGCGAACTAAGCAAACCCTAGAGTTCAGCCGATGCTAATGTAGGTACTAACCTTCTTTTAGTAACCGGATTTGAATTAAAGAAGTCGATAATTAACATTGTTCGTATTATAATCCGTACGCTTTCACTGTGTACTTTCGGAGACAACTGGCAACTAAAGATACAAGGGTCAATTGAATTATTCAGAAGATGAATATGTGAACAGGATGTAACAAAAAGGGAGAATAATGGCAACAAACCTGTGATTGTTATAAAGTATCTGGATCCCCATTATGATGCTGTCAACTCTTGTCAGGAATGCAGACAGTGTCTGCCCAGTCGCATGGTATGACACTTTTTCCCCAGAAAATGGATCATTTTTAAAGCTGAAACGACAAGTGATATGTTGCTTGTACCATACAAATGCTTCACTACTTGCAACAAGAGTGATGGTTGCCGGGGCATTTCATGATGTTTGCCATGATGCAGTTCCTTATTTTTAGATGTTTGTGACACCGACATTTTAAAGAGTGCAACATGGAATAAACAACAAGTCCCACCATGGATTTCCGGAAATAGGGTTGAAAACGTGTCATTTGAACGGAGATTGATGTCGTGGTCCAAACGATCCATTTGAACTACGCATGGCGGTCGGAACGACGAATGATTTGCGGACATTTTCTCAGGAACGAGCATTGAGAAAGAAAAAGGCGCTCAAACATCTATGAAACATATTGACAAATAAACTGAGGAAATCAATTACATGCATGAAGGCACTTTTAGAATCAAGAGAACCGGAAAACATAGTATGAGCAGGCAAAAGCAGGCAAATAATGGAAAAGAAGCGTGCGGGTTGCTTGTGTGACAGAACGCATATAAAGAAAAGCTCGCTAAATTTTTCTTGTCTGATTCTAAGATGGTTAGGGTCACACCTTCGCAAGGTATATGAAAATTTGAAGCTTGAACGGACCTTCCTTTTCAGATCGGCTCCTTATCTATCGAAAAATTACATATTAAGCTTTCTGTACTCCATTTTTTATTTCTTTTTCACACTCAATCTCCAGAGATCTTGCTGATCGAATACAAGGGCACGGCTATCCCTTGCAGCTTTTCACTTATAACCATCAGTGGTCATTGCTTCGGTCATCAGCTCCATCTACTTTGCATCATCTCTGGATTGCTTCTTCCGAAATCATGCTTTCTGCATCCACAGCGTCATCAGCATCTCCTGGTGCTTTTTCGCCACGTCCTTCGGCTGGAATTACGCCTACATCGCAATATAGCGGTTCCCCTCGTAAACAAATCACCAATCCGCTCATCGAGCTCATCGAGTCGGAAAAAGTGTATCTGGAAACCCTCAAAATTATAGACGCTGTAAGTTGGTGTTGAGAAATCAAGAGGTGGTCATGAATTTTTTCGAGGGGGGAACAAAAGAACAAACAAAAAAGTTTGCAGCATTTGCAAATTCTTACCAAACGTGGCTTCTTTCACAGCAAATTGCACCCATCTGGATGAAGCAAACGGTGACAACCGCTCCCGACTTTTCCGAGCTTTTACGATGTGTTCACGATATTTGGAATGCCAATAAGGGATTTTGTGGGGTATTTAAACAAGCGCCAAATCACAGTTATTGGAAAAACTCGTATTCATCCTCGCTTCTGTAGAAACTCATCAAAATTGCCGCCAATCCTCAGTCGTTACTCGAATTAGGCGATATACTTATGCAATGGGTATGCAGATCACCAGATCACCAATGCCTAAAACATGTTTTTTGTATCACCGTTTGTGCTTACTCAGTGAGCAAATAGGTGGACGATATGGAGAAGCCATATGCAAACTACTTTAATCATTTTATAAACAACTTGAACCAACGGAGGGATATCCTAAGCAATTCATCCATGAACCATTTACTTAATGTAAGTTTGAATATGGGCTCACCGACATACGTGGTCAGAAAAAAGCTAAATAACCTGTTAGAATTTGTCGGCCAGCACGCCATACACATATACTTTAGACTCGTTATTTGGTGCTCCATTGCAGCAAGTAAAATATTACAAAGTTTTGTATAATGTAAGTGAATGGATTCCAATGGATTGTGTGATTGTTTTTCCTCATCGTGATACCATAGAGATTACTGGAAAGTACTATTGTCGGTCAGCCGGATCATAAAATCTTGTCGAATGCCAATCACCGTCTGGATACGGTGCTGCGAATGGCGCAAAATGCGACGACTGGCATTAGTGTGGCCGCCAAAGTCGAAGGATTTGTCAATCCCCTGAATTCGAAAATGCATCCCAATAAGTTCTTACCCCAGATTAATACCGGTTTTCAAACACCACAAGCGAGGACGGAAAAGGAGTTGCCCAAAGATGTAAAAGCCACCGGGCTGGCTTTATTCGAGCAACAAGTGGATTGCTCCAGTGTGGTGGATCTTTTTGGAGATGGTCCGATCGTAAGTCATGCAGCTGTGAATTATGATCCCAGATTTGGATACTAATGACTAATTTATTCCAGCCCCAACCTTACCGACTCCGCTTCTCCTCCCCCGACGCGACAATCATGTTGCATGAAAATTTTACTCTAATTGTCGATCAGCAAGAGAATGTCTCTGTAAGGGTTCATCTGCTGCTCACAGCCGAAGTCTTGGTGATTTGCAAGGTGTTGAAGAACGGGCGATACTCTTTGATGTACCCACCTTTGTTCGTTTCAGACATCACCGCCAAATCGATTTCCTTGGATCGTGAACTCATGGGCGAATATCTCTTGCAACTTACAGTGATGGGGCGAAAGACATTGACAATGCGCGCTGATACACGTGAAATTCGTAATGTATGGGTCGGCGTCGACGGATCTGCTCCCAGTTCTACCACATTGACACCACGACCCCTGAAGAAAACCGTACAACGGTTGCTTGAATCCCCCGACTGCCCTGTGCCATTTGAACTGAACCCACCAGCCACGGCCCCGTTGAACAATAGCGCTTCTGCACCCATACGCAAGGAAGATCTATTTTCATTTTCTAACGATCATGGAGGAATGATATCCCCGTTGGAGGAATCGGATGATGAAGAAGAAGATGAGCCCGTCAAGTCCAAGAAGCCCTTTGCTCGTGATACCATCATGGATCTTTACGATGGTCATTTGAATAATTTTGATATTGATACCGCCCCTCCGCCTGTTCCAGAAAAGTTTACTCAACCAGCCAACAAGGACACAAAGCATGAGTTGCCTGAAGATAATCTGGACACACTGCAACCACGATCCATTGAGATCCTGCCTCACATTCCGACCGAGCCGGCATCCCGCACCGTCACCAACAATAACCTGTTGCCATCGTTGCCTAGAGATGCGAAACCGCCTGCCGTCCCTCCAAAAGAAACACTCGAAGCCCAAGTTCAAATGACATATATTCAACCCGCCACGGCTCAGATGACTACCATGGTTACAACCAAGGCCGGTCCATCCGAGACAGTTGACAGAAGAAAAGATCCACCGACGCCAGCGGCTGTAATGAATAAACCTATTGCTCATCAGCCATCCTCCGAAAGTCTTCGACAACGATCGCCAGTGACTCCTGACAGCGGAGTGCCCCGTCCAGTATCTCCTCGTCCCGCCGAAGTTCATCATGCGCCGGTACCAGTGGCCATGTCGGCCGTGATTCAAAATAACGAGTATTTAAATCCCCATCCACCCAATCAAGCCCCTAATTTGATGGACAAATCAATCAAAATGGATAATGCAGCCCCAGCCTCAACTCAAGCTCAAGGAGGGAACCGTACGTCTCCTGCGATCGATCCTTTGTCGAAATCACCCTTACAACGGAGTATGGTAGACCCACCACCTAGTTCATCTGCGCAGATGCCTATAAACCATCAAGTTCAACATGGACGTCCACCCGCCCCGGTCATGCAATCGTCCTTGTCTTCATCTACGGAACGGTTACCACCTAATTCATCACCTCGGTTACCTCCCCAGCAACCAGTCTATCCGCCACAACCTCATTCTCCACGGCCACTGGGGCATCGTCAACCTGTGAACCCTCCTGTTGCTAACGAACTTGGACGGCACTATTATCCACCGGCAGCACACCCACCAAGGATGATCTCGCCTCCACCACGTCAAGGGTCTTCACCGTTAATGGCTCCTCCACGAGTGCCGATGGGTTCGCCGAGTTTGGGCCAGCCAATGCATCCTGTGGGCGTACCGCGCCCAGCACCGTCTCCTGTACCCAACGGCTATGCCATGCAGGCACCATCGCCCGTCATGCGGCCAAGCGATCGTGCGCCATCACCTCGCCCACCTAATGTAAGTTTGAAAATACGCGACTGACGAGATTCATGTTGAGGGTACTGATGCTAAAGTAGTCCGTCGCCTTGGAAAATGATCAAGCCAATGCCGTGCGTCGTGTGTTGTTTAGCCATAATCAGTGCGAAGTGTTTCATTGGAAGGATCAGTCGTGGTACGCTGTGGAAGGCCATTGCCTGCTTGAAGTGCGACAGGCATTCAGCAATCGTACGAGTGTTACAGTGCAGCTTCAGAATGTGGGACAAATGTACCTGAATGCGTGGATCCTGCCCACGACCGTGATCCGTCGACCTTCCCAAACCGACGTGAGCATATCGGTGTTCATGGGACCGAAGAAGGAAAATTATCTCGTGCATTTTTATAATCCGAATGATTGCACGGCTTTTGCCAATTTGTTGCAGCGACTGCATCAGAATGCTGTGCAAATGGCCGCCGCCGCACCACCACCGCCTCAATCTGTCCGGCCGGAATCCTTGATGCCTGAACGGGAAGAACTGGATATCGAAAGTTTGCCACAGTCGCTGAAGCCTGTCATGCAATGCAAGTGTAAATTATTTTCACAAAACGAAACTTCCAAGTGGACGAACTTTGGCAGCGTGGCAATGCGAATTTCACAACAGTTACCCAGCAAAAAGATGCACATTTACATTGAAAATGATAAGAATCGATTAGTGAGTGCTATTGTACGTAGTTCGAACGTGGAAAAGATCAACAACAAGCGTCTCTCCTTTTTGTTGGTGAACGAACAAGACCGCACAAGCATGGTGTACATGATCCACATGCGCGATGAAGAAACCAGTAATAAAATATACCATTACCTCCGGACGGTCAATCAGTCCAATGGATGGTAAAAGCCGAATCAAGTACTGTAATAAACCTGAATAATAAATCATTGAAATGTAATCATCCCATAAATTTCGCCTCTTTCACCATTTTCTTCATTGTGTGCTCTCCAATCAATAGAATTCTATGACGTTTTTCATAAAAGTATCTTTGAACACTTCCTTGCCAATCTGGTGTGGAATCGAATTTTTGTTTGTTTATCATCTTCAAAACCATGCTCTTACATAATGATAGGGTGCATCAGGTGTATAAAAACGGCTTCCGTATATGATGATATAGATCTTGATGTAGGGCAAGGAAATAAACAAATGATGCCTGCATAAGGCCGCATCGGATGAAGGTAAACGAGAGTTATTTAGCCCAAAGGGCTGCGAGGTTGCCCCTTTATTCGTTCGTCCATGGTCCGAGTGAAACCATGGGAGCAAAGCAACAGACGAATGGAAACACGAAATGCAATGACGAAAGTCGATGCAAGGAAACACTGCGCATGGTTCATGTGAAGATGGGAAAAGTAAAAAAGAAGAAAAGGGATCATTACTCATGTTTTCAAATTTAATCTATCCCCAGAATGACCGAAATCAGGAAGTTACAGTGAAGAACACAATGGTAAAGCCATCCATGATTTACCGCTGCCATTCATGGAACGGGCAAATTGAAGAGTTGAATGGCGCCTGCATGGTCTGCAGATCGTTGCCAGGGGGGCCTTAACAAGGAGGAGACCAGGGGTAAAAGAGAAGAAGAAGGAAAATAGAGAAAGGGACCTTCTACATAAGTCAGAATGTATTGGTCTTTACCGTCCGAGGTTGGCATGAAACCTAGGGAGAAGTAACAAAGAAAGAAAGAAAGAAAAAAGGATACCAAGAAAAAAGGGTATCATCAATCTCAAAATAGGATGACATATTCTATTACTTTTTTTAAAAAATCAATAAACCCATGCCTCCACATTTCTCATGTTCCTATTTGTTTCTCTAGCCACATTACAATAAAGTTTTAGCTTGGGCCACTCCATCTAGGCGCACCTCTGTGAACCCCCTGACTATCCGTCACTCATGTTCACCAAATTCCGATTATAATATCATCGAATACGCTTTTCTCTCTTGTTCTCTTTTTTTTTTCATTCTCTTCTTTAACTAGATCATCTTGTGTACGCATATTGCTACTTGTTTTTTGTTCTTTTCTTTCTTCTACTGTTCATCTTTTTAATACTAGTAATCACTTTTTTTCTTGTTAAATTTAATCTTCTAATGGCTATTTATCAAACTGAAATACCACTGCCGAGCCGAATTGATAGTGTCATGGTGCCGCCTGTGGTCAAATGTCAAAAGAACCCATTTTCGATCAGCGCATTGGAGCATAAGCTGGCTCTTCAAGAAGTCGAAATTGCGTCGCTACGTTCCGAGCTCGCACGCCATAAACTAGACTTGCAGACCATCAACGAAAAATATGTGGCTGAAATTGAACGTGCGGCTGACATCCAACACGAAAAGGATTTGGCTGAGCGAGAACTCGAGGAGCTAAGTTGTCGATTGTTTGAGGAGGCCAATAGTATGGTAGCAACGGAGAGACGCACAAAGTGGCAATTGGAACGTCGACTCCAACAGACGCAAGAGCACCTCATAGCTGAGCAAAGTCAACTGCAGGAATTACGTCAGCGGTTAGAACAGCAGTGTGTTGAGCCGGCACACGCTACAGTCAATTCAGCTTTTCGATTCCCCAGCGTGGTTGATGATGCCATCGAAGCCAAAGGCTTACAATTTGACAAATTCTGTGCCTTTGTACGCCCATCAAGCCAGACAAACCATAAGAGGTTAGGCCAGTTTCCCTACGTCCAGGACTGCCAGATCGAGGATATCGAACCTTGTTTACGATTCGGGGCCCGTGCCCAGCGTTCCATTAAAGAATTGATCGAACACCTGGAACGCCAACCCTGCTTTATCGAACATATCGGGCCTCGTACCTCTACAGAATCTTTATCCTTCCCCGTGCTTCCACCGGCAGCTGTCATTGGGTCGCAACAAGAGAGATCCAATCAATATTATGACCATGCCACGATGCAGTTGCCGCTGCCATCCTCATTATGGGGACGATTTTCTTCCCCCCAAAATCCTACAACAACGTGTTCGGTTTGCGGACAATGTTCATCTGAGGACCAGCAAGTTTTCCTTAATTACCGCTTCCGGCTAAACGAACAAGACGAGTGGGTCCTCATTGATGAGCAGTGTCGAAACCGTTTGGTAGCCGTGTGTGAATTTTATGTGTTTCTCCGCAATATTCAGATGGGACATTATGGCGATCATTCTATCGGTACCTTGTATTCCGAAAGCATCCGTCTTCGCTTGCACATGTTTTATTCAAGGTACGTCATGGCATTTGTGCTTTCAGCGGCATAAGCAGAAATATCAGATTTTTATCGGATGCACTTACGTGATTTATTTATTTTTCTCGTGCAGAACTGGAGCATGGCCAACCACGCCCTCAGAAGATCATGAGCCTCCCGTAGGTAAAGCTTCTTCGATCGCCAGTCTGGATGCTTCCTCTGACGACGGATCCGAAGGATCGTCGATTGCAACCACTGGATCGGATATTCCTATGCAAACAAAAGCGACGGCCACGATTGGGTATCGATGCCACAGTGGGGATGCAGCGTGGGCAATGGAATCACTCTATCACCGACGTTCGGTTAGATAGACCTATATTTTTTTCTTTTGTTCCCGGCATTCCTCAGGGTCTTTCTTGTCAACATATAATGTTTTGGTTTTTTAATATTCTACATTCTACATTCATACTATTATATTAGTTTCAGGGGACGTTCAAAATTCATGATTGTAACATACATCCTTTAAGAATAATTCCAGTTACGTGTGGCGACACTATTTCTTTCCATCATGCTCTGATAATGTAATTCGTTTTTAGCCACCAATAAATAAATAAAATATGTATTTAGGGAGCAGCTTTCGAAATACACAGACCGCTTCCCATTTATGATTTTATGCGACGACCGAGCCGACATTTTATTTTCGATCAGATACGATCGATTGACGATCATTAAAATTCATACCAAAGAAAACCTATTTATCCCTCAAAAATGAATGTCGAGAAACTGGTTAATGATAAGCAGTGCAATTTTAAAATCTTCATCACTTTATGAAGTTTATTATATTACACTAGTGACCTGCCACAAGAGCTGAAGATCATGAAAATGGATGGCAGTATATTTCATGGTAGTCATTGGAAATACGATTAATCAAGTCGCTCAACTTGTGTTGCTTGCCTGGGCTGCCACAGGATCTCCTTTTTTCGGATTTTGCAGGGGACGTCAAGCTTCTTTTGTAAAGCTTCTTGGCTGACAGGAAATATGGATAGTCACCAAGGATGCTTTCACACCACCAATTAGCGCTAGTGCACCCTCAAAAGCACTGAATGGAAGCGCCGATAAAAGTGTATTGAGGTCATTGAATACCAACCTCGAATCCAGATGTTCCTAATGCCGGCATCAGTTAACAACTTCCTAAATGTTCGGCCAGCATGTCTGAACCAGCTTTTAGGTCAATGCCTGACATTCCTCCGTCCGACTTTGCAGTATGGTCATTACGAAGTATCTGGAATAACACGGGCATCATCACTTTTCTTTTTTTTTTTTCGCTGTACAATTGCTCCAACAAAACGAAGTACAACCGGGTCCAGCGATAGCACAGAAAATTTTGTATCTTCATTTTCACTGTATACTTTTCCTACTTTCTGGGTGGGAAAATAAAAAGGAAAATCATACAAGTTCATGTCCACCCATACAGTTTATGCCGAATTTGAAGTTGCAAAATACGGCGGCATTGCAAGAAGCATACAGGAAGCCAGCTGGAGTTTCGTGAAATTGAGTTTCCATTTTTGTAACATCCGCTAAAAATTTGATGGTTGGCAGCCAAAAAAAGACTACACTATCTGTACCAAGTCCATTCTCAACGCATCGCCACTCTTAAAGAATAGCTCGAAATGAATGGAGCGTGAATTTGTTCAATCCATCAATTTCAGTCGGTAATATCCAGTCGCTTTTGATCGTGTTCCCGAAAGGTGCTTGCCGCAAATTCGGCTGCGTAGCCTCATGCAGAATCGTACCATCAGGGGCTCGGTAACTAAAAAAAGAAAGGAAAAACTGATCACGTTCACATTACCTTACCGCTTTTTTCGTTTTTACACCAACAAAATATAGTCATACTATTAGCTTCAATCTGTATTGCGGCACAGCAGTATGATACTGTGAATATGAAATGTGAAGGCTTACCTATACGCACCTCATCGACAAGTTTTGTGCAGTGATAGATTTCCTTTGACACAAAGTTACAAGAATAAAACCGGCTATCAATATGCAAGAGCAGTCGAGGTTATTGCTGCATATAAGTAGTATATTTTAGCACATGTCATGATGGCAAATTCTCTACAGTATATGATTGACATGACCAAAATTACATGATTTCACAGCTTAAGATTCCAATAAAGAAGAAAAAAAAATTGTATGGAAAGCTACTGCAAGGTCCGATATTACTCTCACACGAATGAAAGGAAGACAAATCAAAAGTAAAATCACTAGTAGTCAGATAAGAACGTTCAAGATGAAGCACGAATGGAACCAATGAAAAGCAATGATATGTTTATAAGCAGCCTGTTATCAAATAAACGACCCAAATGGATAAACATAATGTAACCCATTCCAAATCTGTGGACATTTTAACCACAAATAACTTTTTTTTTTCATCCTCTTCCTTTATACTTCTTTTCTTCTTTTCTTCTTTTCACCTTTTCTAAAATTAAGCTATAATTGCTTCCTCTGTAATATCGTAGCGAATACTACGTTCTACCTAATTATGATACCGTTCGAAGATGCCAAAGACCCTTCAGAAAAAGATCCGTATGTCACCACTAAACGGGTCAGAATGACCTTGGCCTGCGAACGTTGTAGGTAAAACAACTCAACCCTCAACCCTGCGGTACACTTGATCTCATGACAACATGTTTATTTTCAACTATGTACTTGACTGCCTATGCTGCCTACAGATTAAAAAAAGGTGAATACTGTACTTTTACCACTCTATTCTACCTGCTCATCTATACTCTTAGTAAAATGCGATTTTACTCATCCTGCATGTGGCCGTTGTGAGCAAACTAAAGGTACGAAAACCACATGATTATTCATGCTACTGCTTGTATTTTTACCTTTGCTTTTTAATGTCGTCAGTGACATGCTCTTATACGGGTTCATCAACGCAAATTGATCTGTACAATTTGGTCAAACTCAATGATACCATCTCTCTTTTGCAAAATCGTATTGAGTCCATGGATAACGACATGCGCCAGATCCGTAAGGATACCCGATGGATGGCCGAAGCACTGAGACAGCAGTTGCCAAGTAAAGACCCTCCAATGAATGCTACGACCCATGCGAGCGATAGTAACAGTAGCAGCGACGACGAGAATAACGGGTTAAAAGAACATTCTCATCAAAACAGCCATACGGGAGATGATACTCAAACGGCATGTTTGCTCGATGACCCAAAGTCGACAGCCGCGGCCAGATCCCTCCATGCACAGGACATGTTTCTCCCTGGCCTGAAATCAGATTGGGCACTTTCGCTGACGTCAACAGGTCTACGTATTGACACCAACATTCTGTCATTGCATGATTTGTACACCATATTGCTGTCAGGCATGTCCCAATTGCAAAAGAAAAAGGAGAAATCCATATCAGCGTCTGCATCACCGTCGTCTTCCTCTACAACAGACGCTGACAGTCCCTCAATGCCCCTCGCCGATAAAGCCATCGCTATCAAACACAATCCATTATATCGATCCAAAAATACCACATTTCCGCTTTACAGTGCGTGGGAATCATGTCATTCTCAACTGTCGCAGTCACCGTCCATGAAGCAATGGCAGGCGGTGCAGAACACTGATACTGATCCCGCAGGCAAACCCAGTGCCAATTCTCACGCAGTTTACCCATTCCCATTCCCCGACAGCCTGGAACATCAACAATTGCTGGAGCATTACGCCCAGTGCTTCTTATGTTTACCATTGGTGGATCAGGACCAGTTTATGCAAAAATGTTTGGAAAAGATCACCTCTCCACTCTTACACTATGCCATCTTATCCTGGGCCGCAAGGCATGCAGCTATTTATCATGGCATGTTTTCAGGTCAAGATCCAAATACTGTAGGGGAGCCTTATTTCCAAGCCGCAAAGAGCCTTCTGATCGACCAGTTCATGCACGCTAGCATAGATATGGTGCATGCGTTACTGCTTATGTATATTTATAGTATTGGGAAAACCGGACCTGATCGTGCCAAGGCTGAATCCGAAGCGTACATCCTCTTGGGTCTGGCGATACGCATGTGTGTCGATCTGCGATTACATAAAGAAGAAACAAATGAGGGTGCAGAAACTCCACCGTGCCCGATACTTTGCGAAAAGAGACGAAGGCTATTTGCAGCTGCAGAGTTTATGGAAATCTTGTGCTCAGCTCACTCTGATAAACCAATGATGTTCCCGTCGGATGATACAGTGACGATTGAGCCTCCGCGATTGATGGATCACGAAGTGGGCGAGCGACGTTACCGTGTGGAATTCACGGTTCACCGCCACAAAATCAACCAGATTTATCGCAACATCCATGCCAGTATTTCAGTCAAAAATCCGTTGTTATCATCCATCTCGGCTCTGGAAAAACGGCTCAAGGATTGGTACAACGAGCTGCCGCCTTACTTCCACTTTTGCAAGGGCGACGGTCAACGACGCGACTGGAGAACAACATCTTTTCGAGAACAAGCATGTCTCAAACTGAATTTCGAATATCATTTCCAAATGTGTCAGCTGTATTCCATCTTTTTGCCTCACCCGGACGAGAAAAAATCGGCTATTTCTTTACTGTCTATGCGGCTATGTATAGAAGGAGCAGATGCGATCACAGATTTACTGGAATGCTGGGCACAATTACGCCAGTCATGGTGCCATTTTACCCTGGATACTTTGGTGATGGCATGTATCGTCTACAGTAACCAATTGCGGAGCCAGAATACCGATGTCCAGATGACCGCCAAACAACAGATGCAACGAATCGCTGTTGTGTTACGTTCGTCCCCAGTGCAGCATCACAAGTATGTGCGAATGCTGATTCATCGCATTGATCGTCAGATTCAAGGTCTATCTTCATCCGGAACCGAGAGTTTTACAGCAGCCGATGAGCACCAACCAGAGATGCAGGAACCAAGGTACGAAGACGCGCCGCCGCCACCATATGTGCTGCCATCGCCCCCTCAACCCATCGAACTTTCTCCTACGCATTCTGTGACAATGGAAGAATTCCCTGCCTCCCTGTTGCAACCTGGTTCCGTTCCGTCAAGCAACATTACAGCAGAATGGCCATGGCTGAACCATCCCATTCCTCCATCACCGAACACCGCCTTCATCTACTCGGGATTTGATGGTCCTTTTGCTGACTTGTCAGTGCACGATCTCTTCCGATTTGCTGATTTTATCTATACTCCCATCATGGATGTGAACAGTATCATTGACGAGCCGGTTTCTTCCACAGTATCACATCGAACTGGGTCGACGTCGTTAGAACCTTGGCCATGATCTTGCGGTCCGTAATGATCTCCCACCGATAAAAAGAGCCATTCCAATAGCGACTCGACGAAAAGGAGACCACGGATAGCCGATCGAAAATTACCGAAATAGGATGGAATAATTTTAGCGTTTAGCTGTCTTCGATGTAGAATAGGTATACGATCTCAATTTGTCTAGTTGCTCCTGAATATCATCAATCTGATCGCGCAATCGTCGCCGTTGATTGTTGCTTAACCGATAAATCATCTCCTCTGCCACTTTTAATTCAAAATGACCGATAGATTCAAGTTCTTGCTGAGGATCCAGCTGAATAGCAACGCGAGGATGATTCGAACGAGCAAGATGCACAAAGATTGGTCCACTTTCATATTCCTCGTTGTTGGATTCGTCTGCACTTGCAGAAGCAGCGCTCTCCTGCTGATAAAGTTTTGAGTTGCACATTCGATATGATACAAGCTTTAATGCCTGTCATGACAACACTACTTACGTTATGAGCTGAGGCTTCAGTTGGTTCATGTGTCACTGCGTCGCTTTGTTCACGTTGTTGGTTACCAAGCATCACTGGTTGGTTTCGGCTTGCATCGGAATCGACAGATGTTGACTTGGTGTCTTGTTGACGGAGTCGGGTCGTCGTTTCAGTGCTTTGGGCATCCCTGGACGATGAGCTTGACGTCGAAGTAGTAGTATCGATGGAGGAGCGAGGTTCGGACGATGATTTGAAGTTGGACGATTGATCGACCGACGTGGATTTCACGCGTTTTGTCCTCGAGCGACTGCGCAATTAAAGAGCGTTAGAGACTATCGTCTGTTTGTTTTTGTCACCAAGCAACAAAAAAAAGGCATACCTCTTTGCTTCTGCCCTAAAGTCGCCTAGTTTACGCTTTCGCATTTGCTCCTTCAGAAACAATTGCGTGTCTGCACCGTAACTGTTGCAGTATTCCTCCATGCTCAGTTGCCGTACGGAACGCAATAATTGATTGACCTGCATGTTTCCCTGGGCGCGTAGAGATGAACAGACGAACTCGACGCGTTGACGGATATCGTTTATTCTTCGATCGGCTTAATTGACAATAAGAATCGGCTGACTAAAGCTTTTGTTCATGAAGAGTTACCTTCATCTTTCAGAATCTTTATAGCTTCTACTCTGGAGGAAGGCAAAGATGACATGGTATTGAAAACGATGAACGGTAAGGCGAGAATAAGGGCGAAAAAATAAAAAGAAGAAAACCAGCTTGAACCAAACTCTTTCGCGTTTCGGAAACCTAAGCCGCAATTTCCCACCGGGAAACCCGAGCAAAACTCAGAACACACACAGACTTCAAAGAAATTTGTCATGGATTGATGATACTACGTTTTATTTGCATATATCAGAAGGTGTACTTGAAATTAGCTGCATAGCATATTGAACCATAACAGCATACACGGTGAAAACATGAGTAGTTGACGGGTTTTTAAAACGCTCTTCGAATGCGCGTACTTCCCAAACAACGTCGCAGTTACATATGTGTGAATACAAAGGCAACGGTGCTGGATAAAGTTCTAAACCATTGTAGCTTGTTCCAGCGCTGGACAAGTTGGTAAGCTTTCTTCCTATCGTAGTTTTCTTTGCCTTCCAGCGCAAATAGTTGATCATTGATCGGCTTGATGAACAGTATAGTGAATGGAACGAGTGCGGCGGAGAAGATCATACCGTAAAAGTAACGACTTTGGCGATTCTGGTAATAACACAAACCATTGGAAACAGCTGCTATGATAATATGACTGACCGCAAATTTGCTTGCATTTTTGTAGGTACGGACGAATGCTGGTACGGGATCCGATGTAGCTTGAATAGCCGGAACGGTTACCGTGTTAAGCGTCCAACCAAAGCCAGTCAAAATACCAGTGGAAGCGACGGCAACAGTGCGCGCAATATAATAATCAGTCATGGAAAGTTGAAATGGTTGCATAAAAGAAAAGCTGGCCGGAAATATTCCTGTGGAAACCAGTTCTTATTTATTACAATGCGAGGTTCTTCCGAAATAAACTCAGATGTCAGATCAACATACGACGCTTCTCATTTTCAAGCGTCATACCCGCGGAAACTTGACGAGCGTCCTATCAGAATGGGATCGTCGATATCAGTCGTTTGAGTTCATGCTGTCCTGCTTACGGCATTCGGAAAAATATCTGTCCAGATCATTCGGCATTCGGGAAAAATTGTATCCCGCTTAACTCATTGGCGAGGTTTCAAATAATTTTTGCTGGCTAAGAGAAAGACTGTCAAGCCAACCGCTGCAGCAAAAACTTGCACAGGAAAATTCTATCTTCAGTGATCGGATTGATGTACAATCTGCAGCCACCTATATGAGAGACATCAAATAGTCTTCATAATCAAATGATGATTTTGCCCTAGAAATGTTTCAGGCGCCAAATCGTCGATCGCAGTGGTCGATATCTATTCAGAGGTATTAAGCGATTATCACTTTTTTGAAACATGAAAAAATGAGTCAATGAATCAATCAAAGAGGATAATATGCCATGAAATTTTGACTCACAATGATAGCAGACATTCCCCATCGTAGCGACAGTCGTATATATCGCTTTTCTATATAAATAATGGGTATCGATGAACTCGTCTCAACTGAGTCGATGCGATAAAGTCAAATGGTTGAAATTTGTGCATTGGGACGAGGGAGCTATCACTGTTGATATTGGCGTGGTAAGCTTAGAATTAACGTTGTGCTCTCTTCCATTGTTCGTTTAGTTCATTTTTTTGTGTAACCGTAAACATAGCTCTTCGTAGTTCCAAGATTTTCTATGGAGTGGGCATGCGTTGGCCCATAAACATAATTGTATCTACTCCTTTCATCGAGTGCATAAAAAATTCGAGATCAACACATAGGGCTATAGTATGAATAAATGCTGAAGGAGGAAACCCAACCACAGACGACAATAAAGAAGACAGCTCGTGCCCGCCGCTAAGGCAAGAACAAAGTCTGCGCCTTACAAGCGCGTCCATGTCCCTAATGAGAACCAAAAGGTCGGTCAAACAATGAAAGCTCGAGCACACTGCATGTATAAAACGATCATAGATTATCGGTAACCGTCCTCTACTAAACCATCTAAATAATACTTTTCTGTCCTTTCTTTATCAGCTATTGCTGCTTCACCCTTCGGACAAATTACCAACATGGGAAAAGGTTTTAAGCTTCCGCGTGAACTGAACGATTTAGACATGCCGCCTCTCTTCTCCATGTTTATTTGTAAAGATTGGGAAATGGATCCGCCACTATGAAAGACATACGACGCAGATGTTGGGCAAGCTTCCCATTTGATTTTTTTTATTGATGCCCTTATCGTCGTTTACCTCCCAAAAGCCACATAACATACGATTTGTAAAGGATTATATCTAAGGCTTGAAAACGCTTTGTCAACTTGAATGCGACCAGCAGTAGCTGCATTTTCGTATCATGCGTATAAAATTCTGATTGACTCCGTTTGTGCTATTCCTTGATTAAGAATAAGGACAAGGCAAGAAGATTATCAAGTAATGTATCTAAAACAGTTAAACATACCACAAGAGTAAGTAAGAAAAGAAAAACACAGCGCATTTTTGTGTTGAAGATAATCGTTGGAACACTGTGCCAAGGATATTGTTTACCCAGGAACGGTTGAGATCTGTGAAGACATAGTAAAAGTGAATCTAGTAGTCAAACACAGCAATGCTGAAGGAAAACGTTCAGGTTGTCACTCATTTTCCATGCATACAGCCTTAGAAAATCCATCGCATGATGGTCTCTATGAAATTCTCAGTTCCTTTCAGTTATCAATCATCAAATCATACGATACCTTTCCAACATACATGATTCGTATATTCATAATATACAGTAACGCAATCATTCTTTATCCGATAACAATATTTATTGCATAATATAAAAAATAACCATCATGAAATACGAATAACTTTTCGATCTTGCTTTTTTATTCTTTTGTAACTTCGGATAAACACTGCATCCTACGTTAGTCGACATGGCAAAATTTCTACACATCAACTAAAAATCCATCACGTTGGGCCTATGAAAATTAGACCAAAAGACACTTTTTCTTTGTGCGTGACGCGTTTTTTCCCTATTCTGGGATTATACAAGTCCCGCCAAGGCCAAAAAAAAAAATCAAAAGGTGACTGGATTACATATGGGCGCACTGGCTGGTTCGATCCAACAAAGTTCCTGGATGTCACCACCCCGCGCTACCGACATGCAACCCAGTCTTCTTTATTTAATTTTTGCAATATAGGTTTATAAAGGGCTAGGATTTCCATATATGGTTAATCACAGCGTCGCGCCTTATTTTGTCATCTTTTTCTCTCCCTTCATATCCAACTGCAACAGAAGAGAAATAATTATTAATTCTGGTAAATAATGATACTTGAGTGTAAAACAGCACCACTTTTGCAAGTGTAAGCGACAGTGACATGAATGATTTACCCATGATTTTTGAATTTATTTGTAGTACGTACAGGGATATGAAGATTAAAAATAGAAAATAAAAATAAAAAAAGAAACGGCGATGTATGCCATTGCCGATGAATGAAATGTCGATGCGATTAATGTCGTGATCCCAGATCCCCACAGCTCTCAATAGCCGTCGCTCTCAATTTGAGTCGCACACTTAAAATCGGGTTTTTTGGAAATACAATGGGTTACTTTCTCAGTCAACTTAAAAATGCATCTAAAGAAAGTAGATATAGTGAATACCAGCATGAAGCAGCTTTCGGAAAGCAAGGCTTTGGAAGCATGCTTAATATTTTCAGCATGAATCCAGGACTGATCTGAGCGCTCTCTTTTTCTGCGCTGCTTATAATCGTGTGTCACTTTAATTTCTCCAGGTGGTGATACAATTGGTTTCAAGTCTCTATCGTGACATCGAAAATGTGAACTGCTTGCTCTTATTCGACAAGGTTTCAGTTACTATATTATAGCATTCAAGCAGTGTAGATAAATGATATAGGGAATTTGGTGCTGTTCATAAAAAAAATTCTGTCGAAAGACAATGAAATACACGTGAAGCGAAACATATTCAATCGTATCATTGTATGAATTCGGAGACGACAATCTGATATTAAAAAAAAACACGCATTGGTGTGTGGATCAGGAACGGCCATGGTCATTCTCCAAAAAAAAAAGTTTATCATCGTGTGTTCCCTTTTCCCGAGCGTAAGTAATAAGATCATGTAAATCTCACCAGTTGGAAGGCAAAGCTACCCAATATGTGACGTGCGAATTTTTCCTTTTTTTTTTTTTGCTGTGTTTTCCTTTTATTTAAGCAGTCCAAATGCAACTAGCTCTCGATTTAGACAAGTTGAGACAGCAAAATGAAGATGTGCCTGTAATGAAATCACACAAGTTCAGAAATCCATAAACATATATAACTGTTTCGCTTTCAAAATAAATAATCATATAAATGAGAGCCTGCCGCAGAACTTGCAGCTTCTAGTCAAGAGCGGCAAGCAAATTCAGGGTCATCTGATCAAAAGAAAACACTTCCTTTTTGTATTTGCCAGCAGTGACTGGGAAATTATGGGAATGTGCCGGGCAAAAAATTCCTTTGTCATGAAAAACAAACAGGATTATGATATTATTCAATTGGGAATATTCCAAGAAATCCTAACTGAAACTTGTGCGCGATCAAAAAGGTACGCCCAATTGAATAGGTAAAGGTACTCATGGCTATGAAACACTATCTTGGCAACTATCGGTTGAGCTCTGTTCTGCTTCCGTTACTCTGGTAATAATATGTATACTGGGCAGGACGTAAATGAAGTAAGGGGATCAAAAAGGGAATTCTTTTTTCGAAGAGTTGAGTGTAACCGCCGCCAACGATGGCTCGGAGAGCGTCGGCTGGGTTTAAATGATTTTGCAAGGGGGTAAAACACAGGCCCCACTTTTTTTTCTTCTTTTTTCTTTACCAAAGAGGCGCAGTTGTGGCGGGTCGCTGATAACTGATGACAAACTTTACCCTCCCATTTTATTGCCATGATTACGGAGCAGTTATTGATGTGTCTTCTCTTATCTCTATCATAGGTCCACTGGCTGCGGCAAACGACGAACGACGAGCAGAGCGACCAAGGTACACACCAAGGAAGACGCTGTGGTATGACAGAGAAACTTCCCTGTGGTTTGACGGGGAGGCTCTGGGGCATCATTCGGTGGGTTGACTAGGAGATGGAATCTCCTCTTGAGGTCTTGGGGTGCATGCTGCGGAGCGCGACCCGCCGCTTCCCTGTGATGTCACGGGGGATCCCTGGTGTGAACCACTCTAGGTAAGTGGTTTGCTAACATTTTTTGGGTCTTTAGATTGACGGCGACATTCCGGTTTTTCGATTGGTAAGTAATTTTTTTTTTCTTTTGCTTGTTTTTTTTCCCATTCTCGTTCTGTGATCGCCTGTCATCAACGTCATTCGCTACCTGCTTGCTGCTTTGGTTCCGTCTCCACACCGACCCTCGATTCAAGTCTGTTCCACCCAATGGCCACATCAAAATAATTAGTCATAGACCGTGTATATTCCTTTGCATCGATAAATAAAGACAGTTTTTTTGCCCATCCTATTTAAGGCACCTTCAAAAGTCGTAGCCTTTCAAGCCATTCATACAGGAAATTCGTTCCTTGCAGACACTTACCACGACTCTTGTAATCATATGCACAGTGGCATAAATCTAGTATGCCGCTCTGTCAGATGGGTCGGCACTTAGGGCGATGAATTTGAAGTCTCTATAGATCCATCAAGTTTATGCGTCATAAAGAACCGGGTGTTGGATTTGACGCATTCATTCGGATATTCAATACTTTTCTCAGCCGAATTCCTGATTACCGTATGGATGAAGAGGCTCAGCTGGTGTTCTAATGGAGAATCTCCTCCAGAACGAAAACACATCCTAATTCCAATCTTTTGATTTGGGAACGCCAGTCTAGGACCAATACTTATTCCTATAGCTTTTGAGAGGCATCGACGCGACGAATAACGGGGACACTATCTGAATCAGTCGTCTTGACAATTTCAAAGACCGACATCCACATCGTGTCAAAACGGCTCAAATTCAACACAACTTCCTTAATACTGAATTACCTCCCCGTTTCAAGCCACCTAGAAATACCAAACCTTATCTATGTAATCAAACGATGTCATACAGAGCTCTTGTAGACACCTCGGACATCTCAATTTTTAGCTAGAACTTTGTAACGTGCCTAAAGACCGTCTGAAGTCGTTTAAATAATTCGTTCTGCAATGTTGTATGGGCTCGAGCAAAAATCATGATTATCTTTCACAGTCTATTGAAGTTTTTCGCCCGGAGGATATTTTACACATCTGAACAGTGATTTCCCTGTATTTGTGAAGAATAGTCCCAATCTTTATTGACAATACTTGACGCGGTCTAACCGATAGACCTAGACTCGGAAGGGAATACAAGTGTTCAGTCTTTGAGCGATCCTGCAAACTTTCATTGAGAGTTTGTGCGATGTCGAACATATTCTTCACCACCAAAACTGCCAAACATTTGCGGTTAGAGGCACGGATCCAAAACCTGGCCCGACGACACATTTATACTTACTTATCGAATAAGAATTCAGTCAGTAGATAATAGACATTGGAATTGGCATCGTGGTAACGGATGGCATGGTTGTTGTCGGTAAAGAATTGAACTCGGTAGTTGCGAACGTGGGCCTGGGTCAACTTATCGACAAGCACAGCTGAATGTTGGAAATGAACTGTAATGCACGTTAGCAGAACGAAAAACCCATCAGCCAAATGCCTGTATTATCTAACCATTATCATCTCCTGTGCCGTGGATCAGTAAATAATGAGCATTGTTGAAGCCAGTCATGTTAGTCACAGCACTGTTTGCATATCCTTCGGCATTCAGCTGTGGAGTCAGCATATAGCGTTCCGTATAGACGGTATCTATGCATCCCTGTTAACCAAAAATGTTCCGGCCTTGACGTCGTCATCCTCCGTTTACCATAGAAACGCCAGTCAGTCACTGGGGCTACTGCCATTCCAAGACTAAACACACCATCGTTTGCTTCGATAACCTTAGTTGTCATATAGCCTCCGTAAGACTATCAATATAATTGCATTAGCACCTTTTGCCATAAGCCAATGCTTTCTTTTGTTATTATACCCAGCCCCAGATGGCCATTCTCGAGGCATCAACGTACGGTAGGTTGGCCCAGTGTCTACATCGTACCCGTCAGTAACTATTCCTATCTCATGCTATTTTCATGTTGGCGTACGACTCTACCTTGCTGCGTTGACTTGGTCAATCGTTTCCAATTTACCCAAACGGCCTCTTACGCTTTCCCGGTAAGCACGTCCACGGTAACCTGTACCACGACCGTCAACCTATGTTTGTAATAGATTCAGTACCCACATCAGCAACAAGTTGCGCGATAAATTTACATACCGTGACAATAATGTATTCCAATTGACTTGCAACGAATGTATGCCAGCTCAATTCGAACTCATGTGATACAAGTTGAGATCCAGGGCCACCATAGACATGAAATAAGACAGGGTATTTCTTGGAAGCGTCAAAGTTGGGTGGCAACAATTCCATCGCCAGCATCTCTGACACAGCCAATTCCAATTTCAGTGAGATTACTGTACCACAAAACAGGTTACTCTAGAGCTCACTTACCAACACCGCCACCCGTCACCGTGAGCATCCGTCTTTGGGGCAATTCATACGCTTTTAACAAATCGGCGAGTGCCCTGTTGTCTTGCAAAACAGCCTCAAATTTGGGATCCTCTACTTTTCTAACGACGGTTGTTGGGATATTGGGACCCTGATAATCGAGCTTGTAATAACCCGCTTTCGGAGAAAATGACACACTGTAATAGGCATGCCGTTCAGGATCATTGGGACAGGTTTGGCAGATCTTGGTGGAGGCTGGATCGGTGTGGTCAAGTGAAATGGTGTATAAATGACGTTCCGATGGCGATCGTTCGGTCGACATGTAATGACTGTGAAATATCAGAGTTCTGCATGTATTATCATCATAGAACCCTTTTTCAAAAAAACCTACATTAATTGGCGTTCTTTGTCAGTGACAACTGTGCCCGCGACGACTTCCCATTCACCAGTAGTGAGCCAAAGAGGTTCCGAGGCCGATTTTCCAGCAGTGAAAATAGCCAGATGAAGGTATCCGTCGGCGTTATCGGCGATATCCAAGTATCGAACACTCTCTTGATCATCCTCATGAGCTAAAAACACCATGGATTGGCCAACGTCAATCCATCCGGAATCTTTTGGTTTATATTCCCGCGTTATTTGAACAGTGGAGTCACGTAAATTGGACGACAAGGTGACGAGGCTGGTGACTTCGTGGTCCTGGACACGGTTCGTCTGCTTGAACAGCAAATGAGTATGGGTATCAGTCGCCCAGGCAACATCCGTAATAAGCCGATCATCGTCAGCGAAATCTGCATATCGTCCCACAGCCTGAAGCATGGCATTATTGGTTTCGTTTTTTGTCACCATGACGGTTGTGTCAGCCGACAGTGAATAAAGATGCAATGATACAAGCGGATTCGGCGTGCCAGCTTTGGGATACTTGATTTTCAATTCCTCGGGATAGCTGTCGTTGGACATTGTATAATACGGCAAATGGTATTCATGTACGGCTGTTTCATTGAACCGTAAAAATGCCAAATGAGTAGCATCCGGGGACCACCACAAGGTATGATCCGAGGCGAAAACCTCCTCTGCAAAGCAAAAAATCGCTGACAGTGAGATGCTACTGCGACACAGTCAGCATAATGGGCGGAACCATTAGATTACCTTCATACACCCAATCAGGAACTCCATTAAAGACTGTCTTGGATCCATCAAAGGTGACACGACGATGCGTGGCAAGATCAGTCACGTACAGATCGTTTTCCATCACGTATGCCTAATGCAACTGGATCAATGGCTTTGGTCGGTATGTGTTACTGACAATCGCCACTCACAATTTGATGACCTTTAGGACTCCATTCAGCATAGGAGATCTTTGGCTCGATATCGACAGTGGATTGTTCCGTCAACGGAAAGATGGAATGATCATCCAATGTGTAAATATAAATATTGGAAAATGAAGAATGACGGAATTGCTAAGAAAACACTGTTAAGCTTATTGGCTTTTTCCGATGTGTCTCTTAAGTTTACCTGAGTGACGTTGGTCCACAGCATGAGATATTTCGCATCTCCTGAGATTTCAAACGATTCAACCTCCAGCTGTTTATCTCCAATACGCTATCAACAGTTCATCCGGCAATTTGTTCAGCTTCACGGGTTTCAATGTAAAGCGACATAGTAAAACTTACAAGATCGGAGGCTTTGACAAACACTTGGGTTGAACCATCTTCTATCGATTCTAATAGTATATCGTTGGTTGTTTGATCTCTAAAGGTAAAAATGCCATCGCGAGGATCTAAGGATGACAACCATGTAAATAAAAGAGAACGTGACTCCACCACTGTCAAATGATCCTCACCATTTCTAACCCATACGAGGGATTGCCGTTTTGGGGTAAACGTGCTGTTATAGATATCATCAAAGGTAATACGTCGCAATTTGGATACGGTGTCTCTCTTCCGGGAAGAACTTGAGTCTATGTCACGTATACTTCAACAAAACTGATATATCATTTCGGTGCTTTGAAGGTCGTTTACCTCTGCATAAAGCGATGGTCCATGTTGCCCAGGTGGCCAGTAACATGGCGGCCGTTAATGCTAAGCATATCCAGTTGAGTCGTTTCTGTCACTAGAGTCAGTTACACATTCAACGAATAAAGTTCCGCATTTCACATTACTTTGTTGTTTCGTTTGATTAATCGAGGGTCCTGGCCGTCTTCCAGATTGGCTGAAAAATTTCCTGGGAAATCAGGATCAGGGATAGTGTGATGCTTATCGCCAATTTGGTAGTGGAGAAGCGGTTGACTACTTGTACTGACGGCGTCGTCCTCCAAGTAGTCGTTCTTTTCTGCTGCGTGATGCTCGTTGCTTGGCGTCATTTTCGCAGCATAGGATTTATGACGAACAAGGAAGGTATACCGAGCCATGCGTCTTATGAAACGGTAGACGGACATTGAAAACGAATTGTGAGAAACAAGAAAGGAAGATAACACATTCCTAGGTGCTGCACGGAACGGCTTATGACGATCCCTTCAGCTTAAAGGGAGGCTTTGCACCGTATAATAAAAAAAAAGATGCAAGAAAAGGGAGAGCGTTCTTTGTTTGACTCTGCAATATGCATCATGTCTGCACTCCAGCAGGAATGGTCGCGGTTCTTAGTGGGGCGACCATTATTTATTGTCAGATTATTACGGCGGTTCTTGAGCATTCATATGATTGTATCTCTCCCATATGTTGGATCCATTCAACTAATATCTCAAAAGAACATCCCATGTCAATTATCACAAAGATGTTTTTCCATTTCCTATCATTTCAAGGGGCGTGCAGGGATCATCCTCAGTGAATAACCATGATAATACAACAGACTTACAGTAGCTTAGAAGGGCATGATCATGCGTAAACTTTGTGCGATAAACAGATCAGTGAGGTCCACGTCTTTAGGTGATTGACAGATCAACCTGAAGATGCCGCTCTAGATGGAATTCATGGTTATACGACTGTGAGTGTGCATGAACGATCAGCATCGAAAGCAAAGTTTGTGCAACCTGAACCCCTTTTTTCTTGGCCGTCGCCACAACTAAAACGGCACATGCACTATTATGAATACGGCCCGTGGCTTTGATATAAAATAACGCTACCAAAAGGAAGAGGAAAATACCGCTACGCTTGAATACACCGCTGGGTCCTTGGGATGCGGTCATCTTGAAAGCACTACATAGTGTTCGGCATCAATGTAAAAAATCTGCAAATGTTAATATGTTCTTGTTTATTTAGTCTTTTTGAGCACTCAACAACCAGAAAATGATATCATGTTGAAATGCTTACAAAACCCGTGAGTGGTGTTCTCGTCTTGGTAAAATAGTCATTAAATGCTTATTTGTCGAGGGATATTAGGGTTTTTTTGGTTTTTGGAGTTGTCTATTTACATTTACAATTGATGGGCTTTGCGGAAGTTTTCACCGGCATAGATGGC
The DNA here is from genome assembly GCF_025331425.1 of Radiomyces spectabilis. Taxonomy (NCBI): domain Eukaryota; kingdom Fungi; phylum Mucoromycota; class Mucoromycetes; order Mucorales; family Radiomycetaceae; genus Radiomyces; species Radiomyces spectabilis. Next base: position 156,505 of record NW_026251930.1, read on the forward strand.
ATTGGCACCCAATTCTTCCTCAATACGCAACAACTGGTTGAGCTTGGCCAAGCGTTCGGAACGGCAAGGAGCACCGGTCTTGATTTGGCCAGTGCGGAGACCAACCACAAGGTCAGCAATGGTGGTATCCTCAGTTTCACCGGAACGGTGGGAAACCATGACACCCCAGCCAGCAGCTTGGGAGTCCAAAGCAGCCTGGATACTCTCAGTGACACTACCAATCTGGTTGACCTTGAGAAGCAAGGCATTGCAAGCCTTCTTCTCAATAGCAGTAGCAATACGCTTCGGGTTGGTCACAGTCAAGTCATCACCCACCAACTGGAAGTCGGAAGTACCGTTGAGATGGGTCCAGTTGTCCCAGTCATCCTGATCGAAAGCATCCTCAATGGAAACAACTACAGACAAATGAAAACACACCATTAGCATTCTTGACCTCCCTTTTAATTCCTTACGACAATTCAAAGACATGCAAGCACGTTTACTTACTGGGATACTTTTCGGCATAGGACTTGTAGAGTTCAGCCAATTGCTGACCGGTGAGTTGATCGGCCGCGTTGGAATCAGGGTTCTTCCAGTCCAAATCGTACTTGCCATCCTTGTAGAATTCGGAAGCAGCACAGTCCATGGCGATCTTGACCTTGCCAGTGTAACCGGCCTTTTCAATGGCAGTGATCAACAAGTCGAGACCTTCCTTGCTGTCCTGAATGTTGGGAGCGAAACCACCCTCGTCACCGACGTTGGTAGCATCCAAACCATATTTACCCTTGATGACGCTCTTGAGAGCATGGTACACTTCGGAACCGATCTTCATGGCTTCAGTGAAAGACTTGGCGCCGGTGGGCATGATCATGAACTCTTGCATAGCCAACTTGTTACCGGCATGGGAACCACCGTTGATAACGTTGAAAGCAGGCACGGGCAAGACAAAGGGCTTCTTGGAACCGCAAAGGTCGGCAAAGTGGACGTAGAGAGGAACACCCTTCTCGCCGGCACCGGCCTTGGCAACAGCCAAGGAAACACCGAGGATGGCGTTAGCACCGAGCTTGCTCTTGTTGGGAGTACCATCGAGCTTCAACAAAAAGTCATCAATGGCCTTTTGGTCAACGACGTTGAGCTTGGATTCAATGAGAGCGGGGCCAATGGTCTTGTTGACGTTCTCAACAGCCTTCAAGACACCTGAAGTATCCATGGTTAACATGACGTGCATGATATTGATATGTTTGGTTCTTTCCATTCTATTTCTATGGAACCCATATATTATTTTGGACACTTACCCTTGCCGACGTAGTCTTCCTTGATCTGATCACGGAGTTCGAGAGCTTCGTGGATACCAGTGGAGGCACCGGAAGGAACGGCGGCACGGAAGATGCCCTTGGCAGTGCTGACTTCGACTTCGACGGTGGGGTTACCGCGAGAGTCGAAAATTTGGCGGGCGTGAACCTTGGTGACGGACATGATGGAACAAGAAAGAGAAATGCTAAAGAGAAAACGCAGTAGCTAAAGAAGAAAAGAAAAAGCCAGCAAAATGGACGTGCGCACTCCATATATATACCTGTTCGTCGAAAGCGCGTAGAATGAAAATACATAGCCATATATATCACATGAAATCAGACGCGAAATAACCCGGGACCTAGGCACCAATTCTTAACCCAAGTCAGCGCCTGTTTTACGGCTCCGACACCCTCTGTCCAGCGCAACTTCATTTCCACGAAGCAGCGGATTTCTCCATGCCACGGCTCAATGAGAGAACGCGTCACTCGAGCGAACAATTGACATACTTTAAAGAATCGAATGAAATGTATACGATATGCATGACGAAACGCCACGGGTATTTCCGTTCCGCAGTGGCGATGAATATGGCAAGCGTAGCACTAAAAAAGTCGGGCGGTCTTAAAATCGTTCGAGTGCCCCGTCCGAGATCCCACGACATCCGAAGAATTCAAAGTTCGAACATACCATATCGTCATTTGTGCAGATCAATAACCATATAAATAAAATAAAAAGCCATTTGTGGGGTAACCCGAAGACACCTCAACCGGAATTTGTTGAAACCAATTTGATGACTTTAGCCTTGTTACTTACGATTGTTGACATGATGCAATGCATTAAACGTTGTTGCATTTTTACAGAAAGCAGTGGACGCTTCAACAATTACTTTTCACTACCAATTTTTGTGTAAAAATTGTACGCGGGATGATGGAATGCTGACTTGTCACAGTCAAATGTCGCGTCCGGTCATGGATTTAACTCAGACGTGCGGAGCAACCAATGAGCTGCAAGAACGAAAAATTAATGATGACTGTGATTGCATTGGTACGGAGTTCCAAAACCACTCGCAGCCATATTTTTCCAGAGTTTGGCCAACCCCCTGAAGCAGTAACTGTTTAGACATGCCGTGAATAAGGTGAAATTCTTTAACAATTTCCCTACCAATGCTACTTACTTGAGGCGAAAAAGGTGAGCATTGCTTATTTTTTTTGTCTACTTGTCAAACTCGATCAAGTTATTCAAGTGCCAATGTGGACGTTTGCGAGTTTTGATCAATTGCAGTTTCCACTGGGAATTAAATTTTCTTACAAATCTTTTTATGCGCTTCCCATGACAATGCAAGTATAACAGGAACAAATAGTTGTTTTAGATGTTTATTCTCCAGCACATGAGAATTGGATATCTTAATGAACATCAGCCAATATCCATACATACACGTAATATTCGTTGACCCAAAAAAAAAAAAGAAATCGTTTGCGAACTGTGCGTCATTGCCAAAACTTTTGTTGGTGGAGTGATGGGGATAGATGTTCCATTTTACTTACAGATGCTTTCCCATTTCTGCCTTTTTCCCAAATGTTCGTTCTGCTCTGTATAAAATGCCATCAACGATACCGGCCACGGTGAAAATGCCTCCCACAATGGCACAAAGGCTGGTCATAAAGCTGGCAAAAGATATCCGACGTTCTGTATGCACAATGAGCATAGGAGCAAAATCCATCATGAAGAATACACCTATTGAATGGTCAGACTTTGACATGAAATGACAAGGTCCAAAAAATTAGCTTACCTGGTAATCCTCCCTGCGGTTGCTGGGCTAGATCTTGCTCGTGGCGACTGACGGAATACTGGAAAGTACGCAGAGAACGGCCGTTCAAATAGTCAAATTGTGTAGGGACAATTTTCAAAAAGAATTGGTACATCATGGTGGCTAGAATGATCAAACCAATTCAGTCAACGCTACCGTTATTTTACATGTATTCATTCGATACGAACCTTTTGGATAACCCCACTCGGTACCGTCAAGTGGATTGGTCAAACCAGATGATTTGGTGCGCTTCTGTTTGTACAATTGATAACCTTGATCGCCAAATTGAAGATGATGAATAGAATGCTTGAAATTATGATTGGCGGCCAGATAGGATCGAACGTCGTGAACATGAGCCGCACCATGCGCAAAAGCTCGGCCAGGTGAAAAGTGGAAATTACCGCGCACTTTGTTCACTAATAGACGGCCATGCATGCGACATCCTTCATGCGACTGAGATTCCATCTTTTCCTTCCATCCCTCTCGAATACACTATCGCGCCCATCAAGGAAAAATAAAAAGCATCAGCATAAAGACGAGGGGCACGGCTACTAAATTGAGGCTTACTTGTGCAACCGTATCTGGATTGAATGCCCATCCCATATCGGCATAAGCCGTCTGGACATCTTCACATGTGTTACAGCATGGATTGGCTACGCCTTTTGGATTTGCACCATAACAATCGCCGCAGCTGGACTTATCAGAGGCCAAGACATCCTGTGCAGGAAGTGTATTGCTCAGACCTGATCCGACGCGTTATTAGCTACCCGTCAATGAATTTTCTATGGCAACTTCCAAGTCAAATTGCTTACTTTTGGCCTTTTCCTTTGTGATTTCTTTTCCAGCGGCGTCCAATCGAACCTTTGTCACGTCGTGCTCATAACCGCTGATGTGTTCGCCACTTTCGTCCATCACATCCAAGCTCAATACTACAAAGATATCCGTTAAGACAGTAATCTCAAATAAATGTTAGCTGGATTGCCCTTACAGTAACATGGAAGTTCTGGAAACGTGATATCGAAAGAGATGGGGAGTTTTTCCTGTACAAAAGTGGGTGTTTAATCAGATATGGGCCAATGAATTCATTGCCTTTTTATTATAGCTACCGATTTTCCGCCGTCAACGATAATAGCTGAATGCATCTCTGGCGTGAGGTATCTACCAACTTCGAAAATAACCAGCACAGCGATCACGATCGCACTGATGAGGCTGACTAACCGATGAACACTGGTCAGCCTAAACATGAAGACCACTGTATGAACGTCACGCTTTCTTTTTTACCTGTGGCACCAGTGGCGGTTCGTATACGAAAGTCGTCTAATGTTTTTGCGTAGGCATCAAGACGCCGGAAGCGGTGAAGCCATGAATTGGAGCCCATGGAGGATATAACCTGCTTAAGGGAGAAAGGAAGCGGGGACGGCAAAGAGGGACGGTATTTCGGTCGGCGTGACTCGGATTCACAAAACGGGGTTGTCATTTTTGGGGAGCGTGCCACAATTTTCTGTTGCTGCAACTTATCACCTTGCGACAAACATGTTCAAAAAGTAATCAAGAACATTCCACACCTTGTCGGGTGCCTTGTGCGATAAAAACTAACATCAATCCCTTCTTTTATCCAAGATTCAACTTTCCTGAGAATATTGCCGGTCAATCGCAGCTCAAGTCTTCCGTGCAGCGTGCAATTCGGTCCAAGCTCATTGAACAGTATCCCATGATGGAACCCATTATGGACGATCTGATACCGAAGAAGACCCCCATTGTCCAAATTAAAGGGTAAAGCCTTGCGCCAATAAGTGACGTTTTCATTAGGCTTCAATTTCTGACCGTTTTGTCCAAATAGTCACGAACACATTTCGTTCTTGTCCGTCAATGGCACCATTCTCTTCTTCCAGCATTTTGACGGTCCTTACTTCCCCACGCTGGTGCTGCTCCATAAATGTAAGCATACAGGCCGAATCAAGTACATCGTCAGAAGCCACACCCTTCTCAATGACTGATGATATGTTTGTTGTTTTTATACAGATCCGGATATTCTGCCCAAGTTGCAGGTAGACCGAGGTGCTATCAAGTTTGTGCTTTCGGGTGCCAATATCATGTGTCCCGGTTTAACATCCAAGGGGGCTCGTATGGACGTGGATCTACCCAACGAGTCAGTGGTGGCTATCATGGCTGAAGGAAAAGAAAATGCATTGGCGGTTGGATTGCTGAAGATGAGCACACAAGACATGTAAGTGATTATATTTGATCTATCTATCTATCTATTGTTCTGGCTAAAGTGAGTTAATCATGGAATCTATTTTCTTTCTCGTCACAGCCGCAAGATCAACAAGGGCATTGGGTGCGATAATATTCACTACCTGAATGATACCCTTTGGAAAGAAATTGTTCACGCGGCTTAGATGGATGCACGTCGCGTTGCGAATAACAAATAAAACTGGAAAACAATGTACAACAAGCCATCTTCTTTGTTTTTTAGATACGTATGAAAAAAGACTATTCATCGAAACATTCTCACATCAACTCGTTTGTACAATAACTGGCATAAAATCATGTGTCCATCGTTGGATCGATCCATGTCAGTCATCAGCGCGTTCCAATGTTGTAATCACGTATTGCCAAAATGGGAAAGGAGAGGATGGTGTTTTCATAGAGTGATTGTTCATCTCCACAGGATACAAACAGATCGTAAAAAAGTTTAATCGGCCCATTGATAGAGGTAATGCGCCTTCCTTGGTTAGCTTTTGAACTAGACCCCATTTGTGTGCCGAAATTGGCGAATGATATGCCCGAGTTTATTTTCGCAGAGGAAAAAAAGCTCCGCGGCTTCATGAACCAACAGTAAAGCAATGAACAAGTATATAAAACGTTACAAATTCGTATCTAAGGCAACCAATTCTTTTCATTATCAATCATGCGCGCAACATGGATAGTCTTGGTCAACTTTGGAGTGCTGGTAGCTAGCGGTAGGAGATATACACAGTTTGTTGTTTGAGAAACCCTTCAAGTAACAGCTGACATGGTTTGGATTAGCGCCCCTCATGCAAAGTGACAGCCACACAGGCGCATCAAAGGCACCAATTGTTCCCGTCATGCATTTAACACCAGAACAGCTTGAACAATTCAAGAGCGCCAATACAAACAATATGGAATTCAGTATGGCCCAAGCTCAAACGCAAAATAGCCCCATCAAAACTGACCCAGGCATCACATTTGACCTTGAAGACGCCATCATGGTGGAACCGCTGGATGAGTATAGAGAACGTAACGGTGATGATGATTAAAAGTCATTAAATTAGAAATTTCACCATATGGTTAAAAATAAAAATCGAGAAATAAATCTGTAGCGTCAACGAAATAGCAATGCCTTGAGGTTTTTTATATACAGTTAAATTGCCATTATTCCTCTATACAAATAATGTGGGAATGAAGCATACGCATTACTTTCATATCCGGATCCTTTTTCTCTTTCTGTGTCTTTTTACTTGTCTATATTCTATTTTTTAGAGTTCCCCGAGGTCAATGATTTTGGAGGCCGCTTTTCTTAATCGATTCATAACAGCCATGCCTTCGTGGAGTTCGGGAATCCCTTGCACAAAAATGAGATCCACGCCGCGAGAATCCAGTTCACGTAATCCTTTAAACATGCCGCGCGCTACTTCTTCCGGATGCCCACGTCGTCCCATTTGGATCTCGATGTATTCTACCCCGTCTTTGGATTGCACTTGTTCCCAATGGCATGCTTCTCCTTCCGGAGTCGTCTGCAGAACTCCCACTTTACGCACCGTCACACCCGCTTTCTGAAATCCTGCTAATTCAGATTTCCATTTCGTTTCAAACACCTCGTGCACGGTTGTCTCGCTGACTTTGTCTGAATGCTCAAAAAGCACGACTTTGGCATCCGGAGAGTAGTGACGATATTTCATACCGGGAGTGGTCGGTGCTTGTTCCAGTGCTTCATCGACAAAATGTTTGCGATACACTTGCAATTTGTTCATGTGAGGAAGGGACAGCAAGGATTCATAGGTGATGCCGCCAGGACGTAGAATGGCGGGCGGAGTACGAAGAGCATCCAATACTGTGCTTTCGACACCTACATCACAAGGTCCGCCATCGAGGATCAGAGGTATTTTGCCTTGCAAATCATGGAAAACGTGGCTCGCCAAAGTCGGAGATGGTTTACCCGAGGAATTGGCGGAAGGCGCGGCCAATGGAAATCCACAGGCGTCGATGAGAGCACGAGCAACAGGATGAGAGGGAAAGCGGACGGCGACAGTAGGTTGACTGCAGGTAACGGTAGAGGGAATCATAGGAGAGCTCGGAAGAATGATGGTTAAGGGTCCCGGCCACAGCTTTTTGATAATGGGAAGGTACACTGGCGGAATGGTGTTGTCCGGCATGAACGTTTTCAGCATGTCCAGCGAAGAAACGTGCACAATGAGTGGATTATCTGCCGGTCGATTCTTGGCGGCAAAGATCTTGGCCACGGCATCTTCCTGCAAAGCATTGGCTGCTAATCCGTACACTGTCTCGGTCGGTATGCCAACAGCTTGACCTGCTTTCAGTTCTCGAACGGCTTCGAGAATGGCGGTTTGATCCGTCTCTTTGGTGATGACCGGTTTCGCATTTTGGACCCCAAATTCATCGTCCGGCTGTGCTTGAAAGCGAAAGTGGGTAATATCGACTGGCAGAACCTTTGTATTCATGACGGAAACACGAGGCCAAAAATGCAAAGAGCGACGACTCGATAAAAGCGCTGGACGCATCAAAAAAAATTAATCCACCAAATCCTATTCATGACCCTTCCCATTTGTCCTTGGACACTTGAATCTCCGCCTCACATTAATTCGTCGAGCTAAGCCTCCTTTACTTTGCAAACGCCAACACAATGCATCTTTAAAACGATAATCAATGTCTACTTTTACGTTATTAAAACAAGATTGTTAATGCCGTTTCGGTCCATAATAAGCTTTTGGCAAGCAATAAAAAACAGAAGACGGGTACATGGTAAAACCATTCATTTGATTGGTCTGCCACTGATAAGCAATTGGTTGCCGTGACTTGATTTTTACGCAGTAATGCTTTTTTTTTTTTTCATTACTCGGTTGGGCCGACAGGGCAAAGGGTGTTTCTTCATCTACCGACCTTGTCATCATGTCGCTTACCTTGGATTTCTTGCTTCCCCCTCCTCCTTCCACTTACAAGGCCGATCAGGCTTCCGTTGTTCACTCTTCTTTGAGCGATTCCATCGATCGTCTCCTTGAACCTGTGGGTCCTCACTTCTTGGCCCATGCTCGCAGAAAGAGACATAACCGTACTTTCTCCGAAGATGAACTTCATCAAGCTAAAGAAAAGGCCGAACAAGTCGTTGAAGAAGAAAAGGTTGACTTTGAATACGAGGAAGTCGATACCAACACTGTCAACACCGACCCCACACAGTGGAAGACTCAGGATAACTATGCTGTCTTGGGTTTGACCAAGTACCGTTACAAGGCTAACGAGGAGCAAATCAAGAAGGCTCACCGTCGTATGGTCTTGTTGCACCATCCCGATAAGAAGGCCGATAAGAACGATGATGCTTTCTTCAAGTGTATTGCCAAGGCTTACGATACTTTGATGAACCCTGTCCTCCGTCGTCAGTACGATTCCGTCGATTTCGGTATGGCCGATCTCGATGAAGATGTGCCCACTGCTAAATCCACCGGCAACTTTTACAAATTATGGGGTCCTGTGTTCGAACGTGAATCCCGTTTCTCCAACAAGCAGCCCGTGCCCCTCCTCGGCAACGAAGAATCCACCAAGGAAGAAGTCGAACATTTCTACGATTTCTGGTACAACTTTGACTCGTGGAGAACCTTTGAATGGCTCGATAAGGAAGGTGCCGAAGGTGCCGACAGCCGTGATGACAAGCGTTACCAAGAAAAGAAGAACCGTGCTCAGCGTGCTCAGCTCAAGAAGGAAGACAATGCCCGTCTTCGCAAGATTGTCGATGTCTGCTTAAGCCTGGATCCTCGTATCGCCAAGTTCCGCGCCGAAGATAAGAAGCGTAGAAACGCCAAGAAGGATGCCAAGGCTGCTGCTGAAAAGGCCGCTGCCGAAGAAGCTGCTCGCAAGGCTGAAGAGGAACGTATCGCCAAGGAGAAGGCCGAAGCTGAAGCCAAGGAAGCTCAGGCTAACGCCAAGAAGGATAAGGAAGCCGTTAAGCGCGCGGTCAAGAAGGAGAAGAAATTGATCAAGAACTTGGTCAAGGACAACAACTACGCTTTACCCGCGGGAACCACGCCCAGCCCCGATGATATCGATCGCCAGCTTCAGTTGCTCGATGATATCATTGCAAAGAACAAGGACTTGCCCAAGTTGGAAGCTCTCCGCAAGACTCTCGAAGACGCTCACAAGGAAGGCAAACTTGCCGAAGTCTTTGCTGCTCAAGCTTAAACTCTAGATAGATTCTATCCAACAAATAAATAATGTCATACTGTGTATCTGATGATCACATGCAATTCACACACATGGGAATTTCGTTTTTTCTCCAGAGAGGCAGTTGTCTCTGAACTTGCAGCAAGGATAGAGAGAATAAAAAATCCACTTTTATTCTTTATTACCGGGAAAGATGAAAGCAAAGAAGATAGAGAGAAAGGAATGAGTGCGTCGTTTTATATTGTAGTAGATCATAAAAATACATCGTGTTGTTTTGTTTTCTTGGTGGGTTAGTTAGTCTTTTTCTTTTACTTTTGAGCTGTAACGATCTTGGTAATGGGTTCTCCTTCCTTGACCTTTTCGGTCACGGTATCGATCCAGGACTTGACTTTTTCATACACCATAAAGGTGACAGCTTGACCAGGAGCGACACGTAACAAGCGTGGTGTCAATCCCTTGTAAAATGCTCGGAAACCTTCTTTTTGCATAATCTCCGTTGTCACCACCTTGAAACGATCCCAACCGGAACCAGGAACACTGGATTTTTGTATGCGAGTCTTGATCGTATCGATCGGTGCATTGCACAGAGGACCCATCGCACCAGACACACCACCCAATACCAAATGCTGATATGAAGGCAGTTCATCCAGTTTCTGTGCCGTCTTTGCCATCGCCTTCAACTCTTGATAGGCCGTGAAATTAGCCGCTTGGTTCGTCGCTAATAAAAGGAAACCATTTAAGTACATGCCATTATCGCCTTAACGAACATAAAGAAAGGACCCTGGAGGTGTCCGGTGAATACATACCTTGTCGCAATGCCGTGAGAGTAACGCCTTTGTACAAAGCACGAACACCTTCTTCACGGACAATGGTGTAGGCAGCATGTGGTGCATTGCGGTACTTTGGGATATCCATTGGATCAGCCATCGAATGACGCTGGGCCTACGCGACGATAAGTCAACAATCTGCTCCATGTATTCCTCCCCATGTACGCTCGGTCACTGCACCTGCAAGCGAATCTTGATAAGATCCATGGGCGATACCACCAAAACGGCTTCGGTCGTACCAGCGGCAAGACCAGCTAATGAACCATTCTATGTTAGCACGAGACAACCAAGGTAGCCCTGCTGACGACCACTTACCGAGAAAGACGGCGGTGGTGCTTACTTTGCCATCCGCATCAGCCATCCAACTTTTGTAGAGTTCGAACGAGCTGAATCGAATCGCCATTTTGGGGACGATACCAGATACAACCGCACCAAGACCCTTGTACAAAGCCCAAAAAGATTCGTTCTTTACGATCTTCATGCCTACGCCAAAGAATCCCAGGCGTTTTCCCTGTAGATCAAAGAACAGCGTCAACCATCGCCGCTCACTAACCGCAGACAAGGTCATTTTAACTTACGGATGCCGACTTTTGAATGTTCTTGGCGAGTTGCATTCTCACTTTGATTGTATCGAGAGGATGGCAAGTGCATGCTTCCATGAAACCGGCCGCTCCGCCTGCAACAAGATGGGTAAGAAGGGGTGTTTTGGTGCTGCTGTTGTTATTTCGGCTCATATTTCTCTATGATCAATAAATAAAAAATTTATCAAGTAAAAATAAAAATAAAAGAAGGAGAAGAACCATCGGGGTGCCTTGAGGTTTCTCGGTTTTATATTGAAGCCATTACGAACTTTTTGTAATGTGTAAAGGATTTCCATGAAGCATATGAAAATGACACTTGATGATCGCTGATTGAATCTCCGTGCCTATCAAAACAAAGTAAGGTGGTGGGTGAATGCGGGGTAAAATGTAGGCATGGGCCTTTCTTGGTACGTTAGTTATTGCGATATCACATGCATAGTTTGCAATTTTGCTGACTGACCGGTCTGTCGTATTATAAAAGCTTCCGTCGTCCCGTATTCATGCAGTGGGTAGGCTCCCAAAATGGTCATTGCTCGTAATTCCGATGACCTAATACGTCTACCAGTGCTTTACCAAACCGTCGTCTGGGCACCGTGGGAAACAAACCGATGTTTAGCTTTCGCATGACATCGTTCCGCATTTCCGATCCTGCTTAGAAACTAAGTTCCGCCTCTTTCACTCGCGCATTCTTGCTTTTCACCCACAAGCAATGACAACAGGCAACCAAAAACGATTGAGCTGACCTGCAGTTACCGCACAAAATCCGATTGCCAGGGTCATGGTTCAATGTTCACTTATCCAATCATATGTTGCGTTTTGTCCAAGGTAAACACAGCAAATACCAAAGAAAAAAAGGCGGCCTTCCAAAACCTTTATCCGGCTTGAGAAGTGTGACAGACTGCTTCAACCCGTTTGCGTGATTGCCATCCAATCAATCTATCGCCCTCTGCCGTATTCAAAGGCACCGATCTAAAGGGCAATAATTTTGTTTTCGTCGGTGTTTCCAAAGCTCCAAAAATGCGTGGGGTAGTGTTCCCTGGCCAGACGGTAAAAGCAATGATTTGTTTGTGGGATGTATCATCACCTCTGAATGGATTTGCAGATATTTAACGGTGCAATGATAAAAACTTTCTCTAAGTATTAGAATAACCTGTATAGGAGAAAACTTTTTGCTTGCAAGTGTCTGGGAGACAATCACCATTAGAAACTCTTGATGACGAATATTATGATTCAAGTAGCACATATCAATCAGGGAAAATGTCAGGATAAATGTTTTTTCTAGAACCTTTATCATCTACAAGCTGATTGCTTTTATCCTACGGTTACAAAAAAAGTTTATCCTGGTTTTTTTTCAACTGAATCGCTCCGTTGATGTACCATAATAGCACATGGTCGTTGCAGTTAGCATAGCCAATTAAGTTCTGCTTTTTGGACATTCATTTTCGCAACCATTAATATTATAGTATGTTTTGTACAATCTTTCGCCTACTGCATTAGGCGAATTGATTACAAGCCTTGCCAACATTATGACAGCCAATAATTATCCTGTATTACGCTGTACAATACAGAATGATCGTATACAGCAGTAAGCTTATCAAACCGATTTGATTTGAATATCACTTTTTTTTTTGTGACCGAATCAACGGGTGGATCGGTTCGGTGGAACAGATACATGTTTGCAGATTTCGTTTGCTGTTGCAGTTAATGTTGATGTTGATGTTGATGTTGATGTTGACGTTAATATTGCAGTGGGCCATTGGCTTCTGGGCCATGGTTTGCTGGTGAATCGATTATTTACTGGAGGTAAACAAAGCCAAATTGAAGCGATGGATTTAACCCAGCGGCTGTTGAATCTCTTGCTGAACCTGCACCCGAACCCATTTAATGATGTTGTACCTCCATCTTTCAACTAGCAAGTAGTATACTTTTCTGGAATGCCAGGGCATCTATATTGACATCGCAGAATAAATGGATTTTGAGACAAAAGGATCATATATTTGCTTGGTGAATTTGTTATTATTTGACCGCAGTTTATCCTCGGAAAATTTAGCGTCAAGAAAAGCAAACTTGTACGCAAGCAGCACAATTTTCCTTGATAATGGCAATTTGAACTGCTCTTTTGACTTTTCACCGAGTTTTTTCTTCTTTCATTGTGCAGTAGCGATGGGTCATCAGCTAGAAACAACACAAAGTTGGAAAAACAAGGCGTTACCTCCAACCAAAACCAATCCGACCCCACGCGCCATCCAGAGCATGGATCCAGGCATCGACGAAGACGAAGACAACGCTGATAACGACGAAGAAGAAGCAGTAGATTTTACCGATTCCATTAATCCTCGAACTATGATCAACCATGAATATCGACAACGAACCGAACCGCATCAAGTGGGCCAATGGTACTTTGACGAGTTCTCGGGTCTATATCGCCATATTGCACCCGACAATGCAAATCATTTCCTTGAGGATACCGCCGCCAATATACGGCAATCAACATCAACCGCATCACTGCCATCGCGATTTGTCGACAATAAGCATTTCAACTCGCATCACTGCAGAGAACCTTTCACGTACCATTCGCCTCTTACATCCCAGCATCGCGTGGGGTCTTCCATGGCAACTGGTTCCACGTCCACGTTTGACGACCGATACAAGCGGTCATGGGTCATACCTAAAACCATTGAAGAAATATATGCCTTGCGAAAGAAAGCGAGGAAGACCGGCGATCGTTGGGCCCAGCTGGAACTCTGCTATGGGCTCATGCAAGCCGGATGGCTGATCTCACCCTCATCCCAAGACGATCAATTGCTCCGAAAGAAAGACAAGAAAAAACTCGATGCCAACGAACTGATGCTGGTGGAAGCCCAACGCACATTGAAACGGTTAGCTACGGTGGGTCAAGGCATAGGCAAGACCGCAGACAGTGAAGCCCAGTACCTGCTAGCCAACTGCTACGGAATGGGAGCCCTCGGTCTGCCAATCGACCACGAACGCGCCTTCTTGTGGTACGTCCAGGCTTCGAAACAAAATCATCACGATGCGACCTACAGAACCGCTGTATGCCACGAACTCGGCATCGGCACACGCAAAGATAACAATCGTGCCATGATTTTTTATCGCAAAGGAGCCCATTTGACCCATGTCCCCAGCATGTACAAACTGGGTATGATCTTATTGCGGGGTTACTGTGGACAGACGCCGCAAAGACGCGAAGCTGTGAGCTGGCTCCAGAGGGCCGCCTCGGTCGCTTCCTCGGATAATCCACACGCCTTGCATGCTATGGCGATGATCCAATTGAACGGCGAATGCAACGACTCCAACTTTATTGCCGACCCGGCCTATGCCGTGGAACTGCTTCATGAAGCCGCAACGTTGGGGTATGCGCCGAGTCAAGTCAAGTTAGGAGAATTGTACGAACACGGCGAACTTGTGGAAGTGGATGACAGTTTATCAATATACTGGTACACGCGTGCTGCGCAGCAAGCGAGTGCGGAAGCAGCATTGGCGCTTTCGGGATGGTATCTGACGGGATCGCCGGACGTACTGCAACAATCCGACAGAGAAGCGTATTTGTGGGCACGACGAGCTGCGAGTATTTCTGGTGCTGAGCGATGGACATTGGCCAAAGCATTCTATACTGTCGGTTTCTACATCGAGAAGGGAATCGGCACCGACCAGAATATCGACAAAGCCAAACTGTGGTATAAAGAAGCCGCCAACATGGGCCATCGAAGTGCAGCGACGCAACTAGAGCAACTGCAAAAACTAGAAGGACAAGATCCGCCTCCAGAAACAAGACAGCCGATCGGTGACCAAGAAAACGGTGAAGTCAATGATAAACCATCATCACCACAGCAACCACATCATCCCCAACGACATTGTACGCTAATGTAATGAAATAATATTTAGAGTAGTTCATGCCAACTGTATACCCCATCCATCACAAAAATTTCGATAAACTTGATTTTCTTGTTACTACTAAGCAAAACGTTATATTGAGAATGTAACTTGTTTTTATTATCCCTTCAATCTTTTCGTTCGTCCTCATTATGATAGTCTGCACTTTTGCAAATGGAACTATTTGCCAGTACCATGTTCTATTTTCTGGGCGCTGTTTTCTTTCAAAATTAACACTGTTCGCAGACAGTCTATCGTCAACGTTATGAGAAAGACAATATGCATAAATGTTGTCATTACGAGGCAACTAGAACAGTTCCCAAAGAACAGGGATTTTGCGCTGCCGATTTCGGACCTTTGCCGTGCCGGCATCGTTTGGCTGTCAAAAGCCTTGTGAAAAAGGAACAGTAAAAAACGAAAACAAAACGTCGGTGACCCGCCTATTTGCCAACTTTGTCAATTGGACGTCAACTAGTGAAAAAAATATAGCATGGCAAAAAATATGCTTTCAGAGTTAAGACAGATGACTGCTCTTGATTCACTGGCAGGTTCGAGCATCAATCGGCCGAAACAAGAAACACCTGAGGATGGATGACATCAACAATTACCTTACCGAAGGAACAAGAATTACGCAGACGAACAACGAAAAAGTACATGACATCTCTGACCATAACAAACAAATGTAAGGTTGCTAGTTCATGTCATTAACGGAGAAGCATAATACTATGCTTCAAACTTTTTTCCATACAACCAAGAACTCCAAAACGGCAAGGCGACTTGTTCTTTTTTGGATCAAGTAATTTCATTGCCGGACGGAAATCGTCTCTTCTGTGACATCGAATACCAAATAGTGACTAGACTTTTTTTTTGTTGATCCAGATGACTGTAAAGAAATGGGCATCATGGATTCAGTATCTTATGATGTTGACGGTACCGAAATAGATAGGGGTTACTTCATAAAACGTTAAACAGACTACAATGGACATGGCGTTTGATGTTACTGATTTTTCGACCTGGCGTTTAAACGATCAAACACTTGTTATATCATGTTTTATTCACATTTATCTGAGAACATGTAAATTATATGATGGGAGGACACGGTTACAGGTTGAATGAAATCTTTGCTAGATCATTGAACAAGGCCGTAATAAACTCCATCCGTTGATGCCTAAAAGATCAAGTCGGAGACGGGGAGACATATGGGTGTGGACGTCAGTCGGATTCTTCATCTGACTGTGAAAAATACATCGGTGATCACCTTTAGCAATGACACTTGCGCGCCTTCAAAAACAATAAAAACTGACATGGGATAAGGCGAAAAAAATCCCTTTACACTCTAAACCCACCCATCTTTTTCTCCAGTATCTGCGTTCGCTTGATACTTCATCTCTCTTATACTTCCTCATTACATAATAGAAAGTTAATGAAAACATGCGAAAACGAGAAAAATCAATGACTGGAAAAGAAAAAAAGATGTTAGACCTCATTTAGATAAATAGCTTACACAACA
This sequence comes from Radiomyces spectabilis, assembly GCF_025331425.1. Classification (NCBI taxonomy): domain Eukaryota; kingdom Fungi; phylum Mucoromycota; class Mucoromycetes; order Mucorales; family Radiomycetaceae; genus Radiomyces; species Radiomyces spectabilis. The sequence goes on from NW_026251930.1 coordinate 172,807, forward strand.
GGATGTTTCATTCACAGATTTCGAGGCGTGGTACCAAACTCTCCCCGTTTGTCTTACCACACTAGAAGCTGTTCCCTGTAAAAATAAACTAACATCACTATCGCGACCTGACATGAACTCCGCCCTTGGGCTTTTTTTTATTGGTGTCATTTGGTATTATCAAACATCGTGTATCACAAACACCTCGGTTGGAGTGATTGTAATAGTTTTTTTAAAAGGACCGACAGTTGGACTTGAGACATCGTGTTGACTGAACCAAAATGATGAAGCAAACAAGGTGGGTTGAGATGATGTAGTGAACTGCAGACAATAACCTGATTCGTCAATGTTACACAAATTGTACTTCAAATATCATTTATTGAGACGATTTAAAGTTTGCAAAAAGTCATGCCTTTTTTTATTGTAACGTTTCCATCCTATAAAATAAAATAAACCAAAGCAAACACACCAGCACATCTCTTTTTTTTCGCATCTATTAAATACTGCACACTTTTGTCTTTTTGTATTCCTGCTTCGTTTTTCAAAAAACAAAAAATAACCCATTCTTTGTCAGATCGCCTAGACGACAAAGAACAACCACTAGCCACACACACCATGCTACATGTTTCAACCCCCTTCTTACAGACGTCCGACGTGCTGGACCATATTGACTATGGGTATCCGGATCGAACGGAAGCTGCCCTGAGTGAAGACGACGTTTACTCTCAAAGATTCAGTGGCCATGCACTTCAACCTGATCCGTCCGACCATCATCCGGAATGCCTGCATGCATTTTTTGCTCCTCATATTCACGCCCATAATGAAGACATAATGGAAGCCGATGACCATCTGTATGCTTACGATATCATGGAAGATTACGACGAAGACGAATTTGAAGACGATTTTTATGCAATTCATCAACAGTCGTTGCGGCGTCACGCCAATGAAGCGCCAGCTGAGTTGTATCCCACTGAACCTCATCTCACCAGCGACGAAGCTGAGCTTGAAACAGCTCATCGTGCGTTTTATGCGACCATCGACAAGTTTTCGCTGCAAAATGATCCGCTGTACCGACGACGAGCGCCCTACAGTTTCCATGAAAACCTGTTGATCCATACCATTTACAGCAAATCGCAGCAGACCCTGGTCGGATTGACGGAGGTTCGACCCACCGTCATGCTGGCTGAGGACGATATTTTATTCACGCCTTCGCTGCTTCCATCCCTCGAAGACGAATATCTTTTCCAGGACCCACTCGACGACCTTGACTGGGAGGACCAAGATGAAGAAGCCGACATGTCCGGTGCGTCGAAGCGCCCAAAAATGACCTTACACGATAATAAACCCATCGAATCGTGTGATCCTGTGGATGACTTTTTCGCACAACCCTCGGACTCCGATGCGTCTAATCACCCCGTATCTTTTGACGGCGGAGCTGATCTCCAAATATATCCTTCACATCACTCTGCCGTCTGTCAAGACGACGATCAATTATCGTTCTTTCAACCTTATACCGGCGAAACATCCTGGCATTGCTTTGATCCACAAGATGATTACGTGCCAGAGAACCGCGGGATCTATTTGGAACCAAGCGAAGATGGTGCCGACACGATGGAGGACCCTCCGAATGCCGATCTGTCTCCTTCGTCGTCACCTGAATCAAGTGAACCTGTTACGCCCACGAGCTCACACTTGGACGATCATATGACCGGTAGTCTTTGGGCCATGAGTCCTATCATCCGATCCAATGAACCCAACGATTGGCATCTTTACAGCGATCCAGTACATCAAGACGGCGCCCTGTTGCCGATGGTTCCGGCGTTGCTCAGTTCGTCAGCTTGCAACCCGTTCGACAATCAACCTCGACTGTCCTTGTGCGGGACCAACCACGATTCCAGCTCGCCTGTATTGTCAGCCATCAGCCAACATTACAATGACACTCGGGCAACCAAACAACGAGACAGTTCAACGGGAGGAACAGAGCATTGCATACACTTTTTCAACCAAGAAACTTTAGCGCCGGACGCAGTCTTGACGCTCCCAAGGCCAGTAACTGAAGCATCAAGGTCACAGTCGTCGCCCGATGTAAAAGTCGATATCCCTTTTGAAGTTGATCACGCAGGTGAAGCGGATGCCTCTGCGTCTACATCAACCATGGTCGTTTACCAGTCATTGGCAGATATGATCATGTCGAGTCCATTGGTCCCCAGCACGCTTCTTTCGCCATCCACACCTCGCTCCTTCCCACGTTACGGCCTGATTCAGAATACAGAAGAATCAACACCATCAGGAAAACTATCATCTCCGCCCTCGTTCGATGGTTTCGTAACACACATTCAGAATCAGGCAACACTAATCTACGAGAAACTGTCGGGGATTCCTTCCATCGTATTAAATGCCGCTGAACAGAGAATGAAAAGCTCCCGTACGAACAAGAGCGACTATATCCATCTATTCTCCACCTCACGTCATCCTCTCTGGAAATGGCTATTAAGCATGGTGCATCTGTGGCAGGTGTTCGTCTATTGCGCGGAATCCTTCTTTCAGCCCCATGAGAAATCAAACGTCGAGTCCTCCGCGATCGCATGACCCAGGCGATTCTGTAACACTAAAATTTTCTATACCATATACAGTAACATGCATGCTTATTTCTATTTGTAACTCCATCATGTAAAAAAACGTTAACCCTCATTGTATATTTAATAACCTATTGATAAAATTTAAACTTTTCCATTGTTCTTTTCTGTATTCTGACTTTTTTCCATTGCTCCATGCCAAATATGCGATATGTAATGATAATGAATTTCCCGAATGCTTGTAATTTTTCGTTTGTTACATGACGAACAAGAACCGCAGATCCTCCACACTAAGACGTTCCAACGCCGATCGATCATTGCCTAAGATTGCACGATAAATTGATTGTACAAAGACCTCACATCCAACACTGAAGCCTACCTAATGTGCTGTCCACCAAGGCCTGCTTCTTTTCTTGCAATTGAATGATACGACTTTCGATACTGTTTTCAATCACGAGACGTGTAATACGGATCGGTCGATGTTGTCCAAGACGATGAATTCGATCCATAGCCTATAAAAGCAGTATCTGGTGAGTAAACCCGACACGGTATCCATCTCCAGATGCTAATTAGACACTTACTTGTACTATTCGTTTCAGAAAGAAAAAGGTAAGAAAACACAATGTCAGTCAGCACCTATGATTTTTCTGGAAAAATTACACATGATGTAAACACTTACATTCGGCAGCCTAAAATGAAAGAGAGGCATAACTCTATAAGTAAATCATGATGCATGTTGTAAAATATTTAAACTTACGGGATTCCACCAAGGATCACTTTTTGATCGTTGAAAAAATGCCCAAATTAGTCACATCGCATCCGAAACAAAAAGTGAGCGTCCACTTACCAGATAAACACCCGACTGGCTTCGGTAAGATTAAGAGCGACACCGCCCGCTTTCAAGCTGATCAGGAATACTGTCACGGTGGATTTGGTCATAAAGCTGTAAGGAAGCAAAAAAAAAAAAAAAAAAAAAAAAAAAACTATAAACATTTTTCATCGATGCCACTGTCACCTGCATGTGACTTACTGATTGATAGCCGCATCGCGCTGTTGAGGGGACATGGTACCATCCAGTCGGATACACTGAAAACCAGCTCGTGATAAACGCCAGTAAACGAGATCCAGAAAGCTCACAAACTAATGATCATAGAAACAAGAAAAGGTTAGTCCACCTTTGCGACAACAACCATCACCTTTCCCGTCTCTTGTGTGTCTACCTGTGAGAATACAATACTAGATAATGGAAAAAAAAGGAGTCAAATGTCAATACAGAGCTGATCCATTAGCATTCTACGCCCTCCCCCTTACCTCTTGATTGTGCGGTCTTCGGCACGTAATTTGGAGAGCTCTTCAACAAGGGCTTCAATCTTGGTGGAACTTCTCCATTTATCCATATTGATACGATTGATGATACTTGTTTTTGAAAAGGCCGCATGCGTATTCGATCCACTTTCGAATTCGATACTAGGTTGCGAAAAGTCCACTGAAAAATCGGCAAAGCATGTGGGACATTTGGGTTTGCCATAGCCAAGAGCACCTTCACCATCAAAACTCTGATAGTATTGCACGCAGCACTACAGACGCATCCACGTCGTATTAGTCATAACTCACGGACCAGTTAATATTTTGAATCTAATTTACCTCTCGGCAAAAGACATGTTTACAAGCAGCCGCAATGGCATCCTAACATGCGCGGAAAAAAATGAAAACAACTCATGCATTAGTCACCCTCTATTTAACCGGTTTCTAAGAAAGAAGAAAAGCCTACCTCTGGTGGTTCGCTGCAGAGCATGCAGACGAGTTGTTTGTCGTTAGAGATGTCCTTTTTCTTTGTCACAAGATCAGGATGATTGGCTGTTTCATGGAAAAAGTGGATGTTTAGTACATGCAGGTCGCAGAGCTGTGTTCACTGACGATACAATACCACTTTGGCGCATTTTCATAAGCAGTTCAAAGATATTGGCATAATTGTTGAGTACGGAGCCTTCTTCGACGTAGGTGGTAAATTTGCGGGCTGAATCAGTGAACAATGAATTATACACATCTTCTTCCTCTTCGTTGAACACGTCGCGCCGAATAGTCACGGTACGTGGAGGAAGGCCAAGATCATCTGCGCATTCAATCTTGGTACGCCGCAACATCATCTTGTCCAGTAACAAACGAAGCTTGTCCATCGCAACAGATCCCTCTCCCACATGACCGTGACTTTGAATCGGCTTGAGCACTTCGTTATTCCACCAACAGCAATGACTAGAAAAGAAATAAAGCAATGAATAATCATCATCGTTTCATACCATAAACGCCACTTACTCCATCGGTTTGTGACCGCAATGGTCGCATCCCTTTCTGTCACTAAACTTCCAGTTGATGCTCTTACAGGGACACTTTTTGCAGAAATAATATGCGAAGGGATCTGAATAATGGAGAAACCAAGTTATTAGACAAGTAACAAACATGCAATAAATTGCGAGTAACACAAATTACCAGCTTGCATAAAGCGAATCAGGGAATATAGTTCACCAACACGGTTCTGAAGCGGGGTGCCGGTAAGCGACCATCGGAATTTGGCCTTCATATTAAACTAGAGTAGACCATGTCAAATAAAGCAGAGAAAATTAACATGTGTACTAAAGTACTTACCACTGAACGAGCGGTGTTGCATGAACGATCCTTGATGTTATGAGCCTACCAAGGTGACGATTAGAAAGGTGAGGGAAACAAATCAGAAGAACCTTCTAATTTTACCTCGTCCAGAATGATACGGTGCCAATCAATTTTGTGTAATATGGATCTTTCTTTGATAATCTGTGTCAATCGTTTGACACCATATTCTTGACGACGGAAAAGAGATTCTACAATCGCGTCTGAAAGAAACGAAAGATTTCTATTAGTCACGGTAAAGAAGGAGAAACTGCTCAGTCCACTTACAGGTCGTCAACACCACATCATGGGCTAATAATTCTTCTATTTCATTGGTGCGTTTGGCGCCTATGATCACAAGGATGAGGTTGGTTAGTATGGAAAACGAAAAGCCACTGATTCCAACGTATACATTACCATGGAATACATAGACGGATAAAGCATTATCGGTATGTGTTTCAATTTCACGTTTCCATTGCATCACAGCCACGGTTGGCGCAATAACCAGGTTCGGCTTTTGCTTGTCGGACAGTAAGAGTGAAATTGTTTGAATGGTTTTGCCCATACCCATTTCATCCTATTGATTCATCAACAAGAAAAAAATGTAAGCGTTTGTTCTGAAATAAAATGCGTTTTGCGATTGACTTACAGCAAGAATGCCACCTTTGAACTAATACACGCGTAAGAACAAAAAGGTTAATGATTGAGTGAGCGAATATGGACAGTATAGATAGACTTACATCATTGAGTTTTTCTTGCTGGAGCATCCAGCCAACGCCATATTTCTGGAAGGGCAAAAGCGGCAACTTTAGATCCGAGGGTTGGTCTACCGGAACGATTGGCAATTGTTCCTTTTCTTTGAGATCCTTCCAGACATTTTTAAGTTCCGGATGTTGCACATTGATGCTTTCGCTGGTTCTTTGGAACTAAATTCAAGCACAACATTAAAAATCCGGTATGGTCAAAACTATCAACGCGCATAAACCCAAGTCAAAACGATGATCTTACCCAAGAACCGCGAGCCCGACGACGAGCTTGCGGTAAACGTGCAGGTGGAGCGTCGCTTTCGCTGTCGCTGACACTCTCATCATCCGTGTCTTCGTCGTCCTCCAACGGCTCCTCATCGGAGATGGAAATAGGATCTTGACTGTCGGCTTCTTCAGGTAGTGCTGCGGCAGGAGACGCACCGTTTTCAAGCAATTCTTTTTCCTCAGCATCGGACAACAAGGTAATAGGTGTGTCGACTGATTCATCGAGATCGACCGAGGTGGTCGAACCGGTTGGTGTGACAGGCACCTGTTCCTTTCCCTTTCCTTTACGATCAGAGACGGTAGAAGAGGACGAGGGGGAAGAGCGCATGCTTGCGTCCAAGGCATTGCTCGCTACTGTCTTTTGGCGCTTATTAGCCGATGACTGGGATCCACTTGACAAGGATCGGATTCTGGGCTGCGGACGACGTAGGACAATCGAAGGTTGAAAGTCGTCATCGCTGCCGCTCATGTCGGCAGCGGAAGGACTGGATGCCGCAGCGGTCGACTGCAATGACTGATCGCGCTGAGCTGCCGCCCTGGAAGCTCGGGTAGCGTAGCCTTTGGAAGAAGATGGTTTATTCGTTTGACCTGCTACCATGCTTGAAAGCAAAAGCACTTTTCTCTCTCTATGCGGACAAAGGATGAAGTAAAAAAAAAAAAAAAAAAAAAAAAAAAAAAAAAAAAAAAAAAAAAAAAAAAAAGGGAATCAAAGATTTGACAGTTTCTTAAGCATTCAGGCTCCGCAGGAAGTATCCACTAATAAGATGCCTACATTTTTGGATGTAGTGTGGGTCCCCTTCCTCCGATCCTCCCGAACCAAACAATAGACAAAAAAGAAGGTGGGGGCCGAACCAATGGGATTGCTCTATGTACAAAAGGCTCTTTTTTTTGTTTATTATTATCATTCCTTAACTTTTTATACCCCACTTTGATACAAGAAGTTTCATCATATTCAGTGATCGGATTTCATCCATGTTCCACGGAAGCCCCTCCGCTTGCATGTCACTCTCCAGCATGTGGTCCGGATCGACCGTTTCGTGGGCCATTCGTATAACATGCCGTGTCTCGTCATTAAACGCCACACCATTAACGACCATTTCTTCAATCACGTTCAACATGCCTTGGATATCTTTCCAGAGCTTCCATCGAGTCATTAACACCGCATTATACACATCCGAGGTGCATCCAAACACGTAGCTCTCGACACTTTTGGCTTTGGCTTGTTCAAAGATCGCTAAAGCCAGGTATCCATCGCCGAATTTCATGGAAGCCTGATGAATGGCTTTTTGCAGGATATTGGCATAGTAAGGTGGGTAAGTTTGATCGTCGTTGGTGTTCATCTCTTTCAGCACTTCTTTCAACAGTTCCTGACTGGTTTCACAGACCATGATTCTATCGACGGCGCGCATTTCTTGATCGCGGGTCTGCATGCCGAGATGACCAATTTTTTGTTGTTTATGAAAAGAATCGCGCACGTCGTCTTGTCGTTCGTAAATCTTGGGTCGATGGGTCAGTGGGGAAAAGATTTGAGAGGCGAGCTGCGGTTTTGCTTTCCAAGGGTGACTGTGATGAATGACCATTTGCAATAGCTGGTTTTCTACCAGATTATCCGCTTTCTTCTTCTTGGCCACCGCAGGATCGTAACCTGGTGTAGAACGGAACTTTACATCATCTGACGATACATCTTTAAACAGTTCTTGCAGCAAAAGATTGAAATCTTCGGTCTGTGATGTTCGTTTCGTCGCATGCGAATCGGTCTTTGGGTCTTCGACAGCGACTTCCCAGAACGGCACTTCGCTATCGGCCACCGGGGCATTCGAGGCATCCGAGGCATTAGATGAATTTGGGGTATTCGGGACATGCGAACTGGCATCGTCGCGTTGATCAGAAAAATGCCGACATGCGCATATGGTTGGACGTGAGATGCGTACTATATAACACGAGAAAACCCATTAGACCCATGTTGCCATTGATATATCTCTCCTCTTTTGCTTACACGCTGTAGAACATGGCCGCACTATATTAAAAGATCGTTTGCACAATACCGTACGAGGAATCATGATGAACAGGCGATCATGAATGAAAAATATTGAAATTTTGTCAATTGTGATTTTTTTTTCAAAGCATGATCCCAGTCACACGCAAAACCGCATAGACACAGTAATCTCATTCATACCGTTTGATACAGTTTTTTCATTATTCTTCGTGCACTACTAAAGTAGCCACTTTCACTTTTTCACTTTTTTCCTTTTGCAAAGACATAGATATATTGAGGGTAATTGGTGATTAGATACTTTTTTAATGAACGTGCATGGATCTATAAATAAATATAGTGTTTTCATCTGAAAAAAAAAATGATACAGTGTCAATAGTACGGGTAGCCGTGGTTTCCATCGGTACGGAGGTGTGTCTGAAAGCTTAGTTTTCAGGATGGCCCAAAACGTGCTTCTTCCAAAAAGCGACTGCCTTGTCAGGCAATTCAGAATATATGATAGCGTGGGTTGCCCTTGAAATGTGGTCGTTCCAGCTTTCTTTCACTTTATACGTATGGAGTGAGTCACTTATACTCGCAGACTATTGCAGTTGGGTCATGTTTGAAAAGCTTACCTGACGGAATTAAACGCTTATCGACGTAAGTTTCGGCAGATTCGAGCAAGGACCGTTGTGAAGCTTGAGCAGCTTCGTTGGTCTCCATGACATTGCGATACATGGCGGCGCGACGGTCAGCATCCTGGTTGAGTTCGTAGATGATAGCTGAGGCAGCAACAACGCTTGCCAACACGGTGAATTTTCGTGGCATAATAGATCCCGGTAGATGGTACGTTCGCTTTTCCGCAAAACACTGCACCCATCCATTTGAATCGTGCCAGAAAAATAAAAAAAATTATGGCGTCACAATTTCAAACGCAGCAGGACTTCTCCACATCGCCTTGCTTTTTGACGAATGGAATAGGAGAGAAATAAAATCAAAAAGCTTCAACTTGCGATTAATTGCTTTTTTTTTTTTTAAAAAAAAAAGAGACAAATGTTATATAAATTCCATAGATAGATGATAATACGTTTGTCAAATGGGAATTTCAGCGAGCCTCTGAGACGTCCTGCTGGGGTAACTTTGCAAAAGGATCAACAGGGTCTTTTAATCCACACGGGAAGATTCCGTTCAAACGGTTCTATAAATCTATAACAGAGTACCAACTATACGTAGAGAAATCTCTACTGCCACACTGTTTTTTGACTGTGATTAATCAAGGATCTATCGCTCATTAATAAACGTTTAAGATATAAAAACTGCCAAAAGATTTCCTGTTGGACGGGAAGTCGATGAATATGGGCATTTTTTTTGATCAAAAAGGTGTCAGGAAGGACGCTGTTGGATTAAAAAAAAAAACTGGGATGACACGAACCGCGGGCCGGTCGTTTTTCCCTTTTGGACGCCGGAGCGAATATGCACATCAGGTCATACCTTATTTTCTTTTCGCGACAACCTTCCGATGCTGCATCTTTATTGTTTAAAAAGACGTATGTCGACTTCTTAAACCGACGACTTTTTTTTATTCTTTTTTTCCTTTACCGTATTCGTTGTGCATGTCTTGAATGATTTGAGAAAAAAAAAGTCTCAATAAATGGAATGCGGAAGGGAAAAAAAAGCAACGACAAACAAACACGCTTGGCTTTTTCCATCCCGTGATACCGTACTCACCTCAAAAGGATTAAACTGCCGAACTGACTTGCTGAGACCTTCATTTTTTTTTTCTTTTGCCTCGACGGAAGGGTACAGTATGTCGATCGAAAGCTAGAAGTACTCGTCTTTCATGGCCATAGGTCATCACTCTGCTCCGTGCAGCGTTTGATGCCAGCCAATACGTTGGTATTTCTGTCAGGTGACGTTTCGTTCAAACAACCGCATAAGTATGCAAAGAAACGGACAGACAGAGTTGATGCATCATTGAATCAGACAAGTACAAAAAAAAAAAGGTTTGTGTCATGTTGCACATCCGATTGCTACACTATAACAAGCCTCTTTTGTGAATCCATTTCTTTTCTTTTCTTTTTTTTCTTTTTCCTTCTTCTTCCCTTGTTGTTGTTTCTTGTCCTTTTTCCTTGTCTTTCTCATAATGGCTTCCACAGAATACGGTAGCGTGCCTCCTCGAACCGATGAAGAAACACCTCTTGTCGGTGAACGCGCGGTCCAGGAGCCCCAGACATGCTTGCAAAAGTTGAAGCACACCTTGCGTCTCCATGGCCACCGTGTTTTCATTACTTGGTTTATCATCATCCTCATCACGGCTGTGATCACCTTGACCTATTATTTCTCTTCGCACTCCAACGATCTATTGCAGCATCAATGTGTTTCCGACCGTAGCTGGTTTGTCGCCTTGATCTTGTCCATCTTCTTTGGTCCCTTCGGTAAGTTGTCATCTCAAATGTTTGAATTGTACAAACTATGTCTCACCGTCATATGGTCGTGCCTTGATAGGTGTGGATCGTTTCTATCTTGGTTATGTGTTTCTGGGTATCCTAAAACTCGTCACGGCTGGTCTCGGTGGTATCTGGTGGACCATTGATGTGATCCTGATCGCTCTTAACGTTCTCACCGATCATCCCGATGGTTGTCACCTTCGCTAATACTTTTTATGCAGATACCCTTTCCTTACTCTCATCATTTCTACTTGCTTGTTGTTTACCATAGCGGATAATCAAAAAAGAATCTCATATCAGAAAAAAAAAAGAAGAGGTTGAATACCCTTTGTTGTGTACCTAATTTACTGGATATCGAAGAATATAAATAGTTTATTGTATCTTACATTGAGTGATCATGAATGGATTGGGTCTTTTTTTTTATTCTATCGAAGTTTAGAATAAGGTCCCATTCGCTCGCGTTCCTTCTTTACTCGTACATCCATGTTACGTTCCTTCCATGTACTTTTTCTGAGCTTGATCGGTCGGTTACCGACATATTTGCCTACATTAAACACATCGCGTCAGTATCCACTGATGACCATTATAACCATATTAACTCTCATAAAACATACCGTTCATCTCTCGCCATGCTTTGACAAAGTCATTGGGATCCTTGAAGCTGATGAATCCAAATCCTTTGGATTTGCCGGTGCGTTTGTCTCGCACCACACGCGTTCGTTGCAGACTGGGGTATTTTTGGAACGTTTTGAACAGCAGTTCATCCGTGACCTCATTTCCGAGATCACCAGCAAATAATCTGAAATCGTTATCTTCCCACTCCAGCAGAGTAGGATCTTCCCACACCTCGCCACCAGCGGCACGCACCATATTCTTCTTTTTACCCTTCTTTTTCTCTTCCTTTTCCGCGGGCGACCCCGTGGCCGATACGGACTTGGGGCCAGTGTAACCTGAAGTGGAGATCGTCACGGGGGGTGTATTGCTATGTCCTGCCGCGGTAGGAATAACAGGTGTAAATCGTGAAGGTGTCGTATTGTTGCCTTGCGCCGCGGCTGTGGCACTGGAAGCAGTTGCAGTGGCGGCAGCAGCAGCCGAAGCGTAATATTGTGCATAGTAATTGGCATCATAAGTCGTATCATAACTGTACTGTGATGCATCGTACTGAGACGCATCGTACTGAGACGCATCATACTGCGAAGGGTCGTAGGCATACGTTGTTGACCCGTCGGCTGCCGTAGCACCTGTGTAGCTGCCTGTTGAATAATCATAACCATAATAATACTGATTGGGATCGTAATACCCGGAATAATCTACAGCATCAGCTGTCGCAGTTGCCGATGCCGTCGTATCACTGTTGACTGCAGATGAAGTGGGTGTATCGTTGGCCGACATTTGGAAGGGTAAATGCAAAATACAGATTGAACACACGAGAAAAACAACTTGAACCAGCAAATGAGCGGGAAATCGACACGATGACCGACGTTTCTAGAAATCCGAAGTCACGCATTACCGGATTTGGGGAGCTTTTTTTTGCCTTTTTTTGGGTGCCTCTTTTTTGTTATCCGTCTCTTTACTTTCTTTCTATTTCCCTTAATCTCGTGTGTGTGTTTATGGCTGCTCGTTTCGTGCCTCGAACATCGTTTCCTTATGATCGTGTGATCAACTGGTTTCCCGGTCACATGAACAAAGGTCTGCGTGTGATCTCGGAAAAGCTGAATGCCGTCGATCTGGTCGTGGAAGTCCGCGATGCCCGCATTCCGCTGTCGTCTGTGAATCCCAACTTTGAAAAAGTCGTGGGGAAAAAGTCTCGACTCATCGTTTACAACAAGTTTGATCTGGCCCAGCCCGACACCAAAACCCCCATTCTCAATGCATTTGCTCGTCATGCCCCTCAAACACCCGTCATTTTCACGAGCTGCCAAACCGATCAAAGCATACGCGATATATTAAAGTACGCCGCATCCCTCGGCTATCCCATTCCGCAAGTCACGTTGATGATCGTCGGTATGCCCAACGTCGGCAAATCCTCGCTTATCAATTCACTTCGTCGTGTAGGCGTTGGCAAAGGCAAAGCTGCCGCAACCGGAGCTCAGCCGGGCATCACACGATCGGTGGCAGGTACCGTCAAGGTCCTCGAGGATCCCAATGTCTACCTGATTGACACCCCCGGCGTTATGGTGCCTCACATTGCCGATCCGGTACGAAGCTTAAAGGTGGCACTGACAGGCGGCATTCGCGACCACTTGGCCGACGAACAAGTCATGGCGGACTACTTACTGTTCCGTCTGAACCAATTCGAAGCCTACGATTACGCTTCCTGGTTTCGACTTCCCAACGGAGAACCGACCAACGACGCCCAAGTGCTACTCGAATCCGTGGCGCGGCGCATCGGAGCCATCGTCAAAGGCGGTGAGCTCGATCTCACTATGGCCGCCAAATTCTTTATCAAGCAATATCGTCTCGGCAAATTTGGTCGATTTACATTGGACAATGTGACTCCTGATCATCTCAACACATTTTTTAATCAGATGAAGATGTACGGCAGTGAGCAAAAGGATAGTGTCACGGCATCGCTCAGTCGGCGACAAGAGAAAAAGTTGGCGAAGCTGGCGTTTCGAAAAGAGATGCAGAAAAAAAAGAAATCCACATCCTAAGATATTTTTAGATCCATTCCCATCGTCCCCTCCTCCAACCTATCATGAAAGCATTCTTGTCATTTCCATGCTGTTTATATTTTACATCGATACTTTAAACGCATCAAAAAGATATACCATGTCAGCCTCTTTATTAAAATTTTCATGCCTTTTTTGGTTCCATCACCAGTCACAGAGATCTGCATTAATAAACTGGGTCAAAGCCTCGCCTTCATCCAGCTGTCCTTCCCGGCTTTCCAGCAATGCCATGATCCCATCTTTTATTCGCGACTTGTTCCCTTCATGTCAGTCGCTTGGTGAATACATTGAACAACAATGGCAACTCACTATTGAATCCATTAATCTGCCCGACCATGATCGCGACGTATCTATCCGGCTCCTGAACCAAGCTCTTGTCGCGCATTCTTCAACCTCACAATCACTCGGACAAAAGATAGAACTCAACCAAGTGGATGATTTATCGCCACGTCCCGTACCTCGGGTAGGTGTAGTTAAAGCACTTTATTCGCGATGCACTTCTACAAGTAATTGATCATTGTATGATCAATAGGTGGTGGAAAGAATCGTAAAGGAACTCTTACAGGAACGACAATACAAACATGTGCTGGCTGCTGGCTTTAGTTTGGTAACTATATTGCGTAAAAAACATCTCGTCGGCTTTTGATGATATTCACCATTTGATTAGTCTACCGTCGACAGCGATGGTCAGCAATCGATCGAAACGAAATACCCAAACACTTTGGTGAATGAACTTCAGTCCCCCGCCTGGGCCTTGGTATTGCAACTGTAATGTGAACAAAAGTCTTACTTGATGAATGCACATACGCTTATTTGAAATTTCTGGTACAGCTTGGGGGAAGACCGATTCGTGAACCTGATGAAAAGCAGCATCATCCTGATCCGATTGGAGCACGGATCATTTTATCAAATATCAGGTAAAACGCATGCATGGGTTATCATGCCACAACAAGGACCTGGTACTAAACCGTTTTTGATTCGGCTTGCTTAGGTCTGCCTGTCAATGAAGTTGTTCAGGATAATATCGCATCTTCGAGGATGAGCAACGATTTGTCCCACTTTCGGTCTACTTTCTTGCATGATTTATGTGATCCTAACAGCTCTTTATCACGCCGCCTCTGGAACACTTTGAAAGAATCAAATACTGGTTCCCTTATAAAGCGACGGCCAATACTGAGTTTGTTTACCAAGAATAAACGTCAACGCATTTCCAATACTCCGACCGCCGATACCCCAGCTTCTACTGTCGAACCATCGCTGCCAGAAAATCAGGTCGATAAAACGATTCCTAGCAAACGAAATTATACCCCCGATAGTTCTGAAGCGGTTGCTCAGGACATCCCTTCCAATAAAATGAAGCGTACGAAGCCGAGTCGCAAGCAACGAAAATCGGCAGCCGCTGCACGTCAACTCTCTGGATCCCAACAAGAGAGCAGCCGCGCTAGAGACTCGAAAGCGAAGAACATCCCATTGGAAAGGTATGTTGGCAATCCGCGTGGGGATTAAATCAGGCGGCTTGATTCATGAAATGATATGCAATGAAAGTAGCAAGAGCGAAACAAGTACTGCCATTGATCGCTTCAACTTGTATTATGCCTCTCCTATATTGAAAGATGGGAAACCCATCATGGTATTTCCTCCTTATCGTAAGTTCATGCCGTAACCCATAACTGTATGGTGGTCTTGATTCTGATACAACAATGAATAGATATCTTTCACGAGCGATCGAATGATACAAAAAGTGATGATGATGCAGTGATGCGTCAATACCTAAGAGTCATCTTTCCCAGCGAGTGTCGGTCAGGCAACGCGGTGAGTGAGCAATACATTTGAGCGCATGTTCCCCCACTAACCCCCAGACTGAATGCTAATGTATTGGAAACCTTTAGAACACCAACTTACCAAAACGCTTGGTTTCCATTCAACCTCTCATATTGCGGCTCTATAAGGACCACCGCCAGTGCCACATCAAAAAGTTACTCGACGCCACCTGTCCTTTCCCTGTAAGTATGGCAATAACCTAATTCAAATGTACCTTTGCCTTACATTAGCATTGCAGACACATACGTTTTCGGTATCTACCTCTTTTACACACCATGATCATGTAAGTCGTTGAACAAAACCGTGAAAAGCAGGATGTAACTTAGGCATTTCATTCAGGTATGTACATTTGTCATTGCTTATATGAAACGCACGGTTCCCTTTGATATTTGGGGCTCGCAACATAACTGGGAGGTGATTACGAGAGCGATCAAACGTTTCATACGTCTAAGAAAACGCGAGAACTTGCGCGTCCACGAAATCATGAAGCATTTCAAGGTAAAAAAGCCTTACAAACAACCTATTCCGGGACCCCAATGCAAACTATGAATAGGTGACCGACTGCAGTTGGGCATGCCCCGCCGACAGTGGAGCCAAACGCAGGCGAATGGTGCCGACGGATCTTCAAAAAAGAACGTCTTTAATCCTTCAATTTGTAAAGTGGTTATTCAACGATTACATCATTCCGCTCATAAGAGTAAGTGGTGCCCGATGCCTTTGTTCTTGTCAATCGTGCAGCCATTGACCTTTTTTTTTTTTTCGGTTGCAAAAAGTCTTCATTTTATGTCACCGAACATTCTCAGTATCGAAATCGCATTTTTTATTACCGTCACGATGTATGGCAAGCGATTTCCCGTCCGTTCCTCCACCAGTTGACCTCCAAACGGTATAGCTTGATTGAGTCAGACAAAGTAGGTTGCTGAGGAGAAAAATAGCTTTGGACACATCGTGCTAAATAACCATGATGGATTATCGCAGACTACGTTACCGAACACCCGACTCGGCGTTGCTTCTATCCGATTATTACCAAAGAAAGAGACTCTGCGAACAATTACCAATATGTCGCAAACACTGTCCATCGTAAGTTTGATCAGCGCGAATCAATCAATGCAGTCATTGAATGACGCAAAATGTTGATAGGCAAACGCCAAGGGAAAGAAAAGATCTATCAACACGACACTTCGAGATGCTTTACAGATTCTGAATCTGGAAAAGGTAACGCGGAAAAATGAAGCTGTTCAATTTCTTTCCTGTCGTTCACATGGGTTTGGGTAGACACGCAAAAGTCAAGTACTAGGAAGCTCCATCATGCACATGGACGTTTTATGGAACAACATCATGCAGTACAAAAAATCAGTGACCAAACGTCACCCCGCAGCGTAAGTCTTGAATTACGATTGCTTCATGAAAAGAGGTTAATCCCTACAACGTTAAATAGACGTTTCTATTTTGCGAAATGCGATGTCATGAACTGTTTCGACACCATTGATCAGCAGAAATTATTGCAATTGCTCAACCGAATCGTATCGGATGTAAATTTCTGGAGTAAACCTATGTGTCTGAATAATTTCGATTCATTCTTGCTGATTAGGAGGGATACGTTTTGCGAAAGTACAGCATGACAGGCGTGGCACAGCAACGATTGATACGAAAGTACAAGCAAAGCGCCAGTCATGTACACAGTGAGTAATACTATTAGCGCTGACATATAGATTCTGTGCTGATGCCATGGCTAGATATATATTCGTTTCCTTGTTACGCACAAAAGATGCTGGATGTTCCAGGTCGACCATTTATCTATACTGATAATGTAAGAAGGGCTGATTCATGGCTGGCTATCACGTCACTCGAAATGCAACTAACACCTGTCAAATTAGGTGGTTTATCGTTGCAAAGAAAGAGACAAAATACTCGAGCTGATGGAGGATCACATCACCAACACCATTGTCAAGGTGAAAAACTTGAGCGAGTTGCGGGATTTCTGACGAATGTATGCTTACTCTGTAACAGGTTGATGGAAAGTTTTATAAACAATCCATCGGTATTCCTCAAGGCTCGTGTTTATCCACACTTCTTTGCAGGTAAAACCGGGAAAGTAAAAGTATGATGTAATCTGGTCTCCATTTAATGAAAATGAATGTGATAGCTTCTATTATGGCCAAATGGAAAATGAGGAGCTTGGGTTCTTAAAAGACGATCAAGATGGTGTAAGTAGTCGGGCTGCCCATGGGGATTTTTTTGGCGGTATCGTGACATTCTAATGTGGATAAAAATGACTTAGATCCTCCTACGGTATGTGGACGATTTCTTGTATATCAGTACAAATCGTGATGTTGTCAGACGATTTAAGGAGAAGATGAACCAGGGTACGTGTGGATTCGTTTGCAGTATAATGAAACTAGGATCGTTTATTAACATTATTTTTTAGGTTTTCCAAAATGGGGTTGTTTTGTCAATAAAAGCAAAACATTAACAAATCTGGACAAGGAAATTCATGGTAAATGAATGAAAACAAGGGATATGCATCACCTATTGCTAAAATAGGACGATAGAATTTCCTTGGTGTGCCCATCTGATCGACACCCACACATTGGATGTTGCCTACGACTTTACGCGATATCATTCATGCTGTAAGCGCCTAATCGGTTGGATCGGATTTTTCCTCACTCGCTCACCCCATCTTATGCATATAAATTTTCGATAGCCATCAGCGATACATTGACAGTAGGCTATGGAAAATCGCCCGGTGAAACGCTTTTTCTCAGATCCATTCAGTAAGCATGATTCCGCGGATTCAGGGCATCTTACTCACATGGTCAATATGGCTAGATCCATCACCGCACAATTACCAATGATATTGCTGAATCCGCGAACCAACTCTAAAGCTTCCATCCGACGCAACATATTTGGGGCATCCATGCTATGCGCTATCAAGCTGGGCGCTTACTGTCGAGAGCTTTATTCAAGTGGAGTGCATTTTGTCAACCAAGCGTTTGTCGTTGGTAAGATGAATGAAAAAGTACTTGTAATCCAGCGCAGAATTTTTGAACACCGTGGAAGGTATTATTTTTCAGGTGATACAGTGCGTGACAGGCATGCTGCCGGCAGGGATCGACAAGAATCCCATCATTTGGTAAGCGAGATGATCCTCTGTGTGTGAAACTATCTGTGCCTGAATGCTAAATATTTTTTTTTTCTTATTTTGTTTTACTGTTTTTTTCAGGTTCGTCTTGAAAGCTTTCACTGTCGTGTTGACAAAACGACCGCATTTGTTTGACAAGGTGACACGATGTCTGGATATATTACTGGCAAAATATGGGCCAAGCAAGACCCTGGAACAACAAAGTAGTGCTTGGATTCGGTCGGAATTGACCTGCATACAATGGTGAATGTGCGCACGAAAAAAAAAAAGAAATAAAGCCGTTAGGGAGCTCCACATACTCACTGATTTATTTTTTCGACGAAAATGGAGGATGGATTGCCAACGTTGGATATCTCCTTATGGATCTGATGACAATGAAGTGTTTCCATTCTTGTTTCTTTTTTCTATTTTCTTTGGCGTCCCAGTTTAGCTCCTCATTTGATGTTGACCCCTCGCCCCTCCCTTTTTTTTTCTTATATTCTTTCTTCATTCAATCTATTTCTATATATTTTCAAACCTTCCACTTGGTATTTAAAACGACAGATCAACGCTGACCTCTTTTTTTTTCTTTTTTTTTAATATCACACTTATTGTTTTGTAATAATAACATATACAGAAAAAAGTTTATCCATGACATCAAAAGTAGAAAATGGACGTTTTAAAACGGAGGCAGCATACAACTATCAACAAGAGCTTCAGGAAGCTTTGGCTAATTTAATATGGACTGAACGATCGAAACCTTGCGCAGACCATCGAGCGTTATCGGGCGAGACAAAAGTCGACGCAACACCTCCTTTATTTTCACATCGCACAAACTTGAACATGTTTTCATGCTTGCCAGGCGAAAAAGAAAGTCGACCGTATTCACCTTACACAGCCACTCACCACAGCAGCGATCAGCATTGGAAACTATCCATTCATAATTTTACCGACCATCAGTCGATACCTTCTCTACCGCCTTCACCCCGGTCCACGCAATCCGATAAAGACCATTATATCTCAACACCATCACTACGCTCTTCTCCTAGCTCTTCCAGCCTGGTCACTGAGAAATCCTCGCTTCATGACCGTTCGTCCTTGGCTGATATGATGGTGACAGTCCCACCACAATTATCTCTACCACTGTCAGAGAGGTAAGTTCACGCTCTGCCCGCCGCCTGCGCGCTTTCAGGTACCGAGACTGATTCGAGTTGTGATTCATCAGAGACGCATACGGTTTTAAACGCCCCGTGGAATGGGTTGATATTCAAGAATTGGAAACGTTTCAAGTGTATTATCAGCGAATTCTGGCGCGACAAGCGGAAAAGTGGCGAGGATACATGAAAGAAAACAAGGGCCATTGGCCATCGAAAGACGCTAAATGTAGGCTGCTAAAAAGAGATTATGGGTCACTAAAAGTGGAGAGCACTCATTCTATTCTGTCATTTCAGTGATCCGATATGCAAGAAAAGGAATACCGCAAGAGTTGAGAGCAAAGGTTAGCCCACGACCCAAGTGATCAATATGATATACAGCCAACTCAGTGAAAAGAATCCGATAGGCCTGGTTGCATTACAGTGGAGCGCAGCATAAAATGGACACCTGTGTGGGTCACTATGAAGAATTACTCCAACAAGCCGAGGAAATGGGAGATCGTAACGAATACGCCGACATTATTCAGCGAGGTGAGGCGCCAAGTGAAATAGAAAGGGATAGAGCTTAACAGAAGCATGAATCTTTGCTTACTATCCTCGCATGATTAGACCTTCACCGCACCTTTCCAGACAACAGTCATTTTTGTTGCGCGGTTTCTCAAGAGGATGGGTCGGTAACGATGGATCCAAGTACGAACGACCACCTCCAAAAGCTCAAGCGTGTTTTGCTTGCTTTCAGCCTTTATTTGCCCCAAGTCGGATACTGTCAGTCACTCAACTTTTTGGCGGGGTATTTCATTCTTTTATTGGAAGAGGAGGAAGCGTTCTGGTTACTGGTGATGACCATCACCGAGTACTTTCCCCCTGGCATGTTTGATTCATCTTTGGAAGGAGCTACCATAGAACAAGCTGTGCTCATGCAGTCCATCTACGAAAAGATGCCAGGCGTGTGGAATAAGATTGCCAATAAGCGATGTTTCTGGGAATGTGAGCAAACCAACCGGTTACCATCCATCACCCTCGTCACCGGTCACTGGTTCATGACCCTATTTATCAATATCCTCCCCGTAGAGGTGAATATAAATTCTTGCCAAAGAGATTCCTGCGCAAAAATTAACACTGATGATCCTCTTTTTTTTCTCTGCGAACCGGATAAATAGACCGTTCTTCGTGTCTGGGATAGCTTATACATGTAGGTATCCATATTTATCAAGTGAATAACCTAGTATCTCTCTAACACCTTTTCTCCCAATTTCGGTGTGTGTAGTGAAGGCTATGTTACTCTTTTCCGTGCCGCATTGACCATTCTTAAAATATGTGAACCAAAAATATTAGCAATTGAAGATCCCATCGATACGTTTCAGATCCTTCAAAAGGAGCCGCGGCGTCTGTTTAACTGTCATCGATTCATCGCGGTATATAAAGACACTGAAACTGGAAGTGTATGCAAGACACTAACTCCTTGCTTATAACAGACGATTTTTGAGGAAGGCAATATTTCCTACGATGTCAAAATGCAAGAGATTGAAGAACGCCGACTCATGTTCCGCAACCGCCAAAGGCAGCGACAACCACTGGCCAACACCCCACATACACCGACCATGACACTAGATTAGTCTATTGTAGTTGTCTCTTCTGTATTTTATAATGTCATTTGTTATTATAATTTTTTCTCCAAATGATTGCAATAATGCAAATTTTTATTGAAAGCAAAACAAATGATTCCCGTTGCTCCAAACTGCGCAAATCGCAGCGAAACACCGCGAATATCACGATATAGGCCATGACTGATTTTGAGGCCTGAGCAACTCGGGTAAAAAAATAAGTATAAATGCGAATGGAACATAGGTTGGCGCAAAAAAAAGACGTTTATATCAACAGTCGGGATTGTATGGAGAAGCGCGAGCATCCATGCAATTTCCCGTGGTTCCCAAAAGCGCAATCACCGTCCCAAATTTTCGGTGCCCGCCCCTGGAGTATATATTTTTTTGTGTGGTGTATAGGTCGAATCGGCACATCTAAGAGCAACTACAAAGAAGCGATGAATTGCACCCGAACCATCCATCGCACCATCCAAAGCACGATCGTCGCTCGATCCTATACCAAGCTTCCACGCTACTACTCAACCACCCTCGAACAAACCCAATCAGCCCTTAAATACTGTCGCGATTCAGTCCGGTAAAAAGAAATGGGAAAACAAGGGGAAGTCAAAGATCGCCGTTTTACTGATATGTGCGATCCACAGACAGCGAGATTACGACGCTTATCTATGTGTTCCATTCTACCCTGCTCAACTGCGTAATGCACAGTATGCGATCCGAGCATTCAACGTGGAACTGGCATCGGTTCGAGAAAACGTTTCCAAAACAGAGATTGGTAAAATGCGTATGCAGTTCTGGAAAGACACGATCGACAAAGTGTTTGCAGTAAGTGAGCGGTGGCTAGTCTTGGTGTTGGGGAAACCAAGATCTGAATTGTGTGGCATTGGTAGGGTCGACCACCGCAGCAACCGATCGCTTTAGCATTAGCGGAAGCCTTGAAATCGTGTGATCTGTCATCCATGTGGTTTAAGCGGATCATTTCCGAACGGGTAAGCAGCGATGGCGATTGACCAAAATCGATAAAGCCAAAAGAAGGGAGCGTTCTAACTATGTTGCTTGCAATGGGCGATGGCATTGATTAGTCTGAAAATTTGGACGACCATCAATTCATGACTATCAAAGATATGGAAACTTATGCGGAGAATACGGCTTCCAGCTTGTTGTACCTGCAATTGGAATCCCTGGGTGTCCGGGATGTCAATGCCGATCATACGATTAGCCATCTCGGAAAAATGATGGGTATTGCCACTTTTCTTCGTGCCCTGCCTTTCCATCTGAGCCAAAAACGACTGATTTTACCAGCTCAAGTCACGGCCAAGGTAACTGAGTAACCATGAGTGACAGGGTATCGAATCAGAAATATAACGTGGACATCATGACAGCACAAGCTTTCGCAAGAGGATTTATTCCGAGGCCACGTTGAGGGAGTGGACGATGCTGTTTTTGAAGTAGCTACAGCGGCCTATGATCAGTTATTGACCGCTCGGTCGTTACTGAAATCGGTCCCTCCTGCGGCGTTCCCTGTACTATTACACGCTGTAAGTCGGATAGAGAGTGGCAGAAAAAAAAGGGAAGCTTACAAGGATGCATCCTAGGTACCATCGATCAAATATCTAGAAGCATTAGAAAAAGTCGACTTTAACGTATTTGATACCAAGTTGCAGCGAAAAGACTGGAAACTTCCATTGACGCTTTGGAATGCTTATAGAAAACAAGAAATCTAGAAGAACAGAAATCCATACTTGTAATTATCCTCTCTTTCAACCCATTGGGTTATCCATATCCTTTTTTTTTTTTTTGTGTGTTCATCATGGCGATGCATGTGCCCATTGATGTTGTGTATCGATGAAAAAAAAATATCAGGCACACGTGGAGTGGATTAGATCAGCACGTCGTAGATACACAGAAATAAGAAATAAGAATGCACTTTAGACTGACGGTCTATCGGAAGTGAAGGTTCAGCGCGTCGATCCAAATGCTGTGAAATCTATTTATAGTGATGCAATTTCTACAAACTGACCATACACGGTCGTACAATTTATCAACCGGATGGCAAAGTTTCCCATCCAAGCGGTAAAATCTTCTCCATTGGTCGTTCTGGACATAGAATGGTCATTAGCTAAATTCGCTTTCGAGAATGGCTTTTTTTTAATTGACTGGTTACTGCCCGAACACGAGGTCTACGGACACATGGCTGCATAACCCATCCATCGCTACTAAGAATGGCAGTTTTGATTTATTTCGGTCAGGGTTCAACACCTATCCAATTTTAAAGTAACACAACGCTTATTTTTTTGATGGCATGGTTCTTATTCTCTTTTCTCACCAAAACTCACCAATAACGGCCAACGGATTGGGTTTTGGCTTTTTTTTTTTTATAAAAAAAAATAAAGGTTATCTTAACATTGCACAGGCATCAACTTTTTTTGATATGATATGCGGTGAATGAAAAAAAAAGGTTGTGTTGTCACCAAGGGAAACGCACATGATTGCATCATCAATACTTGTTCAGGCAAATCCTGCATAGGTCAAGGTGCATTGCATTCATTAAAAGAATCAAGCCACCTTTCAAGGCTGAATACCTTCCATGTTGGTTAGGTAAAATAGAAAAATCGTGGCCTGAAAGGTTATTGGTTACTTGGGGAATCAAAGTTTGTCCGTGCCAACATGTATGTCTCAATTTTGATGCTAGTCTCACTGGACATTTTTGCGTAACAAAACATTGCAGCATTCTCATCGTTTCACGGAACTGAGAAAAACCAATAAGTGAACAGGAAATCACTACAAAATAGTCCATGACCCTGTCATTGACAAGCTAAGCAACACTTGAAAGTTGGAACCACTACAGCGCAGGATTTCCCTTTTCTGTGGCCGGTTGCCGACACGATCTGCTGAGTCGTTTGCCATTTTGTATTTTTAGCGAAGCAACCATTTCATCATTGACAATTCGTCGCTATTGATATACGATACACGAGGTGTGTAACAGTAAAATGTGCTGCATGTGCTCCATGAAATGCCCCGCTCCAATTGAACTCCTCCACACACAAGCCAAAGAAAAAAAAAAAGACCCCACAAGCTAAACAAAAATATATTTCTCCCATTACACATTGGTTCATGGTAATGATTCGACAGGAATTAAAAATAAATAAAAAGTATTGAAGTAAAAAGCGAGGATGATGAGTGTTTCCATGTACGGAGTTTTCTCCTATATAGAATGGGCAGAAAATAAAGAAAAAAAATGGGACGAGCCATGAGCAGGCCAAATATCAGGAGATGTGTTGGTTTTTTTCAAACAAAGGCAAGTCATTTACAGATTCAGCCCACAGCGGGCCTTTCATCCGTTTCTGTGAACGATTGCAATAGAAAATCCATGCCTTGTGAAGTTCACACAATTTCCATGACAAGGATACTTGGCCAGTGAAATGTCATGCATTTTCTGGGTAGCTGTTGCATATATTTTTTAATACATTACCATGTTTTTATCTCCAAAGATACACTAGCCTACTACAGAAAATAAAGAGAAGGTTGCGTCGGCTAGGACCATGGTGATAAATTTTTCCCTTGTTGCCAATGCCCGCAACGTCGCCAAAAAAGGATGATAATTATTAGAATTGGAGCGGAGCTTGGCAGGACGAGCAAATGAAAGGATGGTATACAAATTGGAAGAAGAGGGGCCACTAGGAAAAAAAATATGGATAGCCGATATGCGTAGTACATGATTTTCCCTCAAGGTTTAATACCTAATCACTCACCTCCACTTACCATATCCTGCTCCTTTGATCTCCCCCAAACTTGAGGTTGTGTATCACTCTCCCTTTCCCTCCCACTCAAAAAAACTCCTATTCTCATATATAATCGGATGGTTGATGCACTCTGGTTCCACCTTCCTCCGTTCTTTTCGTCTTTTTTTTTTTCTCTTTTCTTTAATTCATATCTGTTCTACTTTTTTTTGTTTTTTTTTCTTCCATCGTCATCATTTGCATTATCCCTTCAAAATCTTGAATGGCATTTTGATCGTTCTCTCTCTATATCATCCACATTCGTTTTTTTTTTCCTTCTTTATTGGCTTTGACTAAACTAACATGTCGTATTCTACGCATTATTCACAAGAATTTTACAACTCTACCTTGACTGGACCGGCCTCCATGTCCATGTACCGACACTCTACCCCCGTCCTTGCACCTCGTCAACACATCAAATCCACTGGACCAGAAATTGCTCCTGTCATCGTTCCTTCCATGCCACCTACCTTTCTAGAAAACTACTATCAGCGCTCCCACCAAGTTACGGAACCACGCTACCCAAGAATGATGACTCACCTTGTAAGTAGCCGTCTGTAATTGTTCTTCGTATTTGACCATGCTCATGTGCGTTGTTTTAGCAACCGTATTATTACCCCGTTTCGACCAATCAACCGCGGCCTATCCATCACACGTTGGAAAATGCAACCATTACCTATGACACTTTTGAAACCCGACAAAAAGATTTGGTCAAAGATGTGTTTTTCTCGCCTGCTTTTGGCAGTGAATGTGATCAAGATGAGGTGTCTTCGTCTTCGTCATCCGACACCGCCTCTTCGCCTCGTGAACATGGCAGTGGTCTCTTCTCCCCGCAGGTCTCGCCCTCCGATGTCCTGCAGGAGCAGGATCCACTCTTTTATTTTGGTCTGGATCTCGATACCTCGCTTTTGGATGAACCCTTTTCCACTCACCATCCTTGTCACTTTTCGTTACCTTCCTCCTCGCTGGCTTTATCGCCCGTTGCCTACCAGACCGATTTACCCACTCCTCCCGCTACCGAAGATTACATTCAGTTGACCGGTTCGCTGAAAAGACAACCGGCTTTGGCGGAGGGTCCCGCCGCCAAGAAATATTCCCGTTACATGACTCCGTCCCTGACCCCACCGGCTTCGCCTTTTGATCATGACGATGAAGATGAAAGTGACCTCGATCACCCTTTCGACGATCAAGACGACTCGGAGGAAGAAATCGAAGATCAAGATCGCCACGGACATTATTATCCTCACGCATTACAGGACCCCGTCACTGATCATTTTGGGTTTGACGAAGGGTCATCTGGGGATGAATCCAGTAGTCCCGCCATTGACACTCAGGATATCGTGACGGCTGGCCGCGGTCACCAAGGATGGGATGGTGCAAGTGACGAAGAAGAGGAAGTCGAGGGCGAAAACGACGATCAAGACGAAGATGAGGAGGTGGATGACAGTGATTTGATGGAAAAGGTGTCTCCTCGACCTACGGCGCAACCAACAATTTATCAGATGTTGACGATGGCCAATGTGGATTGGTGCCGTTATTGTGGTACGACGGAAGGCGTGAATTGGCGCCCAGGGCCATGGGGAAAACGGACGCTTTGCAATAAGCACGGATGTGATTACAAAGGCTACGGATTTGCGTGCAAATTGCCCCGTTTGGATTTGACGAGTTTTGCGTCTGAATCCATTGAAGAACGAGACCGCCCTGTACTACAACTATTTTGTTCAGCTTGCCAGCGACCGGAATCTTTTGCAGGCAATGTACTTGTACGATGTGAAGGATGTCCCAAAGCGTATCATCAGAAATGTTGTCCCACCGGCCCTCTCGACGACGACCTTGTCGCAAGTGACACTCCCTGGTTCTGCGAAATGGCCTGCCGTGAAAACGCTCGTCGAAAACGGATCGTAGTCGAATTACCGCGCAAACGCTTACCGCTCATGTGTACACCCAAACCTCACACTTCTTCTTCTTACTCGGACGTGACCAGTCGTCCGCGATCGTCTTCTCGATAAACATCCCGCCTTTTTTCTTTGCAACTTGATTATTTTTCTTTCATATAGCTTGTTTTTTTTTCTCATTTTTCTATAGTATGATATTTTTTTTTCGTTTTCTGTTTTGATCTTCCCCCCCGTTCCCCTCCTCCCTTTTTTTTCGGGGGCTTGCTCTCTTTATTTTGATTTGTTTTTTCGTTTTTCTTTTTTGTGGCATGTATATATGCGTCATTTCTTGTTTATTTATTGTTATTGTTGAAGTATTCTAGGTTACTGTTGTTTCTTTTTTCTTTTTATATGTTCACTCCCCCAACCGGAAAATAATACAAATACATATCTGATTCTCTAGAAGAAAAAAAAATTGATTGTGCCATGATGATGGCCAGGGTCACCATTTGTCAAATGCAGGAGCCATTGGAAATTCTCAAAATCAAGGTTCAAGCTTGTTAAAGTCCGCTCTAATCAATAGCGTTACACGGCGCACAGATTTAGTGAATGAGAACAGAAGGCCATGATAGGAATTGATTGCTTCTTTTAGGAGAACAAAGGTTTGATAAGCATATTTTCCGTACAACCCGTCCTTCATCTACTACTTGAATACAACTAAGAGTATTAATCGAATACCGATGGCAGTCTACAGTATCTTTTCAAAAGACAAAAATGTCTATTCACCTGATATGGGATAATCCTCAACCGCTGACCGGTTTATCTGACACCAAGGGATGCATCCAAACCTTTTTTTTTTCTCGTCCACCCATTTTCTGAGTTTTTTTTTTTTTTTTTTTTTTTTTTTTTTGAATAGTGTTGCCATGTTGCCTTTGCTTACCATTGTACCATGCCAATTAATTTTTTTTTTTTTGAATGTCACATGTCATTGAAAAATAGAAACGACAGGTCGTAGTTTTTTCAAGGGCTTAGCTGTGAATAACCATACACATTCATTTACATTTTGGCAGTCGGTTCACGATGATAGAAATTTCAATACCATGAAAAAGACTGTCACTT
This sequence comes from Radiomyces spectabilis, assembly GCF_025331425.1. NCBI lineage: Eukaryota > Fungi > Mucoromycota > Mucoromycetes > Mucorales > Radiomycetaceae > Radiomyces > Radiomyces spectabilis. The sequence continues at coordinate 200,596 of NW_026251930.1, forward strand.
GGTTACTCAAACAGAAAAAAAAATAAAAATAGAGAGGGTAACAAAGAAACAAATAAGAATAGAATAAAAACGTATATCGTAGGGAATAAGAAAATGGGGTATACACGAAAAAAATAAATAAAAAAAAAGCTGTAATCAACATGTCGTGTCCTTAATTATGCACGTATCCTTTGTTCTTGATCATCACCGAACCCTGAATAACCTGAACCTGCTGCTGATGCTGCTGCTGCTGAAGCTAAAGCTGGGATGGAACGTTGCTCTGTTTCCCAACGATGTCGGAGTTCATCCACACTGCCGCTACTGTGTCGATGGGCCATCTTGGCTCTGGACGCTCGTGTCGGGGTCTGAGAGAGTCGATCAAATACATTGCCCGATGAAGGTGTGCCACAGCGTTCAATTGTTGACATGCTCACGCCACTGGGAGGAGGGAGAGGAGGCAACGATCGTCTGGACGAAGGTTGCCGTGGATACGCCAATGAAGAAGAAGGCGGTAGAGCGTGAACTCGTTGTTGATAAGGATCCATACCTTGATCCACGGCCAAGGGGGCGGCATCGTTCATTAACGAAAGTTCACGGAAAGATGCACGTCGTCTGCCAGCTGCAGGTGGTGGCTGTTGTAACGAATGCGACCGTTTACGAAGTAACGACTGACTCGCTGCCATCACCACCTTGGGTGGATGCATTGTCGGTTGGTGCCACGAATTTTGCGATTGCGATGACGAAAAATCCGATTGCAACGACGAGCGACGTAAATGGCTGCTGCGAATAGACGACGTGGACGAATCACGGTCGGCAGCGTAGCGTGCAAATTCTGCGGGATTCGCCATCGTCATGGGAATAGGAGACTCGGAAGGATCGGTATTGTGTTGTTGCCACGAGATTCGCTTTTGGATCATATTGTAAAACCGGTCAGGTGAAGGCGTCAAGTCACGGGTCATCATCATGTTTCGCACCATCTTATCCATGGGCGGGCCAGAGACCGTGACACTGTTGATGGGTAGATTCGGTTGGGTTGGTGACGGAGTGATAGTAGCTTCCCCATCAAACGACATAGCCGATGAGCCGCGTGAATCATGACCAATGGCCGGTTCTGGCGTACTGATCAAACCGCGAAGTCCATCTTCGTAAATTTTGTCGAAAATGGTATTGCCGTTATTGATATACTCTTCAATTTTAACATCAATAGCACTGTCCTCATCCTCGTGCTGATGCTGGTTGCTGTTTCGATCTTCCAATTTGCGAATACGTCGTTCGTTTTCTACGGTGGTGGCAATAGCTGCGCGTTTCATGACGACCAAGGTGCGACGCAAGTCGAGGACCGTCTTTTCCAGGTTTTGCATCGTCACTTGTCGGTTGCATTCGCTCATCCGAAGATTCATTAGATCGTCCACGAGAGCTTCAATGATTTGTACACATTCGTCAGCTTCCAATGATTTCAAGAGCTTGGTGGTCATATCGTAAGCCATTTCAGGCGCTGCGTGTGATGGAACGCTGTACTGTTCCTCAAAAGCATCCATATCAGCCCATTCATCATTGACGGCATCATCCGCAATGATCTCGTCGGCAAAGGTGACGTGCTTTTCCACTCTTGGAGGAGGCGCCGTTTCCACCGCTCCATCGTCTCCCCGCATCACTTCTCCTGCGGCTTCCGATTGAAGCGCACGAATACGAGCCGACAAATACGAGATTTCTGCCGAGATCAGTTCAATGCGTTCATCCATGAATTCCAGCGCCATGGTGTCCATGGTTTCCCCCGTGTCCCCGGCATTCTGCTTTTCAGCAAGGTACACTTGCTTGCGTTCTTCGACAAGTTCGAGCTTTTCTTCCGCCAAGCGTTCACGACGAAGGAGAAGTTGCTCCATTTCCACCAACGCTTGCTTTCCTTGGATGTACTGACCGACAGCTTTATCCAGTAGTTCCTTCTTTCGTGTGGCGCGAATGTGAACTGGAATGGGATTGATCTTCTTACGTCCAAACCGCCGTGAGAAGCCGTGGTTGCCACGGGTGAGAATGGCAAAACTGCCGCCCATGATGTGCGACACTTTACCGAGCAAGCGTTCATCGAGCACGCCCCCTTCACGCACCGCCTTTTTGAGGATATTGGTAAGCTGTTTCAGCTGACTGGCATTGATCATGACTTCTTCGTTGCGCTTTTTCAACGTCAGTTTTTGTGCTTCATGTTCTCGTTCCAGACGTCGTCGCGCCGAATTCGCTTCCATTTGCTGACGTTGCAACTGCTGAATACGGCGTTCCTGCATCGTCATTTGTTCTTTTACCCGCTCGGTTTCTTGCTTCATGCGCTTGATCATGCGTTTCTTCTCCATCTTCAGCGTTTCGACGTTCACCTTGAGCGATTTCAACATGGTTTCGTTTTGGTTTCGATGCGACTGCATCGTCATGTTGGTTTGAGCATATTTTCGCTTCAACTCGTGGATTTCCGCCAGCAATGCTTTGGTTTTGGCTTCATAGGCATGGCGTATTTCAATGGATTGTTGTCGTTCACGCACTTGATTGGAAATATCGGCTTTGGTGGCAATGTTGGATCGGAGTCGCATCAGGGCTGTGTCACGTTCCTTTTGAAGTTCGCACAGTTGGGATTGCAGCTGATGGATCTTGTCGTCGAATTTTCGTCGCATGTAGGTATATTCGGTTTCGGATTTCTCAAGATGCGATACCAGTTCCTCCTTGACTTTGATGTCCGATTGGATCTGATGCAGCATGCGGGTCAGTTTTGAATTGAAATGAAGTGATTCACGCGACAGCGACGATGGTTTGGAATCCGGGTAACTCGACATGCTGCTACCCTCTGTATTGGAAAATGCCGCCCTGTCTTCAGAAGGCGCGGTCGACCGTTCTTCTTCTGCTTCTTCGTCTTGATCCCATACGGATACGGCCTAGTAGAAAGTAACAAAGAGATGAGTTATGCATGTCATTGGTTTGTAAAAGGTTGGGAATAGAGAGAAGCGGTGTTACCAAAGACTGAATTTCATCCAACATGTCGCGCGCATTTGGCTCGACAGGTGATGAGGCGGAAGAAAACATGCCTTCATCATCGGATGGTGTGTGGCGATGAAGTGACTCTTCCGATTGTTTGAATGCCTGCATCAATGAAATATTGGAGTTTTTCTTAGTACATACAATGATTATGACTAGTCAGGGAATTTTTTGACATACCGTCAATTCATTTTCCCAGGCATCGGGCGATTCTTCCAAAGGCTACAGGATATGCATGAGTTTCCTATTCTTTTCCCTTATTTTCTGTCTCGTCCGGTTTCTTACCTTGATGAGCTGAAGAATTTCCATACTTTTGCGGATATCGGCACGCGCTTTGGCAATATGGTCTTTAACTTCTTGTCTTGTGTGTTCCTGAGAGTCTTGGCTGAAGCCTTCGTCTTCGTCTTCATATTCAATGACACTTGAACTGGTACGTGTACGGGCTGCTATGCGGGGCACATTGGACCGTCGCGTGGATCGAATGGAGTGGGCGGTCATGCTGGTGGCGCTTGAGGTGGCGCTGAGTTTGCCTTGACGACGACGGCGCACCGTACGACGACGACGTTGACCGGACATGCTAGCTTCGGTACTGGGTTTGGTGGAGCTGGAAAAACTGGCGGAATGGGTAGGCAAGGTGCTGGCCATCGCCATGGCTTGCATGGACGGTTTCACATTTTCGAGGAATGTCAATCGATCACGAGTGTCACTCAATTCATTGGTTAGTTCCTGAATGGTGCGCTGATATTTGACAATCATGGGATGCGTTTGCAAACGCGATGAGGTCGTCTCGTCCGCCGTTACGGGATTGTCTGAAATTGGCTCGTCGCTTGCGTTTTCCATGAATTCGCCCAGTTCACGTTCCATCAAAAGGGTGTCTCGTTCACTGGTTGCTTGAATTAATTCTGCCGACATGTCCTGAAGCCGTTCGCGCAAACGCGCCATTTCAGCTTTCAGCGTGCGTACATCGTTCTCGCGGTGATTGGCCGATCCCGCATAATGGTCGGTGGCGTCTTCTGCGCGCATGGAAGCAAGTTCCATGCGTAGTCGCGTGACAAGAGCGCGAAGCTGGTTGACTTCGATAGAGCTGCCGGCAAAATCCTGATTAATGGTGACCCGGTTCTTGATATTCCGAGCACGATTAGCGTATTTAAGGGTATTTAATGTTTCCATAAAATTGGTATCGGAAGGTGAGACACAAGCCAGCATCAGCGTTCGACTGTTGCCGCCCAGAGAATCTTGCAGTAACCGTGTCAATTTGCTGTCACGGTAAGGTATATGGGCTGCTCGTCGATGCTCGTCGCCCAACGCAGAAATGACATTGCCAAGCGCAAGTAATCCCGCATTGATAGCGATGCCTTCTTTTGCTCGATCTCCTTGAGCATTTGTTCGTTTCAGCTAGGTGAAGCAAAAGTCAGTCTTACGAGTGGTGCTCACAACCTTGGGAGATTGCTTCTAAACAAAAGCAAAAACGAGAGGGTAGTGGATACGTACTCGTTCTGAGCCTGCTAAATCGACAAAATGGAATTTGCTGACAAGAGATTTGGCGACTTTGCCATTGCCGTTTTCTTCAGGGCGTTGTTGTTTTAGTATGACTGAAAAGATCGCGTGGGAACGGGAAGACACCGTGTTCATATCGGTGGAACCCGTTGTTCGACATAATGACCCCTTGGCCAAGAAGCTAATAGAGAAAGGAACAAACGCATCAATATATGGATAGATTTTTGCGGATGTGGGGAGGCGCGGGAAGGGGGGGGGAATGTTTTAGCGTACCCTAATAGTTCTTCAGGGCTGTAACATCGTTCTTCTTTGACACCGCTCCAGTACACGTTACCGGCGATATCTTCTCGTATGGTGACTTCGACGGCGCTTGTGGAACTGCCGGATTTCTTTTTTTGCATGGTTTGTGGATTCAGGAGATCAATGAGTTCTTCGTTGTAGAGCTCCAAGAACGACACATAAATCTCGTAGCTGTAATCTGGGTCTTCATCAACACGTTGCTGTACGGTTCTGAACAACTCGACAATGCATCGTGGCACAATGCCTTCTAAAATCGTTCATGCGTTAGTATAGTATGCCAATTTTCCACCAATGGCACTCGCATATCAACAAAAATAAAATAAAGCGACGATCATGCGTATGTTTGATCTACAGACTATTTACCTTCATCTTCACTATTGGCATTGCTGGCCAAGCCAGTTCCCATACTGTGGGTTTTACCGGACCCCGTTTGACTAGCATTTTAAAACAAATCACCGTAAGCAACGTAAAGTACCAAAAAACAAAAAAATAACGCCGCCATCCGTGTTTCAACAGTGCGTTATTCTATTATCTACTATCGTGTAGGATGAAATGAAAATATATATAAATATAAAAAGCGCATACCCGTAGGCCAAGATAGTCGCATTGAACCTAATATATCCAAAGAATAAACGTCATTATTTTTCTTTTTGGTGATCTCGTGGTTTTTAATCCAGAGAGGCTGAGACGACGTTTACCCATCGACAAATTTATGCAATAGTGGGGCTGCGGCGGTAGAATAAACGTGGGACTGGCCCACTGTAGTATCGAAAACATGATCGTAGGTGAATGACTTGTCGGTGCCAATGAGCACTTGAGGTTCGTTGGGAATGAACGTAAGGCATTCGCTGCAGTTACTGAGTTGTTCTCTGTGTGTCAGTGGCCTAACACGCAAGGCGACCCTAACAACCAAAATGTCATATCCGAGGATACAGTGTCAGTCAAGTCAAATACGATGGTTGACTTGTTACCAGTAGGGTGATATTTGAGTGTTCTTTTTGTCTTATCGATTTTTCACTACCTTACTGCTGTTGAGGTCATAAAAGAGAAAAAAAAGTGTGCAAGTTTGAGAAAGCGGATAAATAAATAAATAAATGAAAAAAAAGAGATGAAAAAGATAGAAATGATCACAAAACGGATTGTGTGACTATAAAGTTGACGGATACTGTCCGATGAGCCGCTTATCCTTTCAGAGACGATTCTTTTTTTTTTTTTTTTTTACACCCTCCGTGCACTGTCAGGTCAATCAACAAATCATTAACGCAACATACTTTTGATTCTGTATTCTCTTGTCCAGCCTTATTCTTTTCTTCTGGTTTGCTTTTTTCTATTCATTTTTCGATGAGCGTTTTTTTTTCAGAGTTCTTTATCCCGTTCCCTCCTTTGTCCTCTTGTTTATCCAACATGCAAAGCCCCTGAAACCAGTGCAAGTAAGAATTTTTTTTTCTATGCTTGCAACTATTTTTTTTTCATATGGTAAACCCGCTCCCCCAATCTCCTCTTTTGTACCTCCTCCTTTCTGCCTGAGCAATCGGTTAGCTCCTCAGTAAAGAGCATGGCTATCTTCATGAGCATCGGTACGTTGGAGGCTATAGTAAACCTAGCTTTGCGGTGATATTTACTAGTCCGCTCTGACAACCGTCCAACCCGGCATGGCGGGCACTGAAAAAATGCCAGCCCTGAAGAAAAAAAAAAGTAACAATATAACTGATGGCACGACTGGTCGACTAGCCAACCCGCTTTGCAGCTCGGTCGCATGGGGATTGATTAAACATCACGAAAAAAGAATAGAGAGTAAAAAAAAACACCCAAGCGGCTCAAGTCACAATAATCATAACAATAATACAGTAATTGCTCCTTCAGAAAAAAAAGGCCTATATGGAAAACAATGACATGTTGTTGTAAAAGACAGGGAGGCCAAAAGAGAAACAAACATACAGTAATATCATGGAGACAGCCCGTTCAAGATGCCTAACATTGAGGTTCTTGTATCCTTTTCTTTTTTTGGGCTTGTTTGGGTCCATCGATTCATAGTCCGCATGCATAAATGAGGTTTGTGTTTTAATACAGTTGAAAAAAATGCAAGGAAAAAATAGAAACGAATAGGTGATAGGTCAAAAAAAAAGAAATCGGTTGGGATATATACAATGAAAGCGTATCTTCTAATCAGAGTCATCGTCGTTGTTATTGCTGTGGTTGGATGCATCGTTGGTGCGCTTGCGTTTCTTTTTGATGTTTGGTTTACGTTGCTCCGCTTTGCGTTTCAAGGAACCTTTTACACTCTTTTCAATCTCCTCGTCCATGGCCGCTTTGCGAATAAACACAAACGTCTTTGGCTCAGCCGACACGATCTCTGCATTATCCGATTTGCTGACCCCTTTCTTGAATCCAATCGTACGACGATGCTCATACCCGGGGAAATCCTCACAATGGAAAGCATACGTTGTTTTCACCGCGAGTTTGCCCGTCGATTTCGCCAGTCCACGGACAGACCACAAATTGTAAGGCTTACATGTTTTCGTTGTCACGTGGATTTCGCCTTCAGGCAATGGATCTTTGTAATCGTCGTTGTGCTGCTCGGTATCCTCCTCGTCTTGGTCAATGTCCTTTTCAAGCCCCTTGGTTTTTCCATCCGATAAAAGAGGCTCGGCCGACAAAAAGAACTTTGATAGTAATTCCTGATTCGCCAGTACATTGCGATCCTGATCCTTGATACCGAGACCTGCGTGGGGAAAGTTGAAGACGATCTTTGAGAAGCGATGCTTTTTCAGTGCCTTTTCTTTGGCCAACTGAGTCGCATCCACTTCAAACAGCACAGTGCCGCCCATGACACGCACCGCTTCAATGTTGTCTTTTGCTTCATCGCCGTACTTTTCATACAATACCGCCTCGGTATCGTAACATGTCGCGAACAATTGTTCGGAGCCTTCCGTAAGGTAGTGATCCACCAACGATCGTGCAAATGAAAAGTTGCCTTCGCCAATCAGGAGAATCTTATCTGCCGAGCTGTACTGCGGTTTGGGTCGTGGCGTACCGGTCTTGCCCACCACATTCTTTTTAGACTTTTCATATAGTTCCTGCCGCTTTTTCGCCTTTTCTGCAGCCGCGTTTTGCTTGGAAACCTTGGTCAACAATTTGTTAAGGGTTTTTCCCAACTTTTTCTTTTTCGGAAGACGCATATTGAACAAGCAGAAAAAATAAAAATAAAGACAAAATCTGTCCAAGAGACCACCAGATCCACACACACACACAAGCCACCGCCTTTCAGACCTTCCGCTTCTGGCGGAATCTTAAATTTTGGTCGAATCTCCAAAAAATGTAAAAATGTGTCTATTTCGTTGATTTCAGCACAGGCTTTGGAATAGCAAAATATTCATATAAAGTGTCTCGCACAGGTTTGATTTGATCCACCGAATCCGCCCTGCAGCAAAACAACATGTGGTTTGGTAAGTGGGTCATGTGAAGGCAATGTCAACTGGGTGAGTTATCATCTTACCAGTCCGTCGTGGTGAGCACCTCTTCCGCTGCCATAGTCCCATCCGTCATGTCTTCGGCATCCAGTAAAGATAAATAGGTATATAACTGGTCTGACGCTTCCATGCGAATCTTCATAACGAATAAAATTAGTTTGTTTTTTGTCTTTTTGTTATATGCAAGGAACCACTTACTCGAGGAAAAGCATGAACCAAATACGATAGCATTTGTTGCATGGCACGGATTTTGACTTGGGTGCCATTCATATTCATCAACCCCACATATCTATACCTCAATGTGAGATTTGCCTATCCCTCCAATTTTTTGTTCCTTCCAAATATTACATTTTGATAACTGCCAGCAATTTGCGAATGGATTTACACCGCAGAGCTTCTTTGCGAGTACTTTGTAGAATTTTGCTATGGCTGTTAAGCATTGTCAGCAACTACTTTTCAGCAACTTTTTCGCGAAATCCCACTTACATGGATTCTTTGCTAATTTTTGTGAACACAGCTGATTCGTATAATAATCCGACGACATCCAGTAGAGGAATAGTGACTCGGTCTTGTTTTTCGTAGTTGGCAAAGATTTGAAGGATATCGGTGGCGACAAGCTCCAAGCAAAGATCTGTTTCGTCTGCCGTCACCGGCAGCCGATCTGCGTAATCGATGAGACAAGCGCTCGAATGACGAACCTAAGTGAATGACAATAGGTTAATTAAAAAGGACGCTTTTTATTTACCATAGAACACTAGCTTCTTACCAATGATTCTGTCATGCCGCCTGCACTAGCAATCAGACCCGTCAACAGATCAAATCGATATTCAGGCAACGCCAATAAATTCACCATGACAGGATACAACATGGCCGGCGAAGACCAATCGAGATCTCTGGAATAAAAAGAGAAAAAATAAAAAGCAACATGGTTATTGGATGAAATCTTTCTTTGTACTCGCGTCCTTTCTTTTCTTACTTTGCAATGTATTTTTCCAACATAGATTGTCCCGGTATGTCCAGAGGAATTCCTTGTTTCGCATAGATAAAATCACGGATTACCGTGCCGGCATTGGCTCTTACTCGATCAATGCGTTCCACGCCCTGTTTTAGCAAACCGGCCATGATTTCTGCCTTCTTGGCCGACGACACGCAGGTCAAGGCGCCTGCACACTGTAACTGAACTAGGCGCGGAATGAGGGACGCCAAACAATCCATGCTCGCCATACGCACCCAAGACCCCACATCACCGCGTTGATCGGTGCTGTAATCCAGCAAACACGTCTGCAACGTCTGCAATATGTGCTCGTGATCACATTCGGAAACTGGAAACCGTGTACGAAACTAGTCAGTTGCCACAGTGGTGGTATTCTAGAAACAGGTTCACCTACTCAGTAAAAGATCATTGTTTTCCAGTTTTTCCAGGAGATGCGATAGACCAATCACAGCATTGCGCTTGGATTCAGCGTCGTTGGCTTGCTGCTCTTCCTGCAAATCTGATGAGCATCACATGTTGTGCATCCTCAACACCAAAGTTGGCTCAGTAAACAAGACTTACATGCATGCGTGTAGCGCAACAAAGTGCCATAATCACGTTGTGAAGCCAAGCGTGCCGTTCTACAGCATGGAAAGAGAGGGTTCCCAGAGCTAAAGCATACCCTCGTCTTCCGTAAAGAAAGCGCGTGGACGCGATCTTGTTGATACAGTCATCCAGTTCTTCTTTGGACAGAGGATACGTCGCATAAAGAGCACCAAATGCGTAGACGGCATGCTGCTGCACATTCTCTTCTTTACGCTCCAAGGACGTATGAACCAGAGTTTTCCATGCCATCAATGTCGTTGACCCCTCCACATCCAATACAGGGAAGTAGGTCCGTGCTAAACATTCTACCAAGTGGCATGCCGCTTCACGCACATGCTCTGAGCCAAACGTGGTCAGTGAACGAGGCGGAAGTAGGGCCGTAATGCATGCAATGGACTAGGTAAACGGTGAATCATCTGCACAGCCTAGTCGAACGGCAGAAAATAGCTTACCTGGATGAGACTTTGCTGGCTCTGCCAATGGTGATCAAGGACCGTGTCCTGCTGACGGCACGAATACAGTGACAAGCATATTTCGGCGACGGAGAGCATGGCTCCGTGGGATATTTGCATATCTTTGGAAACGGCCATGGGTATCTAATGGTCCTGAGTGTGAACAAAACCGGTGGATCGCCACGAGCATATAGAACAGTATACTTGCCAATATAGGGAGAATATTGTCGATAAAATACATGGGTGCCAATGGAACCAATAAATGGATGGCTTGCGACGCAAGGATACGCATGGTCTTATCCCAATGTCGCGCCGTAACAGTGACCAAATGATCAATGAGTGGATAACGATACTCTTCAAACCTGGATGTCGCAGGTATGAGGACCATATCTTTCTTTTTTCATGTTATTCCCCACTGACTCAATTGGATGAAACTTACTTGGCTATCTCTACCGCCACATGCATAAAAGCATTGGTTCGGTTGCCCACAGAGAAGTAATCTGCGATTTGAATGATCTCAATACCGCGTGGAAAGATACCCTAGAAGGGATGTACAAAGTGAGCAGAGGTGTGATGGTCATCTTTGGGACCAATGGGTGTTACCTGTCGCCCAACGTTTTCTTGAAACGCGGCACTGCTTGCTCTGCGGACGTTGATCTCTCTGTCAAATACTGACACTACGACCAAGTTTTGAGCGATTTCTTGGACGAAAGGGACGAGAATGTGAGGCGCATAGGCACGAGCAAAGGACCAACAAACGTAACAAGCCGCATCCCTCACATGCGATCCGATGGAATGTGATCCACGTTTCAGATCGAACTTGAGTCCCTACAGACCAATCCATGTCAGAAGAAAACCGCTTTTTTGAAGCCAGTTCAAGTGATGGTGTTTACATGAATAATCCATGGAATGGTCTCCTTGAGACGATCCGGCAACAGTAAACCTCGTCGAGCCAATTCAGCGACTGCCAACGACGCGCCGTGCCAGGTATTGTCCGATACAGCCGTAAGATCCAACTTGTTCGTGGTTCGATTCACCAATGTATTTTCCTCAAACAATTCCAATAACGATCTCACTACATCCTGCGCCAAATCACGCGGTAATCTCTGTGTAATTCGTCCTATTCCTTTGGCCGCCGACCATCGTACAATGGTATCCTACAGTGACAGCGGTATCAGTGATTGAACGGCCGTCGTGATGTTGTTTTCCTTCTATACCTTGTCACGCAATCCACCGAGCAAGATCTCAATAATTACTTCCAAATTATCTGGAATGTCGTCGTCGTCCTCATCGTCGTCGCTTTCCTCTTGCTTCTCTGTCGCTAGTCCAGCTTTCATCGTGTTATCGCTCACAGGTACCGTGCCTTCAAGATTTTGACGCAAGGATCGATTGCCTGATCCCAGGAGATTGTTTAGTACGGAAACAATGAGAAAGATACCATCGTATTACCTCGCTGGTATCGCCACGAAGCCACTTTCGGTTTAAGGTAGCATAAACCGACACGCTGGGTCAATTTCATGCGAATTTTTCGAATCAGGGAATTATTGGCAAATCGGTCACACAAAGCCGGCATGGATAATAAAGGAATCATGAAATCGTCCAATGTGGGTAACAAGGCGGATCGAGGCGAAATTTGAAAGGTGATACACAGACTCGTGAGAATTCCCGTCGCCTACGATAATAAAAGTCGCACTCAGTCTTTGCCTGTTGTCCATACATTATTGAGCCGTCCATGTGCATTTACCTCGAAAACATCGGCATCCTCATTTAATCGTTTCATCGACCACTCGATAAAAGGCACGAGATAATTGCCGCAAAGATCTTGGCTACGCATCAAGGTCAGCATCTCCAAACCGGGATATCCAGCATTGCCATAATTAACGCTTACCGACTCAACAATCTCGCAACAAGGATACTCGCACCATCCCGCTCCTTGCCTGTTGATTTTAGATAATGTTTACATAATGCGAGCATTCTGTCAATCAAGGGAATCTAAAGGAAGTTGGGATGTGAATGGCCAAGGACGGTACGGCACGGGCGTGAGTAAGGACGGCTACGATACCTGTGATTCATGCTCGGAACTGCTGTCGACGCGTTTCAGATCAAAGGGAATCATGCAGATCAGCGACAGCCAAATAAGACCAATGTACCGGCTCTCCCAATAGTCTGGAATGGAAGTGTCCAGCGAACTCAGGAAATCAAATACCGGTTCCAGATCACTCACTTCATGCGACATGAATTTGACTATTCATTTGAATGGTTTTTTTTTTTGGAAGAGGGAATAGTCAGCTACTCTCCCATTGTTTATCTGTCATGGATCGTGTATCCTGATTTACCTATGGTTTTGTAGCCGCGTGTCTTGCTTAACAGGTAGAGGTAACGGAAGAGAGCATGCGTCGCTTCCGGTCCAGCTGGGGTGGTCTGCTCGATATCTTGGCGGAGTTTGGCAATGACAGGCTGAATCAGTGCGTCGAGATGAGGATCGAGAAGATGAGCTTGTTCCTGGTACGTATCGAACTGCAAGATGCCACGATTCGAGTGAGTAACGGTGTCAGCTCATCCTAATATCTCTCTCTCGCAAACCTACAATGTCATTTAAACGCTTCAATGCGGCTGCACCCGACTCGGGATCGTGCACAAGAGCATCGACCAGTTGGAGTGTTTCTTTTTCGTGTTCAAAATAACTTTTCGTTTGGACGCAAGTGTCGTCATCGTAATCGTCTTGTTGAGCATCCATTGTGAATTGCTACTACCAAACTGCGCAAGAAAACCGGTCAAAGCCGAGGGTATATGTGAGTACACTTGCAAAAGAAAAAGAAGGTCGAGCCAAGTGGCAGTAAAAAACACGCCGAAAAAAAAAAGTTAAATCGTGCGTCTCCCACAAAGGGAACTTTGAACCCAAAATTGGAAAACCGCCTCTTTTGTCTGTATTTTCATGATTCTCGTATCCTACAAGCATGAATATAGCACCCAGAAACCGATTAGCCCACCGAACCTTTTTTGATTTATCCAGGGCCGCCACAGTGCGAGAAAGTGCGGCAGTTCGATTACGTCAGGCTGCCAAAGGTACCTAAAAGAACCCCTTCCACTGCACAAAGTCGCATGCTCATCACGTTTTTTTCGTTGATGGTCCATTGTCTGACAGATGGTAACATGGCCGCTGTCAAACGACTCATTACACAAGTGGCCAACATTCAAAATCCTGATCCTGATAACGGCTAGTAAGTATTACCACTCTTTTTTTGCTCTGTTATTGCCTCAAGTCAGCTCACTAGCTATGCTCGTCTTTGCCAGTACTACCCTCATGTATGCAGCTCAACATGGTCACCTCGAACTGGTAGAATTCCTGCTGGAAATGGGCCACGAGGAAGAAGTGATATCCGTGGTAAAGAACCATCCACACAACATGCTTGTCTTGCTAGATAATTGATTTGACCGACTTCTTTTTCGCGCAAGGATAATGAAGGCATTACCGTGCTCATGATTGCCGCCATGCATAATCACGAAGAGGTAGGTGTCACCAACATCCTGAAAAGTTCCTCGGCGATTGCTCATATGGTGCAAGATATTTTACAACTACGTGATACGATACCCCGAGTGTATCCATGCCATTAGCAAAAATGGGTGGACCGCTTTATTATATGCAGCGGAAAATGGCAATGCCAATCTTGTCAACGTAAGTCCTTTAATTCCAGTCGACTTTTAAATTTTTTATGTCACTCGTTGCAAAAAAAGTTTAATCGAAATCTATGGATAGTACCTGCTATCTATATCCGCCGACATTGACCATGTGGATAATGAAGGCAACTCGGCTTTACATCATGCTTCGGCTTGGGGTCACACCACCGTGATGGAGTTACTCGTGGTAAATGCTTTGATTAGGCAAGATAATCGCTTACCGACCCTTATTGATGATTGATAATTTCATAGTCTCAAGGCTGCAATGTCGATTTACAAAACGATGCACGGTTTACAGCTTATGATTATGCTTACAGCAGTGCTGTGCAAGATTATTTAAAAGGTAATTCACTTTGAATGCCATATGGCTAGGTACAGTGTGCATAGTTTTCTAAGATTTTTTCTGTAGCACTTTCACAAATGCCATTGAACGATGATTCTTCCTTCTCCCTATCACATTCTTTAAAATACAATGCCTCGGCTCGTCCATACCCATCTTCTTTAATGAGCGGTGTGCATCCCAGTCTCACCACCGTCGCCATGACTCGCGGGACGGACAGTTTTGACTCACCTACGCCTCGTGCTTCCACTTCATCTTCCTCCAACGGCATTGCCATGGCCACCAGTCCACGTGGATCCCAGTTCCAATTTAGCACCATCAGTGGCAGTCCGTCCTCTTATTCTGATCCGGAACGGCAACGGGCTTACAGCATTGGTGATAGATCCACAAGAACACGCTAAATATCTGAGGCACAAATCATCCAATAAACAAAATGAAAAAAAATAATTATAGAGAACCATGATCCTCACATAACGTGCAATGAAGAAGAAAAAAGTGTCACACATTTTACTCTATACAACATAAAAAAGCAAGTGGTATGATATTATAGTTTCCATGACTATTTCAAATGGGTCAATCATCAAAACTGAAACCCAGCGGTGAAAGGAAAATAAACAAAAAAGCAAATGTGTATCAATCATTAGTAGAGGATATATCGAGAGAAAAAAGGGGGGTAAGAAATACGATAAAGATTAATCATCTGTACAAGGGAAGAGAAAGAAAGGAATGGCGTGGTCGTAAAGCGATGTATGATAGCTAAAAGAGATAATAATAAAAAATGAATGTACGGAGAGGGTGTATGATTGGTAAATGCAAAAAGAGATGAAGAAAAAGAAAGCTCCTTATTTTGGATTTAGAAGCACATAAACTTGTTCTTCTTGTTCATTAGTTCTTCCATACGACTTTCGAGGATGTGACGCGCCTTTTCGGCTTTTTCTTTCAGCTTCTTTTCTTTCTCTAGTAATTCTTCTAGTTCTCGACGTTCTTCTTCGGCTTGTTCGGTGGTAGCCTTTTGCTGAGTCTGGATTTGCGTTACTTGGGCACGCAGGTTCTGGATTTCCAAATTGCACGCTTGCTTTTCGCGATTCAGCACGTCCAGTTGCTTCTTCACATCGCGCACCGAGCTTTCAGACCGCGACAGTTGCGTTTCCAACTTGCTAATCACTTCCTGATGTGCACGCACATCGTTTTCCGCGACTTGCGCTTTACGCTGTAAGGAACGCACAATCTTGTCGTACTGCTCCGACGTCAATGTATTGTTCATCAGAGCATCGCTGAAACTAGTGGAGCTCGAGTTCTGGCGCTGCAGTAATGGTGATGAGACCGACCGTGTAGGACCAACCGATGGTGAGCCGGGTAAACTGCTTGGAGAAACAGGGATCGGCGGTAGAGGGGTGGGAATGGGAGGAAGAGGGTTGGAAGGTGGCGCCGACGGTGGAGGAAGGTTCGCTACAGGTGTCACCGATCGATTCCGTAAACTGGAGTTGGGCCGAGGTGTGAGTTCGGATCGCATTGAGCTGGAAGAAACCCGTTTGCTGGCTTCATCGTCCTCGGGTAACGTCATGGATCGATACGAGCTGGATTTTTGCAATTTCAGGCTGGTAGACGACATGTCGCGTTGAAGTTTGTAGTGCAAACTGCTGTTGGAAGGCGATACGACGCGCGGAGTCTGTGGTGGCGAAGTGTAGTTGGACGATTCCCGGCTTACGACGTGGGAATGGCTGCTACGTGGCATGACCTGCTCCATTTCCTTCTCCAAACGATCATTAGCCGCCGTCAGTTTCATCACTTCCAGTTCCAAGTTTTTGGTTTCCAGCGTCAGTTGGCTTCGTTGCAGCACAAGTTGCGCTTCCAAATCATCCACATGCATTACCAACTGCGAATTATCCTCGGTCAACTGAGCAATCTTATCAATCAGCTCCTGCTGTCCTTGAGGATCTTGCAATTTCTTCGCCAACGCATGCTTGAATTCGTCCCTGTCCATTTGACTCGCGCGACTTTTGCGTTTCTCTTCCAGATCCGACACCGCTTTGGTCAGCCGGGTCAAGTTTTCGTCTTTTTCCCGGATTTGCGCTTCCTGCTCCTCAATTCGTCGTAACAAATCTTGACCGTTTGTACTGCTCATGGAACTGCGTTCCGTGTGACTCCATGAACTGCTTTCGCGACTCTTGTCGGAATCCGACGTTCGTTTTCTCGCCTCTTCGAAACTGGACACTCGGCGTCGCGTCGTCAACTGTTCTTGTAACATTTGGATCTGACCGGATTTCTGAGTATGACTGGCAATGGCTTCTTCCAACTGCTGCTTCAACGTCTCCACCGTTTCTTTCAACGACGTAATTACATGTTCCTGGTCTTGGTTCGATCGTTGGCTGGTTTCCAGATCTTCATGCAATTGGTCCAACTGGCGTTCCAATGTGGTTCCTTGCTCTTCCTTGGCATGCTGCAACGTTTTCAGTTTCTCTTGCAAATCAACAATCATGCCAGAAGCATCATTCGCCGCCACCAGTTCACGGTGGGTCTCGATTGTCTTTTCCATCTCTTCAATCGTCTTTTCCAACCGTGCCACCTTTTCGGTCGCTTTCTCACAACTGCGCTGGAGCTTGTTCATCTCGTCTTGTTTCTGCGCAAGCTCTTGAATAGCGTTCTGGTGGTCTTGCTGTACTTTCGTCAGCGTCGTTTCGAGCTGGTTGACATGGTCATCCAGGTGGGCTAATCGCTCCAGTTCCGCTTGATGATGCTTGTCTTGCTGCTGCAACTGCTTCACCAAAGCGGCTTGTTCTTCCAAGGTGGCTTTAGCGTCGGCAAGCTCGCTCTCCAACACTTGTGTCAATTGGTCGTTGTCGGACGAACGGTCTTCCATGGCTTGAAGGGAGGCAGTATGTTCTTTCTTTTGCGTTTCCAAAAGGTCGGTGATGCGTTGCTGTTCCTCGTACGCTTCTTCGCGGAGCAGACACTTTTGCTTCAAGTCATCAATCAGTTGCATATGTTTGGCTGAAACGGTTTCTTGCTTTTGCAAAAGGCCATCGACGATGTTCAACAACATCTCCAATTCCTTCTTTTCCAATCCCATGCCATTGATTTGGCGCAAGAGATTGCAGACTTGAACTTGCATTTCTTGGGCAAATTCGGTCTTTGCAGTGTTTTCTTGCTCCAATTGAGTGATCTGACGATCGCGGACGGCCAGCTGTTCCTTTAAACCCAACGTCATTCGTTCCATTTCTTCCAATTTCAACTCCAAGCCAACAATGATGCGGTCTTGCTTCTCTTCTACCAAACGCAGCGCATGCAGATCCAGCTTGACTCTTTCCAGTTCTTCCAATCGCAACCGCAGTGTGAGCTGGGTGCCCTGTTCTTGTTCCCACATGTGTTTTCGCAAATCTTGGGCACTCATTTGTGCCTCGGCCAACGCTTCCTTCATAGACTCTTTATCGGCCGTTAATCCATCGATAGTGGCTTGCAACTGTTCAATGGTGGACAGAGAGGTCGCCTGTTCTTCCTCATGAAGCTTCTTTTGCTGCTCCAGTTCCTGTTTGGCATTCTCGACGGTCTGATGCAGTCGCTCAATTTCGTGTGCCTGGGTGTCCCGCAACTCGGCCAATTCACGATGCATGGTCTCGACATCGGCCAATCTGTGTTGCAGCTCATCCACTTGGGCCGTCTTTTCCGCGATTTGGCTTTCCAGTGTTTGCGTTGATGCCTCGGATGCCGTATCGCTGTTTTGGTTTTTGTTGGGTTGGTCAACCTGAGCTTGGGCTAGTTTGGCTTCCAATTCAGCAATGTGGGCTTCGTTGGTGTGTCCCTGTTCGGTCAGTTGGGCTAAGTGGTGTCTTAGTTCGGCCAAGTTGCGACTCTCGATTTCGTGCATGGTTTCGTATTCGGCGATTTTAGCTTCTTGAGCTGCCAACGCATGATCCGAGTGAGCCAAAGCGGCGCGGGCCATGGCCAACTGTGACTCGAGTCCCGAAATGGATTTTTCGTACTCTTCAATGACCGGTTCCACCAAATGTTGAAAGTCGACATTGGATAGCCCAGAATCTGTTTTTGATGATCGTGGACTTGTCTGTCTTGCGTGGCGTTTATTGGCGAGGGGCGATTTCACGTTGGCTTGTTGCCGACTCTGGCGCAATTCGGTTTCCACCAGTTGATTGCGTTCGCGCGTGACAGTGACCTCGTTGTGCAGTTCTTCAATTTGGCGACGCAAGTCTGCTACCAAGGCTTGATTATTATCAAATTCCATGTCAGGCACAGTAATGGTGGTCGTGGCTGAAGAGGACGGACAGGTGCTGATTTGAGGGTGATCGTGGTCGGACAAGGACGACGAAGGCGATACATCGGTATGATGAACGAAATGAGTCAGTGGTTGCTTGGGCGACGTTGGCGGTCCGTGGGCTTTGAGGGTGCGAACTTCGGCTTTCAGTTTGGCGATCAAGCCTCGCAAGTAATCAGCGTTATCATTGGTCATCCATTCTTCGGCTTCGTTTCGTTCCGTCTTGTTCTTGATACTGCGTGCTCGATGAGCGTATTTGATGGTATTAACAGTTTCAGTCAAATTGATTTCGGCAGGACTGACACATGCGATCATGAGGGTGGTGGCGTTGCCACCCAGTGAGTCTTGAAGCAACCGGGTGAGTTTGGAATCGCGGTAAGGAACATGGGTGGAGCGTTTGCAGGGATCGGATAATGCAGAAATCACGTTACCCAAGGCTAACAGGCCTGCATTAATATTGATGCCTTCCTTTCGGCGATCACCTTCAGCGGCGGTTCGCTTTAATCGCTCGGATCCCGCCAAATCCACAAAGTGGAACTTGGAACTCAGCACCATCCATTCACCGTCCTCTTCATCGGCAGCGGCGGCACCAGTGGGTTTAGGCCCATGGTTCTGTTTCTCCATTTGACCGACCATGGCTTTTACATTGAGTGTACTGGCGCGGCGACTCATGGGGAAACTAGCCATGGACGAACGAGACGAGGCCGGACTGGGACTGGTTTCGCGTCGACGTTGGGATTTGGCTTCGCTGGCAGGTACCCACTTCTCCTGCTTCAGGGTGACGGAAAAAATAGCGTGTGATCGCGAAGATTTGGCATTCATGTCAGTTGACCCTGTGGCTCGGTTCTGAGTTCCCATTTGCAGGTATCTAGAAAAAAAAAAGTAAATGAACATCTTGCCCTTAATTTTTTTTTCTTTTTCTGAACAAAGTTCACCCAGCTGCATGCATGAAATCTGTACCTCAAGACATCTTCGGTGGTTCCCACAGCTACCTCCTTAACGCCTGTCCAATAGATGTGACCCTTTGTATCTTCTCTGATAGTAACGGCTGGTCGTTCCGATGGTGGTGCAGGATTAAGCAGGTCAATGAGTTCTTCATTATAGATCTCGACAAAGGAGACGTGAACGGTGTAACGCGGTGCTTTGCTATTGTCATTTTTCTCAGGAGGGTTTAATCCGGATGGCCGCCTTACTGGCGTCACCATGGACGTTGGTCTTAATTTGGCCAATGACGTGGTGCGTCGCGGCGCACGTAAACCCGAGGTGAGAGGAAGACTGTTGGCCGAAGGACGTCGTGTGGAAGATTGGGATGTGCAAGGTGAAGTGGGTGTGGGTTGATTTTTCTGAAGCCGTTGGAATAAAGCGGTCATGGCGCGTGGAATGATACCTAAACATAACAAAGTTAGATGCAAGTTTAAGGTCCGACGCGAATAAACATAAAAATAAAAAGCATTAACAAATAGTAAACAACGCGCATCCATCAACGTCGCCGATGCACCAAGTTTATGTAATGTATTTGTTTGTTTGTTTCTTTTTTTTTTGTTATCTTTTGGCAAGTGCGTTTGTAGTTTACCTTCTTGTTCGGGATCCGGATGCCGTTCGCAATCCATAGCAGTCCCCATGGAATAAGTTTTGCCAGATGAGGTTTGGCCCTGTGGGTGGTGTAGGTGTGATAGGAGGAGAGACCAAAAAAAATAAATTGGGGAGGTCAATTTAGGGTTGGCTTTAAATTAAATCGAGCACTACTCACATAAGCCAAGATGGTAACGTTGTAACCTGGGATCAACGTGAAAAAGGGTCAAAGATGAGATTTGATAACACGGAAAAGAGCGTGGTGGGTTTTGGAATGGGAAAAATAACCTACCATCGAGAAACCGATCCACGAGGCCGGAGGCGACACCCAGAAATACTTGTTCTTGGGTACTCTCTGTGTCGAACATGTAATCGAATGTAAACGACTTTTGATGGGGCACAATGGTGATGGTATTGTTAAATGTTTTTAACACATCAGAATTGGTCGATTGAGAAAATCGTGGTTGTAGTCGATCTTGTTGTGTCAGAGGCCGGACGCGAAGAGCTATTTGTTGATCATGTAAAGGTTGACATTCGTAAGGATAATATAAAGTTTTCCAGCAGGATAAGTGGATTTGCGAAACAATGATGATATTCAGATCAACCGCATCATAATGAAAGATCGTCCATAAAATAATAAGAACACAACATCGAATCGGTTAATAATGCGAATCACTTTTTGATAAAAAAAAAAGTGTGGAGATGGAACAATGACCTACCGACTTGAACGGCGGTGGTATTGGATGGGGCGGTTGATGAGGTGGTAGTAGTGGATGTGCTACTGTGAGTGACGATGGTCGTTGCTGTTGTTGTTGTCCCGTGCGCCATGTTTATATGGATGATGAAACGGTCATTAAGAGTGAAAGAGAAATAGGGTCAAAATTCGTGTGGCGATCCTTTGACTTAATGATTAAAAGGAACGAACAAGATAAAAAAAAAACAATAAAGGTGTGTCTTGAAGTTTCCAAAAAGAAAAAAAAAAGACAAAGTAAGGAGATATTTAGTACACAATCAATCCAAGTGGAAAATCAGGTGGAATAGATACAAGATAAAAAAAGAGAGAGAAAGAGAGAAAAGGAAAAATTGATAAGCGAGAAAAAAAAGGAAGAGAGGTAGAACGTTGAATAGAAAGCGTGGTGGTGAAAAGGAGTCCAGGGGGTGATGATGAAACCGTATGCAGCAAGTCGACTACAAAACGAATGTAAGCAATAAGCAGATCTCAAGTCAATTATGTATGAAATGAAAGGAATGAGTGGAGGATCGATAACAAAAAAAGATCGAATCTTGTCCAGAATTTTGAATATCAAACAACAGAAGAGCGAAATATAAAATAAAATAAAAAGAGTTAAAATAAGCAAAATAAGCAAAATAGAAAGATGAAAAATAGCCCATCCAAACAAAGTGTAGATTAGAAAAAAAATGCATGCGTGGTTCTCTTGACTCTCCATCCTCGTTCATCCACATGTCACATGAAAGCGCACCATATAAAGAGTGTCGTTTCGTGTCAAATCATCCGCCAGTGTTGGGCCTTGATCCTCCACGATGATAATTATTGCCTTTCCGATTATACAAGATGGTGTCACCTTGCCAACCAACAAGATTGCACAGACAATTAAACTTTTTTATTTTTATTTTTCTAGTCCCCGCAATAGCAGCAGCTATGTAAAGAAAATAAAAAAGATAGACGCAATAGGCCCTCCCGGTTTCTCGTCTCCCCACCTCCTACCTGTCTTATTTTTATCATCTTTCTTTACTGAATCCAACTGTAAGCTCGCTTAACATTACTATGCCATGTTTCAAGCAATGACAGCATCATGCTTTTAGGCAATTGGATGTTTGAAACCTAATTTATTGGAGGCTACATTTTATTTCAATGTAGTATCGTGTAACCTTCATTAACAATGCTCTGTCCAACCGAACTGTACTTTAAGAAAATTAAAAAGTGGCTTGCGTTGCTTTCAGTTACTGAAGAGGCATGCGGAAGTTCTCGAATGTTTGATAACTTTTTGAGCCTAGTTGCAAGCTGCGCAAGATGGAGTGATCCCGCTAACCATGGGTACCCTCAGGTCGCAATCTTTTGCACATTAGACTGGGATTCAAATGTTGCTTGAGCTTCAGCACAGGAATGGCTGGTTTCTTTTGAATGAGATGGGCTGAAAGTTGCGAGTGGTCTTAATATTCAGCCGGTGTTTTGTTCCTAGGGATATACATAGTATGGCGAGGAAATGGGGGAAAACCATTCACTGGTGGAATGAATGTGCTACCGGTTTAGATGGCAGGCCTACTTGGTAGTCCTTTCGACTGGTTTTCCGCCTTTGATGAATAAGTTTTTGGAAGGAAATACTTTCTGCTATCAGAAAACGCAGCATTGACTCGTACGATTTCATGCGCCATTCCTACCGGGTTGTAACTTGGGTCCAGCTTTCTGTATCACTTACCACGGCGGCGAGCGTGCTCGTGGATCTGTGAAACCACACCTCAATCAGATCCTCTATTCATCGTCGCCACGACAACTTCATCGATGGCATCGCTACCTTTGTCGATTGGACTAATTCATCCACCTTTCATAACCACTGTCGACGCGATCACAAGATCGATATCGACTTTACCAATATCGCTCCGTCCTTACAAACGGATTCCATCTCTCCCTGGACGGATTGGTGCCTGACGAATTGTTTAAAGATGCTACAACCTGTATTAAGGATATTGCCCTCATCCTTTCTTCTACTATGGTCTCGAACTCTAATATTGGATCAAGAGGACTCTTATTTTAAAGAAAAGCTCACGTAAGAGCGAACGTGTCAAATTCTGTCTTCCTGTTATGGAGCACCGGTCGAAGGGTCATCTGACGATCTTTTGAAAGTTTGTTTTGAACCGTGCGTCTTCCTAATGCAGAAAATTAGGACACAGGCAACATGTTTGTTCAGCTCGATTTTTTGTGTTATGGCGAGATAGATGATCTAGATTCTCGTACATAGCTATTATCTGACGAGTCTTTCACAAACAGCTCACATATAATCACTGAGCATAATTTGCGCACCTTTGCTTTATTCTCAATCAAATAGATTATTTTTGCTATTGGAAATATAGCTAACCCGTTGCCTTAGAAAAAACCTGATCGCATTATTATATCAAATGGCAGCAATAATTAATCAGGCATGCCAACCAAATGGGGTCCACCTACATCTTGTTTTCTGAAGACCACTGCAAATTTATGGCAGTAAGATAACATTTTCTTCTTTCTCATTCCATTTTACCCAATGTGTTGTCCTTTTATTTGTGAAGAAAGTCTCGTATCTATAATCTGGATGCATTTTTATTCGGTGACCATCTTTTGGATCACAGAAAGTGGGTGCTAGTTCAGGGAGCTGAACGAGATTTGGCAGAAATGTTTTAAAGACGTAGCAACTTCTTGTAAAAGGATATTCATATTTTTGTTTATATCGCTCGAACCTATGTCAAGCAAATTTTGGCTATTGGTTAACGAAGTGAGCAATTGTCTGCATTCGACCATAGTGGATATCAAATGGTTGGAAAACTCGCCAAGAACATAGCGAGCTTTCAAAGGCACGGTGATGTCACGTTTGGGATTTTCAGGCCCCCAGCGCTTTTACTTTTGGAAAACATAAGCATAACAAACTTGACTCTATTCCAACGTGCCTGCAAGCAATCGCTCGTACACTTGCAGAAGTAGTTGCTCGACAGAACGAGTTGGTTGCTCCACAGGTCCAGTTAGTTTCTCGACAAGACGAGTTAGTCGCTTTGCTCAAGGATCGGCTTCAAATTCCTCGGCAGCAAGTAACTGAAGTGGCACAGCGTGATGTCGGCATGCTTTTGCACCCACGTCTATCCGATAATTGCAGGCCTTCTATACAGAAGTATCATATAGAAGAGCTTGTGGAAGCTTCACTAGCAGCCCTTATTTGTGTATCGTCGACCCACCGACCAGTATTCGCTTCGGCGACGAGAATTTAAAAAAAGCTTTTCTAAGTGATTTGCCCCAAAATTCGACTCGACTTTTAATCATCATCATCCAAAAAAAGAGAAAAAAGCCAAGTACCATCGCTGTCCCTTTAAACGAAGCATACATGTCTAAAGTTAAACTTGTAATATTCATGTTGAGTAAAGCAACTCATTTTAACTTTGCTGATTCAAAGGTTTCCAAGAGACGGCAGGAAAAAAAAGGGGAAGTCCTTTCGTGACGGTAAAGGTAAGGAGATGCAACCAATCGTAGCTTGCAAAGAGACAATATTGCAATATGAGCCCGACATGTCATCGCCAGCAAACATCTTTCAGTTTGCCACCAGTCTCTTATCAGCTGCAAGAGCAGTCAGTTACATCGAATATACACTTCAGTAAAGACAGCTGTAGTAAGATTACATCGACATTCGGCTTTTTTTTTTTAGACGCCTGGCAATATCGAATCCCACTCTTGTTTTATATGTCAAAATAGTTCAGCAAAGTGTTGTTGCAGGTACTGTCCAAGCTTTGGCCATGTTTGTCTTCACGTAAAACCCAGATTATTCCCATGTGTCACTGGTAAACAGCATTATCAGGGAAGGGATCAAGACACAATACTAAATTTCATTGTTATGCCAACAAAAAGAAACTATACTGTTCTTCTCCTTTCTACCCTATCTTCATCCGTCATGAACGGCATCGCTCAGGGTCATTAACTCTTTCTACGATGCCTTTCAGCGCAAGACAAAGCCCCCATACACAGCATCGAGCTTGCAACTCTGCATCTCCGCGTCGATATGACACGTTACAAGTGATTTGGTCCAAGGCTTATCATCTCCTTGGAAAAGCTGAGCAGTACATTAGCTACTTTTCGTTCAGTAAGTTACTACAGCAAAATGCAATCGCCTTATTGAATCGCTTAGCAGTTCTTTCCTGAAGTAGCAACGAGAAATCCGCTATCATGCCACCAGAAAATACCTTGTTAGCCTACTGCGCCATGGTCGCACCTACTGATGGCAGCCTCATCGATCCAACAATCAGTGGGTATGGCGTCATCATCGCGTTATTCGATCAAATACAGCCTTCTGCGCAAAGACGCTGCGCCCTACATTGGATGCATTGCCACTTTTTGACAGGTATGTTTTCGGAAGTCAACTTCGATGACTTTCTTTAATGAGCTTAGCTAACACCCTCTTTTGTCTTCATGAATTGGGCAATCTGGGTTTGGATAGGCAAATCCGATCTAGAAAGATCCTTGTTTTCCCGTAGCATGTTTGTTCAGCCTGGAGACAGCGTTTTTCAACGTCCTGTCGTCCAACAAGGCTCTTGGCGCAAGATGAAATCTCTACACATACCGGCAACCTGGGGCAGTGTGCTTCGCCGCATGGATATGATGCGATCCAGGCTGTTTGTCCAACATGTCAGCCTTCCGCGTAGAGACGCCGGGCAGTACACCAGATACACTGGGATTTTTATACAGTTTCCGGCCAGCCAATCTTGAATGCCATTTTTAATGAGCTTAACTGACATTATCATTTCTTTTTATGAATTGGGCAACTAGGAATTGAATATGCAATCACACTCTCGGGAACGAAATCAAGTTGTTGGCTGTGGTGTCCATTTTCAGTAAAGATCATCCATTCAATTTCATGACGGCATCTTATCAACCTTGAAATGTCTATCAGCATCCTATCTTCGTATCTATTCTATCATGACTCAGCACACATACATTGCGGTAGCAGATCGACCGATCGTCCTGTTAAATGTCCAGCACCTTATCACTCGAGTTTCTTGAACTTGCTTCTTAAGAAGCAGTCATCTTCTGTTTCCTTTCTTTGCAGCGCTATGGACTTTGTTTCTGAAAACGCCATGTTACATGCTTCTCTGTATCACGCTTAATGAATGGCTGTTTTGATAAAAATATCGCTGCGACTGGTGGAAAATTCCTTTTTTGATCCCACAGTTTCATAATATGGGTTGATTGAGATGAAACGTAGAGAAGTATCGTTAATTAGTGGTTTCAGCATATCTTTTATTGCTTTCTAAATGAGATCAGCGGCAAGGATCGTCATAAATGTATTTGCGTTTCAAGCGTAATGTATTATGCTATAGAGTCAATGGAAGGATTATTATAAAGTGTAGACATAGGAATGTACAAAATGATCTAGAGGGATGTTTTCATGAAGATGCTTCATTCTTAGTTTTCTTCCAAAACTGCCATCGCTTGGACGTTTTCTCCTTTTCCTCGTTTGACTAAAGATAAAATCGTCAATGAACTAATCGGACCTTCTTTTTTATATCATCCTGTTGCTTACCTTTTCCTTTCGTTTGAAAAGATTCAATGATTTGAGTGACATGGATTTAGTTCTCTTCGGTACTTCCTTTTTCATCACAGACACTTTGGCTCCTGTTTCATGGTCAGTCGTGTCAGAACTCTGTGTCGTTGTACCGGAAGGTTTAGATTGTTCCGGTTCCGTGGTGGCGGGTGGTACGTCCTGGTTCACCGGTTCCATTGACTCGGGTGCAACACTGGTAGTTTCGTTTTCAACAGTTGTTGCGGCCGTCTCGGCAGTCTCTTTATTTTCGGTTTCCTTGGGAATCGACGCTGGATCTTGTGCGGACGCGCTGATTTCGGTATGATTTTCGGAAGGCATGGACAAATCCCGAGGTTCAGACCCCGCTTGATCTGGAGTGGCTTGCAGCGCGGGTACCTTGGTATTGATTGGTTGCGAAGCGACGGATTCGGTTTGTTCTTTTTCATCGCGGTCATTCTCCGTATCATCGGATGTTGCATCGGTAGATGTAGTTGCGGTGCTCGCGGAGACACTCAAAGCAGGTGAGGGTGCATCGCGAACCTCGATGGGAGTCGTACTTTCATAACCTGCAGAGACTAAAGTAGGCTGATCTGGCGGTGGGAGTGATGAAGGCGTTTTCAGTTCCTGTTTCTGCAGCTGATCCACGGGAACACCCATACTAGCGGCTTTCTTCATGATCTTCTTCATGGCCTTCTTCTCTTCACGCATTTGCGCTCGTCGTTGGGCACGATTACCTCCTTCGATCATTGTGTTTGTTTGACTCATGATAGCAACTGTACTTTTCTTCTTTTTTGTTCAATTAAGTTGGATACGATTCAGGGCAGCGTAATGAAACGGCTTAAAGTACAAAAATAAGAAGTTCTGCAATTCATTTTCTAGACTCTGCGTTCTTTTATACCTTTTTTTAGATGACTTTTTTTTTTAATTCTATGTTGGGGACGTGTCAAAATTTTGAAGTAGACCTTTTTTTCCCGGAAAAGAATTCTCCGGTTCAAGGGGACAATGGGTTTACCTAATCGGGTGGACGTGGTGAGACCTTCCTTTTCTTCTCCTATGCCCCTCTTTTTTTTTGGCCCAGCTTTTTTGTTCTTGTTGTTGTTGTTGTTTTTCCCTTCATTCCCATGATCACCACTGCATTATCTTTTTCACTTTCAAAATGGTCACTTATGCTTTTCTTTGCCGTACTTTTTTGATGATATTCACTCCCTAATCCTACGGTGACCGGGAAGACTTTTGGTACATTTCCATCTCCGAGCACTAATGTCTCAGATAGCGCTTGGGCTGACTGATCTCGTACATGATTGGTCAATCCGTAAGGTGTCCAACCACCGTCCTTTGTGGAGGGCGGCCGACTGAGTGAATATGGTATCTCAGCAAAACTGTAAATTAAAAAAACAAACCTAACTGGAACCTAACCAGAAGTAAAGAGTCCTCCAGACTTGAAGACGGTATGAATGGGTGGCTGGAAAACGGGACAATCCTAATTCATTTTAAAGCGGTCATTTTGAGATCCATGACGTGTTTGCCGTCCACCCACCCACTAGTGGCCCGACCAAAGCAAATTTACCGTGATGTAAAAATAGAAAGCACTATCTATTTCGTGTCCGCCAACTTTGCAGATCACGGATCTGACTCTTTGCCAATATTAGACCATTTTAATGATTTGTCAATCGCTCGTTGGCCCAGGCCAACTCGCTGCTGTGGCGCTGGGCTCGAGTGTTGCTGTAGTTCGCCAAGCGTCATTTAAGCTTTTTTGTTACTCCTGCCGTGTCGATTTATTTGTCCGCCAGTGGCATCAATGACGTGGTGTCCTTTTTTTTCCGTTGTAAACATCAACAAATGAGACGCGACCTTCATTACTTACCCACGTCCTATTGTCCATACTTTTAAGGTAGCAGATCGCGTTTGTATGATGGACATCCGACTGTGAATTGGATGATAACCTGAAAAAGGCCCTATACTACCACAGAAACTTGGAACAGCCAAATCATATACTAGTGTGACAAGCTGTAGAGTATTGCGGGGTGGTTCTGTAACAATGCTGTAAGCCTTTATTTTTGATGACGCATTGGACCTCCATTATGATTGGCCTTTGGAAGAATGATTGGAGAAGCTGTGATTATGGCCTATGAACAATGATGGTGGAGATACAAAACTGACGCTTTACTTTGGTGTCGAACGGATTTTTGTACTGCACAGTGGAATGAAATTCTTTACTGCATTTTCATTACCACGTCGAATTAACGTCTGAAGACAGGACGATGATACCGTAGCGTGCTTGCCAATGAAGATCTGGTCATCCCAGTGACGACCAAGGATAATGATATTTAGGAGGCGACATTTTGATCATCCGAAATGAAAATCAAATCAACGAGTCAACTTTTTCATATTTGTCGCTATTCCTTTTTTTATTGCATTATTTGTATTATTTTTTCATGGCTACTCACATGCCAGCTTGGCGTCAAATGAGGTCAATGCAATAGCGAAAGCTTGTAGTAAGCAAATCGGGTATTTGTAATCCATGGTGAAATGATCACGCTCGATACGACCAAATTGCATGACAATGTAATCCACTAATGAAAGACAGTGAGTTCACGGATACATGTGCTGATGTGAATAATATCACTTACGATCGTTGTCATGCACGATCTGAAAGTTTTTGACCGATGCTTGAGTGACACGGCCATTAAAGTTTAGCACAAATGACTGAGTTTCTGATAACGAGAATGTGAGATAAAGTACCACCGCATCAGTAAATAAAGAACGTCCATGATTCTCCTACCTTCGTTCCATTGAGGGCTCTTATTATGCAAAACTAACAAATCTCGCGCCGTACCATCCCGATATTTTCCAAGTAAGGTTTCCGACTCCTTATTTTTTTGGGGGGAAGGGGTCGTTCCGGTTTTCTCTTAGTAACTATACTGCAGACAAAGCAGTGGAAGGGGGTCATCAAGTAACTTACTGTGGTGGGTCGAAATTCAGCTCGCTTGCCATCGCGGGTCAGTGTATGCATAAGAATGGTCATCTTTCGAGGTCCTTTGAAGCCGAGAATATTGGGATCCTAGGAGCCACATGAAAAGTACGTATTAAGAACCAAGAACACCCAACAATTCCCCCATCCGTAAACCCAGGGCACGTATGAACTCACATAAAGAACAGCCCCTAATTCTTCGCGAATGGGGAGCTCCCCTTTTTTGCCCGTCACATCTTCTCTTTTCAGGGGATTGCGACCATGGGAATAAATGACAAACGTAGTGCCCAGGAAATTCGATCTATCATTTCACCAAGGAAAACCAAGTCAGTTCCCATAATCAAAACATTGACGGGTATCGTTGATCAAGCGACTTGCCTCACTTTACCGAGAACGATGGATTGAGGAGCTGCGTTATCGTCATGGACGACTCCTGTGATAGTGTAATAGCTGGTTTGACTTTTTCTTTCCTTTCGGGCCGTCATGATATGCTGCATTTCACCCGTCGCTATATGTTCAATAAAAAGCTGATACTGCGGATGCAATTTATCCAATCCTTCTCGGGAACGACAGATTTGGCATGTCACTCGCGTATTCAGCGCGGCCGGTCTACATAGACAATTCCGTTGGTTAATGGTCACACGGGTGGTTATTTATCGGGCGACGCGATTGGCCCACTCACCGAAATGCGAGATCCAAAAGATCTTTTTGTGAGGACGGTTGTCTTTGCAACATAAAATCAGCCGGTGCGGTGGGCCGAGTCACTCGTACCGTGGTTGGCTGGGAAGGACGAGTGGACAATGGCACAATGGCTGCTTCGTGAGCATCGCTGGCATCGTCCGAATCAGAATCAGGCTCAGCAAAATTAGCGGTGGATAACTGGGTATATAGCGTCGGTTGTCGTTGGCTCATGATCAATTGCGATACAATAGCGCCAAGTCGTAAAAAGGCACCAAGTAGGGAACAAAGAAAATGCTGATAATGCGTGAAAAGCGGAGCATTGATGGGATTTGCTGCTGTGACGATTGCGATTTTCAAACTCCATTTATGCGTTTCTGTTGCCTCTGTCCAATATCTCATAATGATGTCTATTAGCCCAATCACTCTGTAAACAGAATTTTATGAAGATGGAAATATCTTATATATGTGCACAAGAGTAACCTATTTTCACTTTTATCTAACAAGATAATCAACGGTGATGAAGCGAAGTACTTTATACTGGCGTAATTGTTCATAACTTTCAGTACCTTGCGGCCCAAAAGACGTTTTTAAGACCTAGTAATACAATCCAACAATACGCCAAATCATTAGAGACATTCTATTTCAGTAAACTATAATAGATCTGTATAAATGACAGGAATCGCAATGGCGAGGAGTTGACGGAGTTTTGACAGACCATGTAGAAAGGTTAGCCTGATAATGAACAGATAACGTGTTCACTTAAAACTATGCATATCAAGCAACTATAACTAACTATGATGTACAAGTGAATTGTGCTATGTTTCTAAGCTATTTTCTTTTTTCATTTGTCGCTGAAATTGGTTCTTAAACTTAACTTCGGACAGGCCGGTCAAGGAACGAAAAGCCACGTGGAACAAATCAAGACAAGGCGCACACCAACAACGACCACTTGCACAGGCATTTTTTATCCTGAGACTTGCCAAAAGAAAGGCCAGCCTATTATGAGGGAGCCAATGATAAACCTCGATTTGTGGCTATAATCATTCGACTGTTGTCTTACCTTTAATCTGCGTAGGGGCATGAAGTTCAGTATATCTGATAACCACAAAAAAACGGTCATTGTTCTTATCTAACAAAGGAAGAACTTTGTAATCCTGCTCATGAAAAAAAAAAAAAAAGCTTTCAAGCGTCGCTAAACAAAATTCGTAAACCCACTCCTGATGCATGCATGTCTCGGTTGAAGTGTGTCTTATTTTTAGCCAAGGCGAAAAAAAAATCACAACGAAGACGGTTATCCGTGGGAACTGCTGTCATAGGAATAGCACGCAATCAGACAGTTTCTAAACCAAAGCTGATACATTGCCCTTTTCAAGTGTTCAAAACTTCCTACTGCTTGTAAACACACAGCGCGTTTATAAGTGGCTCAATGTAAAATTAACTCTGAAAATTTTGGGAGTTTAGCAGAAATAAAATGCTGCTCGACCAGTGATTGCTCAATTATTTTTATTAGATCGACAACGATACAACACCACCCGAATGAAAGCTTCTCACTATACATTCTCGGAAACATTTCATTGGTGGATGAGACTGAGACAGAAAAAAAAAAGATCTTCGTACACTTGCCCAAATATGGAATCTCCGACAACTATTTTCGATCTGTGAAGAACGTACTTCTATGCGACGTCTTTTCTGCAAACGGCTGCAAGTAATAAAGTGAAATGGCCTAATAAAACGTCAATTACATCCTTACTATTAGAATGAAATATCGCAATCAGTTGATCTCCGGATCGTCAGGAAATGAAATCAGCCCTAATTTTTTTTTATGTGTTAGCCGTGCATTGAATTTTTTGTTTCATCGATATGACGACGACGATCAGAAATGTTGTGAACGGATGAAATTATGGCATTTATCCGTCCATTGAAATAAAATATTCACATGCAAATCAATGGAAAAAACAGATCGTTCGATCATCTGCATGATATCCGTTATGCAATCTGGCTGATAAGTTGGGAGGACATCGGATGAATTTTTGTTCCAACACTGAAGCGGTCCATAATCGCATGTCACACCACCACCAAAAAAAAAAAAAAAGCTTACTCTTCGTTGAGGATTGAACCTGATGCGAATAAACGCGAGATAGTTTGATTATTTTTTGGGCACTGTGGGCATTTCATATGTCATTGATCTATTTTTGGATTCTACCTTGTTGAATTTGGCACATTGAATTTTCTGGTGACACTTTTTTATTGAAAATTGACGTGACACCATACAAGAGAAATCTCAGAGGGTGAGACAGCCTGTTCTTTCAGGAACTCTGGTTACCATCGTGCCTGGTCTTTTCATCACTGAAAAATACATTAATGGTGGGAAGGGACGGCCACATATGCTCTGATGTAGAGGAAAATAGATGCCTGAATGCCGTATCACAATCTTTTTGCCTTCCCGCCATCAATTATTGAACGCTGATTTTGTGATCCATGTCGCCTTCTTAAGCCATGTCGTACGTGGAGAGCAAGGCTGCAACTAACATGTAGTAACTAATGATTCACTTTATTACAATAAATAAGTAAAAAAATAAGAGAAAAAGGAGAGCCGATGAAGGAAGCTAGAGGGAGGAAAAGACAAAGATAACCAGACCAAGAAGCAATAAGCCTACGTGATGGGTTGGCAAGTGGATAGTACCGGCGCTAAAGTGCAACATGACCGGGGCAGAATGGACGCGGAGGTTCTTGAAGGCGGTGGTCTGCACATACTCGGTGACGGTCAAGTAGACGGTGTCGTTCAGACCGTGCGGGACTTTCCATTCGTAAGTGGCATTCTGGGTCATGTCGAGATGAACGCCCGTGGAATTCCCACTGTCGATTTCGTGATTGGTGGTGATGTTTTGCAGCAAGGTCTCAAAGGAAGGATCCAACCAAAGCGAAATATCTACCGAGTATTCGCCCGTGCCAAGGTTCTGATATTCAAAATCGATGTTGATTTTCTCGCCGGCGTTAATCGTCGCGTTGCGCTTGGGATTTGTAATTTCAGGGCCCATTTGGGCGGTGGCCATCAACGCACCAAGCGTAACAAGGAACAAGAAACGCAATAAGTACATATTAAAAGGGTCTCTTTCACACAAAGAAGGAATTCGAAAAACGAAAAAAGGAAGGACGATGGGAAACGAGGAGTGCAAGTGTAAAAAGAGGATGAAAGAGGTGATGCGAGTTATCCATCCGCTTGTTTTTGTTGGCTTCAGTTAATATCAAAAGTGGTACAGACTAAACACAATGGCAGACAGATCATCAGAAATAGGAAATGCTCGACATGTCCATTTTTCACTCAGCGTTGCACAAAGAAACCATATCGCCCGTTCGCAGCTCATCACCATAAAAAAAGATGGCCACATCCCAAGAAAAAAAAATGCGTACAAAAAATATCTTGTCCAATCAGTACAGTTTATTGAAACTCTTTTTATTCTTTTTTCTCAAGAAACCAGCACTTTTGAAAAAGAAAAAAAAATATCTATGTAGCGAACTTGAAGTTGCCGCTATGGTTTTCCAGACCCCAGTGAGGTTCCACGGAAAGATGACCATCGCCCTTCCAGCTGGCATCTTGAGCTTCAAAGAAGTAGTAGGGGATATCCGTCTTTGTAATACCGTTAACATAGGTGGCCATGTTTTCCACACTGGGAACAGCAGGACCATTGCTATCTCCGGCCGAAGGCCAGCCAGTCTCACCAACAAGAACTTCTTTACCGTGAGCCTTCTTCTTGAATGCATTGTATTGTTTAACGAATGCGTCGGCGGCGTCAGAGATTTTAACGGGTTGGAAGAAAGGATGGATGTTCACCACAACAAGATCCGAGGCATCGATCAATTCATCAGTGTAGGTATCAGCAGTTTCGACAGTGCCAACCTTGATGCCGTATTTGCTTGCGATTCCCTTGACAGTCTTCATCTTTTCCACAAGCGAACCAGGATCCATGTGGTTTTTGAAGACCACTTCGTTGCCAACGGTAATACCACGGATAGCGTGACGGTTCTTGCCCGATTCCAGCACCTTTTGCAATTGCTTGATTTCTTTTTCATCCCGGTCCGAACCTTCGATCCAAACAGCGGCCAGCACTGTCATGGCGGGATCGGTCTTCTGCATTGCGTCGAGGATATGAGGCAACTGATCACACTCTTGAGAATACGTGCGAACATTCATGATACCATGCTTCTTGAAGGTTTGCATGCTCTTGAGGACCTGGGCAGGGCTTTGGCAGCTGCCATCAGGGTTCAATCCGGTATAACTGTTTCAGAAACGAGAAATCGATTAGCAAAGATGATACATACACATGAGAATTCCAACGCCCGGTACACGATGGATCGGTTATGTTACTTACGTTACGCCGTAGAGGGAACCATCTCTCTTGTTTATGGGTAATGCCTGAACGAGGGTGGCCACAAGAAAGACGAGGCCAAAGATAAAAAGGGAGGAATGCATTGTGTAATATGATATAAGTGTATAGGGACTGATCCAGCAGTGCGATCTATGGATAACTAGAGAAACCTCGGCTTTGAAAGAAAAAAACCTTTGATTTTATAAGCAAATGAAAAAGAAAAAAAAAATTAAGGGTGAGGTGTCACTCCGATAGAAAAAGTACCCTTGTTTCTCGTGCCATAAACCAAAGCCTAGGCCAGGTGTATGCTCTAAGGAAGTGTTTCTGATCTGAGGGACGGGTCCTGTTTCCCGGACCGGAGCGCGGGATTTGATTCGGTACGTGTCAACCTGTAACTTAGATAATTTCAACACACCACCACTGATTATGTTTCCTGGCGAATTTCTATGGACACGAATCAGTTCATGGGGAACAGGACCATGATTTTCATTCTCCAGCGGCGAACTAACAAGGTTTTCACGGGCCTAATGCTAAATTTATTTGATTGCTTTCAAACAGAGTCATAGTTTATTTTGATACCATGTTATTTATGGGCACGGAAGAACGGACGGATGCATTTGTATGCATTCATGCGTCAATTCTTGTCCCATAACATCATCAATAAGCACATGGTCGTTGAGTAATGGTTTTTGAGAATGTGTGATTGTCAAAACATATGCTGATCACTACTAGAACATCTTGGCAGCAAAAAATATGGAGAAAATACCATTCAGCACGTTTTGACAAGTGATGTTTCGAAATATTCTAAAATTTGGGTCTCCGAAGGGGGATCTTTTTCCACGTTGGTTTGAATCGCCGATTGAGGGGGATCGCCCTACAAAGGAAAACAAGCTCTGAATCTCAAACACCGGGAAGAACAACATGGAAAAAAGCACAGTCAAATCCGCTACCACCTGTTTTTCCATAATCAAGGCTGAATGGAACACGTGTTTCTTCCGAGGAAACCATTTGAGGTCATTTTTCGTCAATGTTCTCCACAACAATACCAATCAACGTGACAATTCCATTGTAGACTGCCATCGATGTCCTGGATATTCAGAGACGAAGAGAGACAAAGGGATAAATGGAAGAGGAGTATGAAATAAGTCCCTCAAGAGCGGATTTGGTTTCTTTGTATCTTAAACAGAGAGAGGGGAAAAATTTATAGGGTATGCTGACAACGGAAAATGAAAATACGAAAAAAAATAGCGTTGATGGGAACGATTCCGAAAAAATGGTTGGTTTTTTGGTGTGCGTAACGTTGACGATTTTTTTGCCATGGTTGCATGAAAAACCATGACGTGCCTTGGTGCTTTAGAGCGCATTGGTATCTTTTTTTTTGTTTGCATATTTTTTACCCATGTTGACTGGGCTGCCTACTGAACTTTTACTGCGAATTGTAAATGAGTTGGATGATGTCCGCGACAAATGCCGACTTTCCAACACATGTACCTTGTTTCATTCGCTGTTACAAACGGAACCTTGGTGCTGGTCCCCGTTGGACTTGTCGCCCTATCACGAAACCTTGACCAATGTGACGCTGCTCTCGTTTCTGCGCAGACACTCTTTACCTATTGTCAGCTACCAAAACTACCGGCCTCCTACCGAGCCGTGTGTGCGCA
Organism: Radiomyces spectabilis; assembly: GCF_025331425.1. Classification (NCBI taxonomy): domain Eukaryota; kingdom Fungi; phylum Mucoromycota; class Mucoromycetes; order Mucorales; family Radiomycetaceae; genus Radiomyces; species Radiomyces spectabilis. The sequence continues at coordinate 236,700 of NW_026251930.1, forward strand.
CCATTCAACACCTCAACATTAGCGGATGTCGCCATTTATCGCCGGAAGCTATTCTGACCGTCGTGACCACACTACCCCACCTCACCCACCTTTCTTTGGACTGTTACTCGAGTCACGGCCGACAATTTTTCGAACAACGAGAGCATCTGTATCAACTACGACCATCGCATAATCTGTCGTCGTTGTCGATGGATTTATCCAAACAGCCGCACCGCAGTTTATGCCTTCCCGATACCGTGTTGCGGACTGTTATTCAATATACCCGGTTTCTGCAATATTTATCGCTCCAGCATCAGCATCTCAGCGTGGAATCGTGCCGCGCTCTCAAATCCGCCAATAATTTACGCCATCTGAATATCTCCTCCTGTAACATCAGCCAGCCGGCCTTTCAAACGTTGTTGCGGTCCGTGGGGCGGCGACTGACCAGTTTGAAAATGTTAAACATTGATTTGACCAACTTAACCCTACTGTGTCTACAGCAGTACGGGCACGGGCTACGATGTCTTCATCTTTCCTGCACTGAACCGAGTCTGATACCCAGTATTGCGCGTGTGGTTGGACGTTTCGCGTTGGACGATTTTCGTTTAACCTGTTTACGCACAGGCCATCTGGATACGGTAGTGTTCAACTTATGCTCCACGCTTCGACGCCTCGACATGTCGCCGAAAATGGAGATTTACCCAAAAATGTTACCTCCGTCCGCCAAAACCAATGGCCGACATCCGCCTGAAAATTACGCATCTATCCCGGCCCCCAACCCAGGTTCCAAATACGGGTCCACGCCCATGTCGGCCAAAGTCGGTCGGTTATCCGTGTCATCGTCCCATGTCCAGTCAACGCCACCGCGCAGACTGAGTGTGACGGGTAACCGTACAGAGCACGATCTCCTCGTTTCCGATCAAGGTTTGAGACACCTGGCCACTTTTTCCCATCTCATCGAACTGCGCTTGTGCTTTCCCACCATCACCGCGTCTGGCTTGACAACGCTGCTGGAGGCCTCCTCGGCCCTGGAGATATTGGAGTTACGTCTACGGCCGGCGTTAGAGAGAGAGAGTGAAACAAAGGAACGGAACTGGCTCGGGGGACTCTCGAAACATCATTTACCACGGTTACGAGAATTGCACTTGTACACGGTGGAGATCATTCCGGAAACGGCAGATAGGATCATGGAATTATGCAATTTGAGGCAGTTGACGATTTGGCAAGGGGGCGACCTTCATTTGAGGCGGCCACAGTATGTAAGCAATTGGCTGTTAAGGATACATTGTTTGAATGTGTTTCGTCTGGGGAATATGTGTTTGGATTGGAGAACGGTGCAGGAAGTGATCCAGGTAAAAAATGAGTCACGCGCACCTTCGGAAGAGATCATCAATACTTTGTCCGCGGGAAGATGGGAAATGGAATTGAAAAAACGGTGCAACCAGTGGGAATGGGTCCTGTAATCTTTTGTGCCAATCCCCAACATCATGATCATTTATTATAACCAATGCACGCAAAAGACCAGAATTCGATTGATTATCAACCTATCATCGTCTAGCTCGACTATAATAATAATAACACGAAAGAAAAAAGATTTGCTACCTTGTTCAAATGATCCGATCATTCCAAAACCAAATATTTGATTTTCTATTACAGCAACAGTGTCAGCAAAGGGGTTTCATGATTTTCTCGCCGTTTGCAGAGCGTTCCTGATAACTTTTTGACAGAGGAAGCTTACTTGATGGATTCGTTGGGAGAAAATGGATGACATTTCATAGTTTACGCTCTTGGTGGCTTTTTATTTTTATTATTATTTTGCAACGGCGCTGAGCGGCATGGATGGCATATTTCATCTCGGTGACCGAAAAAAAAAAAAAAAAGATGGATGACGCTAGGTGATAGAACACGTCACGTCCATAATCGAAAGAAGAAGGAGAACCGTGCAGTCGGACCTCCAATAAGGTTCTTCTTCTCACACTACTCTATACCAAAATGTCTACCTTGGCTCGTCTTCGCACGATGGCGACTAGCTCCGCCAGAGCTTTCGCTGCTACTGCCAAACCCGTTATGGTCCGCCATTCGCCTCGTCTAGCTATGCCGCTTATCCAAGCTACGCGGTATTATGCAAACACCACCAAAAACCAGAAAACCGTCGAGTACACCGTCGACAAGTTCCCCGGTTACGTTCGTCACGATCATTTCAAAAAGGTAATCTCCATCTTGCTTCTTCCCAGGAAAACTGAACTAGCCGCCATGTTGCTCATATTTTCTCATGTTGAATTAGCTTTCCAAAGAAGATGTCGAGTTTTTTAAGTCGGTCGTAGGCGACAACGGTTATATCTATAACAACGAAGACGATCTGTTTCCTTTCAACACGGACTGGATGAACAAGTTTCGCGGTAAATCCCAGCTTGTGTTGAAACCCAAGACCACCCAGCAAGTGTCAGATATTCTCAAATACTGCAACGAACAAAAGTAGGTTTTCTTTTTTCTTCCTTGACGAATCCGATGATAACACTACGTTGCTTTGGAAAACTAATATGGATCAACTTTTGATGACAGACTTGCAGTGGTGCCTCAAGGCGGTAATACCGGGTTAGTGGGTGGTTCTGTCCCTGTATTCGATGAAATCGTTCTCAGCTTGCAAGCGATGAACAAAATTCGTGGGTTCGATTCCGTATCGGGTATTCTTACTGCCGACGCTGGATGTGTGTTGGAAGTCTTGGACAACTGGCTCGCCGAAAAGGGGTACATGATGCCACTGGATTTGGGAGCCAAGGGAAGGTACGTATCAGTGGTGTTTGTTTCATTTTTAATGTTTTCTTTGTCTGATGTGTGTACGGTGATAGCTGTCATATTGGCGGTAATATTGCCACCAATGCCGGCGGTCTTCGATTACTGCGATATGGCTCGCTCCACGGCACCGTCCTCGGTCTGGAAGTGGTAAGCATTAAATAATTTGCTCGGAGGGATGACGCTGTATTGATGTTGTGTGCGTGGACTAGGTACTGGCGGACGGTACGGTGCTCGACAATATGTCGACTTTGCGCAAGGATAACACAGGTGGGGATGTCGGAGTGTGAATAATCAGGCGTAAAAAAACCCACGGCTCACGCTGGATTCCATGGAAATGTTAGGTTACGATTTGAAGCAACTATTCATTGGTTCGGAGGGTACCATTGGCGTAATCACCGGGGTGTCCATTTTGACCCCGCATCGTTCAAAGGTTGATACATCTATCTATTGCAAACGGATGAAAAATGACAACAGCATACTAAATACGTGACAATTGCAGGCGGTCAACGTGGCGATGCTCGGCTTGAATTCATTCGAAGATGTGCAGAAAGCGTTCAAACAATCGCGCAGTGAACTCTCGGAGATCTTGTCGGGTAAAGGAATTGCATAATATTTTAGTGTCTTGGCTAAAAAAAAAAAAAAAACAAAAAAAAAACTTACTGACGATGAAAAAAAAATGATGGACTATCGACATTAGCTTTTGAATTCTGGGATATCAATGCACTTCAAATGTTCAAGAAGCACGCCACTCCCAAAGCGGTCATGGAACAAGAATACCCCTTCTATGTGCTCATTGAAACTAGTGGGTCCAATAAGGACCATGACGACGAGGTAAGCATTTTTATAGTATCGATCAACGGAAGGCTTTTGTGTGGGTGGCGGAGGTTGTTAGGTTCACAGATATGGATTGATTAACGCGCCAAATTCCTGTTATTTAGAAATTGACGAATTATCTTGAAAAAATGATGACCGATGGGGTTGCACAAGATGGTGTGGTTGCGCAAGACGAAACCCAAATTCGTAGCCTGTGGAGTCTGCGTGAGGGCTTCACGGAAGCCATGGGCAAGGAACCGGCCGTATACAAATACGATATTTCCATGCCCGTGAACAAGATTTATGAATGTGTCCAAGACATGCGTCAGCATCTCAAGGATGGTGGCGTCTATGGCCAGGAAGACTCTCCTGTCACGGACGTGGTCGCTTATGGCCATGTGGGTGATGGTAATCTCCACCTCAACATTGCTGCCAAACGTCTTGACCCAAAGACGTCGTCCCTGATAGAACCCTATCTCTTTGAATGGGTTGGTAAGTACCTCGTCTGGTCTTTTGTATTCGCAACATAGCAAGTACTGATACTGGCACGATAGCCAAACATCAGGGATCGATTAGCGCTGAGCATGGTTTGGGTGTGGCCAAGAATGAGTTCTTGGGATACTCCAAGTCACCAGTCATGATTCAATTGATGAAGACGACGAAGAACATGCTGGATCCGAACCATATTCTCAATCCATACAAGGTAATTTCGAATTTTTAAATCTCAATTAAGCCGAACGCGCGACTCATCGTTGCTTCATAGTATTTGCCCTCGTCATAGACAGACTGTATAATCATGCCTTTTTTTTTTCTTTTTCCGTCTTTTCATGTTCTTTAATACAATTCCCATTTTCATGCATTTGTGGGTCACTGACTTTTGATTTTCATTCACTGTCACGATTTTTGTGACGGTCATTTTTTGTGGGTTGGTCCTTTTTTTACATCCCCCCTTCCTGAGCGTTTAGCTTTTTAGACGATCGAGAATAGAGCCATGACAGATTTCGCATCACAATCGAACAGCGAAGCCAGGATCTCGGGCTTGGAACCGACACATGATAATATGGAGTTGGATGAAGGCGACGATGAATTAGTGGCGGAATTGCCCGTGTATTTGAGCACGACCTTAGCTGACCATTTATACTTGTTCCAATACCCACTGCGCAATGTTCCCTTTTTGAAGAATGGCCCGACTGCAGCGCGCATGAAACCCAATGCCAAAATGGTAGAACTCGATCTACCGCTGAACACGCGATCCTCTCACTACAGTACCGAAAGAGGTGAAGATTTTGCCATGGGTATGAACGACAAGGCGATCAAGACCGCCTACGATCGTCGAATGGAGGAACATGAAGAAGAAAAAATGGGCCGGTTTGCGCACAAGAACAAAGAAGAAGAATTACTCGATAAAATTACCATGACTTCCACGAATATTCCTGTACAGACCAATTATTTGGTCGGTGTGATCCACGAAAGTACGTTATCTGTCATGATTGCATGATACAAAGGAGTCACTGGAAGAACTCACCTTGAGCTTTGATCAGATGAAGTGCACTTGACGCCGCTGAATACCATGATCCAAATGCGGCCGGGTCTCACTTATATTGACAAGATTGATCAGAAATATAAAGATGCGAATAAGCGTATTCAGGATGTGGAGAAACAAGAAGAAGAAGCGAAAACCGGTCCTTCTCAGTCCAAAGCGCAAGCTGTACAGGTAAGATAATTTAATTACGTGAACGAATTCGCAGCAAGGAAGTGAGGGATGAAATGAGGATACACAGACAATTTTCGATGTATCCCTTTCCGTCTTTCTGCCTGTCTGCCGAGATTCTTATGCTTCCTCAAAGAATATTGCGGATCATCACGTTCTAGAATCAATTGGACACTGACATTATTATTTTTCTTTGCAGCTTTCTGCCAAAAACTCAGGCAATGAAGGAACCGCTCGGCGGAATTTGTATTCAATGGCAGTGCGTAACGCGGATGAAGAAGCATGGCAAGCCATGGCATACTATGATGAACACGTAAGGAGGAGATATGTTCCATTTAACTGGGGCCGTTGGTGGCAAATGGGATGGAATTGGGTTGATACAAAGAGCAAAGACGTGTGGCTAAATCAATGATAATGCATAGACAATCCAAGCGGAATCGGTTTTCCCCAATCTGTATTCCAAGAGCAGAGAGGCATTATCAAGTAACATGACGCATATGGATTATTTGGATCGTTTGAGTGGAATCAAAAAGGAACCATCAGAGTAATGCGACGAGTATCACAGAGAAGAATAATAATAAAAAAAGAAACCACCTGTAAGTTGCAAAAAAAGCGTTCCAACCTTGTTTTGTGTGACACTCCTGAATTCAGAGAGAATAAGGGGAGAATGAAAAAAGCTACAAACAGAGAACCCGCGACGATGAGATTGTGCAACTTGCCAATTCCTAATTTGCGGACAGTCAATCTACCTACAGTAAGTGTCCATGAGATCTTCTTTCCTTCTGGCCTTGCTTTGGCCGTTTAAAAATAGCCTTTGTATATTTTAAACTTCCCCTGGCTTCAACGTAACGTTTCCCGAAGACTGAATTGTTTTTTTGGAATCCACCGACCTCTTTTTATTTTTTTTGTGTGCCCATCTTTTTTAAATTTTTTTTTGCTTTTTGTTGCTTTTCCTTTTTTTCTTGCTTCTTTTCTTGCTTGAATTCTTTATTACTTTCTTTCATTTTCGTGGACATACCAGTGTTTTCTCCTCCGTCCGAGTTTTTCTGTTTTCAATTTTTTATTCGGTCATCCTTTGTCCTCCTCCCTTCCTTTTGGTTCATCCATTCATTTTTGGTTCGCCTTTCCTTTTTTTGTTCCCTTATTTTGCACAAGGAATTACGTCGACACTCCGTTCCTTGATCGATCTATCCTTTTGAAAACACGATTAAAAAACGAAATAAAACGATAGACCATCCATTATATTGATACCATGACGCCGGCTCCACACGATGCACCCCCGACTGGCGGTGCAATGCCGATCCATCAGAATTCATACAGCTCCTCGGTCGATACCCACTATTACAATGGCAACGGGGTTTCGGTGGGACGTAAACCCACCACCTTGGGTAGAGCGCCTACGCGACGCATTGCACCGGGCGCCAATAGTATTGCGAATGCCAGCCATAATATCCAACGAGGACGTACTTTGATTCGTCCAGATCGATACCAGGAACCACCACCGCTACTGACAGGCAAACAAGCCACGAGTCGCAGCTTATTTGATCCTTGGGTCCTGATCTCTCGTATCGTCACCTTTTGGGCTTTTCCTCCCATGCTTCGGGCAATGGGGAAAACCGATGCAGGTATGCAACAAGCATGGCGCGAGAAAATCACCTTGTGCTTCATCATTGCTTGTATGGGTGGTTTTGTCGCCTTTATTACCATTGGCCTCAGCTCCGTCATGTGCCCTCCCGATCAATCCAACAACCAGCAAATGTATGCCTCGTACAATGATACCATCAACAGTGGTAAGTGTCCTTTCATATTTCGAATACATCTTTCTTTTTCTTTCCACCTAGCATTGGATTCTACTTATGCATGGATCCAAAACCCCAATTCGTCTTTTTCCATTATCCCATGCCGACGTTTCTACCTTTTTTCATCTGTCTCTTATCCCTCTTTTCTCTCTGATATCTCTCTCTCTCTCTTTATATCTCTATATCTTTATATCTATGTCTATCTCTCTTTCTATTCCTGTTTCTCGCTCTCTCCCTCTCTGTCAGTCTTTCTCTATGTCACTTTTTTTTCTTTACTTTCTTCCTCCTCCTTTCTTCCCCTTTGCACTTGTTTCCCCCCTGTTCCCCATGATCTTCCACCACTCGTCTATTTTTTTTTTTTTTTTTTTTTTTTGCCTTTTTCCTTGATTCCTTTTTCCGTGATGCGCATCGACCCACATAAACCATTCCCCTGATTTTGCTTTTTTTTTATTTTCCTTGGATGCGGTGTTTCAGCATCGTTGTTAGGTATCGCAGGATGGCAGTTCAATATCAGCGAGACAGAAACTCTCGGCCACATCAATCTCTTTGATCTTATTCCAGGCACAGACATCACCAACCATTTCCAGCATGGCGCCAATTTGGCCGCTTGTCAGGATACGGGGAACACGGTGGCAAATCAGTTTGCGGCCGTCACCTTCAATCCTTGTGTCCCTAATAACGGCTATCAAGGTTGCTCACTCGGTCCCCTGAATCAAGCCACCATGAATCAGCTCAATCTCAAGAATTCTACTCGTCTCGTCGGTTTCGATTGGACACAATTAGCATCATCCAACTTGACCAACTTTTTCGTCATTGACGGCAGTGTCCTCAACATGGATCCTTACATCAATGCCCATCCTGTTCCCATTCCCAACGATCCGCTCGACACCCTGATTCGTGAGATTCTCAATCAAACGTTTGCCGAAGGTGGTCGTGACGGTACCAAGAACTTCTTCCGCCGCTCTGAACTCCGCGCTTCCATCAACTGCATGGTTCAAAAGTACCGTGCGGGTCACATTGACAAAGCCACGCCGGGATGTTTCACGGCCTCCATTGTATTATTCTGCTCACTGTTCATCGTATTGGCTATTGTCCTGGCTCGTTTTTTCATGGCCTTAATCTTCTCATGGTTCCTGTCTCGCAAGTTGTCACGGACACCGCCTCCTGCTCCTCGTTCGGCTTCGGTGATGAACCAAACCATGGAGATGTCGGATATTAGGAAACCACAACGAATGGATTCTGGGTCAACCTTGGGGACACAGAAAACATTGGTGGAAGTAGGCAATGATCTGTACACAGTCATGTTAATTACTTGCTATTCAGAGAACACCGAAGGGATCCGTGCAACCGTCGAATCACTCTCCGCCACGGAATACCCTGACGACCGAAAATTGCTGTTTCTCATTGCCGACGGCATTATCACGGGCAGTGGCGAAACACGATCGACTCCCGACATGTGCCTGGACCTTATCACATTTGATAACCCTGAAATGAAACTCGCCGAAGCCAAATCGTACATTGCGGTGGCTGCAGGCGCCAAACAACACAACTGCGCTAAAGTGTATGCTGGTCACTATGGTAAGTGTCTTATTTACCGCAAAACGTGAATGCCATATTAGGAAATCGCATTTTCAATCAATCGCTCTTATCTTTTCTGACTGAAATTTCTCCTCCTCTCCCCTCCCATTTTTCTTTTTTTGTTCTCCTCTATTACAACCCAAAAAAAATCATTCGATGATCATGTAGTGTGCAAAGGACACAAGGTGCCGATGATTTTGGTGGTCAAGTGTGGTGCGCCCGAAGAAGAAGGAAAGCCCAAACCTGGCAATCGAGGCAAACGCGATTCGCAGTTGATCTTGATGAATTTTTTCAGTCGCGTCACTTACAACGATCGGATGACCCCGCTGGACTATGAGCTTTTCCAAAAAATCCATTATCTCATGGGGGTTACACCGGATATGTTTGAATTGGTCCTAATGGTAGACGCCGACACCAAAGTGTATGCGTCGTCGCTCCGCTTGCTCGTGAACTGCATGGTGAACGATAATTTGATCATGGGTTTGTGCGGTGAAACCAAAATCGCCAACAAACGCGGGTCGTGGGTCACCGCCATCCAGGTCTATGAATATTTCATTTCGCATCATTTGGCAAAGGGGTTTGAGGCCGTGTTTGGTGGCGTGACATGTCTGCCCGGTTGTTTCAGTATGTACAGACTGAAAGCACGCAAAGGTGACGGAGATTGGGTGCCCATCATCACCAAACCGGAAATTGTCCAGGAATACTCGCAAAACACTGTCACCACCTTGCATCAAAAGAATCTCTTGCTTCTCGGTGAAGATCGTTTCCTGACGACCCTTATGTTACGTAATTTCCCTTACCGCAAAATGGTTTTCACCCCACAAGCAGTAAGTCATCATCCACCGTGCCCGTGAATTTTTCATGTTTCTCTATTTTTATCGGCGCTGGAAGAAGCACGGATGCAGAATTTTTAATCTGGGCACTTTTTTTTTCTTTTCCGGTTGCAATTAGATCTGTAAGACCATTGTACCTGATGAATTCAAGGTGTTATTGTCACAACGTCGTCGATGGATCAATTCTACTATCCACAATTTGTTCGAATTGGTGCTTGTGCGTAACCTGTGTGGTACCTTTTGTTTTTCCATGCAGTTTGTTGTCATGATGGATCTTATCGGTACCTTGACGTTGCCCGTGGCTATCGTACTGACCGTGGTATTGGTTGCGAACATGGCTGCGACTAAAATCACCAGTTTCACCATGGCGGTCCCGTTGATTCTGTTGATTATCGTGCTATTTTCCCCGGCGTTCTTGATTCTCATCACTACACGTAAATGGGTGTACCTTATGTGGATGTTGGTGTACTTGTGTGCCTTGCCTATCTGGAATTTTGTGTTGCCAGTGTACTCCTTCTGGCACTTTGACGATTTCTCGTGGGGTGAGACACGCAAAGTGACAGGCGAAGTCAAAGGCGAAGATCACGGTAAAAAGGATGGTGAATTCGATCCCAGCAAAGTGCCGCTCAAACGATGGGAGGATTACGAACGTAAACGCGTGCGAGCCGTGAAACGACGTGAACGAAAATTACGAGAGCTGGGGCCCACGCATTTGACGCACAGCATTGTGGCCGAAGAGGATGACAGTCGTCGTGGTTTATTGGCAGATCCACCCATGATGGACTCGGATTCGGCGTCCAACCTGTCGTACGATACACGATCGGAACATCAGCAACCCATGCATTACTTTGACCCGTCCAAAGAAGCGCCTGGAAAGGCCAGCTCGGGATACTATCCTTCGTACCGTCCTCAGTCCCAACCGCATCATCCTCCACCCATGCATGCCCCACCTATGCACGCCCCGCCCATGCATCCGCAACCGATGCAGCCACACGTGATGTCGAATCAGCACCCAACACCAAGAATGCAACCACTTCCTCAACCTCACGCCGCGGCTCCAGGTCCATGGGGTCCTCAAGGCGGCCAAAATTTCGGTCCTAAGCAACTCCATCACCCACAGCAAAGGCGGCCTGCTCAGCCGTCTCAACCGTCTCAACCGTATTACAACGCCCGTCCTCCCATGCCCCCGCCTAAATAAATAAGGCTCACTTCACATCCCTCATTCTTGTGTCTCTTTTTATTTTGTTCTTCTTCATTGTTCTTCTTGTTTTGTTGGTTTATTCTTGTCGTGTTATACTTGTTCATTTTCTGTTGTTTATTTCTTTATTTTCGTTCCTGTTTTTTATTCAACCATTTCTTGTTTTCATGCAACCATTTTAATACACGCCTTCTGATAAAAAAAAAGATTCCGAAAGTTCCATGCATTACTTCATTTAAAAACGTTCCTCTGTTTTTCTGTACGCGCTCTGTAAGTGCAATACACACTTTCATGATTCGAACTGCGTTGATCAAAAAATTTCATCTCGCACAATTCCAACCTTGACATCTCAGTCGTTTCGCTACCAAAGAGGTGTTCATGATGTTTCAATAGGATGTAAAGAAGAATTCAGGTTTCAACCCAGGGTTAAACCGCGACAGAATTCACCGACATGCGTGACACAGGTCCAGAACACTGCAGCATGTTGTGTCGCTTATTTTGCGTTGTTGTGTATGTTGTGTATGTTTGTGTACGTTTGTGTAATGATACACAGACATAAACGTGCGCATATTTTTATTGAGTGGTTGATCACCACTGTAATTGCCAGAGATATGTTACCAACAGGAGAGGGACACCCCAGCTGGGTGACACAAACTTCATCGCCGCATTTTGAGGCGCGGAAGCCGACTCTAAACCTGGCTTTCGAGCCGTGGCTTGCAAGACGTGGTTGGGTTCGCCCTCGGTTAAAGTAGGATATACCCAACTTTCTTCCCAGTAAGGCTTCGGATCGTTGATGCATTGATGGATAGGCATCACATTGAAATGCTTTTGCAACTTGGGAAGCCAGCGCTCCGCCATAGAAACTGTAGAATTGCTATTTTCATGCTCCTACATAGTAACGGAGAAAAAAAGACATTTAAATAACGTTTTGCCCGCCTGCGTGCGAAGGGATTGATATTTTACCAGCGTGATATGACCATGCTCATTATCTTGATTGTTTACTCGTGCTGCGATCCATTTTTCAAAGTACTTGTCCACGACTTCGGCGGTTAAATGGCCTCTAGCAGGTCCGCCATACTTATGTAATCTCTTGATTAGTCTTTTTTTTATGCGACTGATAAACGTATTGATGCTTCCACATACCAAGTTCCAATCATTAGAGTCCTGATCCCACAAGATGGTGCGCATTCCCATTTGCCAAGCAATAGCACGTACGCGATCATCCACGTCACCGTAGGGTGGACGCCAACATTTGGGTGTAATACCCAAAGCCTCTTTGATGGCTTTTTGGGTCCAGTAGAGTTGACCGACGACTTCTTCATTGGTCAACGTCGTCATTTGCGGATGGGACCATGTATGAGAACAAATCGTATGACCGTCATTCAGTGCACGCTGCGCAGCGGCAGGGAAAGCCATCACATTGGATCCAACAACTAAAAGTTCCACATATCAATCAATGAAAATGTTTAATAACACGCGAAAAAAAAAGCAGAACTACTTACAGAAAAGAGTTGCTTTTTGTTTTCCGTGTTCCACCAAAAAGTTGTAAAAACGTGGTTCTTCCCAATCTTTATCGGTGGGACTTTGCGGGAACCACACGCGGTAAGGCCCATCATCGTAATTGAGTCCCCAGTCGCCGGGGTTGGGACACATGTAGATGTCTTCGGGAAGATAAGCCAGTTTTGGCCGTTTGCACAGACTGCTGGACCACCAGCAATCGGGATCCGCATTCACATCGTACGATTTAATGTCCAATACCCAATTCACGACTTTGCGCGGCTGTATGGCCGGTATTTTGCTCCAATCCAACGACGCAATTACTTTTCGCAGCTCCGGACTGTCAGTGGGAGGCTGCTTCAACGGTTCCGGGTATTTCGACCGATCCAGCTTGTATGAATCGATGTTCAACGATTTGCTCTGAATATGCTGCTCTGCTGGATAAGCCGTCGCCAAATCCGGTACATTTGTGGGACCAGCCACATCGGCTAAATACACGGGCGAAGTGAAGGCGGCGGATTGACCGTCGACTGCCGCTGCCGCTGCGGTCGACGAGAGTCCGTGCAACGCAAATAAACCGAGTATTGACACACTGGGTCGATACAGCATTATCTTTCTAATAATAATCGGGAAACGGTTTACAAGATAACAATTAAAAATTTCAGAAGATGACTCTCATCATAGCAAGATGACAATTATTGCCCGAAGCATTATTGTACACGGCTGTGTTTGTTGCTTCTTTATTTTTTCTACCACAGTTCTCGTCTTAAAATATATGCTTCGGTCGCAATTGCAAGAGGAATACTCCTATCCACCCAAGGCATTCTTTTTCAAAAAAATAAAAAATAAAAAAATAAAAAAAAATAAAGCGATCGGTGAATTTTTTTTAGAGAACAGAGATTTCCTTGAACTGTGTATTGGAATAACAAGCCGCACATTCGCTGTGCAATGGATGCCACCTGCTACTGGACGTCACACCCTTACATTGAGTGACATTCGTCAGACAAAAGCCTAACTCAATACGGCATAACCTGGGCGAGACTCTTGATGGAACTTTGGTATATTAATGTCAATACACTGGCATACCGTACAGTCATGATTTCCAAACATGTGTGCAGCAGCACTCATTGACCCTCTCAGTCCCGTCCCGCCCAAGGTTATGATAGATCTAGAATGATGTGGGAATGTTGGGTATTAAGAAAAATGAGTTAGTACGCTATTTGATTGATTTAAATGTCGTCAAGATATTTTACCGTTGTTATGTGAGGTAGCAGATATCCAGAGCTTTCCGACCGAAAAAAAAGAAACGATACAAATATAAAATAAAAAAAAGTAAAACAATAGGTGCATCTGTAAAAAAAAACCCTAAAAGCCCTGTGGGAAAAAAAGGAGGAAAAGACTGCAAGGAGGCCTATCGTAAAATACAAAGTACATACCACAAACTACAAAAATAAAATAGTCGGGAAGAAATAGCGAAGATGATATCACGGGTGGCAATCCAAATAAGAGGAACCTGAGGAGGACACCTAAACACTTCTGATGAAGAAGGAGAATCATACCACCGACGATGCCCTTTGACGACTGAAACCGGATTGGCCACATTGGTGCGCGAACAAAGTAGAAAGATTTGGAGGGATAGATGGCTTTGCCAGGGCGAAAAGAAAACCGGAGAGAAAACTAAAAGCTAAAGAAAAACGAACCTGAGTTTTTTCTTGTCGAAAAACGGATAGTCACATCACACAAAACATACCTTTTTGATATTTTAATCGACTTGACTGGTTACAGATACACGCGGGATAAACCATAGTCTGGATGATGGATGCGAGGGGATGCAATGATAGTGAGAGTTATTCAGGTAAACAGAAGATAGAGGAGAAAACCAAAGAAAAAAAGAAAAAAACGAAGACAAAATATATGTGGATTTCCCATGGATGAAACTATAGTCCCCACCGATGCATTAATGATGAGCAATATCCTCAGATCAGCTACATGGGAAAGCTTTACTCTAGAGAGAGGTAAATCAGAGACAAAGAAAGAATTTGAAGACAAAAATATGTGGATTTCCCATGGATGAAACGATAGTCACCCCACTGATGCATGAATTCATAGATCGAAGCACGTCTGCTTATGTATTATTCGATTCATTGAAAATTGAAAGAGAATGAAAGGACATATACAGTATAAATGACAGTATAACTGACAAAAAAAAACAACAAATCGAATGATGCTACAAAAGAACGCCAGCGTATCATCAACCACTTCTCTTCAAAAAGAGCTCTACTCACATTTCTATTCGAAAAACGACGATGCTCTGTTTGACCACAACTGGCGCAAACGGCATCTTGCTGCTGATTGTTTCGCCTATTATCGTGAAAGTGGGCAGCGAGGCATGGTTGAAAGATAAAAAAAAAAGGTTTAACAGGTCCTGATAAGTTGGTGTAGATCATGTGATCTACAAAATTGCTAGTTTCCCAAAGATTTAATTGTTTAGATTAAAATAGGAAAAATCAAAGGGACATGGTTGAGCTGAGCACTTTTGAAATGTGAAATGATATCATCTTATTCAAGATTTTGGAAAGATGGAAGAGAAAAAAGGGATGCAAATTGTAGGTAGAGAAATGTACATGAACTTTAGGATCTAGTAACGCTTGACTTTTTGCTTCTTGTAATGCTTTTTGCCACCGCTGCTGGTTCGTTCTTGGGTTTCGAGGAACTTGCGCTTGTAATATTGTTTGCGGTTATCGTCGGACAATAATTCATCAAGGATGGTATTCTTTCTCTCGCGGTTGGTCATACGTGCCGAGAAGAATTCCGTAGGGCCCTCCACCACCGTGCCAACTTGGAAATAAGTGGGATCGGCCCGCTTGCCCATCTTCTTGTAATGTCGCTTGCGGTCCAAAACATGACGCATTTTCAAAATTTGCAAATCACGCTTAATTTCAGGTGTAATTTCCGGTTTTTCCATGTCGAACCATCCCTTTCCTGTTGTTTTTTCTCGAAGCTATATATCCACGTACGGATTAGTCAATCGACAGGACCCATAGTAGTTCACCTTCGATTTGCTGATTTACCTGTTGTCGTTCCTTTCGTGAGAGCGGCTTTTCTTCTTTTTCTGTGACCTTGTGAGTCTCAATCACCTTGTCACCTTTGGCAGGCGCCTTGTCGCCAGGATTGATGATCGACACCGTCTCTGACGTTAACCTCGCACGGTCCTTTTGGGTTTTGATGTAAAGATGATCCTCAATCGACACGCCAGCGTCTAGTTTGGGGAAGCTACAAGATCAATTAGCTACTGAACTGTGTGAAGAGATAACCTGTTCGCGTGCAATACCTAAACTTATTGGCGGATGATGATGATCTGAGAAGATTAAAAAAAGGGAACATATGAGAAAGAGCATTCGTATTATGGAGCATATATTAACAAGGTCACTTACGCATCGTCATCCTTTGTTACGTCTGCACGTTGTTTTTCCAAGGCGGTCCGTGCTTTATCCAATAGAGAATCGAGATCCTCATCGTCACTGCTTTCTTCATCGCTTGATACGTTTTCCCCTTCACTTTCCTCCCCGCTCTCTTCTTCGCTTTCGTCCTCACTCTCTTCTTCGCTTTCCTCGTCGCTCTGTTCTTCGCTTTCTTGTACAAGTGCTTGCTTCTTTGATTCAGTTGTTTCGACTACGGCAGAAAAGGATTCCAGGTTTTCTTTCTCGCCATTCGACTGTGGGATCGGTTCATCGGATTGAGCTTTCGATTTGCGACCAGATCGCTTTGGCTGTGCCTTCTTCCTTTGTGCAGATACTGTCGCTGGTGCTTGTTGTGTGGTCGATTCGCCGCTGGTAGAAGCTGCTTGCGACAAGACGGTATCGTCAACCTCGTTTGGCTGCAGCGATGTATGCGTTTCTTGTTCAAGCTTTCGAAGCCTGGCTCGAGTGAGAGGCATGATGAATCGATGCAATGGATTTAAAGCGATCTCCGGAGATGGTTCACTGAAGCACCCCGCTGGAAAAAATGCACAAATGGGTGGCTCAGCCCAATTAGTAAAGAAAAAACGTCACATACACCTCCCCCTTTTCCACTTTCAAGCTCCGTCTTCCGCTTTCAGCAACGCGATTCTGCCAACCGCTTCTTCGGTCTCCCAAAAACTGAAAAATGACATCTACTACCATGGAAGCAGAGGATATGCATCCTGCATCAGCCCTTGTACCCGACTTTGCGAAATGGTCTTGCAATACTACCGAAGCCATGCAGTTACGATTAGGTAATCCGGGCTTTGTGATAGCAAAGAGGTCAGCCTTAATGGAGAACGTGTACTTAATCGCGTTCTCATTGTCGCGGGCGTTGCACAGTTCGTCAGCAACAGGGAGACTTTGCCGCCAGTGAACCTACTATCTACGATGATATCCAGCCCGAGTTTACCTATTCAATGTTTGGACAACATGAAACCGCTTTCGGTTACAAGGAACTGAGTATCAAGGTGAGTAGTCTATTATACGCCATCTCGATTCCCGATCCTATGAGCGTTGACGTGATTGTCAGATTTATTACACTTCGGGATCATTACGACCCTACCTTCACATCGATTATTCCGATAAATATGTTCCTGCATCGTCCTCAAAATCCGACGGCGCTCCCGAGGTACAAGCCGATGATATTGAAGCGATATTGAAAGGCTATTTGCCTCCAGGTACGCAAGCACGCGCTTATCCGTGGACATCGGCTTACCATATTTCCAGACTACTGCAAGAATTACGACGAGTTTTCTCGTTATGTACGTGAGGATTCGGTTGATTTTAAACCCAATGGCGAAAAGTTGGCGGAATACACGCGTGAAAGCGAAGAGGGCGAGGAAGAAACTTTTGAGATTTACAAGGTGAACCAATCACTGCGGGCATCACTGGCACCTGTTATTCACGATCTCATACCCGATGGATGCTTTTTGTTCTTAGTCAAGTTTTACCGATCATTCGTTCCGAAAGTTACATCGTCGTATGCAATTCTTCGTGCCGCTGTTTGTGGAAGGCGCCACCTACATTGATGACGAAGATGAAAAATGGGAAATCTACACAATGTGAGTCAAATACCTCATTTGATTGATCGACGCCTTGGTGCCCGTGTGCTTAACTTGTGCAAATTAGATACAAACGGGAAGGCACCCTACAAGCGTATCGTTATCATTTCGTCGGTTATTGCACTGCTTATCCGTTTTTCTGCTGGCCTGACAATACACGAATGCGTATCAGGTAAGATGACCCATTAGTCTGTTTGTGACCTTAACTGACATGGGAAATCCCTCAGTCAATTCCTGGTATTACCACCCTTTCAACAACAAGGTCACGGAAGTAAGTCTCTCTTACTGCACATTGATAATGTTCGTCCGTGGCTAATCGCCAACGGATTGCTTAGGCAAGTTGTATCAGACCTTGTACCAATATTTTACGGCAAGAAAGGATGTGATTGAACTGACAGGTGAGTCATTCCCGGGACTTTAGCTGAGAATATCCGTTTATAGTACTAACATGAATGTATTTAGTGGAGGATCCGAATCAAGAGTTTTGTGATATGAGAGACAAGAACGATTTCCGCCATTTACTGCACCAGCATGCATTCGATGGTGTATCGGCGCCTGTTCCCGAAGCGACAGTAAAGGAACTTTGCAAAAAGTATAAACTTACAGAGGTGAGTGATTCGTTTCTGTGACCATGAAATCCACAGACCATTGACTCTTCCAAATGATGATACAGCGACAAGTCCATCGGTGCATTGAAATATATCTGCTTTCCGGGCTGAATAAGCTTAATGCTGACGATTACCGAACGTATCGACTTCAAGTGAAAGAACGTCTTTACAACTTTAACAGAGTATGTTTCCATGAATTCCATCACGTAGATGAAAAAATGACGCACTCATCATAATTTCATTGCATATGACAGGAAGCATTAGCGGATATGGAGCCTGAAGAACGCAAAGCGAAACTGCACGAAACGTACTTGTCGATTGAAGAGGACTATCATCGATTACTAGAAGTGCTTTGAAACAAACCGCTGGCTAATA
The DNA here is from genome assembly GCF_025331425.1 of Radiomyces spectabilis. Lineage (NCBI taxonomy): Eukaryota > Fungi > Mucoromycota > Mucoromycetes > Mucorales > Radiomycetaceae > Radiomyces > Radiomyces spectabilis. The sequence goes on from NW_026251930.1 coordinate 254,952, forward strand.
ATATTTAATGCATTTGCTTTCTATCAAATGATTGCCCCTTTGAGAGCCCAAATGTTGAATTTTAAGTCATAACGGTATGAGAAAAAACAAAGCGAAAGTGGACATATGAAAACAAGGAGGCAAACACAAAAACAGATACTGTAATGTAACAAGTAACCCAATGCCTTTCGGCAGGCTACTTGCTACTGGACGCCGACGTCTTGCATTCATCGGCATTCGGTTTTGTTGTGGGTCGTTTGAATGGCGTCGGTCGTTCTTTTGATTGCGCGCATGAATAAAAAAAACGGAGCGGATGTTCTTCGCTGCCATTACATCCCGATTCTATACCGTCTTGCATGTTTCACACATGAGGATAGCATGGATTTTCGCCCCGGAATCACCACGTTTTTTCAAATTTTGCACTCTTCTTGTTTGACATGTCGGGCGTATCTGTGACGTGAGGAATTCGTCAATCATGACTACTCTGATTATGTATTCGTTTTATGAATATGTTTATTGCTTTTCGCTTCACTATTTCTTGTTCGTTCCTTAACTTTGTCCAAGAAAGTTGCTTCAACCTTTTCACGATTGACGCATTTAGGGCACTACAACTTTCCCTTCATTGTTCCCGAAAATGAGGCGTTTCCATATGCAACAATGATTGAATTCTTCTGATCACTCGGCGTGTCATTGGGACATGCTGGCTGCCAGTTTACCGTTGTCGGACGTGGGACGTGGACTTGGTTTTTTCGCATCGTATTTCTTGCTCCCTGCCAGGAGACAATTCGCAATCTCGGCGGTTCCTTTCTGTTTATCCATGTATGGTTTCAGCTTCAGCTTGTTAATCTTTGACATAACAGTGATATAGAGATTCACGTACCTGTTACCGTCGTCGTAAAAAGCGCAAATCGTACGATGATGTAGTAATCGATCACGAACGGGTTCAAGGAAACGATGACCACTCGCTGTTCTTACAGATGGTAGATTATCGATGATCTTCTTCACTTCCGGAGCGCCTTCTGTGTATTGCCTCTTTATAGGTGGCCTTGTTATATCCGCAAACATCGTAATATTCGCGAGTGGAGATCTTGCGAATTCGATGCGCTTCTGCTCCAGAACCATCCACTGTCACGAAAACGTCAGTCACCCCAGGGTCAACTCCCCAGATTGTTACGCCTTTTAGATCTGCCTGAAGGTCTCGGGGCGTCAGTGGTTTCTTGGAGTTATTCGTTTCGGCTTCTTCAAAACGAATTGCACGTCGGTGCCATCAGTGATAATTGTATCCCTATTGAACAATCAGCAATGACGTTGGGATAGGATTCCAAAAGTGATTCGACGTTACCAAAAGATACAGCGGTCTGTTTCCAGACTTTCAAGCGTAGGAAAACCAATCTTCTCCACCTTAAAAAGGCGAAAATATCCTTGCCGTGCAGTTTCTTTGCTTGTGAATGTTCTTCGTTATGCCACTGGAGCATAGAAGCTTGGAAAATGACTGAACATCAAGCGCGATGTGGCATTTTTGAAATTAATACACCGGTAGCAGAGAATATCTCCTGCAACCCTTGGGGTCGATGTATTCAGAGGCTTGAAACATTCCTCTTGGATTGCGATTTTCGTGGCTTCGACAAACTTCTTCAGTCCCTCATATTCATCGCTCGCAGTAGGCTTGCACTTGGAGGGTATCCGCAGATGTGTTTTGTTCATTATCGCATCACGCACCGCGACGTTCATGCTTGATACGACCCTCTTGGATAAATTCTTCCCCTTAAGTATCTGATAAAATGACTTTCCGATCTTTTGTGCAAAAATTAATTAAAAGTAAAAATGAAATTAAAAACGTTACTTACATCGTGCACAATTCTCGATACATATGTAGAAGAAACAAATATTTGTGGGACTTGTTCTTGAATAAACACTTTTCGCTCCATACGATCAAGAACTTGACGCATCCATGGTATGTACTGGTGGGGATTTGCATTGAGCGACAGATCATTGACGAGCTTGATCGAAGCGAGAGTTCCTGACTGAGTTCATCAATTCGGACTTCTAGAGTTTCTGTTCGCTCGACCGAAGTGGGCCAGTGCGGCTCCTGATCTCCAGCTGCCTTTTCGTAGATAAAAGTGGCTATCAATCTTTTCCGGAAACGGGAATGCTTGGAAAAAAAAAATGAACCTTGGTCATCGGAAAGGCGAATCAGTAGATATTGAACCGTTTTTGGTTTGAAATTAGAGACCACATGGTTCCGCGCTATTTCGTCGTATTGCTTGGCCACTTCACTGATCACCGTTGAAATAGATAAGTAACTTAAATTCCTTGGTGTAAAAAGTGGGAACTTGCTGGAATCGATTCTTTGACCTCCGCAGTGGCCTTGCTGCCTTTTCCCATGATCGTGCTGAAAAGATCGTAGAACAATCCGTGCGAGAAAGATGGAAGCCGTTGGTTTTCATTGATACATCGTAAAATATGAAGATTGGCGAAGAGCGAACCAACATAAGTTACATCGCGAACATGCTCGACGACTTTCTGTAACGCGGCGATGAATCTTTCGTTCCTGCAAGTATTTTTGAGCGAAGTTTTAATGATGGATGTTCGCTTCAGCTCGCTTGCATTGATGCGCTTGGGGCGATAGTTTAGGCATGCTTTGTTGGAGGAGCGACTCTGCTCAAGTTGATGGCATGTCGGACAGACAACTGCAACACCGCTCGCTGCCTTTTTCATCGCTTTTTCCTCCGCCTCTTTGGCCTTCGCTTCATGCTTGGCACTGCGTTTTTTGTTCGCATGTTCAAACTTGATCTCGCTCTTGGTTTTTTTTTTGGAAGTACATGACGATGCTTCTCCTACATAATTGAAGATCATTATCTTTTAGTTCAGCACAGGAATTAAACTGGATGCAAGTTAAGTTATCTACCTTCTTGGTCGGATGTCGGAGCTGCAAGTGGTCAAAATGCAGAAATGAATCGCGTTACACAATGATATTCTGTAATCTTACCCTGGATTCCATCGCTTTTCGCCTTTTTTTGGCATGAGCAGTTTTGATCCTTGGACCACGTTTTGGAATTACCGGGGGGGGGGGCCTGGAAACCGTCATCGGATGAACTAGGATTGGGGTCTAGAAAAGCAAAGAATGTTCAGACAGTTTTCATGCATCTGAATGATCTTTTCCATACCGGATAATGGAGGTGTCGTGGCACGTTTTTTTCCTTTTCGATCATGGTCAACCATGCGTCGTAAAATAAAAACAGGCAGGGGGAAAAAGGAAAAGAGAAAAAGAGAAAAAGAGAAAGATTGGCAACTTCAATTCATGCCGCGTCAGTGATAAGCAAACGAAATTGAAACACTGACCTATAAAGTCGCGTCACGCCAAGTAATATTCGTTGTGATAATTTGGCACATAAAAAAGGTGTGCAGAGACGAAAACGAAACAGCATGGGAACAATTTCTACTGCAAGCTTCTCAAGTAGCACGGCTTTTAATGGTTGAAGCAGCGGCCCAATACCATAGTCAGTACGTAGAATTTAGCTCTTTTATCAATAACTTGGCACTGCTGTCAAGCAAACCAAAAGCTAAACAGTGGTCGAGCAAGTATTCGACATTTTTCTCAGCGAATCGTACTTTACGCCATAAACATGGTACGCCAACTGATGATATTTGAACATTTCTTGGCCACTTTTATTTTAATTTAACAATGAGTAGTATTTCCACAAGACATATCTTTAGTATGTTAAAAGTATCATTGAGAAAAAGGTGTGCCTTTGTGTGCCTGAGCTGTTGTTCAGCCTCTAATTAACTTTTTTCCCCATTCAGGTGGTGATTAAGGTGGCGATGACGGTTTAATTGAAGATGACCTTAATTGGATGATTGCCAACATTTGGGTCGATCCGCGATAATGAGCAGAATCCGGCTACGAACAATCTTAAGCTGACACGACGAAAGACAGAATCACCCCGCGATTGACATCTTGTATGAGCTCGATCGAAAAAAAAACCCGTCGTTTCCTTTTTCATCAGTTGTGATCTAAAAATAGCCAATTTTTCGACCCTATTTTGAGAGTGCTTTTCAGTGTGTGGAGTCCGTGCGCAGATTTGTCTGGTTGGGTCGCAAGTAAGCCAGCCGATCCTGCTCCATCTTGGCGTACATGTCAACAATATATTGCTGGAGTAGGTGTCCGTACAAAAGCAGGTCGTGGCCGTTATCTCGCACTATCAAATGGTAGCTATACCATTGCATAACCGTAATATTATGACCAAGATCACCATGCGGGAACATCAGGACATATTGGAGAGCATCATGGTGCTGGTTCATCTCGCTGATACGTTGAAGCTCATGGCTTCTCGATCGGAGCACAATATTGCGGCTACTATTTGATTTTATTGTCTACCAGAATCACTCCAGCTTCGCTAGCCGTAGGTGCGTTGTATCGACGAACATCAGGAGCGTCTTCCCCACTTATGAGCAGTCGCACGTCTACGGCTCCATCAGAAACTTGGGCCACCGACTGCAGCAACGGTACGAATGGGTTGACTTTGGAAAGCAGATCTTGCAGAATGAGAAGGGTGGCGTTTTGCAAATAGGGCACCCCAGCATGCCGATGTCCAAGTTGTGTGTCGGAATCATAAATGTACATTTGGGCAAACGCAGGGGTATGACTCTCGGTTGGTGGAAGTGGACCACCGATCTGGTGGTAAATGCCTCCTTGGATACGGTAGCAGTAGGCTCCGTTGGCGATTGTTGGCTACAGATTCATCTATTTTGGGCGCCTACCAAAATAAAGCTCAAATTCGTATTATAGGCGCGGATCTGCTCACGGAAGTCTCTTCTTTCTACGTTGTCGCTATGAAGGAGATGCGCAATCGTTGGTGGTGTAGGCTCCAAAGGTGGAAGCACAATGGAACCTTGGGCACCGCAGAGTTGGAACTGCGGATTGGAGTTCGATCCGAGCTTTCTTTGGCCCACATGTGTGCCTGACAGAAATTGCAGACAACATTTATGCGTCCCAAGGTATGTCTACAGGGAAGCTCGGTACCATCAGCGGATACAGGTAATCTACGGATGTGTTGCGCAGTATCATTGTCGTTTCCTTCCCTTATAGCCAATCTCCTCGGATTCAATGGGCAAGCTGAATGGCTAGGTCGCTGATGTCCCACTTGCTGACACGTAGAGCAACGCACTTCTACCGATCCTTGAACCGTAGCAACAGTTGTTGGGCGCGTCTGGGGTTTGCTGGGACAGTTTCTAGACGTGGAGCGAGCATGTCCTGACTGACTGCAAGAAGCGCAAAAAACGTTTGAGAATGACAAAAGGTGTTTTAATGAAAGAACTGAAAGGATAAGCAAATAAAAGAGTTACAGAATATATCAATCTAGCATTTGTTAAATTGCTAAATTGAATTGATGTATCACGGTCTAACCATTCAATAAAGGAAAGGTCCCCAACTCGACCGCCGCAATAAATCATGTGGTTCTTTTCGTTTTACCCAATCAGAAACGTTTTATTTTTCAAAAAGTACCCAATCACAACCCGGTGTGAATGCTTGTGAGTGAAAATTAGCGCGCATAACTCCCCAAACATTTTAATAATGGGTAGGTATATGATGATATGGTGATAAAAAAAAAAAAGAAACCAAATCAATAAAAAATACAACCAAGAAAATAAGTATATACGATGGGAGAATAAACGATAAGTGATATCTATAATGGCAAATCAAAGATGCGGTTCAACGCTGGATAGGTATAAGCTGAAAAGAAGTCTGTGTGGGGTATAATTCCAAACAAGGCTACTCGCTTTCGAAAGGTTCCAATTTATCTATTGGACCCATTCTTCGAAGGGACGGCCGGTGTATGCTGGAAAGAGGTAAACGGAAATGGAGAGCTAAAAGAAAACGTAGGTAAAAGATCGTCATGCATCATTCCTGGGGAAAAAATGAACATGTGGGTGAGCATTCTTCTTCAATTTCCAATGAATATAGGGTCTTTTTGTTTTACCTTGTGAATACGTGGGCAGTTGTGTTATATTCGTGCCTGTCGTCGTCGCTGTGAAAGGTAAAGTTGCTGACATTGGCTGGCTTGTCTTGACGCCATGATCGAACAGCTGCAGTGGACTGGAGTAACCATTGCTTGTCGGCCAATACGTATAAGTGGTATCGAGCGGCGATCGATTGGAAACACCGATCTGACCTTGTGCATCAAACGACATGGACCGCGGTAGATATTCGGCTGGGGACTCGTCCAGGGAAGGATGACCGAAGAAGGGATATCGATAAGATGATTCGGTCCTTGTCACGGCCGTCGATGCTGATAAAGAGGTGACAGGACGAGGCCGTACGGCAAAATAGTTCATTTCTTGCGATGCGTTCCTGTTGGACACTGGTTGTATCAATGGTAAGCTGTAACTGTTTTCCAGCGACATCGGATCCAACGATTCTCGTGACATGAAAGTCTATCAGCAAATGATAAAAGTCAGTGAACACAACAAGTACAGCCATGTTTCAGTCGCATACAGCAATCAGACAGAAAACAAAAATACTTACGCTTGTGCTTTTGCTTGGTTTTAATCCTGGAGTAGCCCAGATATTTTTACCGGTAGAATTGGTGGGTGAAGTAAAGACACTGGAGGCATAGCGTTCCGTACGGCCTTGATACGCTTGCGCCAGCATGGACGTATCGGGGGATGACTGGAAATTTGACAATAAGCGCTCACTGCTGGTACTTCGACTAGGCGGTGGGCTGGGCGTGGTCTCGAAAATGGTTCGTAACGGATGCGGTGGCGTACGTCGAGCGTGGTCGTACGGGGACGGGGACGACTGCGACTTGGGCAGATCCATCCACAAGGACTGGATGTAATTGGTTGAATAAATATGTGTCGGTAAACTCATGGTGGAATTGTCTGTAGGGAAGATCAATCGTGAGTCTTGTGCATTAAAATCAAACATGCCTTCGTTTTTTATCCGTACCTGAAGTAGCCAGAAGGGAAGACAGCATCGTTTCGCCTTGGATTTCCAGACGAGTGATGTCCAGTTCCAAAGGCAAGGGAGGATCGCATTTCGCAGGTGGTGTGGTAGGCTGCTGCATCCTCAGGTACTGTTCCAGGGTCCTTTTCGCTGTGACCAAGGCTTTCTCATGGTCTCTTGTATATCGGAAACGGAAAATGTACGCTTCATCGACCAAGGGGTAGATCGCTGGGTCGAGAACCAGATTGGACGGTTCGTCCCCTTTGAATACGGTCGGTGACAATGTATCTTTCAGGGGCGGCAGCAGTTCGATCCGTGTCTCGGTTAGGATATGCTGTCGAATCTGGTTCATGAAACTGTCGGCAGGATCAAAGGCCAATTTGACTGACGTGGGAACAATGAGAATGTCGTCGTGGACAAGGTAATGTTCCAGATACTGACGCACGTTGCCGATATGCGAGCGAGGACCTAAAAGACACACTTCATCTTTCCCTGATCGTTCTGGCCATTCTATCTTGGTATTGTTGATTAATGCCAGTTCGCGGAGTTTGCTGCCGTGTTGATGCAGAAAGGTGCGGTGAAGGTAAGACGGAATGGCCACTGGACGTACAATGAAATCGCGGTCTTTTGGAAAGGCGATGAAATCCATGACGGCTTGGCGCAGACTGACAAGATTGGTTTGATTCTTCATAGGTGTTCTTGCCACCACGTTGTGGTCGTTCTCGAAATACCCTCCCAAGCTGGCGAATTCCTCAGCCCCTGAAAATTTTACATACACACCGTACCGTTTCATGACGCGCTGGATATTTTTGCCGCCTACGCCAATGATGCGTCGGTGATAGATTTCAGGTACATGGAACGACAATTCGGCAGGTAATTCGTCTTGAATGAGAACAAGACCATCCACTGCCTTGGCCAATTGGTCGCTTTCTACCTTGATGACAAAATTGTACTCATTCATGGAAGCAAACTTGATCCTTGCCGTACACATCTTCATGATCTTGTTGATCTTGCCATTCTTTTTGCCACTAATGAATTCGCGTTGTGTGGTGGCCAATTCCAAAGCGAACACGGTGAATTGATGATGCAACTATTCATTTTCAAAAACATGGAGATTAATTCTAGAGTAAACAATAATTACCCCCAAGATTGTAGGTTGAACTTACTTTGAAGGAAGGCATGTCAGAAAGAAGCTGGTATACTTTACCAACAGTCTTTTGTGTACCGAATACTTCTAATTGGCAAGAATCCACGTTGTAGTTTACTTCTGCGTTGCTGTTTTGGGAAAGCCATGAAATCAATTGGGAAAGCTGATGGTGAGATGCGGTAGATGGCCTTGCCAATGTCGCTCCACTGTCGCTGTCGTTTGTGCTTTCGAATCGTACATAAAAGCTAGCTTTGTAAATGCGCGTAGCCTAGGATTGGAAAGTGAAACTGTTAGTTTCCATGGCGCGCATAATGAGGTTTGGGTGTCAGTCTTTTTTTTTTTTTTTTTTGGCAAGAGAATAGGCATGTATACCATATGATTGATCAAACGCAGGGTGCGTTCCACATTGGTTCTATTCTCGGCATAGACTGTCACAGTCGAAGATCCGGAACCTAGCATCGGAAAAGCAATAAAAGAACCTAGGTATCGATTGGAATGTCAGGATGGTCAAAATAGGTGTGCATATAATTTTTTTTGCTTCGCATGATGTCGATGGAACGAAGTGAATTGTACCATTATCGGTCATGATGGAGCGCAACTCTTCGTGCTGATGTACGATCATCCAGTCTAGCTTTCGGGCCTGCATGGTGATGGTTTTGTGACACACGGTTTTCATCTGCCGACAGTCATAACACAGCGTGAATTCCCATTTATGTCAACTGCATAAATAATAAGAGAGCGAAAAGAGAAAGCGTTACCTTTTGCGCCGCGACGGTTTGCAAGCTTTCTTTGGCCTTTTGAATTCCGGTCGGGTCGCCGGTAATATAGATAACGCCGTGCGTGGAAGGCGATGTGGGGTTGGTGGTAGAGTGAGACGAAGATGTAGCGAAAGGTGACTGGAGATAGATGTTGGTGACTGTGTCTTCCATGATGGAAAATAGGCGATGATGTTTACGACCGGCAACGAGGTTATGCAAGTGATAGGGTAATTGCAGCGTGTCTGTGCGCAAATTCATCTATGGAAAAAACAACAACAAAAAAAAATGATATCTCGGTTACACCAGCCATCTCAACTGAAGCTTTTGTTTTGAATGGGATATTTTTTTGGTTGTTTACCATTTGGTCCAAAAACACGAGAATTCGTACGCGTGCTTGTTCCACTACATTGGCGGAACCATAAACAAGAACGTGAGGATGCGTCGTCTTTTGAACCGTTAATTGCGTCTGCGTCTCGCGTGCAAGCCTCGCCAACCCTTCGTACAATCGCTTTCTCGTATCATCCGAATGCAGCAAACCGGGATCAATGGACTGAAGGATGGTTTTCGTCTAATCATAAAAGAAGAGTATGAAAGATTAGTCCTTTTCTGTTTTCGGTTCAAAGCATACAAAGTAATAATAATGATAAAAAAAAAGCTGAGCATACCTCCAGGGGCGACATTCTTAAAAGATCACCTCGCGCTGCTTCGACAGCGGAAGATGAACCGATGAACACAGCATGGAGCGGAGACGCCAACGACGATAACGAAGGCGACGACGGTGATAGGGAAGTGAGAGGAGAAGTGGACAAAGGGACACAAGTTGCCAATTGCATAGTGGTGATTTGGGCATGACGGGCCATGAGTTCATTCTTGAGCATGGTGATTTGCGATTCACTCAATGGGGCATGACCTTCTGGGCTAGAGAGGTTGGCAGCATAAACTACAACCGACGACATGATTTGGGGTTTTTTTTCTTCCTAGGCTGTTGTGTTTTGACAATGAATTAAAAACAAATGAGAAATGAACGATATGAATAAAACGAAGGGAAAAAGGCAAACGAACGAAAAGAGAAAAAATGAGATCAACAGTAGATAATGAGGTATAAAAAGTGGTATAATGAATCGAATGGGATATACGTGTGAACGGGGTATATATAAAATAAAAAAGGTAAAAGAAGGAAGAGACACTAGGAAACAAACGAGAGAAGAGGCAATTGCAAGAGAAGAAGTGGACTAAAGTGTAAATAAAAAGGAAGAGGGGAAGGAAAAATAAAATATAAAAAAAAAGGCAAAAAAGGGTCAAAAAGTGAAATATATAATAATTACCAAGGAACAGGGAAAAAAAATATAGAGTCTTGTAAGCAACTGTTGTGATGGTCACCGTTTCTTTTAAAACCATTTTTTTTTATATACAGATCGTGTTATTATGATGTTTTTATTGCCCTCTTTTTGTGATGAAAAGGGTGTTTTGCAATAACAACGAAAGCTTTTTACTATACGGTCATTTTCAGAAATACATGTCGTCGATCGTGAGCTCAATGTCGTTCATTCCATCTTGGTGATAGCTCATGTTTCCAAAAATAAAATTCGTGTTCCCCATTTCACAAACCTAAATTCTATTTACACGTTCAAAAGACATCCACTGTTTACCACCCAAAAGCTCCGTTGACTTTCAATAGCCTCTCGAATGAGATGATGACGTTTGTGTATGTCTCTCAAAAACATAGTTTTCCTTTAACCGTAGTTGAAACTGTGAATGCGATTCTCTTATAAGAACGTTCAGGGACGTAGCATTGACAAACACCATGGTGAACTCGTGAATCGTTATATAATGGTCAATTGTTTGCTATGGCGGCTTTTTTTCTTGACAATTTCAGTCTTTCACTGAAACCAGGTAACAGTTTGGATTACAGAACACTGTGGTTCCTATCCATCCTTCTTCCTTGAGACAGAGAAAAGCATACATATCCACCACCGAAGGTATCGGTGTATCGGTATATGTTTGCTCCTTATTCTCCTGGGTCGTAACCAATTGAGCAGGCAAATCACTTGTCAAAAACCAAAGCTGTAGCGAAATTAAGGCTTAGATTGGTCAAAAATGTTCCTTCTCCCCTTGTCAGTTTATTATCAACCAGTGATGATAATGAAGCTGCTATAGTTACATCCAGGTTTGTACAAAATATCCATGATTTTGGAAGATCATGCAACCAAGGACAAAGGTACAAATGCAAATTTACTATTACTCTTTTGCAAAATGGGTCTCATCGAGCGTGAAAGCAAGCGTGTCAAATCAAAAAAGTGAGGAAGGCCCGCGATAAGGTTTAAAGAAATACGCATGCATCACCCACTTTGACGGCTTGTGGGCATCTGAAATGCGGAAACCGCATCTGTAACGGAAAGGGAAACGAAATTCTCCTCAGTTACGATTTCGCTTGAGGGCACGCTTTTTAGTTACAGTTGTGATTTACAGTGCGCTTTTTTGTTGCGGTTTGGATTTCCAGAACTACGGTTGAAAGTACAATCATATTTTGCCAAACATGATCGGGCTCATCGAGGGTACCTTGTGCATTGTTTTTTTACGTGCTTCGCTTAGTTGTCGTGCGTACTCTAATATCGCATCACAAGTCGAACGGAAGTAAACGCCTGCTAATGTTGGGACCGACACACAATAGTCGAGTCGATAAAAATAATGATGCCTTCAAAAATCTGAAATCAATGAATGCCACTAGTCAAAAAATTCCTTGCCCGATCTGGAGAAAGGATAAAGAGAGGTCATTGGAAAATATGTCACTCATTTTGGACACTCTGAGCCTGGAGCCATCATTTATGGACATGTGATATTGTAGTCTAATGACATTTTACACTCTTCTCAAAAGGTTGCACACTTAAAAAAAACAGTGTACGGGGCCCTGACCGCACACTTCTGCCAATGTGACGCAATTCGCCTACTTCGCTTTTTCTCTAAATACGTATGCAAGGTAAGCAATCAAAAAACAAAACAAAACAAAAAACATTGGAAGCATGAATGCCTGCTTTGCGCTGTACTTTTTTTTTTTATAAACTAAAAACTACAACACATCCATACTGTATTTTCCACATTTCATTGGTTTTTTTATTTTTTTATTTTCCGTGGCGGCGTGATGAAGTTGAAATTTTTGAAAACTCAATTCGCCCATTTCTCTAAAAAATCCATCAAGAAAGGTACTCCACTTGAACGTGATAGATAGAAAGAACAAAACAAAACAAAAAAGAAAAAGAGAGGAAGAGACGTCGACCATTAAAAACGTTTCTTGTTGTGTACCCGCCCTGATTCCTTGTTCCTAAGTGTCGCTTCCTTCATCCGATGACCGCACGACCTTGATTGACCATCCCATCATTACCTCCCTTTACCGTGATTCCTTCTTTCGCACCATGAACCCCAAAGACCAACTTCAACTTCTCTTGACCGACTGTAAACATGCCGTTGAACAGCACCATGACTCTACTTTACGTCAGTTGAAACAAAGCCCCAGTGCCTCGACGGACCCCACCATCGTTGCTACCCCACCATCGTCCACCACCAACGTATTCAAAGACAACCTGGAAATAGATCAGCCAACCGTCATGTTACCATCGCAAGATAGTCAGGTCACAGACAACCACGAGACACAGATGTATCAAACCGTTCAGAGTTATTTAAATGACATATTGTCCGGTTTACGGTGTCGCTCAGAGATGGAAACACAGCACGAGCACGGAACTATCCCAGACGAGGGGTACAAAAATGAAAATGACAGAAAGCACGATTTGGACGCAGTGTCACAGCTGTTGGCTGCCTTGTTTGGCATGGAACAACGATTAACGGAGGAACATCAAACTCAGTCTCAACCAATCTGGCAGCCGTTGGAGGAGCATCTTCACCAGTGGATTTTGCAATGCGGAGGTGTGTTCCTTCGACTTTCAAATACGCAGGAACGTTTAATTTTGCTGGATCACTTGATCCTTCTTCCCGGCGTCAGTACCTGGGCCGTGCCCTTGATCCAGTACCACCCGACCAATCGTCGCGCTTTTACACCATCAAGTATGCAACACTACCTTACTGCAGTACATCGCATTTTAGATCCTCGATCAGCGGTAGTATCCGATCGTCATCCATCCTCATCCCAGTGGACCGAAGAAGATTATTTGGCATGTTTGGATCAGTTGGATGTGGAGCGCACTTACGACCAATGTCTCGATAGTCTTATTCCCAAAGCGAGGTTGACTCCCTTGTCGGCCGATATGGCGGGCCAGGCCCAGTTGTTTGATTTCACTAAAAGTTTGCTGTCTGCTCTCAATTCGGGTATTCCATACTTGTCAGGAACTCATCCCAACGTCGTGAAACGAATCAGTCAAACCGCTATTTACATCACTCAGATCCTCGCCGAACACCTCGAACGAGATGGAGCGACAAAAATGCACCAGAAACCACTGGATGACTTGATTACCCATATCGCCGTTCACTATCTTCAACTCAACGATGCCAGCGTTTACCATTTTCTGCCAGCCTTGCCATTTCACGTCGTCTCTTTGGAAGCGCTTTGGGAGATCACACTGCATTTATTGCAAATGCACCCATACCCCGTACCGGAATCCTTCTCTGCAATCCTCGATCAATTACCGGATATCACCAGCTTTCTTTTTATCCTGCGTCAGCAACACGCTCAAAGTACCTTTATGTTTCAATGCCTCGCCAATATCATTACCTCCATTCCATCGCAGCCCAGTTACCCCTCGTCTCCTCAGCAACAAGACGCCGCTTGCCTAATTACGATCATTGCCCACATTCTGTTCTCGGTCGCGTTTATCAAAGACGATCTCAAAGATCTTTATTACAAGGATATTCGCGATCATTTCTATCCCATCTGTATACAGCATCCTTTTGTCATTTCATTCTTGTTACGTTGGACGGCCGATCATTTCCATGTCATGGAAGGCATGGCGTTGTATCTGTTCCATTCATTACCTTTGGATCACTGGAAGATCCGCAGAGAAGACTTGCTTATACTTCGTCAGTTACTGCATCAAGATTCACCGACTCATTCACGGGCGGCTTTTGCACGCTATGTCATTGACCATCTTTACTTTGGATACAAACCTCAAGAAGGAGAGACGTTCACCGCAAATTCTCAGCCTTGGAAACCGCAACGGTTGCCGTTCATTGCTTTGGATTGCCACTCCATGCTGGCCCTGATCTTGCTGGAATTATGCCAAAAATATCAAACCCTTCCGGAATCAGACAAGAGCAACAGTTTATTGAAAACGATGCGTTCCATTTTCAGTTCCCAGTTGCCTCCCCTGCCATGTTTCTCGACTCCCACGGCCGTAACGACCTCCAGTGCATCCGATGCCCTCCATTGGTGTTGGAGAACCGCGCTAAAATTGAAATTGTATAACTGCCCTATTTTCTCCAGTGCGTGTGACGCGGATCAGACCATCACGGCGGTGTTTCTCAAAGAAGCTTTACACTACCATCACGAGACCGTGGGGCTGCACACTAGCTTGTTGGTGTACATCATTTTCCTGCTGTCGTCGACCAGCCGGCATTTTCTTCGCTTTGAATCCAGCAACGGATGGCTCAAGTTACTGTTGATGCTGCGACGCGGAAAACCTGAATCTGTAATCCAAGTCCTCGCCGATATCATTCCCACATTTGCCTACATGCACGGCGACGATTTCTTCAACGACGAAAGCGTGAGCGCGTTTTTGAGGCATGTGATTGACTTTAAGCCGGATCCGTTACTGGTGGAAGCTGCCGCGGAATGGCTGACCGATGTTGGAGCGACTGGGGCGTTTTGGCAACCGCAGAAAACGCATGGCATGGCGCTAGTGATAGCCGCACACGTTTGGCACGGTAATTTTATTGATTCAGTGAGTGATTTTGCCGAGGCGGGGAGCCACGGGTTCTCGTACCGCGATCTTTTACTGCATTCTTGGCTAAAGACGGTGTTTCGTAAACGCGACTGGATGTGGAGCGAACCTTATGTCGCCATCATGGACACGCTCTGTTTGCTTGGATTTTGTCTGCCACGCCAGACCCTGGTTCGCAGCATGTTGGCCGAAGAATACAAAACGCTGGAAAAGCAACGACAGCCATCTCTGGCGACATCCAACAAAATATCGACGTTGGCGGCGCAACAGCGGACTGCGCTGCGGTTGATTAAAAGCATGCTTCCGGAAGCCGGTTATACCACGCTTTTAACCGGGGAATGGTCCATGCTGTCACTGACAACGAGCAATTTGTTCAAAACGCCGGGCGTTGAACCGCATTCATTCTGGTTCGCTTTTGATGTATTACTGATGGAAACCAATGAGGAGCAAGCCTATCGAAAGGATCTTGTGAAAGCATGGAGTGAGCATCCCCGTGGAAAGGATCATGGGAAGGAAACCACGGCGGATGGGACGCCCCTAAATGAGGTGGAACTGGGCAATCTTTTCAAGGAAATGCATGTTCGCTATAAGAAGCCGATTGAATTTCTCGCTATTTATCGGTGGCTGCAACATATTCTGGTGATGCCTCCTGAACATCCGCTGCTGCCGCTGTATCTGCAAATCTTCTTTTCCTTGTATTTCGCCAATGCGTGTCTGCAGCAACGCCACTTTTTCTATGGGGAACTGTTGTTTAGCCGAAAGAAAGATCAGCTTCAAAAATTACGCGACTGTATTGCTGGTTTGCAAACGTACCATGGTCAACACAAACTACACCAGGTAGATCCGAGTGCCAAGGAGACGACGACCACCACCGCGATCTGGACAAATGAGGAAAAATTCAAGCCAAATAACGAAGAGCTACGTCAGCTATATTACGGCATGTGGTTATGGCTGGGCGATCCTCAGTTACTTCAATCGAATTATCCGACCACGGATATTCCGAGTCACTATTGCCCTGAACGGCTCACGCAATGTCGAACATCCACGTCGTTGGACCAGTGGGAGCATCACCAGCCATGGAACAATGAGCAAGCGCTGTGGTTGGATTTGGCCAAACGCGACGAGCTACGCCACAGCTTTTTAGCGTTCCCATGGCAAGGGTCAGAAAAATTCCGCCAACCCGAGCCATCTCACGGTAGTAACCAAGACGGAAGGGACGGGCGTGAAGTAATAGGACGATCCATCATCCGCACCAACAAAACCGAAATTGCGACCATGCCTCCTCTCCAATTTAAAACTCCCTAATGGGTGCTCTTTTTTTCTTACTCTAATTGTATCTCTTCTAATTTCTAACATCTCATATGTATCATTTCTTAGCTAATGCTGTGGCATCATTTGTATCTATTGTAATTTATACTGTAACAACCATTTTGGTTTCACCGTGCTCTTCCATTTCTCTCGAGACAATTATCAGTCTTTTTTTTTATACTATAAGCAGAGCCATCGTGTATGCCAAATCTGCGCTCGTGGGCAAAAACCCCACTAATTTAAAAAAGTGAGGCAACAGCTCATTGTATATGGGAGATCTTTCCTGTAACACAACCTGTTACTGGCTCATAACAGTGAGCATGGTAACCGGGGTATGGCTTTTTATGGTTAGCCATCAAAAAGTTGTCACGGAAGGAGAGAATCAATAGAAGCTTCATGATAAAGTATGATATTACGTTTTGATTTTCGATGAATTCCAAAAAGCTGAATCATTTTATTATGATAAAACGGAATTATGTCACTAACTTGCAAAGAAACATGCTAACCACCAACGCATAACACTGCAGTAGAAGTGGTGTCGATCCAGTTTTTTTACCCCCACAATGACATGAATGATTCTGCTGTATGTGGCGTGCACTGCTAGCTTAGATTAGATTATGCTACTGTATCTTATGAAACGATGGACGGATTACTTGGAGGCGACGATCAGTCATTCGACAGGCATAATTGCCTTTTTTGCTTTTTGAGGAGGTGAGATTGCGCGTGTATTTCTTTCTTTTTTTTTTTTTCTCGGGGAACCTGCATTCTGCGTTTATTTTCCCGGTGACTCGCAAAGTCCATGATTTTCTACCCGATTATAAAGTCGACCACGCTAAAAAGATGTCTCACTAAAAATATCTTGCATCTGATGGTAAGAAACTTGTTTTCGCTTATTCATCGCACTAGGTGAATGTATTCAGCGACGGTGGTCTCAAAAAGGGATGGATCTCCGATCACCACGTTGTTGTGCTTGGCTTACCTATTTGCTGTTTCCACCGATTCCGTCAAAGCTATACTGTTTATTTCAATCCCCGCCATCGACTTTTTGGTTTGGTTGGGAGGACACCTACTTGTTTATGCGGGATCCATGTGACGCAAGGCCAACATGAAGTACCCTTGATGAGTAACACACGCTTTGCGTTTACCGAGCGAAAGAAAAAAAAAAGTGCCACTTTTTCATATTCGGAGAATCCTCGGGCTGAGTGTCGGTAGTCGTTGAAACACAAGGGCTCGCATGCCACACAAAAAGAATATCGTAATTGCTTCACTCACAAAATGGCAATCAATGTTCAACAATCCTTATCGAAAATAAAGAAGCTCCAGATAGGTTTATCACTTCAACAAGGGAAAGAAAAATAAGTGACTTATGGCAAACCAGGTTTATTTTTCGAAATGTATATTGGTATAACAATACTTTTTTCTCGGGAATCCTGAAGATCCCGACGACTGTTTTGGTATTTTTCGCCAAGCCATGCATTGAGTATTTGATTTGCAAAAAGAAATATGAGACTACATGGAACGGGCGGAAATCACCGACCATTCTAAAGATCCGTGATCGGAGTTCCAACTTTGGGCGATAGGTTGCTCAAAACCGAACTTGGATTTTCGAAACAGAAGAAAGTCAGAAGCATACAATTGTAAGTGGGGTAGATGAGAAGAAATAATGGATTTCTATTTATGCAATTGCAGCCTTTAGTTATTACAGATGAGGATGAGTCTTTGGGACGTTCCATCAGAACCATCGACGGTCATCGACAGGTATGGCTGAAAAGTTTTAGAACAATGGTATCGCGTCAAGCACTGTCTGAGAAAACTGTCCAAATCGATAGTAAAAAAAAGAAGCGAGGTGCAAAAAAGAAGAAAGAGAAAAATCGTCCCAAAAATAATCCTACCAGAAACCCATCTTAACACAGATCTTCCGTCCTGTAATAGAATTACCCGTATCTGGCAATTGATAGCCCAAGCAAAGGATCGTCAAGGTATAAAAAGGTCTCGTTTTCCAGTACAACATTGACCTTTCGTAAATCCAACCTTTTCATCTGCCTTCGCTCCTTTCCTTTTGTTTTCTTTTTAACCTATCCACCTATCATCACATCGTTCCCGTCCACTCTCTTTCCTTTCCCTCGTGATGAAATTACGACATTTTATCACCTCAAGTATCGTTACTATTGTAGCCTTGACCGCCGTGGAGGCTGCCGATGTTCAGTATGCCGTCATTGCTTTCCCTAAAAATCAACAATCCGTTGCTGTTTCCGTCGGCGGACAACAATACCCGCTCCAAGCCAGTGAAAAACATCCCAATATTTTCACGGGAACTGCGCCCAGCGGTGAAACGTATCAATATGTTATCGACAACCACCCCGAATCCACTCACCGTCGCTTGGCCCAAGACGCTTCAAGTACCGGCAACGAATTCTTTAATCGAACACAAACCGTCTTTTCCGTTCCCGAGTTGCCTCAAGCCTATAATCCCATTTATCCTCGTAAGTCGGACTACCGTGACACCATCCATTGCAAGCATGCATCATGGATCGTTTCTAATTTTATTTTTCCTGTTGTTATAGCATTATTCAGTGCCATGAATCGGTCCAATGAAATTGCTACCATGATTTTGGAAGCGAATCAAACGGGGTTGCATGAAATCCTTAGCAATCCTATGGGCGCTCACGAGTACACTGAGGTATACAAGATGGCTTACATCACCAACAACGATGTCCACACCTTTTCGCTGGCCGGGATCAAGAACAGTGGAAAATCCACCAAGGAATTCGCCAAGCAATCCTACAAGGTGAAATTGAACGAATTCTCAAAGGCCAACAGCAAGGAGCTGATCTTTGGTCGTACGGGCTTCAAATTACGAGCGCATGAAACCGACCCCACCTTTATGTAAGCACCTTCCATCTTATCATAGTATTTTTTGGGGGAACTGTCAAATGTGGATGATAAACTCATCCAATCTTTGTTAGTCGCGAAAAATTGTTATTGGATATGCTTGCTGCTTCTGGAGGCGCCACTTTGGGCGGCAATTTTGTTCGTCTTTACATCAACAACGAACCTTTTGGCCTCTATCTGATGATTGATGATATGAGCACCACCACCATTGACAGTCTGTTACACGCAGGTGACGCTGATCCTCACACTGGTAAGGACCAAAAGTAAAATGCTAGGTTGGCCATGAAAAATGACCGTTTTTTATTTTAATTTTTATTTAGGTGCCACGTACAAGGGCAATGCGATCAATCCGCAAACGGAGGGTAACTTGGTCTATCTTGGTGACAATGCTACGCTTTACAACGATTTTATCTATGAGCTTGAGGATAAGGGCAAGCTGAGCAAGACCGATTTGCCAAAGGACCAAGAAAAGGCCCCTCTCATTGAATTCACTCGCCGCCTAAGTTTAATTGATCCCACTCAAGCGAGGGATGAACAAAGTTCAGGTGCTATTGCCGAGCTGATCGATCCTCAGCACACCATGATTCACTTGGCCATCAATTTCTTGTCGGGCTCGTGGGACGGCGTGTGGCATCAAGCCAGCAATTACTATTTGAACCAAAATACACAAAGCAAAAAGTGGACATTGATCACGTACGATTTTGACGAAACCCTTGGTATTGGTGCACCGGCTTACATGGCGAGCACTCCTTATGATAACTTTACGCGACCCGGTTCTCAGCGACCTCTCGTCGACGCTTTCATCAAGTCTCCCTATTATCGAGCCCAATTCGAAGATATTCTCAAAACCCTCGTGAAGCGCTTCTTCAAACCTAATGTCATGGAACCACGAGTCAAGGCTTTTGCGGATATGCTTCGCGAAGACGTGGCGTGGGATCTTTCACTTCCTGCCAAGTCACCAGGATTACAACCTACGTGGACGCTCTGGAATTTTGATAATAACATGAATGCAACCGATGGCCTTTCCATGGGGGTCACCGAATGGATCCGTGTCCGATCTCAGGCTGTTCAACAGCAACTTGGTTTCACCGATGCAGATGATCTTCCCCCTCTTGGTCCCTACACTGGTGGTAAAGAATGGGATCAGAACAACTATATCGCTCCTACCAAAAAGGAAAAGACGAACGCAGCGACCACCACTGCTTCTCAATGGTCAGCCGCTCTCCTAGGATGCACTTTGGTAACGGTTGCCATGATGATCCAATGGGTTTGATAGAGTACACCCGCCTATTTTTTTTTTAATTTCTTCATTTTCGTTTCCCACATACTTTTTTGTACACTAAACGATACATGCCCTTTTTTTATGTTTCCCAATATTCTATTTGGTCGAGCAGTGAAATGGATAGTTCGCGCTTTCCAGTTTCATCATTCCCAGTGATCGTTTACGGAAACATCCTGCTTTTTTTTTATTTCATGGTTTTGTTCGGCAGGGATAACGTGCATTGGGTCGAGAATCCAAAAATTTCAATGCATCATCGAATCGCGACCGATCATCCAAAATGGCTATACCCGAAAAAACTTTTTTTTTTCGATCAGAAGAGGCAAATTTTATTAAACAAGGATTGGATGGAAAAATGAGGATGCAGTGAGATAAGACGAAAAAGCCGGTTTTCTTTTGGATGGCGTCCCGCTGATTCATCATTATTATGCACAATATAACGGGAAAGGAAACAGGAAAGCAAGGGATAGGCTATAGAGAGAAGAATATGAGAAAACAGAAGATGGGCGCATCTGGCATGCGCCCACAAAAAAAAAAAAAGTTTAAGGTTTTTGCTTTTACGGATCGCCTACTTCGGTTGTTTTGGTAGGCAATTTGGATTTCTTGTCACCGCCTTTGGATGCCGAGAATTCGAAAAATGCATTTGCCATGCTTTCCTTCTTTTTCTGTTTTCGGCGTCGGCACGTCCATAATAGGCCGGTAATGATGATCAACACCAAGCCCACCACGATACCAATGATGGCAAACAAAATTCCGTTAGGCGACTTGTCACCATGTTGCAAAGAAGCTTGCGATGACAGCGTTGGATAATGATTTTCGTTATTGCCGTTACTGTTGTTATTGTTGCCATAGCCTTGGTTCTGATTCTGGTTTTGGTTTTGATTTTGGTTGTATCCATTGTCGTTATTTTGACTTCTGGTACCGTTATTATTATTATTATTGTTGTTATAGTTGTTGTTTTGCTCATTTCTTGAATTATCTGAATTATTGGAGCCATACGGCGTGGATTCGGAACGCGATGTTGTTGTTGTTGATGCCTGATGCTGGGTACTCGTACTTTGGCCATATTGGTTATTCTGATTGTTCTGGTTATTTTGGTTGTTTTGATTGTATTGATTTTGATTCTGTTGCTGGTTGTTATTACTATTATTATTGTAGCTGTTGTTTTGTTGCTGTTGCTGCTGATTATTGTTATTATTATTGTTGTAACCGTTGTTGTTGTTGTTATTATAACCGTTGTTGTTTTGGTTATTATTATTGTAACCGTTGTTATAGTTATTGTTGTTGTTGTCATAGCTTTCAAAAGCCGCAATGGCTCGTTTGGCGAGCTCGTAAGTATCCATGGAAGTCCAAAAAAAATGTAGTGAAAAAAGCAGAAAAAAAAATAAAAGTGGGATGCCTTGGTAGGGCGATGATGGGCGTATATATACTAGTGGATCAAAGTCGAGGCAGCTTCATCACGGGCAAATTTTGGACTTGACAAGTAAGGAGCTACAGAGAGGGTTGCCATGCAAGGAGCTATTGGATGAGGAAAGCCGTGAATAGCAGTAAGCTTTGTTGGCAGCCCGTTTCCCCAGTAAACAAGTCTGTCTGTGAGCACTCATTGCTTGTGTGTTATTGGGAGACATCCAATTCCGCAAACCGTCACAGCTCTTCAGGGGGGGAAGCAATAGATAGAGCAGATCCAAAGAATCTGCAGACCGAAAAAAAAGAGTCCCTCCAACACCTCCCACTTCGAAAATGTAGGTTGCTCCTTGTTTTTTTTTCCCAAATCATTGTTTATCATCGACATATTTTAGCTTTGTACACAGTTTCGTGACGATATGGATGTTATCAAGGCAAAGGTGTAAAAAGGTACATTCAGTTGATGTTGACATATAGGGATTCTTGGCCTCTGAAAAAAGAATCTTTTCACCATCAACGATGCCGTCAAAACAGGTCACGAGAATGGATGCAGAAATGTTTTTTTTTCAGTCTCACGAGTGCCCAGAATGGCTTTTGCCACGATTACTATTATGAATTACCGAGAGCCCTTGTTTTTGGAAGGATTGAAAATGTTAAGTGAAGTAAGGGACGGTCGCCACTCTCTACCCGATAATGTTTGTTGGATTATTTTTGCGGGATACATCGACGATCTCCTTCCTTTATTTTTCTTTTCTAGCCATATATAACAAATAAGAACGATTTCACCCCTCTTTTTTTCTTTTTGCCCATACTGTATCAACCTATCGTTTTCAGTGAAGGAGAAAAGAAAACTTGGTTTTCCTTGTTTACGCGTCAAGTAGAACTCTTTTTTTGAGTCTTCTTTTCCAATATTTTAGATCTGCTTGTCCTCTTTTCCTTAGTCTGGAGATCCAAAGGTTCCATTCCATCAAATAACGTATTGCCGCGGTGAAAGCGACGATCGTTGTGTTTTCGGCATAACGTATCACCAATAATAAAATGAAATATTTTACTTCGTTGATCTTAGCGAACACACATGATGAGAGACGTTTCAGTGTGCCATTCAGTAGAGTTTAACTATAGCTTCTTCTATCAAGTTCTTTCCTTCAATAACTGAAGAGGGAGAAGACCTGTTGAGGAGAGAGACGCTCTGTGATGTGCAATGGTTATAACTTTCCTTCAGTAGGACAAAGGGATGGCAGGCAAAGTATATACAAGTTTCGCGTCGATCAAAAAAATAAAAATAAAAAAATGGCGCACGTTTATTTTGATGGCGTATGCGCAGATGCAAGGTTAAAAAGAAAAGGAAGGACACACAAGGGATTCTTTCCAATAAATTGTCATGGCGATTCATGTTACGATGCGTCCTTTTCTCCCTTTAACCTGATAGAAAGCATTATTCCATAATGTTCTATCTTGACACGATAGTAGACAAGTAGCTTAAATTTTTTTTTTTCTTTTGCCTCAATTTAATGTGAGAATTTCAGAAAAAAAAGCAGGGAAATGTTATAAGGATAACATCCGAGGAACATCCGTATATTCCACTGCAAGGATATACTGCACATCAGAAAAACCGGCTCACAGCATTATTTCTATATTACGAGTCCATCTCCGAATAACACGCTAGCATTTCTTTCTTCCTTTCTCTTTTCCTTTTGTTTGTGTGTGATGGGTTTTCCTTATTTTCCCTGAAGATCGCAGTTCTTTTTTTGGAGGTCTTTGAATTGTTTCAAAAAGTATGTCAATGTTTTTTCTCCCAAAAAATGGAACTCAGCTTGCTTTGTCAAAGAGGAGCACAAGCAATTTGGTGCAAGATGTGATTCGTCGAATTTGACGAATTTCGAACCTCTTCATTTCATTGGCTGACGCTGAGTTGTCAAACATTTTCTGTCAATATTGCGTTATTGTTCATCACTATTGTCTTTTATAATCTATCGCATTCATGTTAATTTCTTCTCACCAAAAGAGAAGTAATTGTTAAAAAAGAAATAATCATCAATGGGCAACTAAGTTTTATTTTTCATGTCTGGTATTTTGGCCGGGTATTCGTCTCGTATTAGCATATTCAACCTTTTTCAGCGAAAAAGGTGAGCGGAGTTATTGTCATTGTTGTTTCCCTGCTGAATTTGTCAGCAATTGGATAGTTATGGCCTGAGTTCTTAGGATATGGTGAACATCACAAATATGAGCAAATTCAAATATGAGCAAATTTTGTGCCCATATGAGCAAGCATGCACCATCAAGGTGTGGGAATCGAGATGGAAAAATGCTAATAAAGTAATTGGCGGTTAAACAGAATCGGTCTCTTGATGATAAGATTGCGTGCTGATCGATATGTGCGACTCATACACAGCCAGAAAGGAAGAAAAAAAAAATCCAACGAGTTACACAGGGCAACACTCGAGCACGCAAGCGGTCGTCGTCGTTGATTTGTAAACGATGGCGTGCTCAAGCATTGAAAATCGGAATGGTCGCTTTTGATTGGACATGCATTCTCAGTGTAAACTCATGCAACTCCGAAAGAAGCTCAATGATAAAGTAATTTTTTGATCTCCAGCAGATCCTTTAAATACGGAAGGGATTGCTCATTTTACCGCCACTTTTTTTTTTGTTCACCTGCTTACTTTTATAATTTTTTTTTTATACATAATTTTTTCCATTTAATTTATTCATAAATTTCTATGGAAAAAGCCAAAGCGCCTTCACTGGCGGAAAAGATCTCCGTATCATCTTCGACCGATCCATCACTGCTTGAAAAGGTCACGATCGAAGACATTGATGATTCCCCTATTGAAGAAGTACGTGCCAGCGTCCCTCCTACCGACGATCCTACCCTTCCCACAGCTACGTTTCGCGCTTGGTTTTGGGGCATTGTCTTTTCCGCAGCCATTTCTTTCTCAAATCAGGTACGTTAGCATTTAGTAACACCGGATGCAGTGTGATTCATCGGATCACAGGATGTGCAGAAAAGAACATGATACTGATTGGTCATATTTTCTCTTTATAGTTTTTTTGGTTCCGTGCTAATCCGTTAACTATCAAAGTAATTGTCGTGCAATTGCTGGCTTTCCCTGCCGGCAAGCTTTCCGAACATATTTTACCCAACTACGATTTCCGTCTCGGTCGACTCCATTTCAACCTGAATCCCGGCCCATTCAACGTAAAAGAACATGTGCTTATTACCGTCATGGCCAATGCGGCAGCCACCTCATTCGATGCCATCGATATCATTGTGGTGCAAAAACTGTATTACAACCAAAACTGGGGCTTTGGAGGTGGTATCCTCCTTGTCCTAACAACCAGTCTGCTGGGTTTTGGTTTTGCCGGCATTCTTCGTCGTTACCTTGTGCGACCTTCCAGCATGGTCTGGCCTATCAATTTGGTCAATGCCACGCTTTTCCACACCTTGCACAAAAAGGTGCCCAAGGAAGTCGCCGATGCCGAAGCAACCACCCCCGGCCTTTCCTTGTCGCGTAACAAGTTCTTTGTCATTGCTTTCATTGCTTCATTTTGCTGGTACTTTTTGCCGGGTTACATCATTCCCGTCATCACCTCCATCTCCTGGATTTGGTAAGTTTCAATCCCGAATAATCCTTGTTGCCTTATCAGTCATTAATTAATTCCGTTTTCGTTGCATTAGCTGGATCAAACGCGATTCTGTCCTTGTATCTCAAATCGGCAGCGGTCTGTACGGCTTGGGGATTGGCAGTTTCACTCTGGACTGGAGTTCTCTCGCTGCATGGTACCCGAGTCCGTTGGCAATCCCATGGGTTGTACAGGCCAACATGCTTGCCGGATTCATCTTCTTTATTTGGATTCTCGTGCCTATCATTTACTATACAAATACCTATGAGAGCAAGAAATTCCCATTTTACAACACCAACCAGTACGATATCTGGGGTCAGGAATTCAACCGTAGCCGTGTGCTTACGCCGGACCAGTACCTGAACGATACCGCTTACGAAGAGTATTCGCCTATCCGTATCACCGGTTTCTTTGCCATCTGTTATGGTCAAGGTTTAGCCGCTTTGGGTGCGATCATCTCTCACACGGTTCTGTTTAACGGCAAGGATATCTGGGAACGTTTCAAGAACGCGCGTCAATCGTCAGATGATATCCACGCCCGTCTCATGGATCGTTACAAGGAAGTGCCCGATTGGTGGTATGGCGCTCTTTTATTGGTGTCTCTCGGTGCCAGTTTCGCCACCATTGTGGTTTGGCCCTCGGACATGCCTTGGTGGTCTCTGATTATCGCCGTCGTGCTGGCTTTCATCTGGTTGTTGCCCATTGGTATCGTCACCGCCATTACTTCGCAAGCACCGACCATTTCCATGATCACCGAATGGGTGTATGGTGCTATTCGTCCCGGTCATCCCATCGGCAACATGATTTTCAAGACGTATGGTTACATCACCGTACGTCAGGCTCTATTGTTTGCCCAAGATTTGAAGCTCGGTCATTACATGAAGATTCCTCCTCGTCACATGTTCTCGTTCCAAATCGTCGGCACCATTGTCGCATCGTTCGTCTCGCTTGGTACCACCAACTATCTTTTGAACACCATTCCCAACATCTGTACAAAGTCGGCTTATCCCTGGACGTGTCCCAACGCCGGCCTTTTTGGTGCGTCTTCAGTCATTTGGGGCTTGATTGGTCCTCAGAAATTCTTTGCGCCTTCCTCCTTGTACCATTCCATTCCGTACTTTTTGCTTGCAGGGTTTTTGCTTCCGTTCCCCATCTATTTCTTGCACAAGCGTTACCCTGATTCGTGGATTCGTCACATCAGTGTACCGGTGTTCATGTTGGGACCGACCCCCTATCCTCCTGCGCCTACCAACACCATGCCTACATGGGCCACCGTGGGTTTCATTTTCAATTTCTTTATCAAGCGCCGCCGTTCGGCTTGGTGGAAAAAGTACAACTACGTCTTGTCGGCTGCTTTGGATTCCGGCGTCGCCATTTGTGCCATTATTATCTTTTTCGCTTTCCAGAATTCGGAAATCCACTTTCCTCGCTGGTGGGGCAACAATCCCGACTCTGTGGATCAGTGTCCTTTGGCCACCGCCAACTGGAATGGTGTGGATGTGTACGCCTAGATCACCACGCCAAGTCTTCTTACTCTTTCATTTTTTTCCCCCACTTTCTTTATGTACATAGTCCCTAACTTTATCCTCATCCATTCCTCTATTTATATCATCACTGTATATGCATTGATCTACCAGCGATCGGCTGTTTCATCGGCTGTCATAACAAATAAATCTTATTTTCATACGTGACGCTATTGTTTGTTGATCCATTTTTGTTTGTCTGCTTTGTTTGTTTGGTTTTGCCTCCTGTGTGTCACCAGGAATACATGTCATTGGCCTTGCAATTTTTCCCTTGCGGAAAAAATAAAAAGTCTAGGCGAAACAAGAGCTACGATCAAAAAGGGCATACTCAACCGAACCATGATCATTGTTTTGATTTCCCTTGTTTTCTTCCATTGTCGTCGCTGTTGGACATTTTCGTGCATTGGTGCTAATTACCATTTTTCCATAATGGAACCAATGTCCACTCCGCCATACTCTTTGTCGGTTCAGTCACCCAAAGAGGCCCATCTATTTCGACAGTATGCCTACAATCAAAGCGAAAATGGAAGTAGTTTGTCCGTGTTCCCACCTTCAAGTACGGCCGTCAATTCGATCCGGTCGATTTCGCCCAATAAATTACAGCAAGAACCGTCGGAATGGCTCCAAGAACGACAGAGACACAGTCGAAAATACCGATTTTTGCTTGGGGTGAGCGGGGTCATTGTTCTGTGTCTCCTCATCGGCAGCATTGCCTACTGGATCATCAGCAGCCTCACCACCACGCATCTACCCTACTCCACCGAATACTCCCAAAGCATCCCCACTAAAAGCACCCCCGCTAACCTTTCCTTATAATTGTATTCACCAACCTATTACAAATAATAATGATAATAATAAAAAGTGGCTATATCAGGCTGCCCTTTCTGTATGCAACACCACTCTTCATTGTACACATATCCAACTTCAGTATATCTTGGTATACAGTAAACAATGCTTGAACACTCGCCCAATCCTGTTTTCAGATAACAGTTCAGAGTGTCACCCACTGTTAAATTTGCCATGTCACAGTTGGCAAAAACAAGACCCAACAAAAAGAATACCGTACTTTGTCTGCTCCTCCATTTACAAAATCGACAGTGAAATTACAGTTCTTACAAGTCATAGGCGTGGATATTTATTTTTGCAGTGTTATACAAAGGAATTCCGAGTAATAAAAAAAAGTGTCGGTTTTGCTTTATCTGTATACAGTTAATCTACATATAAGTGACTTTGGTGCCCATACGTACAGTTTGCCACAGCTTTGTGAAAATCGCCTTGGCCGCTTGCGAAATTGGCGATCGTTGTCCACGCAGCATTCCCACCAAAGCAAAAACCGCAATCAAAATAGCAATGTAACCCATCGATCCGTTCCTGAACAGTTGTTGGAACCACGCCTTGATAATGGTTAGGCTGCGATCCGGGGAACTCGATTTTCGGCTGAGGTGAATGGTTTGCTGTGGCGGTAAAGTGACATTGTTGGTAGAAGAGGTGGAAGGCGCCGAAGTGGTGGCATTTGATAGTCGTCTTTCCATGGCTTCATTCTTACTCGCCATTTCGCTATTTTCCGCATTCGGTTTGCCCGCTTTATGCGCTGCGGCGGCAGCTTCAGTGGCCAGCCTTTCTGCTTCCGCTTCTTTTCGTCTCTGTTCTTCGGCTTCAGCCCGCTGTTTAGCCTCGATTGCTGCTTTTTGTTCCGCTTCCAATTTTTTCTGTCGGTCCCGTTCTTCGGTATGCTGACACTCTTTAATCAGCTGCTGCAAGTGCTAGTGATTCCAAATGTCTCAGTTTCCAGTTCATTTCCTTCCCAGATGGTACTTTTGCCACCCTTCCTTTTTTTTTTTTTTATACTTACTTCCTTCTTCTCATCTGATAGAAAAGAATTGAATTCGACAAAGGTAGTGGCCGATTCAAAATCACGCAACAGAGGGAGAATGCGAGTGACGTAGAGATGGATGGTATCGATGTAAGCTTCGAAAAAGGAATCGGGGTCGGCTTGCACAAAAGCAAGATGATCCATGGTCGTATCAGGCATACTAGCATACCATTGTTCTGCAATTTGTCGTCCCACACTGGGTATATCGAGTTTCAATGCCATCACCAGGCTTTTTTTAAGACAACAATGCAAACAAATAAACAATGAATGGTCATGCAACGAAATGAAGCTCGGTTAATTATGCTTACCAAGCAGACACGAGTCTGGGGTCGACGTGACCAGCATCGCCGTACATTTGAGCAACCATTGTCCAGAGAGCATGACCAAAATGCTCGTTGGATTGAGCCGCGGTAGGAGCAAGTCCAAATAATTTGGTAATGTGTGGCGTTAGTTGTGTTTGTGTCAGCAGTGTCGTGGCAATGTTGAGATATAATGTCCAAATAGCCAGTCTCAAGTCTTCCGTGTCCTTGTCGCTGTCCGCTTCTTTCGGTGGTAAACTTTGCACGGCCTTGTAACAAGTGGACGCTGCAGTCGTATATTTCGTCAGCAGAAAACTGCGAAGTGCTTTCTGGTACAATGTTTGTCCAGGATCCATGGTAGTGAGAAAAATCTGGAAGGGAAAAAGAGACCAAAGAGAAAGAGCAAACCCTCTTTTGGGAAAACATGATTATTACGAAACTGATGAGCCAATTAGAATCGATTTACCTTTTTTGGTTATCATATGAATATGAAGCTGAGGGTGACCGGCAAAATCTCGCGCCGGCCGTGATAAGATATAAAAAAAAAAGCTGGACCACCTGGCCCCTTGACTGTATCTGTGTTCTTTTTCCCGGTTATTGGATACATTCGACTGTTTCCTCGTCCACCAGAAAGAGAGACAGTGTGCAGTATGCCGCCTGTTTCTTCTGCATTCAAACCTACAACTGTCACGTTGTATGACGCCATTACCGATTCACCTGTCTATCGAGCCAACATTCACCATTACGATGACCAGCTGGAACGTCTCGAGACTTGGCTCGAATCACTTCTGCAGCATTTTAAAACATATACCCAACTTATGACCAGTAATATACCTTTCATGGATATGTGGTGTCATTTTTCATGTCGCTGACCTTGTTATTTTGCTGTAGAATTGAGTGCAGAAGCGAACCTTATCTGCAGTCAAGCTGTCCCTTTAGAAATTGATGAGCTGCTTTTAGGTAACACAACTGCGGCCGCTTATTGTGTGATCCATGCTAATTTCGGAATTATGGAATAATAGACTCCAACTTTACCAACGGTGCGATGGGTCAGTTTGCTCGCACCTTGCAAAACCAAGTATCGCTTCAACACAAACTGGTAAGTTAAAAATAAATGAAAAACGACGATCAATGAAATTCACGGCTAATTCGGCCCGTTAATTGTTTCAATACGCGATGTTGTGTACTATTAAAGGCATCCGACCTCGAGGAACAATTCATTCATCCATTGCAGCAGTTTATCCAAACCCATCTTCAAGAGTATAAGGCAAGTCCCTTTTTATATGTGCCAAGGGTGGCTAATTTTTTTTTTCTCATCCGAATGCAAATCGTATCAATAGCAATTTAGAAAGCAACATGAAAAAGCTTTGCATCAGTATGAAAGTCAGCTTCAGAAATACGCGTCCGTTAGCAAGTCCAAAGATCGGTCGAATCTCTATGAAGAACAGCTTCAACTGTACGATGCACGTGAGACATACGTCCGAATGTCCAGTCAGCATGTGCTACGCCTGTTCAAATTTCGCTCCGTGTTCCAACAACATTTGATTGAAGCCTTTTCAGCAGCCGCGGACTCTTACAAGGACAATTATTATCATGCCGAGATGTGGCAGAATCTGAGTTGTACGTTGGCCGCGTGGAAGCAATGGCTCACGGAAGTAAGTCGCGGAAAATGGCTGTCAAAAAAAAAATGAATTTAGAACCCAGAAGCTTATTTTCTGTCTGCAACCCGGGCATTGTAGGACGGCCTGACGTGTAACTTCCATATTTGGAAAGAAGAACAGACATGCCAACGCTTGCAGGAAGAATATCTCCAGAAGAAGCGACCTCGTATGACCATCGCTTCTCGACGACGTCATTCCGCCGCCCTTTTCAGAACGAATTTTTTTGGCGAATCACCACCAAAGTCTCATTCAGGATATTTATTCTTGCGTGTGTCCAACAATCTGTGGATGCGAAAGTGGTGTTTCCTTCATAACGGTTATTTTGGAATGCTCAGTACCGTATCGGACACGCAATGCAAAAACACAATCGTCATTGATATGCGACTACCTCTCTCTCACTGCTCTATCCAATCACCCAATAACAGTCAACGTCGACTCTGCTTCGAGATTCAAACAGGCCCACGGTATGTCATTGACTGGCGAAAGGGGATAATCGAAAAGACGCTCCGAGGTTAACGTTTTTTTTAACAGATCATCGATTTGCCTGCAAGCGGAAACCGAGGAAGAATTGCAGGAATGGCTGGCTTGTTTTCTAGGAAATCAACAACAACGGTCAAAAAGTGATGATACCCTCTTTCGTGATAACAGCTTCTCGTCACAGAAAAGCGTATCCCATGCAACCTCGGATCAAAACGATCCCCCATGTCCACGATCACCCCGATTGGTATCGAGCAAATCCAAATCGACCACCGTTGTGAGCACACCGACCGATATCCCTGTCACACTCAGTACTTCCTTCCGATCCAATCTGTCGGGATTGTCTATTTTATCCACCATGAGCGGACCCTCTTCTCCAGAGACCATGTCACTCAATCAAGCTCATTCCGACACAGCCTCTGTGCGAACCATAAAAACACGTAAACCATCCTCGCGCCATCCAACCTCCCTTGCCAACGCCCCCTCCATGACCCCTGCCTTGCTGGAAGCAGCAGTTCAAGTGAATTTGGATGATGCAACTTTTGGGATATCCAAAACAGGGAGTCTCTCATCGCGACAAGACAAAGGGATCTCTGTTCCGTGGGTCTTACCATGGGCGATTATCCCTAATCGTGGTCACTCCAGGCGATCCGATAGCTTAACCCTTCGACTACGTTCATCCAGTGAATCAAAAACTTCACCTTCCGAACGTCAACCTATCTGGCCTACCAATCCTCCCACCGTGTCTCTGCCTCCCATCAATATAGAAGGTTACGCATCCGACCTGGAATCCAAAAATCGTGAAGCTCGATATTACTTTCCCGAAATGGTGCCTAAAGAACTTGTGCTGGATGGTAAGTAACTTTGAGCCACTTATTGCCGGACTTGTACCGACGGTGACTTTTTTTCTGTTAGTTTTGGTTGCATGTGTGAGAAGAAAGCCTACGAATCGAACAATGAAAGCCATCACCGAACACGTCTCTGCTGATAAATTGGACCATGCTGTTTTGACACAGCAAGACATTGCTTTGATACGAGACGCACTTCCCGCAGGCTACGCCTATTCTGGACAGTTATTCTTGACTGCAGATGCTCTCTATTTCTACAGTTGTGTGGTGATGCATTCTGTGCATTCGGTAAGTAACCCGTGAAGGAATATAAAAACATATTTGATATTCATTTCGAGGGTTACGTCTAGGTCGTTGTCCGGTTCACAGACATTGCTGATGTACGACTGGCAGAGGAGAAAGAGGCTTCTTGTAATACAGTCGAGTCGGTGGTAGCGATTGACCTTGTCGAAGGCTACTCCGGATCCCTTGCAAGTCCCTTGCTGTTGAGCTGCCGAACTCAAGGTCCTGAAATGGTGGTCGAGAAGCTTCGATTTCTTCTCAATAATGCCAAATCGTCCGAGGTTTGTATGGTGATCGTTCGCTCGTTTGTTATGGCAGATTTGCTAAAAGAAGTTGCACTCGCGTAGCCTATGCAATTACGCAACGTATATCAAAAAATACTCGCCTTGTCCAAACCAAAACAGAGTAGCATGGTCATAGCTATCAGCTCCAGGTCCATCGCTCAACAGAGTGACGAGGCATATCTTTCGTCTAGCACCACTACCACAGTGGAGGAGGCAGATCAAACACCTGAAATTAGCGATGATTTGTCTGCGGGTGAAGCTACGATTGAATCCAGCGGTGCCAATGCAACAGGTGTGTGGTTTGCCTGTTCACTAAACTATAAAGATTTCTTCTTTATTTTGCTCATTTTTATTTACATGCAGATGAATTGCCGCCAAACTTTGAGCTTCCAGAGGGACCTGTGGAGTGTGGATGCGAGGATCATTTGGACCGATTAGAAGCCGAGATTGATTTTCCTATTTCGGCCAAACGCTTGTTTGAGTTGATGTTTTCCGACGAGCAGAATGCAGCTCCTACCGATGGTGGCGTTTGGCAAGGCAAAACAGCCGCTATTGCCGGCCATGGTAAGTGACGTCGAGTAGAAAGACCAAGTAAACAATCATATCCATGTATTTTCTGTATTACGCTTGACAGATCTGAAAGTGACGCATTGGGAAAACACTGAAAACGGAACCCAACGATTCCTCAGCTATTGGATGCCGGTCTCCAATCCCATCGGTAAGAAACAGGAGTAGAGAAGTGCTATAAAAGGGATACCTTTTTCTTATAAATCACGGCGATGATGATCCTAGTTCGTATGAAGGAAGCAGAGGTAGTGGAAACTCAGAATCTGCTAAAGAAAGAAGATCACATGTAAGTACAGCCACCGAGGAATGATGGATATTGGTCGGTTGCTTATCGTCCGCTGCAGTCGCTACGTTGTGCAAATCTCGACCAAAACGGCCGCTTTACCGTATGCGGAAGCCTTTATACCCTCTGTAAAATATTGCATCACTTATGTTTCCAAGGATCAATGCAAATTATCTTTGCATCTCGGCGTACGATGGGTACAGAGAGTCATGGTTCGAGGTGAGGGCCTACCGCAAAAAGAAAAAAAAACCATGAACTTTATCGGGTAATTAATATACATATATGTGTTGATAGCCATTGTCACTCGCGCTGCACTCAAAGGCATGGCTGACAGTGTCAATGTCTTTATCCCGATCCTGAAAGACACCGCGCAAAATATTGCCGCCGAAGCAAGCCAAGCACAGAGCCATGCGTTGAAAAAAGCAGGTGTATCCATTGAGAATGTGCAAACATTAGAGACCAAGAAGACATCCGTTCAACCTGATACACCGACCACGCATGATGCTACTATCAAACATTCTGACAGAGCTGAAAAAGAACACCCATCAAACGTTCATTTAAGTCCACAAATGACCGCTGTGCCTTCGAATTCAGTAAACAAAATGGCAACTCAACCCTCTGCTTCAAACAAAAGAGAAATCCCATCGGCAGCCTGCAGCAGCAAACAGAATCCAGTCGCTCCGTCCTCAAACGCCTCTGCTGCTCAGTATCACAACAAAACCGCATCCTCGCTATCGCTCAAACATTCACACTCCTTATTCCCCGAGACTGTCAAAGTACTAGCAGGCAGAGGTGTTATTGTTCTTGCAGCCATCACTGTGCTGCTTATTTACGGCATGGCCATGACGAGCCTCACGCTCCAATGGTGGAATTATCCTGGTCGGGCACGGTGCGAGACTGCATCGATGCAGCAATTCGAGCGCAAAACTCACACAAACGATACCATTGTGCGACATGTTGTTTACCTGCGAGATCTGGATGAAGGCATCCTCAATACAAAATTCCAACCATCATATGCCAGAACTCCTTGGTATGACCCGATTCTGTGTGATCTAATCCTCCATAGTTGCTTTTGAACGCTTACATTAAATTTTCTGTAGTTACCAACAATTTGTGCAAGCGCATCAACCTGTGCCGTCCAGAGAACTGCCTTTCAATGTATGGTTTGATAAGCAGTATTACAAGGAAGCGATCAAGCTGGATACAAGTCGACAGAACATGGCGATGATGCGCAGTGATCTGTTATCGCTTTTTCAGATTTTGAACAATGAAGAAGCGCAGATCATTGAACAGCAGTATATCAATTGGTTATCTGATCAACAACTTCACTGCTCGACACTCGATACCTGGGAACAGACTTCACATGTGCCTGCCTGCACCGATATTCTTGAACAAATCCGGTTATTTAACACATCTTAATCATCCGTCATTATAATTAATTCTTTGCTACTGTAGATTCTAATATGTAATGCTCTTTAACTATTATTAGCTATATATTTTTTTAGCTCTATTACAACACACAATAAACGAATCCTCTTATTGAGGGAGGGACGTCGCTTATTTTCCAGAGGTCCAGCGAACCCCATTTCAGGGATGTGACTTGTTCTGTGGAACCTCCAAGTGAGGCCGGAAAAAAGAAGCGGAGCGCACTGATCGGTTCATCATATTTTCCTTGCGTTTCGTGTAGACCATGGCGCAGTTGGAGAATTTGCCACTTGGGCAACTGTTCAGGACGGGGCAAAAGCTTTTATTCGACTTGGAAGAATCAAGTCTGGCCAGTAATGACCCGGCTTACCAGGATCAAGTGGCCGACGCCACGGCCCGACTCGTTCGAGTCAATGAACTCATTACACGACTGGATATGTTTAGCAGTAACGAACTTATTGAAGACGTGAATACCAACGATCTCCGCTTCCTAATGGTGCCTGCTTATCTCGGTAATCTGACGTTAAAGAAAACTGGCATAGAAAACCGTAAAGCCACGTTAGAAATTGCCAAGGTAAGAAAAGCGAGCAGGGGCAAAAAGATGCTTGTTATTTTTGTCCACACCAGAATGGAAGGGTTATTTAAAATGATGTCTTCTAAACTACTTTTTTTTGGGCATTTTCATGATTTACTAGGATTACTACAAGGAATTTCTTGCGGTATGCAAAGAGCATCAATTGATGGGCAAGCAGGATGTGGAGGAGTTCGAGAGGCACAGCGCCGAATCCAAGTCAAGTTTAAACCCAGCGATCCAGCGACAGCAGAAAATTGAACGGTTTAAACGAGAAAAAGCAATCCGCGAAAAGATCGAATCACTTCAGAAACAGTTGGGTGCAGCAGAAGAGGATCAAGATATGGATGATATGGCACGCGATTGTATTTTGGCCGAGATTGATATTGAGATCCTGAAATCCTTGGAGCAGCTGCACAGCATCAATCAGGAAATGGTCATGGTCAAGGAAATGGAAATTATGCAGGAAATGATGGCAAAGCGCGGTACAATTCATGATGCGGATACGCGAGCGCCACCGAAACCAAGAGAGAACTGGGGTCGTGATAAACCGTTACTGAATCCCAAGGGAAAACCGTTGCAACCGTTTGTCATCACCAACAAACGTCAACAGTTGAAAGATCAAGTGTTCAAACCAGGCTGGAACCTACCTACAATGACCATTGATGAATACCTACAGCAAGAAAAGGAACGAGGCAATATCATTGAGGGCGGGTAAGGAATCCACAGACTGCAACATCACCCCGCTTTCATTCTTGAATCTCATCATCCATTTTCGAAAATTTGTAGCGGAGAACAACCTCCTAAGCCTGAAATTGATGATAACGATGAGGCAGCAATCGATGCCGAGACGATGAAGAAACGTGAATGGGACGAATTTGTAGAAGCGAATCCACGAGGATGGGGTAATGGGATTTTGTTTTTATTTTTATAATGCATCACTGTAGTAACCATGCTTTCGTTTTTTTTCCCTAGGCAACCGAGGCAATAAAGGTTAAAATCTTTTGACAGTCACTTAATAATGATTGGGGGGAACATGCAATAAAGGGAAAAAAAAATTGGGTTTTTCGTTTTTCTTTCCAGCCGTCTCTTTCATTTTACTATGAGCAATTACGATATCGAACGTATCAAGAACCTCCTCGGTACCCATGAGGACTTTCCCCAGAAGGTATATATTTGTTGCGAATCGTGGCCCATCACTGCATCGTCAGTCTAATGAAGCAAATACTGGGGGGGATCAGGGAATCGTTTTCAAGGACATGTTCCCAGTGTTTCAGGACCCCACAGCCGTCGAAGCTTTAATCAGCAACATTGTCTACCACATCAACTCCACTTATCAAGAAAAGATTGACGCTGTTGTCGGTAAGTTGCATAGGCACCATGTTGAGTGACAGTCGCATATTGAAGGCCTTTTTTTATTTTTTTTATACAAGGTTTGGATGCACGAGGTTTCTTGTTCGGTCCTTTGGTCGCTCTCCGTCTTGGTGCAGCATTTGTTCCTGTCCGTAAGCAAGGAAAGCTTCCTGGTGAATGCGTTTCTGCTGTGTATGAAAAGGAATATGGCAAGGTAATACAATCGATCGGTGCGGGTAACTGGATGGTTGGCGGCTGTAGGAGATGAATCTCATCTGTAACCCATTTTCGCGCCAATGAAAAATGGTTGTAGGATATTTTTGAGATGCAAGTGGGTGCTGTGAAACCTGGTGCCAAGGTGATTGTGATTGATGATCTTATTGCTACTGGTGGTTCGGCCGGTGCGGCCGGTGAATTGGTTCGCAAATGCGGTGGCACTACCGTTGAATACGTTTTCGTCATGGAGCTCGAATTCCTCAACGGTGCAAAGAAGTTGGACGCTCCCGTGTATTCTTTAATCAAATTGTAATACAGCATGCGTTCTATTCTCTGTACCCAATTTTTGTTATTGTATATTACCATGGAAAATTCACCTGCTGGTCGAATTTCGGCTGGTATCAGGACGATTGATGGATACCAGTGACGTTCGTTTAAGCTAATGAATTCCTGATGTTCTGTCGCAATCGTATATTTCGTTCGTCTCTTTGGCGTTTTCTGGGATCCAAAGCATAAACAAGGTGTCAATATCCTCGTTGAACAACGCAATCGATATAATCAGTTTACCTTCAAATGATTCAAAGCAGCATGCCTAGGGCACGGAACATGCACAACGACATGTTTCTTGGTTTTCAATCTTCAAGCTGGCTGTTGCTCGCTTTCGCTTCTTTTTGTTGGCCGGTCGTTTTGTTTATCGCCTTTTTCCGTCTTGTTGATGTTCTGTGCCTTATTTCCACCAGCCTTGATTTAGTAATGATTGTAAAGATATTACATATATGGGCATCACCAAGTCCTTGTCCACTGATTTCGTTATGGCAACCGCCATAACGCGGTAGCTTTGAAAATAAATGGACGAGGAAAAAGAACTTGTGCAACTTCTTTATGAATAAAAGCAAAGCAACAGGTATACTGATGTTGATATCAAATTTACTTTGGAGGGGGAAATATCTAAAAAGTTATACAAGCGGGAAGACAACACTTATTCTAGAACGCTCATGGAATGTACAATTAGCGTCAAAGAAGTACAAACAAAGAAAGACACAAACAAGAAAAAACAAAACAAAAAGAAAAACAAGAATCAAAGGTGACCAAAGGATTTGCATCCTTGGATCAAACAGAAATATACAGTAATATCTCTACAAATACCGATTTTGGCCTACATCGAATCGCATAATACAGGTTAGGCGGAGGTCTCTTCTTGGGTATCTGGTTGCTCGGCAACATCAAGCTCTTTCACCAACTGAGTTGCCGTTTCAGCCTCTTTTTCAAGGAGCAACTTTTTCTCTACTTCTAGGCATGCTGCAAGACACGGAAACATCATATTCAACAATGTGAGTCACGATTCACTAAAGAACGACAAGTGGACAGCCGCGGGGGACAACTTACTGCTGATCAAGTGTTTACCATAGGTGTATTTCTTCAAACCAGGTAAATGAGGCTTAATTTTGCGCACCAGAAGCTCTCGTTGTTCACCATCAACCACGTCCAGCATTTTCTGCACTACATAGTTGGCATATTGGTCTTTCATCATGGACACCAAAGGATACGAGCTAACGAATGAAAAGGTTAAAAATGTAACAATTGCTATCCATAAGGGATGATGCCGTGACGGCACTTACCAATCGAGACGTGCTTGGAGCACTTCATCAATCAACATTTGGCGTTCTTGCTTGTTACCATGCGCCACGCACTTTTCCACCACATTGCTGGCAAACTTATGCTTGCTTAATTGTAGCGTATGACCTCGGATTTTACGGATAATCAATGCGCGATCTTCCGGCTTGCCATGCTCAAGAATATGCTGAATCACATAATTGCCATATTGATCTTGGACCAATAACCGAGTACTGCGATGAAGTTCCTCCAATAAATGGCTCTACGTAATCATGAAACAAAATTTTTGAGCCTCAAAGCATGCCTAAAAGGCGTCTATATTTTCCCTCGTGACTTACGGTCTGTTCTTCAGGACAGTGCTCAAACATGCGTTGAATCACACGGCAACCATAGGGATGCGTGGCTAAATGAAATACTTGGCCATGGAAAGTTTCAATAATAAACTGGATATGCTGAGCAGGAACTCTTTCAATGGCTTTTTGTACAACATGATTGCCATTTTGATCTTTCACACATTTGAGAACCTTGCCATCCAATTCACGGATAAGCTGAGCTTGCTGATCAGTCAACACATGCTCCAGAGCCTAAATTTCACAAAACCATGTTAGCAATAAATCCTCCCTATTGCTCATCTTTCTATTTTCATAAATCACCTTTTGCACCACACGGCAACCGTACATTTGAAGCGACAACGACTGAACATGTCCCTCCATGTGGCGTGCCAAAATCGTCTTTTGCGCTTGACTACCGTGTTCAAACAGTTTTTGGATCACATAGTTTCCAAAGACATCGGTCATCAACTGAAGACAGTTTGGCAAAATTTCATTAAAGACGAGCTGCTTGTCATCGCTGCTGGCTGTTTCCAATTTTTGCTGAATGAATCGCGAACCGTGTTGATCCCCGCTAAACTCTACGACGTGATTCACAATATCCTGTTGAAAATAAAATAAAAAAAGGAGAAAAACGTTGGAAATTGGCTCGATGGATGTAGTAACAATGACAACTTGCCTTGAGTTCGTATTTCTTATTTTTGTTGCTTCGAAAAGCCTCCAATAAGGGGCTACGAATGATGGGGATAACGTCGGTGGTAGGCGTGCTGAGCGATTCATGTAAATGTAAAAGCCCACGATTGCCAGCAGCAGATGCAGGTCGGTGTGCCACGGTATACGTATTACGAAGCATGTCGTGAGGAGGCAATGGTTGCTGTTGCTGTTGCTGTCGGAGCATCTGTTCCTGTAACAGCAAGATTTGTTCTTGTTGCATGAGAATTTGCCGTTCCCTGGAATGCAATTGATGTAGCATACGCTCATTTAGGTATCCATTCGGAGCAACGGTGCGGTCCATGGATACAAAGTTGGGTTTTGTGTACAATGGTGGCGGAGGCGAAGTAGGCTGGGACGAAGCAAAAGCGAGGTCGTCGTTTAACCATCGAAGCTGATCTTCTTCGGTCGCAAAGTCCGAGTGACCAAACCCAGGTAACGATGGCGTGGATGCATATTTATTCAGCGACGGACGACCGGTCATCGGAGGATGTCCAGGATTACCAAGGCCCACCATCTCTCCACTGCCATCCCATACGTTAGATGATTTCCGTAAACCGTAACCGGCGATCATTCCAGGTTGGATATCTTGTCCCGTAGGCAAAGTACCTTTATGCAATTGTTAGCTTATTGCCACGGGAGAAGAAATGGAATCAAAAAGTACGTTGCATCACATACCTGGAGGTATCATGGCTTTTGAGGTTGGCATAAAGGAAGCACTGGTTTCGGTCAACACAGCATCTAGACTCTGATGTCGTGCTGGGTTTCCCGGCAGTTGGTTCAACCAATAAGATGAACGCTGCTGAAACAACCGATTCATGCTGGATGTTTCGGTAGGCTACAAATCAAAAAAAAAAATTTCAAGGTACCAAGTTTATTTAGTTGCTGCAGTAGAGTCCAAGACTGAGGTGACTTCGCACTTACCTTGTCGGCGATGGATAAGTTGGAAGTGGCGTGCAACAAGCTATTGTAACCACGATTCTCTACATCTCCTCCTTGCAGATGACGAAACTGTTGGGTAGGTGGAGTAGAATTGGCACGTGGAGGTGGGGACATGGTTCGTTGCAGAAAAGGGGATGAAGGTCGTGAGTTGGTTTGTGACAAAGATAAATCGGTGTCAAATGGGGAAGCTGGAATTCCATGCATTATTTCTTGACCGTTGGGCAAAGGCTCATAAGGACTGGAGAGAGGAGAAAAATAAGAACGATAATCGTCAGATAGCTTTCGCATCTCGAGAGGATGGCCCGGCTTGTTCGACGACTGCGATGCTGTCATTCCTGAACGTGATCGATCCAATGTCTAAGGATACCAGGGTTTTCCATTTAAAAGATATATTTTTGTGAGTTGTTTTTTTGACATTTTTAGCATGAATTGATTATGGGCAAGCTTACAGGAAATGATCGTTGATGAATGCCAGCATTCAGCGTTCCTTCCGATGAGGGTGAAGGCAAATTGGATGATCCCCAGCCGGAATTGATCTCGGCCTTTTTCCCACTGATATCATGAACTTGCCTATTGTCATTGTC
This sequence comes from Radiomyces spectabilis, assembly GCF_025331425.1. NCBI lineage: Eukaryota > Fungi > Mucoromycota > Mucoromycetes > Mucorales > Radiomycetaceae > Radiomyces > Radiomyces spectabilis. Next base: position 296,019 of record NW_026251930.1, read on the forward strand.
AAGCAAGGCACTGTCAAAGTACCCTGTCTGATCTAAAGCTAATATGTGTCTTAGATACTACTGAAACCCCGTTGGCGACAATCAAGGTCTACTCAATACTTTACCATAGGTGCCAGCAGAAAACGATGGTATACTGGGGGTAGGATGATTGGACCATACTTGATTTCCGGCCGAGGTTGGAGCATAAAAAGGGATACCTGCGTTCGTCTTCCACGTCGACTGCATGTGTGAAGGGAGCTCTGGAGCGCGTGAAGATTCCATCCATGTGTGGTACAATAACGGATCCGGTGGTGCGCTGCTGGCTCGTTCTTGTCCTAGTGGTGGTGAATCGGCGCACAGATCACGTTCACGGCCTGCTTTGTCTGCCATCATGAAAGCCAACTATAAAAGTAACGGGAAATGAGAACCTGGCCAAAGCTTGGCGACAGAGGTTACTTGGGTTACCTGTCCCTGTGGATGAGGCCGCGCTTTTGGTTGTTGAATATCCGGTGAGCGGAAAGAGTAATCGGCGGCGAAAGCGGTACGATGCATTCTTCCAAGGAATCAAGAATCGTTGCGTTACGGCCGAGAAAGAGAAAATATGGAAAACGTATAAAGAAGAGAGAACTAAAGTAGGAAAACTTGGCCTCAACCGAAAACGGGGCGAACTATCAAATGAGTTGCAAGGAATAAAAAGTGTCAAGGGTAAAGAAAAAAAAAAAGACTTTGTGGAGGTGTTGAAGCACAGAAACTGGAAAAAACGTGGAGCGAGTTACTCGGATGAGGAGAGTTCCAAGCAAGAGGTTCAAACTAGGATATCACCCACTCCAACTAAAAAAATACAAGCCAGAAAAAAAGGTGCGTCGACTAAAATCGAGATGACAAAGGTGAACACAATGAATACAAATGGAGAATGTCAAAAGTGCTGCTGTGAGTAAAGATGGGGAAGCACGAACTTGGCTACAGTCGTGACAAAAAATTAGAGTTGCCGCTTTGCCAATTTCTTGGGCTGACTCTGGCTGACTTTCTTCGAGCCTGGTATATTTTTAAACACCGTTGATCTGCCCTCTCTTTGGTAGTCTTGTTGATCTGATACTTCACTTGGCCAGCTTTTGGTACCCCGCAATACTCACATCGAATTTTGCCTGCGTAAAACTCTCACAGTTATAAATGTACCACAAACAAACGCATCGCTGGTTCGCACTGCGCAGCTGTCTGTGATTCTTGCAGAAAAACACGACAATATTTCAAATGCTTCGCTCCTTCTTTTGGGCACCTCCCACGTTGGACTTCCGCCTTTCCTAAATCACCGTCACGTGGCCTCATGAGCCATGCTATTTTACGTTTCTCAAGTCTATCGTCAAACATTCTCTGACACACCATCTAGAATGTAGCTTTTTTTCTTAAAACACACTACTACCTCCTACTTCATGTCCATATGAACATGGAATATGAAAGGATCAATTCACCAATATTATCATTCCAGCTTCTCGACACACGCTTTTTGCAGGATACTGTAGGTCGTAATCCATGCACGCCATTCTGTATAATAGATAAATAGATCGAACTAAAAGATGCGGTCATCGTCGGGAGCCAAGAACTTACCCAATATAAAGCTTTTTCAGCTCTTGTCTGACTACATGTGAAGTTACTTAGTTAGTTCCCGCTACGACATGGCTGTATCCTTTATAATGGTTTATGGGATTCCATACTTTTGCCACCATAACAAATGTCTCTTTTGTTTATGCTTTAACCTAACTGTAATATGAGATAGGTTAATGAAGGACAGATCTTGTTGAAAATGACGACCAAGTGTCAATATCTCCAAAGGGGCATCCGATCACTTGAAGACTATTGGACTCTATAAATAGAAATAGATCTTTGTTAAGAGGTATAAAAAAACGAATTGATTACTAGTAAGGATACTAAATGGAAATTCATATGTTTTTCTTTGAAAACAGTAAGTCATAGCGTATTGTAAGTTACATTGTATTACAAATAGAAAAGCAGCACTTTTTTTTTGTTCACACCGGAGCAGCTGAAACGGAGGTGCTGCAATAAACCACTGCGAAAGGATGAAACATTTACGGAAGACCATCATATAGAGGCTGTAATTGCTGGTAATTCCCTTTTGAACAGATAGTATCCTCCTGCATGGCTAGTCCTATCAATGACTGGTGCTGGTGCTGTTGCTGCTGTTGATCAAATGTGGTCCTGCCAATTGATAAAAGCAGCTGTCGCAGACACGCGACCAGTGGGCTCTTTCGGTTTGTGGTTCAAATAAGGGAAGTCGGTTGGTGCTGTGGGTGTGACAATAGACACGGCCGCATCTACACATCAACAAAACAGTATGTGTCAGATGAAATCAACAACAACAACAAAAAAGAAGCTTATACAAAATGGAGTTGTACTCACTTGCGACAGTGATGGCGCCGTTGAAGCCAGCCGAATTGGGCCGAACAACCAGTATCTTTCAACTCACACTGTTGAGCCTCATGGTCCGGTTGCCATTCACTTACAGGCAACAACGCGAAATTGTGTTTTTGGTCGTCCCTTGTCAAATGTAATATGTACCGATGGTGGTAGACTCCAGCCGTTGCTTGCACAGGACCCAAGTGCTGCAATATCATAGTTGAATGTAAAAGCTTTAGCATGGGAGTAATAAAAATTTATGAAATACCGATTTGCATGGGAAACTTTACCTTTGGAAGCAGTGACGCTTCGGTTGTCACACTTGTTCCAGCAACCACCACCACTGCCATGCCATCGGCTGTCTTTTCATAGCCAACAATATCGCCTGTACCCACGGTTCCACCAATCAATCGGCTTACATTCCACCGCATCCATGCGGCCTTGTTCTCCATCCAATCTGAGCTAATAGAGGATGAAGGCGTGGCGATGAAAGATTCGGATACCGTCGTTGTTGTCTGTTCAATGGCCTTTAACAAGCTATCCATTTCGTCCAGCATCTGTTTCTGCGACTTGACAATTGCTTTGCATTCCTGCATTTGTTGATGGTAACGTGGATCGGAACGGTCGGAAGAAAGTTTGGCCAGATTATTCGGTGACACTGAAAGCAAGTCCTGGGATAGCTTGGCCAAATGCTGCGACTGAGACATGGAATTGGCCAAAAGTTGTTGAAAACGCGCCTGTGGTTGACGTGCATTTTTTTCCACTGAACACATCAACTGAGACGAACATGAAGCGCTGGTTGTTGCAGTCGATCGGCTGTCGGAAGGCGTCTCTGTCACTTGCTCTTGGACACCAAGAATCGTAGGATAGGATAAAGCCACAGCATGACCGGCATTGGCCCCATGCGTTGATTCCGAGCCAGACGCCGATGCCGATGCCGATGCCGATGCCGATGTGGATGTGGATGCCGATGCAGTCGCTGGCAAGGATCGGCGGTCTGGAGGAAACTCGTGACTCGCGTTATCGGAAGTGAGAGAGCCAGGATGATCGGCACCAGGGATAGGGGTGGTAGGCGATCGTGATAAAATTCGCTCGACATGACTTTTGGATTTACAAGGTAATGTGTTGGTATCTGGCTGCTTGCCATAATCTCGGACCGAGTGATCAATGATTGAACTTGCCGAGTGACTCGATTGAAAATAGTGTGCTTCGAATGCAGCCCACGATCGTCCGTTGGTCGCAGGACCGTTTTCATCCGAAGGCAACCGCCCGTGTCGACGGAAATAGTAATAAGAGTCAAGACGCCCAGTAGGCACACCACCATTGGCCCCGTTAGCCCCATTAGCAGATGGCCCCGTACCAGACCCTTTGTCGTGGCCCGGTCCGGTCACATTGGCAATACCATATTCGTTGGATGCTGCCGAGAATGGAGATCGCTGACCGGAAACCACGGATTGACCACTGCTGCTTCCGGAGCTGCCTTGGAAAGAACCAGATTGGGAAGCCGCCCTTTGACGGTTAGTGAGGATGCCTCCTGATGCATTTCCTTGTGTAGAAATAGAATCAAGGCCACCATTGGTAGTTGACGTGGCAGCGTGGGGATTGCATGCTGCACACTTGGATCGGCGCATAAAACTAGCATTCACTGTCGACAATGGGTGGTGTTGATGGCATCGCTGTTGTTGTTGTGCTGCTGGTTGACTGCCGGATTCACTACTTCTGCGTGACGACGTCATGCTGGAACTGTCGGTATCACATGGTTCAGGCGTCGCCGTGGGCGGATCGGCGGATGGTGATGGTGAAGAGGAGCAAATAGATGAAGGAATTTGAATTGTCTTTTTCTGGATGACCGGTTCAGTAGGATAGGGGCCAACTGCAGCATCTGGTGCGACCATACCTGGTGCCGCGCGCATCACTGCTGTAGAACTGTTTGTGTCACCTTGTTTTCGAAGGAGTGGTTTTGACTGGGTTGTCGTTGCATTGCAAATAGATCCGTTGGTGGACTCACGTCTGATACCAGGAGATGGATGGCTTGGCACACTAACGACACTCGACCGACGAAGCGTATTGCGGGGAGGCCCTTTTTGGGGATCGATGGATCCACGTCGTGACGGTAGTCGTGATGGTGACGAGGGTCGTCGCAAGCTAAATGTCCAGGAGGCATGGCTGTTGGCTGCGGGGATATCATCAACAGGCGTTCGAGGCTCCGCTGCCATCGGATGGGGTTGCTTGCTTGCCGTTGTTTCATGGTCGGAATCTCTGCGGTGCGAAAGCAAGGTGGACGACGAAGGTCGAAGTGTGACGGGACGCGTGGGGACAACACTGGGATCGATAATAGTGCTATTGCGTCGCTTTAACAAATGCATACTACTTCCTCTCGTTGCCTTTCCGTTGATAGGATCCTGAACATTGGTAGGCACATGGCTAATTTTCTTGTTGTAATTGGACGTAGCCAAGGAAGCCATCTTTGCCGACCCGGCCACCATGGCCCGCGTAATGGAGTCTCGTCTCGAACGAAAATTGGGAGGAGGAGGAACAGGATCTGGCTTGGTGTTGTTGGTGGCAGTGGAGCTGGTAGAAGTAGAACGACGCATCATTAGCCCTGCAATGGAAGAAACATGTTTGAGGGACGATCTTCGAGTGGTGGTATCTTTAATGTTTCTGTCGGTATCAGAAGAAGGTGGCGTTTGTGTACGTAAATCGGTTTTTCTCCTTGTCAAAGAAGCCACAATTCGATTGGAAGCGGCAGGACCAGTAAGAGTAATACTCCGTTGTCTTTTCCCTTTGGTTGATTGGGCGGGAAATGATGAAATATCGGATGTTGAAGGTTTGTCACGAAGAACGTCGGTTGCCATTTATAAGCCAAATGTAAAGACGCAGAAAAAAAAAGGTTCAAGGGAGAGAAAAGGGGTATCAAATGAGAGAAGAGAAAAGAAAAGAGAAAAACAAAAAAAAAGGACAACACAAGCAGGTTAAGAAGGAGAAGGAGGAGATGGTGGTTTTCCGACGAGTCAAGCCAAGTATAAATAAATAAAAAATTGTAATATACTGCAGTTGTTATTACGCACGGAAACAAACTAGGATATCCGGCGTGTCATGCTTCAGATCGCACATCGTCATTCAAAACAATCATCCTCACTTGTTTCGCACTTGTTCACTTGATACTGATATTAAAACCAGTGAATGGCCGTTTCCGTGATTTCTAGATCGGTTCGGTTCGGTTCAGTTCAGCACAAATCGAACAAAAGACGAGAAAAAAGAAAAAAAGAAACGACCCAGAAATGAAAACCACAGCACCCGCCGCTATCTTTAACCTTTTGATCATTCGGGCGTGCAAAATTTCCGCTATTGCCTTGTTTGGTTACCAGCGAAACGCCCGTTTAAGGCTAATCATGATTTTATCAGTGCTTATTTGATCGACACCCAATCAACACGTTCAATATAAGAAGTAATATAGAAAATAATATGCCTTATTTTGAGATCATCATATGAAGAAGAGAGGAAAATAGTGTGCTTCTCTCTTTTTTTTCTTCCATGCTGGTGCTAGAGCTGCTGCTGCATCGTGGAAGATGAGGGGCTTAGGCGCAGCAAAAAATAACCTCCGTACCAACCTAGCTGTCAAAGCGCGTCATAGCATATCCGGAATTGATTTTGTCTAGCTCATAATACAACAATGTTCAAGCTTAGGGAAGTTTCACCGGTGTTTTAGTGTAAAAAACATAATCTTTGTTCGGCCTTTGGTTGATGTCGTGTCTTTTTGGAAGATTCTCATTGCTTTGTCAGATGACCGCCATGGTCGATCGCCTGATCAGGATCATAAAGCTAATTTTCCATTTTCTTGGAAAAACTTGTAGCAGTTCTGTTGTTATTAATTAGGGAAGCTATGAACGGCAAGCACACAGGGCTTGCCTAGAGAAGCATTAAACAAGTGGCTGAATAAAGCCATGTCAAGAAGAGCTTTTTCTGCATTGTCTGCATTCAGGGCATCAAGGAGTTCGCCACCGCTGCATGGGACAGTGCAGCTTCTTGATAAATCGCTTGACATTACTGGTCCCTGATTTTTGAGAAAGAGAAAAAAATCTCTTTCTGCATAGCATTTCACTAAATGGTCCTCTGCTACAAGTGCTACGTTTGTGAACGATCCAATAACCTCATGTTTATTGCGATTCACCTTTTTAAAATAGAATGTTTATATTTGGTAAAGAAAAGAGCAGTTTATATTCAAACATTGTAATTTACCCAATCTTCCAGAACACACATTGGATGTGAATTACTCACATCATATGCCTTATTGTCAAATTTGGCTTTTGCCATTATCCCATCGTCAACACAAGTTTCTCCTGAAAAAAAAAAAGACATTTTTTGCACGACTGGAAGCATTTGTTAATTAGGCTTTCCAATACTTATTACTTAGCCAATAAAGTTTTTCATCCCCAGAAATCATTCAGCCACCTTCAATACTGTCGTACCTTAAGCTTGTGGATGCCGTCATCTAAAAGCTTGTTCATTGATTACACTTGCCATTATTTTCGATGCAGTATTATTGCGAACAATCCGCTGTTGTCTTTTGCTACGTCCCTTGAGTAGTGCTACTGTACAGACTGTATATAGTGAAGGTACGCAGCTAACGACACGAAAAAATAATTGTAATCAGGTTATTAAACTTTGGTACTGTAGTTTGCTGATGAACGCTGTGAATGCCATAGTATCTTTGCGTGACGGTAAAACAGAGCATCGCCCGCGACAAGTTTTTTTTTTTTTTTTTTTTTTTTGCAAATCTTTGAGAGCGTATATTGGAAGAACCGAGAAATTGATTTGGAATTGCGGCTAAAGGGGCGGTGAGTATTATTTCGGACCACTGCAGCGTTCTTGACATGATACCGTGGAGATAGGCTCCTCCGCTTTAAGCCAGCGCTGATAGAGAAAGATTGGTTGCCTTGTAAACAAAGGGGTCGAAGCATCGAAAGACAATTCAAGCTATTGGGCAATGATGCTTGGTATTTCCAAACTTTCAAGACTAGTCAAGTGCAAATGCACCTTTAGCAAACATGCAATCAGTGTCCAATGATCGATTCGACGATGGTGCTGGGTTCCAATCTCGCGCCAACGTTGTTTGAAAGCGGATCGTCGCATAAGCAACAAGCTGACAAAAATTGTACCATGTTTATATGCCCAGTTCCCAATATAAAAGCATTTTTACTTATTTAGATGCTCTTGTTACTATGTGATCAATCAATCGTGTAATAAAAAAAAGTGGTTCACGTCATTAGACAGGACTCTGCATTGTCCTGATGGATGGCTGTATGTAATTTTGAACGAGACAGACATGTCCTCAATACACATTGTCAGATAAATCTAAAACAAGACATCCTTCAAACACTGAGCAAGTCAGAGGAGATGAAGATCGTCATAAATGAGCTCCTTATTCTTCCTTTTTATTAACTTGTGCCACTTACCCTTATTAATTGATTGATGACGTCGACATCAATATAAACGCCTTGGTACGCAATCTGGCTTCTCGCGTTGGTATCTTTGGCTTTTCTCTTTTTTTTCGGTTTTTGTTGTCGCTCATGCATAACTCAAGACAAACGTCCAATTCCTCGTCCAAAGAGATATACCAGTATGATGCTCCGTGGTCGGTGTTTGCTCTCGACTGGAGCAAATGTCCCCATGAGCGCAAAGCGTTTCGTATGGCCATTGGTAGCTTCATAGAAGATAGCAACAACAAGGTAAGTTACCATCTGAACCGAAACCCTAAGAAAACCTTTCAGTAACATTAGCATTTGATAGCTACAAGTTATTCAGCGCACTGATTTGATTGATGGTGTTTACGGTTCCAGTCATCAACCCAGAGATTTTACGGCTGTGGCAGAAGCGGACTCACACTATCCCCTGACCAAAGTTTTATGGGAACCGTGGAGGGTATGTTTCTGGTCTGGCTTTCTTTTATTTTATTTGTTTCTGGGCTGAGGGAGGGCGAAAGAAGGAGACAGATTGTTTGCACTTCAATTTCTTTTGGTTGTCATGATGTGGAATGGACCTTCATGTGCCACTTTCCCGGAGTATAATGTAATGCCTGTAGATTGAAATCTCCTACCGGCTTTCAATATCAGGGTGATGCACGGAACTCGGATCTTCTTGCTACGACGGGCGACATTCTACGGATATGGGAATTGGTGGATAACCCACGATACGGCAATACCAGCAATTCCATCAATAGCTCCAGTGGCCGATCAAGCCCACCTTATTATATGCAACAGCTAGTGAAAAAAGCTGAACTGGTCAACGTAAGTATACAGGCACCAATGAGGTCTTTCCTCTCTCCCAAATTCAGCAAGTTCAACGAAGAATGCATAGATGAAACAAACCGATTTCTGCGCTCCGCTCACTTCGTTTGACTGGAACGAAACAGATCCATCATTAATCGTTACAGCCAGCATCGACACAACATGCACAGTCTGGAATGTTGAAACCAATCAAGCCAAAACCCAATTAATTGCCCATGACAGCGATGTTTACGACGTAGGCTTCATGCATGGATCGGCTGATATCTTTGCCAGTGTTGGTGCCGATGGTTCAGTTCGACTGTTCGATTTAAGGTACTATCCTCATCATCCAATACACAGTTTGTTATTCTAGCTCATATCATTTATTTTGTCATACAGATCGCTTGAACATTCAACAATTCTATACGAGGCGCCTCCAGCGGCCTCCAATGTTCCGCGCCGATCAAATGGAGAATACACGGCCGGCAATCCAGGCACATTTCCACTCTTGCGATTGCAATTCAACCGATGCAATCCCAATTTATTGGCCACCTTTCATATGGATTCTTCGGCTGTTCAAATCTTGGATATTCGTTATCCAAGTGCTCCTGTTGCCGAGCTTGTGAAAGGTCATCAAGGAAGCGTCAACTGCATCAGCTGGTCCACCACACAATCTGATCTCCTTTCTACTGGAGGTGGGTGTTTCTTGCCTTAAAAAAGATTATAGAAAGCATAGATGCGAGAAAGGAGAGCCGTTTTGTTTTTCTTACAAAAATTTTCGTTACTAGGGGAGGATTCTCAAGTGCTGGTTTGGAGTATCCAACGACAAATGGCTGATGTTGAAGGATCGCATCGCCATTCCTATTATCAGCAACCATCGCAGCAACAACGTCACAGCCAACAATTGCCACGATCGGTCAAAGATCCGGTCTTGGCGTATACCGCCGAATCAGAGATCAATTCATTATCATGGAGTAAAGGTGCGCCCGAATGGATCGGCACGGCTTTTGGAAAAACCGTGCAAGCGCTCCACGTGTGAAAGGAACAATGTTGTCATAAACATTCATTGTATTGGAGGCGAATGATAATAAAAAAACAAACGATGACAGTTGGGTATAATGTTTGAGTTTAGGGATATTGGGGAATGCAATTTTAGGATGATGGTAAACACAACCACGTTACACCTATCGATAACGCAGCAACTACAGAGTTTCTAGGGTTACTTTATTTGTTCTTCTTTGTTTCGGTGTTGTACGAGCATTCTCGATCTGGGAATGTGTCTTACCAATGGGGAAAATCCAATATCGAATCCTTGCCGAAATCATTTCGCGATGATGAGCCGTTTCGTATTTGGCCAACAATTGCTTGAGACGGATACCAGAATCGTTGGATTTGCTGTAATGCTCAATACCACGCACAATTTTTTTGTGCTGATCACGCGCCTTTTTCAGAAAGGGTTCTCGCTTGTTTGTCTCGTTGAGTATTTGCTTCATGGTCATCAACTTTTCGGAGCGTATTGTTGTGATGTTGCTGCTCAATATCTATAAAAATTCACCCGATTCAGATCATTTCATTCATCGATTTCCTCTGATCTCGCTTATGAACCTCAACAGCATCGTCCATTTCTTTCAGTTTGGCTATCCAATGAATGATTTCTTTCTTATACTGCTCGATTTTGTCCAACTGGAACACCAATAATTCTTCAAACTGATCTGCCTCTTTCTTTAAGGAGCCAATCAATAGATCGGGATCGCTGATATAACAAGTAATTTGGCGTTATCATCTTGCTCGTTTTCCCGATATGAGGGCCATCCCACTTACACAGTGTTAATGATTGATCGGTCATCGTCATATAACGGTACAATGCTAGAATTCGGGCGCTTTCGGTTCAAAGACATATCATCCAAACTTCGATAGGTACGCGGTGGTTTCAGCCGTTGCAAGGTAGTCGTCTCTTCAAACGGTGAAAAAGGGGACGTTTCGCCGTCGGTTTCTCGGGTTCCTGTATTATCCGTTATTTCTTGATCCGATTCGTTGCGGTCCAGTTTGCGTAAACGTTTTGAGCGGGAAAAAATTCCTGCAGGCCTTGATCCGCTCGCTGAGGATGTCAAGGATTCTAAACAAAATTATGCAATTTTATATTAAGGTGAGGTTTCAAGCATGCGTTTGATATAAATTGAGGTACCATCGAATAATCGGTAATAGGCCAGATCCTGCTGAAATCCATCCCAAGCTATGGGGCTGCCCGGAGAATCAACCAAAGAACGATCTGGCAGAAGGTCCGGTTTCGTCAACTTTGATTTCGACCGTTTCAATCGTCGAACCAACTTAGTCACACTGGTCATGCGTCGCGAAAGCCCTTCACTGTCATGTCGGTCCTGCTGATGGAAACTGTTGCCAGGAAATATATATGGGGAATCGACGATGCGTGGATTGTGAAGTCGAAGATCAAGTGATGTCGTAGATAAGTTTACATCTTGTGCCGTTTCTTGTCTTATAAATTTGCTAACTTCTTCAAACTCCATGAATAAGAGATGCTAGTCTTACAAAGGATCATAAAAACAAATGTCGAAAAGGATAATATGCAAATGGGTATTTATCATGGAAAACTTGGTTTCTCACATGCTGATCACGAGATCCATTACAGGTAGTCCCGGTGCGACTCCCGGAACAACTCCTTCAAACGTGTGTCCAGATCTGTAGCAAAAAAAAAAAAAATCTGATCATGATTTCGTGCCAAAAAAAAAAAAAGAGGTACAAAGATAACCAAACATTGAGTAAATCGACGTATTATAAAAGAACAATAACGAAACCATTGTTTGATCAAGATGAAAATAACAGGCTCTTCACTTGCCGAATAAGACAGCATGGTAGCAAATCAAGCTATCATAGTACTGACAATGGACAAAAGCATACAGCAGTTTCACCACCTCAAGTTCATGGACTTCATAGATGGCTTGTCCTAACTCTAGCATATTTATTGTAGTCAAGTGTGATACTCATGTTTGTTCCAAAGGAGTGATGCTCGTCATGCAATATGCACAGTCAGACATTCGTCAATGTATTTGATGGGAATATTGTCCGGAGGCTTGCTTGTTTATATATTTATTCATGAGATGCTTTACAGTTTTTTGATTGGTAAATTAGTTTTCGACAGCGTCTGAAATACCATCTTCCTGGATGGCAAATGTACATTCATTTTCTGGTAATGATGGTGAGTCATACACCTTGCATATACGGTTGGGGCCACGTCCCTTTCGAAGATATAATCTAGAAACAATAACATTCTGTATTATAATGTCTTTTTTCCCTTTACTGAATCCTGAGAACCCAACATTTCCAATAAATACCTTGTACAGGAAGCGTGAGCAATAATATTTCCACCTGCTGGTTTTTTGGGATCCGGGTTGAACATGGATGCCGCTCCGTCGACCTGAGCGACGACTTGATTGGTAATGACTACGGCTACACCAAACTTTTTTTTTATGATCAAGAACGATGAGATGAGTTTCCGATCAGCCATTTTTTGGGTTCAGCCTCGTTTTAGCTTACCTCATCTGCTAATCGCTGCAAATGCCGTAGAAACTGTGCCAAATGATTTTGTCGTGCGGCTAATTCTCCTCGCCCTGCATAATCTGTACGATACAACGCCATCGCGCTGTCCACAATCAGCACCGAAAACCTGCAAATCATCCATCAGTCCTCCTTGCTATCATTGACTCCAAATCATTTTTTCAGATTTCACGCAATTTTACCTTGCCTCCGACATCATAGCTGCTGCCTGAATAAGTAGTGATGTTTGGTGATCCGTGTTGTAAGCTCGTGCGTATGCGATGTTGTCTAATGTTTCTTCTCCATTTAATGAATACCTAAATTTCTGTATTTAGTTGCCTTGTTTTCCATGCCATCGCATCGTACCATGTTTTACCGTTGTGCTATTGAAAGAATACGACTCGGACGGAATGTACTTTCGGTATCGATGTATAAGCATTTGCCTTGACCTCCTCCAAAGCTGATGGGAAGCTGTGGCGTAGTGTTAGAATATCAACGTTTCCCAAGCAAGCACAAGGATCATCTGTCGCCTACCTGGGCAGTGACGGCGAGCATGTGGCACAGTTGACTTTTTCCGGTACGGAACTCGCCAAAAATTTCAGTGATTGACCCCGTTTCAATACCGCCTGCGAAAATAACAGGTTAATGAACGATTCATGACGCAGGGCAGCGATCCGTCTTGTAGGATCCAACATTCATACCTCCCAGTGCTCTGTCGAGATCTTTGGAACCGGTTGTGATGGTGACGATCTCTTGTCGTCGTTGGTGAACATCCATCGCTGTAGTGAAGCCTAAATTGACAACTTTGGCAGCTTTGGAAACGCAAAGTAACTGAACATCAGCATCCCACCAACCGCAGCACTTGGCCATTATGAACGGTTCACCCACCTTCAGCGAGGAATTTATCAGCTTTCGTCTCGGAAATGCCCTTGATGGCGAGCAATGCTTTTTTCGGAGCATAAGCCACGGCTTCCACTGTGAAGAATCCAGCATCTTTTAGCTTCTTGATGTCTGTCGCCGAAATGCCGCTTTGCTACAAAAATCAGTACCGTTCAGTAACGAGGTTCAATTGTCATTCTAGAGTAAGACAGGATTTTAAAACCTCACCTCTAAATGAGAAATAAGCAATGGTCCGTAGTCTTCTTCTTCGTCTTCGATCGGCTGCGACATGATTTGTTTCGTGGAAAAAGATCAAACCAGCGCTCCCCAAAGTCGCGACGCATCTTTTGAAGTGAGACTGCGCACGCGACCGAAAATTTAACGCGCCGCAGACACCCATTACGCGATAGGACACTCGTTGCTATGGAAACCGAACAACTACGCATCTGATTGGTGGATTGTCTTTGGCTCCAAATGTTCGTGCACAAATGAGATCTCTTCAACCGAGATTAATCCCAAACCATGCTATTCTTTGTTGCTCCAGTTTCTGTTCAGCTTGTTACATACAAAAAGTTTTGGAAGAGAGATAAAAGCTTGATTTGGCAGCCTTGGAAAATCAATGTGTGCTTAATTGCTTATGTTATAAAAAAAATATAACGATCAGCATACGCTCTCTTCTGTCACTGACCTTGACGTGGTTTCTGTTCACAATACACCGGACAGCTCAGAGAGACCAGTAACGAAATATGAAAAACTGTGTCCAAACTGTAATGAATATTATTCATGAAGGCAGTTTATCTGGGTTTGACAACAGCGGTTTCGGCAACAGCTACCCTTTCTGTTGCCAAGGTTCATAAACTCACGGAATTGGTTCAATCACAAGCTTACTACCAAAGTTCTATTACAATTTACTTCCAGGACCGTATGAATAGATGATGAATTATGATTTGATATCAATGGTTTATTCACATATTATCATGATGAAAAAAAAAGAGTGGTGAAAATTAAAAGAATAGAAGGAAATCCAGCATCCGTTCTTGTTTACAGGACCCATTGCATGGCGCAGAGACCAGCAGCAACGGTCATACCGACCGCCATGGAGACAGGAGTAAACGCCGCAACACCAGCATTGCTAGCCTTGTCACCGGTTTCACCGCTGGTGTTGTCACCATTGTTACCGTTGTTGGTGTTACCACCATCTTGGTTCTGGTTCTGGTTCTTGTTCATGCTGTGAACATTGCCATCCTTGTCCATGACGCGGCCGCCAGTGTACTTTGGAAGGCCGGGGAGATCATCCTCTTCGGTGAAACTCAATTGCTGCTTCACACTATCGGTACGCTTTCGGATCCATTCGGCAATGCCAAGGTTACCCTGGACGGTAGTATTCAAGTTCTTGTCAAAATCGTCTACGGTCCAATTGACAGGCTGACCGGGAGATCGGGCAGGAAGAGCACGATCCCAGATAATGTCTTCACGAAGCATCTTATGCCAAGCTTCCAAACGAGGTTCAATGACGGAAGGCTTGAAGAAACGCTTGACCAGGGTCTTGACGGTTTCTTCAAATTGCTTGCTGTAGTAGGGAGACTTGATGAAAGGCTCGATCATGGGACGCTTGGCACCCTGGGGAGTGAAATCTTGATAAGTCACATTGAAAAGGTTTTCAGGAGCTCCATTGCCAAGAGCTTCATCGAAATCGTAAGTGATCAGAGTCCATTTCTGGGAACTCAAATCTTGGTTCAAATAGTAGTTGCTAGCCTGAGCCCAGACACCATCCCAGGAACCACTGAGGAAACTGACAGCCAGTTGGATCAAGGTGTGATCGGGGTCCAGCAGTTTGGAGATGTTGCCTTGGTTCTTGTCATCCTGAGCAATTTGCACGTGTTGCAAGTCGCTCATGAACTTGATCAGAGGAGTCAGCGTGTTGTTCTTCTTCTTATACTCGGTTTCACCAGTATCTTCCATCTTGTAAACATCCTTGGGATAAACAGTAGGATCATCGCCCTTATACACGAGGTTGGCTTCCTTGTCATCGCTGAGAGCATTGCCCTTGTAAGTAGCACCTGTAAAAACGCAGAAATAAAACTGAGTGAGTGAACAGATCAATGGCGATCGAGATTCTAGCCGTGCTTACCAGTATAAGGGTAATCATTATTGCCACCGTGGAGAGCGGCGTTGATGAAACGAGTAGAGGCATCATCGATCATCAAGAACAAGCCATAAGGTTCGTCATTCACGTATAAACGAGCCCAGCTGCCTGATAATGTAGCGGCACCCGAGGCGCCCAAAATGTCGAGCATCAACTTCTCTCTCCTGTAATCCAAATAAAATATCAACCAAATGCACATTTAAAAGAGAGACCTGACGAACATTGCTGACTTACACAAAGGTAGGATCTGTGGGCAAAGATCGAAGCTTGACAACAGAGCGACCGTACAAGTGTTCCTTGTTTCCCTTGGTGGCATTGTTGAATTTATTGAATTCGATCTTGTACGACTGTTTGGCGTAATCCTTGGTGGATTGACCGCTGTTTTTGATGGAAGCGCCCTTGAAGGTATGCACTTCTTCACTGCTGATGTAGGCCATGGAATACACCTCGGCAGCCTTGGCACCTCCCAAGGGATCCTTAAGAATGGCTTCCAAAGCAGCGCCGTCCGCCTTCATTACGATTGTGGCGATTTCATTGGAACGGTTCATATTGGTGTAAAGGGCTAAGCACAGAGAAAAAATGTTAATCCATCCATCGTTTTCATCCAATTAAATTGCCAAACATCACGTTTTGAAGTTCGAAAAATTGTTTACTTACGTGTATAAACGGGATTGTATGCCTGAGGAAGTGAAGGCACGTCAAAGACGGTTTGGGAGCGATTAAAGAATTCGTTACCAGTGGAAGTGGCAGACTGAGCCAATTTACGTTGAACAGATTCGGCAGTCGACTGCTGGCCTTCGGTAATGACATATTGATACGAATCGCCTGAAGGGGCTTTGCCCTTGAAGAGATTGGGCACGTTCTGATCAGCTGACAATGGATGGTTCTGACCGCCAACGGAAACAGCCACGCCTTGGGATTGCTTCGGAAACGCTACCACACTGTATTGAACATCGGCAGCGTTGGCCAGACCTCCCACTAGCGTCGCAATGCTAAAAGTAATGGCCCAAACTTTCATAATGAGCTATTTTCTTTTCTGGTTTTTTTGAGAAAGGACTGGAACGAAATTAGGTAAAAAAAAAAAAAATCCGTGCCCAGGGCCGCCCTTTTCCTGTATATTTATAATATTTGCACTTTGAAACATTGCACAAGCAGAAGCAGATCGAAGTTCACCAATGCGAGACAAAAAAAAAATTCTATGGAACTCACGGAAAGCCCGAAAAAAAAATAGATCCCAAATTGAACCTTTCAGATGACAGATATTTCACTCTTTTTTATGCAATTCCATCTTTTGCAGTCATAAAAATACAAGATTTATGAACAGTACTCAAACAACTTTGCTCACAGTAAATGCAGGATTACTTCACGATACAGAAAATTTTTCACGTAATTGAATCACCACACTTTTGGGAATTCTAAAATTATCTATTTTTGCCTTTAACACCAGGCCAATCGTATGAGAACGAGAGAGAAAAGTCTCCAAAGAAATTATCCAACGTTCCATTTCTGGCAAATCAGACAGAATCCAACAATAACCGCAAAAGTACGATATCGTCATGAGTTTGCCATACCATCAAACGGTTGCACAAATTACACAAGACAAACAATAGCAATGTAAAAATCTTCCCAAAAAAACCAACACGAATAGAGAAAAAATAACGTGCATCTAACAAAAGTTTATTTAATGGCCCGGTAAAAACTTGCATACATATTCACCCTGTCGATCATTGTTCCAGTTTGGCGAACCGACAGACCTTCAACACGACTGAATCCATGCTTCTGAAATAACGTATTATACCACGGTTGGCGACTGGCGCTGCGCCAGTAGACGTGGCCACCCTTCTTTAGGGTGCGTGCCATGTGCATAACTTCCTGTTCAAGCTCTTCACAATGCGCTTCGTCGAACCAATCCATGTGATCCATCACCACCAATCGAGTCAAATAGTCATCGTCAAGCGATTGCAACGCGTTGAGAATAGAATCGGTGTGCAGTCTGAAAGCGCCCAGTGCACCGGAGGTCTGAGATTGAAAATGGTTGGGATTTACCAAGGTTACTGATTTTTGGTTTTCCAATTTCACCTTACCTTCAAAGTGTGAAACCCTTGTTGTGTCAAATACGAAGGGCAATTGTCGGGATGGTAATGTTGCATAAGACATAAATAATAGAAATACTGGTCTCCGCTGATAAGCGATTGGTGGGCAATGGGATCCAACGTATTAGCCACATATTCTTCGGTCGTACATTCACTAAGGAACATCTTCATCTGATTCTTTGGAACTATGATATTTAGGAAAAACAGTTATTTTTACTGGAACGAACGAATATCACCACGCTCCTTTCGGAGTTGTCTATTTTTTATTTTTATTTTTATTTTTTACTTACCTCCCAGAGCATTCCACATAAACAATGGATTGTCCATGGCCGTTCGTATCATGGGTGAGAAGATGGCAGGCCGAACTCGGGTTTCCCAAATGGTTTTCTGTTCTTCCATGGACGATGTAGTTGCCATTTTTCGAGCATCTTCCAGAAGCCCATTCATTTTTAACCACCATTCAATCAACGTCAATGCTAGACCTGAATAACCCGTTTTGTAGAATTTCGAGGCAAAACGATCGGTGTGTTGAACCCAGTATTGAAGCGCGTACGGACTGAGATGCGGAGATAGGATCTCGTGTAACAGCCTTGGAAAGCCAGAATGTCTGCCTTGACCGAACATTCGCCAGAAATCGTGATAGGACAGTGAAGCAATGCCCGCTAATTTGAGTTCCATCAAATGATTCTACCGAGAAAAAAAAATGTTAAATTTAGCACGTGAATCATGGAAATCGCAACCCAGTTTTTTAGACTAGCCCTCATTTTTCTTTTCCACATTGGTGCATCGCGTTTTCTTTTGCGTCGCGATTCAAAAGCGAACAAATGGAAAATAAAAGTTACGCATGTGGTACCTGACAAGGGTTCATATCCACGCAGTGAATCCGTTTCGGCTGACCCTGAATAGCATATTCCAGTGCATTGTCGCCCGCCGAGGTAATCACAAATAGAATATCTTCTTTTCCGATCGACATGTGCTGCAGGTCCACACGGGGGTCCTCCCAGGTGAATGCATAGATATACGATCGGAATTGAGTGTGTTGCGGCAAGGCGTTATCGTAATCAAGTCGCCAAGGATTGCTCTGAAGAGAAAAGGAAGTAGGAGAAAATCCTTGCTGCAGTGATGAATCCGAAGCACTGCTCCTGCTGCTGGAAATGCTCACGTTATCATCCGATACCGGGCTGTGCATCATGCTTTGACGTGCTTTGGAGCAACCGAGCCATACATAATAAGGGATTTGAATCGCATATGGAATGATAAAATGATTACGACGATTGAGCGTTTTGATGGTCCCAAACCGATATTCCAGATAGTCACGTCGCCCAGGACTGAGATTGATATGATCAAAATCGAACCATACGTTCCAAAAAAATCGGGTGAACCAGTTACATTGCCGGTTATGTTGAGGAGACCATTGTTCTGCAGCTGCCGCGGAACGACCGGAAACATAAAAATCCACTACCCCTACGATGCCTTGCGGAGATAACAACGACTGCACCCTGTCGACGACCGGATAGAAATGATCCATCATCGATACTATCACCCACCGCCGTAATTAATGAACTGAGCACATCACGCTCCATGAACATAGCTGCGCTTACGTGAATAGGACATGGTGACCAAATCAATTGTGCCCTCCAATCCATGTTCGTTGTCAGGCAGCTGAAATGTCGCTGCATCCTGGCATAAAACAGTCACGTTGGCCCATCCCTTTTCCTTAAACCGTTGACGCGCCACCTGGCACAGTGAAGGTGTGAGGTCCACGAGAATGACTTTGGCAAATTGGTCAATCGGAAACCATTCATTCATTTGCTCAATATTCCATCCTAAGTGAAGAAAAATAACCCGTCGTCAGCCACACTACGTGGTTATTCCGAGAAGTGACAGTAAAAGCTCCGAACCTGTGCCACCACCAAGATCGATCCAAACAGGCTTGATTTTTGCACCGGTTTGTTGTGCTAGTTGCTCTTTCAGCTGAGCGGAGCATAAACGAAGCATGGTTTTTCTTCCTCTTAATAAAGATCCCCGGGACGCATCGTAGACTACAAGGATAATAGTGCTGGTGAGCTTAGCATGGACATGAACGTTTTTTAGATGCACAGGGTGGGAAAAGTGGAGAAAAAAAAAAGAAGGGGCGAAAAAAGGAGCAAATCAAGGGGAGATTGAGTTGCACAGAGTTCAAATGTCACTCACTATTGGCTTGATCTCGGTAGAAGCTTTCCAGACGATTTTGCAAGTTGGCACCATGATCACCCAACGGTTTGAAGAAACACGAATACATGAACATGAGTGGTGTTTTTATCTTATTCCATGTTAACATGAGGATCAAACTGACAGCGGACAAGGCCAGAGCCAGCTTCTTGAGTTTCCACCACCGAATAGCTGTCATCTCCATAGATAGTATGTAGCAACAAAGCATGGTAACGCCGAAGCATGCGAGGATCGAAATCCGGTAGGAATGCGACAGAGTCATTGCCGTACCCATAGTTTACAGAGTAAATGAATAAGTTATAAAAGCGAATAAGAGGTGTAAAAACAGGTGAACCCGCCGTCAAAGGCGTTATATACGCCAGAGGACAAAAAAAAATACAGAGCTGGAATTGGTGTGTTATACCGAGGCTAACAGGTGCAAGTTGCAACTTCGAATATGGATTACATGGCAATTTAAGTTTGCCGTGACAACGATACGGGTTCATTTTCCATAGGTTAACGCGCTGGTTCATGCAGATGCAGGCGTTCCACCCGTTGCTCATTGGACCTTTTTTTTTTTAATCAAGGTTATTGAACATTTTACAGGCATTCAATATGCCATAGTCAGTAGAATTACATATGTAGTGAATGCTGCACGAAACACAGATCCTTCAACGTTTTCAATGCAGCCCATATAGAAGAAAAACATGAAGGAGGACAATTCAATATCCACTGCTCTCCGAAGCAAGCTTGATCTACTTGTCAATCTAGTTACTCACCCCAACAAATACGCGGCGCCCACCTTTACACGAGGATGAAGCCGTCTTCTTCAAAAATGTTTCCTCGTCAGATATCAAAATGACTTTTGGGGCATTTCCGCACCAGGAAAAATAGGGGTCAAAAGACTTTCATTTTCTGTGCAGATGTCGGTCCGGGTTCTACCTGTTTAAATGTATACTCAGACTAGTTGTACATCCTGCTTCGACACAATTGAGAGCCCATTTTTTCCGAGCAAACTTTACGCGTTTTCTTAGCTCGCAATCTTTTCAATAAATGGCGGTAGTCTTGGTATTTGAATGCGACACTTCAATGAGACGCTTCATCGTTGGCAGAAAGGTTGCGCGTATAATTTTGTGAGGCTTCAACAACCCTGCAATGCGGTGCTGGTCAAGGACTTTGTTCAGGTTGAAGGAGAGATCTGAGTCTTTAAATAATTTTGGGTTTCGTAATGCTCACTGAGAAGACTCTTGCAATTCACCATAGTGACTGAGCTTCTTTTTTATTCGTTTCTCTCAAAATTAGACATCGCTATCTGTGGAGCATCCTCACAATTTAACAAGGGCACTCATCCCTGAATATCAAGGAAAAATGGCCCATGATGACACATCAGCTTTTGATCAGAACAGAATGAAGAAAAGAACTTTGGAAGCATGTCAAAATTGGGTTATTATTGCATCATTTTTTTTTTTTCAAGAGTTGCTACACAGTTATGCAGATCAATGCATTCTTTTTGTTTTTATATCATGAACAAGAGGATGGAACTATTTACTGGGGGAGAACTTCGTCGTCCATAACTTCTTCGGGCAATCCACGGTGTTGTCGCCAACGGAGAAAATCGTCGTATGTTTTTACGCGGCCGCCACTGATGCGAACGGTTTGTTTGAAGACGAGAAGCGAGGTTTGAAACCGCCGTTTGTGATTGGAGAACCAATAGGTGATATTGCGGGGCTTTAATCCGGTGCGTTCTTGCACTTGGCGACGCTGTTCCTTGGTGAGCTTGTCACGTTTACTGTAAATGTTGAAAAACACCGATTTCAGGTAGTGCGTGGTTTGCGCATCGTAAGATGTGGCCGTGCGTCGTGAAAAATGGCGCCCTCGGCCGGAATCGCCGGGATACTTCTTGTCCGCCGGTGTCCTGCCATGGGATCGGCCGCCGTCGACGCTTGCTTTTTTCCGACGACGAGGGGCTTTCTTTGTCCGCCACAACGCATCATCGTCTTCTTCGTCCAAGAAAGCTTCAAAGTCGCCGTCTTTATCGTCGCTTTCATTGTCGTCTTCGTCTTCATCACCGTAGTCTGGTTGCTGATAATCTTCGTCACGCTGATCATCGTGCAGTGTGAGTTCAGCGGTCCCTTCGCGGCCTTGGTCATCGTCAATGACACTCGGTGGTGGGGCCATAATACCATCGTCGTTGCCATCTTCCTCTTCTTTGGACAAAGGCTGGCCACTTTCGAGCTTGCAGTAATGCGGTGGTTCGTAACCGCCCGGACTCGCGGGACAGGACCAAAAATTGGACGGATAAGGACGATCTAACGGCGTGACAGGAACCGACCACACCGCACTGTGCTGTACCAGGTCGGTAGGTTGGACAAACGTGTGAGAGCCAGCATTCGGCAACGGGAACGGTGGCTGCGTAGCAGCACACGATGGACACTGAGAGGTCTTGTCGGGATACGGCATCGTGCAACAGCGGGGACCATGCCAAGTAAAAGGAAGATCCCGTAACGAGCCTTGGTTGGAATGAAATGACGGCGATGAATAATAACTGCCATGATGTCCTCGATGATGGGACATATTTGGTTCAGGCATACCAAGAAGTGACGATGGAGGGCTCAAGGTGAGGTGCATGCTGTAAGACGCCGGGTCGGACGGAGTGGAAGACTGGCTCCAGGAAAGAAGGGAAGCCTCCGATGGTACGGTACGAGAAGCCAAAGCCGGATCGACATTGGACGGAGCCTGACGCAGATTGATGGACAGTGGTTTCACATCGGTGGGACCATAGACGGGAATAGGCGAAGTCACCATGTCAGAAGAAGAGTGCGAGTCATCATAGGTAGAAGCCGCAGACTCTAGCTTGATGTCCTGCCTGTCAAACGTGGAATCGGTGCAGGAAGAGGAGGAGGACAAGCTGCGAAGGGAGACTGCGGGATCCACCGAATAATCCGAGGACGGCTGAATCGCGTACAGGTTTGTGAAACTGACTGGGGTGCTATTGTCTTTGCGTGCAGCTACTAAAGCGGAAACCAATGGCTGAATGGCGGTTTCAGGGTCCTGACCAAAGAAGACGCGGCCGTTCTCCATGATGGTGAACAGTTGTTGCATGATCTCGGTACGATCTCGGAGTCGGCGAAAGGCGGAAAACATGCGACGCGATTGAGCTTCGACATCGTCTTTGGTAGCTTGCTTGCGGCTGTACTGCACCGTTCTAATCATCATTTGGTACAACTGAGCCGCCGCGGTACGAAGCCAGGCTTGAACGGCGGGACGGGCTTGAGGATCCTTGGCCAGCAAGATGTTGTGTTGGAGGTCTAACCAGTAGCGCGAAAAGGTGGAAAAGTAAGGGTGGAAAATGAACTCTGATAAATCGGGAAAATGTCGAAGCAGCTGTGGCAGCAGCAACGTGGGGTTTGCCGGCACAGGATTTGAGAGGTCATCTTCAGAAAAGGGCTCGGCTTTCACGGGCTCGGCTTTCACCTCTTTGTGTGAAGGTAAAGGCGTGGTAGGGATCCATTGTGAATGAATCCCGTGCGGGTGGGCTTGTGATGAGTCGCACAGATCCATGGGTGAATAATGAAGCTTTGTGTCTTGTGCCATGGGTTGCATAGCCGCGGAAGGCTGGATCGTGTTGGACATGAGAAAGTGAAAAGGCAGGGAGGATGATGAGATATTTCTTTTTTTTTTGGCTCTTCTTTGGACCGAAATGTGAGTTTTACGCGTTATCTCTATGGGATGGATCAAAACGAGAACGATTCGCTTCTAGATTTTGTAGATATAAATATAAAACAAAAATAAAGTGAGAAAACTTAAACACACTGGGACCATGATTTCTTGCTTCGTTTTTCTTTAATAGTGTGATTATTTACACTATTTTCTCATACAATAAAACGCCAAATCACAAAATAACCAGTTACTAACCAGTTGTTGATGATGATGGAAGCCGAGATGCAATACGTTGGAAGAAAAACAAAAAAAAAAAAAAGGAAAAATAAGATCAGCAAAGAGGTAAAAAAGAATCCACCATGCAGTTCTGCAACGCCTGTATTTCTGTGTCGCCCCTTAATATAATCGGCCAACTTGACGTGGTTACTTGTAAAATTTCCTTTTTTAGCGAACAAAAGAAAAAAATAAGTTTCTTAGACTGTGAGCGGGTCGATGAAAGTTTCCCGTTCTTCAAGCGAGTATAAAATGAGAAAGACTCACCTGCGGTTCATTGATAGTGATAACAAAGAGAATGGCTTCTTTCGGACCCCATCCTTGGAAACGCAACGGAAGATGAGCGTGTTTATTGAAGCTTAAAACAGACCATCCAGTTTAGAACCTACTTGTTTTTTTTATAACTATGGTGCATTCTTACTCGTTAGCTTCTTTTTCAGGGTTCACTGGAGTCAGCGACCCTCTTTTTCTCTGTTGTTGGTTTGCGGGGATTTCCGTGTCAAAAAACCCCACTGAGGAGTCGTGAACAAGCAAACATTTCATGCCCATGTTTCCCGTAACGATAGCTTGGTTACGAATCCATGGTTACTTTAAGAGATTAGCTCATACAGTGAATGATGGACACTCCACCTTATGCATCATGGCAGGATCCATCGCTGTGTATCATGGCTATTTATTGCAACAAACAAAACAAAAAAAGGGAAAAACATACTTTCAACAAGAAAATGACAAGTATTTGGGGATCTTTTTTAGTGGCAAAACAAGAAAACCAAAATTGGTGATTGCTAAATCTGGTATTTTTTATGCTTCCATCATTTCACTGTTATGCAGTGGTACAAACCGTCCACGGTTGGACGATCGGCCAAACGCCGAGTAGTTGTTCCATCCATGAGTCTTATTCCGCTGTCGCTTGATCCAAACCACAAACGCAACACATAACAAAGCGCCGATGCTCAGCAACCCGTAAGCTTGAGTCAAGGTATATGGTTCATCCTCATCCTCCAATGCTTGTTGCGGCGGTGGCACCACAGGCTTCTGGTTCAGTTCTTCCACTAATCGTTCAATGACGCCCGCATGCGGTGATACATGGTATACCTGGGATCGATACAGAGAATCGGGGGTTTCAATCTTTTGAACAATATCTTTGCTAACCGAAGTCGCCGGCATAAACGAACCGGCCATGAGGATACTGTTGGCAATAATACGATGAGCACCTGGATGAAAAAACATGGTTAGCATGCTGAAATAAGAAAGACACAACAAATAAAAAAAAAAGATAAGTGAATGTGTTTGAAGAAACTTACTTGCAGTGAGATGGGTCCTGTCCCACCATACATATTCGTCAATGTGTTCTTCAGTGAACTCTCGATCAAAGTAAGCCGAGTCCGCATTGGAGAAGTCGAAAAGGAATGGATCAGCGGTGATATCGCGTATTAAGGAATGAACATCCACCATATCCAATTCGAGCGCATGATGATGCTTGTTCAAGTTGACAACATCCTTTTGAAGCAGTTTGTTGAGTTCTATCGCCGATCGATTGCGGCTTTCGCCCAAATCAGTATCAGCAAAGTAAGGCATCTTCTCCAGTGGTGGGACATTGAACAGGATCAGATGGTTCGAATTGAACACCTTGCGTACGCTTCGCTATATCAATTCATGAGTTTCCATCTTGATCTGAGTGGGCCTGGACCCCTCTGACTTACCAGTTGCTGTCCAATACAGTCGGCCACAGATCTAAAGTCAGGAAGTAACAGAGTGCCTAACCATGCGCGTAGACGAATGCGATTAGACGATGAGCAGGCGACATGGCATCAAGTGCGTTAGTTCAATGACTCACCTTGTTGTTGTTCGTAGGCCCGGTGAATGTCATTGACGCCCACCCAAATAGCGAAAGCTGTTTCCTCTGGGTCGTGATTGAGTTGCAAATTGTAGTAGGCTTCAATTTGGTCTTTTATGCTGGGTATCCATTCGTTGGTATCCACTGGTTCCGGATACAGATTGTTATCGCATACAGCCCCACTGTAGGCAAAACTGAACAACGACGCATTCCAACCTGCGGCCACATTTTCACTCCAAAGAGGACCGTTGCTCCATCGCTGAGAATTGCCAACGTCTATTCACAAGTGCATGGTGAGTGCATTGAATCCACCATGGTTCCAACCCAGCCATGACGTCGCCGTACCTGAGTAAGAGTCGCCGAAAACTACGAGATTCTTAATGCTGGCGGCTAAACACAGAGGAATCTGCAGCAACGCAAGAGATACCACGGCTTTGTGCATTGTAGCAACTTGAATGAAAGATGAGGTAACAACAAACAAATGAAAAAAAAAGAAGGGGATCTAAGGAACGGAATAGGGGAATTCAAGCAGCAAGAGAATAAAAAAAGAGGAATAAAAAGGATCGCACTTTTTACTTGCTTCTTTTTTCTTTTTTGCTTTTTTTCCCAAGCCGATGTGTTCCTCCTATCTTTTATGTTGACCTTCGTTTTATTTTACTAAATTCATTGGTAAAATGGATAGCAAATCGCGATATAATGTGTACAAAAGAATAGAAAGATGCATCCATTTGCATGCAGATCAATGTAACACAATGGAATGTTTTGACGGGGATCACTTTAATCCAAGCCAAACTGCTAATGGCAGTAGCACGTTAATCCCCCATCATCCATTTATCCATAATATTCATCAAAAGAACACCATTTAAAGCATTTTCTTGCACCAACTGGATCACAGCCTTGCTATTTCCAAAGCCTACAGAACATCGCCTGAATGCACAATCAAAACCCTCTCTATTATGCATAAAAAAAAACACCATGGTGATTTTCTTATGTCACGAGACATTCAAAATATCGCCACTGATGCAAAAAGTAGGTGCGGCTCAGAGTGGAAGCGAAAGGCTGATTCAACTACAGGTTTTTGTCATGGATGACGGTTGTTCAGATTGACTGGGGCACCGAATATTCTTTACACACGTCGCTTCAAAGCCCGTCTCGAAGTACAATACACTTACAGAGACGGGGAAGCATGATTTTCGGTTGCCCGAATGTGCCACCATTTACAAAATTTGGATTGGTAAGCAGATCCGTCAATAGCTATAAGCAGTACAGTATGTATCAACGGCTCAGATGAAGAACCTTAATTTACAAATTACTGTATTGCTTCTTGTTTTTCCCTTTCGAATCAAATTTCCAACAACTGCCACGGAAACCATTCCATATTATTTGTAGCCAGTGGGATGCTGCTTGAGATTCATTTCGTGGTTCTATTATTAAAACAGTGCATTTCTAGAATGATATTAGCGTGATTAGAATTGATGCCACTGAAATGCATAAATATAATGTAAAAAAAAAAAGGAAAACCCACGGTAACACTAACAGTGACCATTATTATTTTCCACTTGATCAATAGCGATGCGAGAGTTCATTAACAGTGCACTAGTCCATTGGCACTGTTGAAAAAAACAGGAGTCAAGGGGTCAGTTACTTGGAAGAGAGGTATCCGAGCCACGTGGGCCGAACACGCAATTAACGTCTACATCATACTCTGACGGGACATACGTTACTACGAAATCAGTATTCTCCATATGTAGATGATGCAGCTTTTGTGGAATAATGCTGTATAAGCGCTTTTACCCCTAAAATATGTATGATTGATTTTTCTTCGTTGCACTAGAGAGCTCGGACGAAAAATAAAAAATCATCGAAAGCCTGGAAGGACTTCCAATTCCCGTGGTTCTGTCCGACCTCTTTATGGTGAACAAACAGGACTTTTGGTCTTGATCTCCCAATTTTAAGACTTGCCAAGAAAAATTGAGAAAACAGAAAACTTCAACTTCTTTTTTTATATATTATTTTGCTACCCCCTCTCGTCAATGCCTCACGCATTTTCGGTCGCAATGAAATAAAGTCAACACCATGACTGCAGCTCGTGTCATCCATTACCAAATTTGGAATAAGTCGGCTCTGGCTGTAGTTTTAGCTGCCTCCGAAAACCACGAATTGGACAAAACACTATCCACTTCTTCGGCAGTGAATCCAAGATGCCGATTTGCCATGGATAAAATACTCATAAATAGATATATTTCACCACCATGGAACTTGGGTCGCTTTTCTTCCTTTTATAACCGCGTTTTTATCCGTCTTTGTCGTGTTGCATTTTTTAATTTCATTGAATGGATCTGCAGGGGATAGCATGAGATCCTTGAAAGACGACGACGACAACCAGATCCAATCCGCGGTCGACCCAAAACCCGTCTCCAACCAATCCACTTGCTCCAGTCATAAACTTCATGAAGATCTTTTTTCACCCGAGGAACTCAATGCCTGCGATCGCGAGGTAACCGATCCTGAATCGGAAAAGGATCCCTTGATGAAAGCATCCATTCAACTCAAGATCGTCATTCTCATTTGTATGCTGGCACTGCCTGGTACGTTTCCCGCTTTTTTCATACAACACCACCACGCGCCATTATATTCACCCTGATTTTTTTTTTTGTTTGTTTCAGTGGGATGCCATTATCTTGAGGCGACAATGGGAACATTGAAAACAACATTGAAGCACGTGAGTCCGTAAAAAAAAAAAAAAAAAAAAAAAAAAAACCGTTGCATTTCCTTTTTCCCGGACTGAAAATCCCGTTTTGCCATTTATCCTATCAGAAAATGCATATCAATAATACAGAATTCAGTATTCTCCTGTCATCGGTCTCGTTGGTCAATACGGTGCTGCCGTTGCTGGCCGGTACTTTTATCGATGATGTGAGTCACCTAGGGTCCATCCGTGCAACCACCATAGTCAGTATGGTTATTTTCATTGGCAGTCTCCTTGTTTCAATTGCCGGAATCCGTAACAGCTATCCAATAATGATCACTGGCCAGATAATCTATGGTCTCGGGGGCGGAATGATTGTTACTATGCAAGAAGGCATTCTCAGTCGATGGTTCCGGGACAGACAACTGGCCATTGTTATTGGCATCTTGTTATGCATTGCTCGGCTCACCAAGTGGGCGGCAAAAATGGTCTGCTATCCTATTATTTCAGCAACCGGATCGGATGTTTTGCCGATCCACGTCGCCACCATGCTATGCGCGAGTGGGGTGGTCATGAATGCGGTTTATTGGATGATCATGTACAAGAACGGGTGGGCGACCGTCACTGGCAAAGAAATTGTTCAGGTCAAAGCCAAATACCGTAACCAATTCAAACGCACAGAAAAGGACAACTCGTCTTCGATAATCACCAATTCTTTCCGCTGGTCGGCCTCCCTCTTCCTGTACATTCCCGCCACTTTCTGGATGGTGCCTTGGGTTCAACTCATCATGTCCAGTGTCCTGAGCAGTTTCGATGATATCGCCACGTAAGTTATCCATACATCATGCGGGAAGAAAACCAAAGAAATGTGTCTGATCCGATCTTATTTTCTGGGCGCCACAGTGAGTTTGTGCAGTTTCGCTTCCAAACAACCAGCATCATGGCCGGGGTAAGTAATATGATCATGTCTCTATTTCTCAGGCACCTAGTGACTGATGAAATATCAGTATCAAAGTAGTTTAACTCAAGTGGTCCCCATTGTCGCCGCACCTGTCATGGGAGTCATTGTTCACCGCTTTGGCAAGCGGTTGACAAGCTGTAAGTGGATAATGTCTATTTTTTTTATATATTTTTTTTTTGTTTTGTTTTGAAAGTGACATGGAGACTCATGGAGCTCACGCTGTTGCTGATGATGGTTTCGATAGTGCTGTTTGCCACCTTTGTCTTGACCGCGTCGATGGTTTGCTTGGCGTATACATGGGCTCCGCCTGCCGTGGGGATGATTCTGTTCTCACTTGCTTTGGCCTTGGGTCCTGTTTCCGTGCTGAGTTCGACTTCGTTGCTTCTGCCGCATGAACTCGCCGGGACCGGCATGGGTCTTCACAAATGTGCCAATAATATCGGCACAACCATCGTCTCTGTCATTGTAGGGTACGTGCAGGATTTAACCTATCATGATGGCGACCCTCATGATGATCAAGCGGACCTTCGGCAAGAATACCATGGCGTCATGATATTCTACCTTGTCATGGCCGGCTGTTCAATTTTGGTGGTGGCGATTTTCTGGATGATGGATCGAAAACTGCTGAACGGCTGGCTTCAAGCCGACAAGAAGGAACGCGATCGACGTCTCAGGTGTGTTCAGCAACTGCAAGAAGAAGAAGCCAAACAATACCGGTACGGCCCAGCCTACGAATCGAAATCCACCGAGATTTCCGCTCAACTTCAAGGCATCGGTTCTCAACTTCGTGAACGCAAGTCGTATGTGTATGTGTCCATTTACTCATTCTGGCTCGTCGCATCCTGGGCCGTCTTCCTTACCTTTGCCTTGATGCCTATATACCAACATTATTCATGAAGAGTGGAGACCGTATTTTCCTTTTTGTACATATCCTTCGCTTTGTATCCTGTGTATCCCACTCTTTTTCATCTCTGTCACTAGGCAACTGATATAGATACGACTATCATTGTTTTCAACATCAAACGCGCTCTTGGCTGCTGCGTTCCTTGTATTTCTTCCAAGGAAGCCTTCTTTGACTAAACAGACATGTTACTGGAAACGAAGCAGTATTATTATGAGAAGTTGATGTCATATCCAGTCATATCAGATGAGCAGGTGGTGCGGTTTGACACCATCACAAGATGGATACCACTCCTATTCATGACAACTAATGATGATGACCAAAGAATAGAAGTTCTTTGTTAAAAACAGGACTTTCGAAATCCTTTGAAAAGAGTCGCTTTGAACTTAAAAAAAAGAGTCTGGAAATAGATAAAAACTCCCTTGCTTTTTTTTTTCCTTTCTTAGACGTCGTCGTTTGCCAACATTTTTTTTTATTCCCGCATTGTGGGGAGCCCGAAACTCAAAAACTGAGTTTTTTTTTCTCCTTTGTGGTTTTTTTTTCCCCCAGAAACAAAGAAAACGTCAAGTCTTTTATCGAAATTCTCTCACGCCATGTCATCGCTTCGGCCAGAGAATGCCAAAATACCCAACACTAGTCCCTCTACAGGTGAAGACGACAACCACCTCAGCATCAGTCAAGCGCTTCAAGACAATGGGTTGTCAACTTCATTCGATCGAGCGTCGTCCACTGCCCGATTAAGTTCTTCTCCTATTCCTCCGAGCAATCTCTATGGCACTTCCCCTGCTGGAAGTCTCAGCAGTTTTACTCCGCATCATTACGGTAGCAGTTTACCTCGAGATATTGAACCGGCCAGTACGTCCCATTCGGGCACTAGTCGTGCCATGTTTGGGGATCATTTGACCACGGAACATCAAGATCATGTAGCCAAAGCCGTAAAGCGGCACTTGGTGGAAACCTCGCCCGCAGGATCCATTTACGGCTCCTCTCCCAATCGGAGTCTTCGAAGCCATGGTGCAGATATCGATGACGATACTAACCATCAGTCAGACCACGAATCGGGCTCCGAACATCGCGGTGTCACCAACATCCATCAGTTGCCAGGCGGCGCCATCACCCACGAAATCTACAAGTGGACCGAAACCGTCGAGAACGAACGACGATCCAAACAAAAACGATCCCAGTCCGTCTATTACCCTCGAACCGAACCGAGCGATCCTGCACTGGTTCACATCAAGGATCCGGGTGGATTCCGACGTCACTTTGTCGTGGATAAAGCCGCCCGTGAGGGGAAAGCGCCTCCTCATTGGATGACGCGCACATTTGTCGACTTCCTTGCCCTTTACGGCCATTTTGGTGGTGAGGATTTGAGTGACGACGAAGATGAAGACGATGAAGCTTTGGCAGCCCGCCGTCGGCGTAATCGACTGAAACGACAACAGACCGCCGATGACCTTATCGGGGAACAAACTCCTTTGATTGAAAGAGCCCAGGAAAATGCCGTTCAGGGGACAGCCACACCATCCAAAGCCGTGTTTTTGTTACTCAAATCATTCATTGGTACAGGTAAGAAAATAAAATTTCTTGCCTCTATCTTTTTGGTGTCCAAAAAAAAAAAAAATGCTCACGTTGACTCGTTTTCTTCGTACTAGGTGTTATGTTTTTACCGAAAGCGTAAGTGATCGGCAGGTGATAGCAGCCCAAGTTGCAGCTAACTTATTTTGGGGATGGTTACACAGATTCTATAATGGTGGATTGTTTTTCTCGTCCATCGTGTTGTCAGTGATCGCGGGTGTTTCCCTGTATAGTTTCTTATTATTGGTGGAAACACGGAACAAGGTGCCAGTTTCTTTTGGTGATATTGGTGGTATTTTGTTTGGTCCGGCCATGCGAATGCTAGTATTAACGGCCATTACTGTTTCTCAAGTAAGTAGCAACTGGAAGTGCGTATATGGGGAATGTTTCATGATTTGACTCACACCGTGGCAAAGATCGGTTTCGTATGTGCGTACATGGTATTTGTTGCACAGAACTTGCAGGCTCTGATTGAAGCCGTGTCCAACTGTGAAATGGATGTCCCACTTTCTTACTTAATCTGGCTCCAAATTGCCATTTTTGTCCCTCTGGCCATGATCCGAAAGATTCAGAAGCTTTCCGTATTTGCGTTGATTGCGGATGTGTTTATCCTTCTGGGCCTTGCGTACCTGTACTACTATGATTTCTTCACCTTGGCTACCAAGGGCATCGGTAACATCATCTGGATGGTCAATCCTTCATCCTTCCCGCTGTTTATCGGTACCGCCGTCTTTACCTTTGAAGGCGTGGGTCTCAGTAAGTAGGGCAATTTGTCTGCATGGAGAGAAAAAAAAAAGATGCAAGGTGCGGTTACTGATTTCATCGCTGATTGATCTGCAGTTATTCCTATTACCGAATCCATGGCCGAGCCTAAAAAGTTCCCCAAAGTGTTGTCGGGTACCATGATCGGGGTCACCCTATTATTCTTGTCGGTTGGATTCATTTCTTACTTGACCTTTGGCGATGAAGTGCAAACCGTCATTCTTTTGAACCTGCCTGCCAATCCTCTGGTCAACACTATCCAAGGGTTGTACGCTGTGGCCATTTGTCTGTCGATTCCGTTACAGCTTTTCCCTGCTATCCGTATTGTGGAGACTGGACTGTTCACTCGATCCGGCAAAAACAATCCTGTGGTAAAGTGGGAAAAGAACATTTTCCGATTGATGACCGTGGTGGTATGTGCGCTTGTCGCCACGGCCGGGTCGGCTGATTTGGACAAATTTGTATCATTGATCGGTTCTGTATGCTGTGTTCCTCTGTGCTTCCTCTTCCCACCCTTGTTCCATCTGAAAGGCATCGCTAAAACATGGCAGCAACGCACCATTGATATTGTCATTATCATTTTTGGTTTAGCTTCCATGATCTATACAACCGCCATTACCGTCTCCCTCTGGTCAGCCGAAGGTGAAGCAGCACCGCCTATTTCCCGTTGTATCCCTCATGGTGTCTAGAAATATTACTGGGTTATCAAGATTCTTATACCAATAAAGACCGAAAAGGACAGTAACATTGTACGAAAATGGTACCTCATATAACACGTTTATCCTTCAATCCTAGACGTGCATTCTTCGAGGCACCGAGCCGACTCGTTCTTGGAGATCGAAAAATGACAATCTCTCATACTGTAAAGTGAACAAACGCTGAAAGAAATGTCATTTATCGGCGAGAGGCGATTCCTTGCGTATGGTATAGCAAGTATTTATTTTAAATGAATTTATGGGGATAACTACAAGATGAGTATGATAATAAATAAAAGAAGAACGAACTTTAAAGAAAAAGAGCGGGCCACAAAACAGTGTAATCATACGTGTCAAACGCATGTGAGTGCATTCGAGTTGAGAAACATATTTAGAGGGCTAATGCAAGAAGATTGTTGGGAATATAGGATGATTCTTGAATTTCTTGAGCTTCTTGAGCTTCTTGCGGTTCCGTTGGTTCATAAA
This sequence comes from Radiomyces spectabilis, assembly GCF_025331425.1. Taxonomy (NCBI): domain Eukaryota; kingdom Fungi; phylum Mucoromycota; class Mucoromycetes; order Mucorales; family Radiomycetaceae; genus Radiomyces; species Radiomyces spectabilis. The sequence continues at coordinate 329,375 of NW_026251930.1, forward strand.
ATTCGCTGGAAAGCATGCTTGCGGGCTTGTAACCGTCTTCACTTGGTGTCAAGAGCCCATTAGCAATTTTCAGACGCTTTTCCAGAGGAACAGACGAACGGCGGGTCAGCAAATTATTTGTGTTGTCAGGAAAGTTAAGGGCGAGTGCTGCGGGAGACACCATCTTGCCAGAACCGTCTGCAGAAGGACCCGATTGAAAGCCGGATATTTTTCCTGTGCGCAGGCTGGCTAACAGATCCGCCAGACCGCGTTTCTTCTTGGCCACCTGAACAACGGAATCGGTATTCTTGCCGCTGCCACTGATATGCTTGTGCTGTTCGACATTGCGTACGTAGGTGTCGCCTTCTTCAGGATTGGTAAAAGCAATACCTTCACCGTTGTTGGAAACGGCGGCTTGAATCAAATTGCCGAGTGGCAAAGCGGGAGGAGGTGGGGTACCGGCGGCGCTGTTGCTGGGAGGTTGACCCAGTGTCAAGAGAGGAGGCGTATTGTGTTTGATTTCCCAATGTCGCGAGTAACCTCTATTTGCTCTCATGTACGGTCTTTCATTATCGTCATTGTCTTCGGCATACACAGCAGAGATAGCGACAACAGCAATGCCGAGCGAAATAAGATTGAAACGCATGATGTGGCCTAGGAATAAATAAAATAATCAAAAAGTAAAAAAGTAGAAAACCCCATCTCAGAAGGTGGGCTCCATATATACTTTTCATACAAAACCCTCCCTTTCGTGAGATTGCCGATAGCAGTAAAACGTGGCTTGTCAGAAGCCACTTTTCTCCCTGTTTATTGATCAACTACATATCCCCTTTTCGGGACAATGGCACACCTGTCATCTCATGAAAGCTTGCTTGATATGAATAATTGCAAGCGAAAGGGAGGAACAATAAAAAGAAGTATAGCAAAAATCTAGTTACAGTGCAGTAGCACAATCAAAATGATTCAAAAAAAAGGAGGCATGAAAATTTTAATTATTCGGCTTGGAGATAAGAGTCAGGGAGATGTAATAAGTTTCTTACTTGGTCAGATATTAACTTTTGGGATGAATTACGACTCTCTCTTTTTCTTTTTTTTAGTGCGAATAACGAATAACGAAGAAGTGGTGTGTTCCGTTCTTTTATTTGGGGTTTTTTGCTTCTCTTTCCCCACATAAAGGAATCAATTCATCTCTATTACCAGTTACCAGGGTGATTTTCATTATGCTCATTGGAGATGTAGACCGCCTATTTCGGGGGAAGTGTGACTTGAAGAGGCGCCGCATTTGACAGAAAAAAAGAACCCTTGAATGGCATCTTGCATGAACTTCCCCTTGCATTGGAGCCATCTATTGCAAAAGGCAGCTAAATCCGTTGATAATGTCACCAAACCCAATGGATTGCTCTCACATACACACACACGCACGCACACACAGTAATTGAATAAGGGGTCAATGTTTAATTTGGAAATGTCAGCTAGTCCATCCTAACCCCCTCGATGACGTCCATTTTTGGGTTTTCTTCTCTTCCAGAACTCAAATGACGGACTCTGGTCATTTCCTTAAACGGTAAAAAATGAAGATGAGTTCCGTGCCGCAGGCAAAAAGATCCCACACAGAAAAAACAAGTCGTTTTTTACGTGCCTAGTATGCTTGTCACTCAGACCAATACTCCCTTATTATCCTTTTATCCAGAATGGAAACAATGGAAATCCGTCCTTTGCAAAGACCTGATTGGCAAACGATTGCAGGACTTGCGCACGCCCCAACTGGTCATTGATCGCACCATTCTTCAACGCAACTGCGAACGCTTAAACTTCCTCACCGACAAGTACGGTATCAAAGTACGCGTCCACATAAAGTCTCATAAGGTAAGGTCCTCCTCTCCTCCCCCCACATCAGACAAGAAAAGCATCGTTGTTTTTAACAAAGCCATGCATAGACCATTGAGGCTACGGAACTCCAGTTGCAAGGTGCCCGTACCGACGCCATTGTCGTGTCAACACTTGCGGAAGCGTATGCTGTCATGGCGTCATCGCTTGTATCCGAGGGAAAGCTTAAACAGGTAACGTCCCTATCATCGCCAAGCCTAAAAGTCACATCGTCGCTCATGGTTATGCAAAGATTCTGTTAGGGTTCCCTATCAGTGCGGACAAGTTTTCAGAGGTCTTTTTTTTATCCGAAAAAGTGCCGGCTTTCCAGATATTTATTGGTAGGCAGTGAAAGTAAAGGAGGAGAGTGAGACCAAAAGTGGAAACTGAGCATGCATTATTGCTAGATTCTTTGGAGACACTGGAAGCCCTGGACAAGTACCATCATTCTGTGTATGGAGCCAATGATACAGCTCACCGTATTCGTGTCTTTTTAAAAGTGGACTGTGGTTATCAGTACGTATTTTGATGGGATGGGAAAAATCCAAGGGAAATGAAACCGGCTAATCGATGACAGAAAACAACAAACAGTCGTGCAGGTACAGCACTGGAAGACCCTAAAACAGTGGAGCTGGCCAAACGTTTAGGTTCGTCATCGTATATTGTGCTAAGCGGCCTATACACGCACGCGGGTCATTCGTATAATTCACGGAGCGCGGAAGAGGCACTTGAGTACCTCCAAAAAGAGTGTGACATGGCACGTGCATTCCGTGATCTGTTCCGTAAACATGGCGTGAACATCGACTACCTTTCGATTGGTGCTACTCCGACCGTGCAGGCGATTTTCATGCAGCATCAACACAACAACAAGGACAATGTGAAACATATTTTGGACGGAATCAGCGAGGTGCATGCCGGTGCTTACACGTTATTGGACCGACAACAAGTGGCGACGGAACTTTGTTCGTTCGACGATGTGGCGGTCTCTGTGGCCTGTCGAGTGGTCAGTGTGTATCCCGACAGGGGAAGTGTTTTGATCGATGGAGGCGCTTTGGCCTTCTCCAAGGATACTGCTCCTCAAGGAGGATTTGGGGCGATCCTTGATAAAACAAGTGGAAAGCAATGGACGTTGACCAAGATTTCCCAAGAACATGGCGTTATTACCGATTTGGATACTGCGGCATTGCAGCATCCGTTGTTTACCTGTGGCCAGTTGATCCGCGTTATTCCTAACCATTGTTGTCTTGCCACCGCATGTCATCGGTTCTACCTTGTGACCGAGAATGGCGGTGACACCGTCGTTGATGTATGGGTGCCAATCTCAGGCTGGTAGGCCAAACAACCAAGCTACGGATCTGGGAGACAGGAGCTATCGTATTTCTTTAGCCTCATACATGGTCATCTTACCTCAACTGTGCTTTTAATGTGAATCTTTAAACTATTGTAGTGTACGTATAGTATCTTTTGAGAATAAAGTAGTACAGCCTATCATCTCCACTGTGTGTTACGATGGGTGCAATTTGATTCAAGCTGGAAAAGGAGAAAATAAATACAAAAGGTAATACTACCGGAAAGGTCACAAGATGAGAAAAGACAAAGAGCTGTTGCAGTGTTTTTAATCGGTTTGAAAGGGCAAAAAAGGGTCTAGCGTGATGCAGTGTATTGAAATGGGACGATGCAAGAGGGAAAAAAAGGAGAAAGTAATCAGATCGAGTAACGGCAAGGCTACCCGGCTTAAAGAGAAACAAGTATAAATACAAATATTGTAACAATGCAGGAAAACAAAGTTCAGGCAGTAAAAAGAGAACTGAATGAAACGAAAGAACAAGCAAGCCAGAAAACAAAATATTAGCTAGGTAATTCGGAAATGCTGAAACCGGCGTCATCATCTACAGCGATCATACTACGTGAGACCGAGATGGAGTCCCAAAGATTCTTGATGCTCGTTGACGAAACGACACATTTCCGCCAAGTCGACATACAGATCAAACTAATAAAGTACCAATAATGGAAGGAAGAAAAAAGGAGTCAGTTTGATTATATGATTGCTCTCATCTGTTACTTTTACGGAGACGCGCCAAGAACCATGAAACAGAACTCCAGCGCATTCGCATCCTGTTAATTTACCTTTAATATGGCTTTGAATTGAATTAAGAAATAAAGGGTTCATGAGAATTAGTAGAGCCAATGATAGATCGGGACCTAATGCGACTTACCGAGGAAACTGCGCTCCATCTCATTTAGATCATTTCTGGTATAGAGCGGTGACACGACATGATACAGTAATGAAATATGTTTCTTCGAATCTTCGATATATTTGAGCGCAAGTAAGACGGCCGCGAGAAAAAGCTTGTATGGCGTGTCATACTCTACGCATGTATGTGAGGATCAAAAAGAAGAAAGAATTTTCAAGTGATACTTTTTTTTTTTTTTTTTACCTCCTTGGCTTTGGCAGGGCAACTTTGTCTTTAGGCGTTTGAGGTAAATCAGGGCCACGACCAAAACACTAGGTGTCAGGTGACAGTATCGGTATAGATGATGGATGAAAACAGGGAGCGGTGGTAGCAAGTGATGTTGGTAATATTGTCTTATGCTGGAGCATTCAATCATGGAATCGACATTGCTCACGATATACAACAGTAACGGCTCGGGACTGCCTTTGAATCGAAAGGACGGCGATAAAGATGGGTCCTTGTGGAGCACATTGTTGAGTTCCACGGCGTCGATCGTTGCAGAAGTAGAGGTTAATGCCATTTTGCTTTCTTTCTTTCTTTTTTTTTTAAAAAAAAAAGAGAGATGTACGAAAATGATGGGGAGAACAGAAGATCGATGATCCGTTGGGGCTTTTTATAAATATGCTTTTTTTCGAATCGGATAAAAAAGGATAAATTTTCTCTTTTGCATCATGAAACTATTTTCTTGATCCCTGTGTTTGTTTGTTGTATGTGGTAAATTGAGTGATAGACAAAAATGAAAACAAAAAGTCCTTTATTTTTCTTACGGGGGAAATCAAGAAAAAAAAACATCTTCATCACAAGATCTTGTCTTTGTGAATCCAGCTACCTTGCTATTAGCCGGCCGTTCGACACCAATTGCAATTTAAGCCGAAAAAAGAAGCACCCTTTTCCCATGTCATTCAACGTTCATACCCTTCTTTAGAATTAGTACAAGGTGACGTGATGAAGCACGAGAAATGCAACAAGGTGAACCACCGTGTGTATTTTTGCAACGGCAGTACGAGTGAAAAGGTTGATGATGGTGGAGAGAGAATATGAAACATTACTACGGTGACACGCTACGGAAACGGTCCATTGGTAAAATTGTCGGAAAAAGGAAGACAGGGGGTTTACGCTTCCTTGGCTCGATCACGCCAAGCTGATTTTCTCCTGATGAGCCGAGTAAGATGGAGTGAGTTCATTGAATGATGTGCAGGTGGTATACAATGTAATCAAAACCTATCGTAATTCGTTGAGCACATCCGCCGCACCCCCCAAAATCCTAGGATGACCGTATTTGTTTGGAAAAGAAAAATAATACAAACGAAAAAGACCCCTCTTTTTACTCAATTACATCAAAGGAAACACTATAAACAAAATTCTATAATTATGAAAAAGATGATTTTTTTCCGGTCCTTTTCCTGAATCTGTAGAATGATGCCAAGCCAAGATTTGATCATCCGCTTCGGATAACAACCCGGAACCAACTTGAATTACTTGTAGCATGCCTGCGCACTATCTGAAAATGTGCCGCATTCTCCGAGCCCAAAAGGAGATAATCGCTTCCCGCTCTGACTAATGACCGTAACTCCCACCTTATCAGAATGTCTACCGTTTATTTCACAGTCATTGTGATACATCTCTAACTTGGCGGTATTGATTGGACTAATCGTCAAAAGTTTGAGAAATTCAACTGCTTGGTCGAGATCAGTACTTTGGATCACATGAAGTGCAGGTTGCAAAAACAGATCCTGAAGTCTCTTTCCATGACCTACGTTCTTTTATACCATTATCATTTCCTGAGAATAACTCTTTTGGCATATTCTCCATAAAGTTCTAAATCATGAAATTCCAGCTTTTGGCAGGAAAGGTATAAAAACAAGGGTAACATGACGCTGATAAACTCAAGCAGCTAAAGATTACCAAGAAAATTACCGAGAACATAGAATATTTCCAGGAATATTACGCAGAAAACATAACAGTATCTCCTGGTGCGCTTGATGGACAATCAAACTCATTACGAGTATCAACCGCCGCCGATGAAAAGAAGTCGCTGGCATCATACCTGGCATTGTTGTTGATACTTGACCCTCCACAGCGTCAGTTCAGTATCAGATTGTATTAAGGACAATGGCCAACTGGTGTCAAACTCGCAGTTCATTCTGGAGGAGATAAGGCAACTACAAAATTTCCTGCACCCGTCCCAGGAAGCAAAAAAGTATTCAACTGGAATGTCAACCCATGGCAAGCCCAAAGAAAGGTAAATGGCCACAGCGGCCACCAACCGACGACTCGATAGGAGTGGAAAGTAATCGTAATTGTTGGAAATGCAAACATATGGCGTCAACGGACAGGGGGGAAGTCTTTCCTTCATATCCCAATAAAATAATAACGAACGCCCACTCCCGTTGGCAAAAGCAACGAAGCAAAACGAATACTCTGAGTAATAATACGATATCCGTTCATTAGCCAATAGTTGGTTATCTAATCCTTTTCTGGAACAGTTATCAGTTCCTTCGTTTTATCCCGCGCAGGGTCGGGCCCATCCAGGCGTTGCAACCCCAACCGTTGGCCTCTGGAGTCCATTGTTTTTGCCCACGCGTACTCATCTGTGCAAACAGAGCCAAAATAAGTGATGATTCCTTGTTGCATTAATCTTCAAGCTTCCAAAAAGTCCTCTTTTCTCCAAGAGATTGAATTTTCACATTATGTTGCTTGTATATGAAACAAAGAGAACAAAGTGAATGGCGTTATTCTTGCAGCGGCGTTTAAAAGAGAAAGCCAGGTTCTTTCTTGGGGTCGATCCTATTTTTTTTTTTCCTTCTTCAATGGGGTTGACTAAGCGTTGACAGATACAGTATCACACTCGCTTTTTGCACTTTTCTTCCTTATTTTATTTTACCCCCATTTGATGACGCCACTTGATATGCAGTTGGAAGCCACCCTGGCGAAGCGACGTAAAATTGCAAAGATTCGTCGTCTGGTGGTGAATCCAGAAGGCACCATTGACTTTTCCTCCAATGACTTTCTCGGCCTGGCTTATAGTCAGTTGTTGCGGGACGAGTTCCTGCAAGAATTACACTCCATGAAATATATCCTTGGATCGACCGGATCGCGGTTGTTGGACGGTAATTCCAAGTACGTCGAAGACCTGGAACACAAGATCGCCCAGTTCCACAAAGCCGAAGCCGCCTTGATTTTCAATTCGGGCTTCGATGCGAATTCCGGCTTGTTCAGCACATTACCTCAAAAGGGCGATATCATCATCTATGACGAATTGGTACACGCCAGTGTCCATGAAGGAATGAGAATGTCGCGCGCCAGTCATCGTCTTCCTTTCAAGCACTCCGACATTGATGATCTGAAGCGAATCTTGGAAAAGGTCGTTCCGATGAGAGACAAGAATGTATTTATTGCCGTGGAAACAGTTTACTCGATGGATGGCGATGTGGCTCCGTTGCAAGATATCGTGGATCTATTGAAGTACTATTGGCCCCATCGCGACAACGGGTATCTGGTGGTCGATGAGGTGAACTTTTTTTCCAAGAATGTTCCATTTTTCATGCCGATCCCTAATCCATCTTTTTTCTAGGCCCATGGTACCGGTGTGTATGGAAAACATGGTCGCGGGGTAGTCAATCAACTGGGTTTGGAAAAGGATGTGTTCGCTCGCCTTCACACATTTAGCAAGGCGCTGGCCAGCAATGGAGGTAGGGGTCACCGAGATAATTACCGGGCATGAACATGTGGGTTCTTATACCGGATACTTAGCGGTCATCCTTGGCTCCAAAACCTTGCGTGAATATCTCATCAATTACGCCCGTCCTCTGATTTACTCCACTTTTATGCCGTATAGCAGCCTGGCGCTTATTAAATGTGCCTACTCCATCTTGGGTAGCGGGCAAACCGAACCTGTAAGCCAAAAAAATACTTCCGTGTCGACGATTTTCATCTAACAATGAGTGAGGCTTACAGATTCAAGACCATTTGAAAATTATAATACAGCGATTCAGAGATACCATTCGATTGCCTGTGGGCACACTGTTGGCCTCATCCAGTCCTATACAAGGGGTCGTCCTCAATGGTAAATGTCTCCCCATCTTGTCGTTAAGAGTTACCTTGCGGTATTTATTTGACTCACGATGTCATCTTACCTAGGTAATGAGGCAGTTCGTGCGTTGGCAGGTTATCTCAACCGTAAAGGGTTCATTGTGAAACCTATATGTTCGCCTACGGTGCCAAAGGGGCAGGAGCGCGTGCGGATTTGCCTCCATGGTCATAACACACTGGAACAAGTGGATTCATTGGTAGCCTCTATTAATATGTTCTTCGATGAATCGGATAACCCCATTGTCATGTCATCTGAGAACACAATCGTCGCATCCCGACTGTAATTAATTTCTACACCCTCTTCTAATTCATCTAAAAGACCTTACAGACTCATGTACTATTATTGCCTGTGCATAGTGGCCATCGGTTTCATCACATGTCTTAAATTTACTTGCCTGAAAAAAGCCATAGACGCAATATCTTGAAATTTACCCATGCCAACGGCGGTTAATAAAATTTTGAGAGAGGCGTTCCAATCTGTTTTCTGTGCTCATGCTCCTCTATGCTGATTAGTGCTAATGATTCTCTGACCAAAGCTTTTACGACCAGAATGCCAGCTTCAATATTAATCACACTGGTTTATTGCCCCCAGTGATAGCTGCCCAAAATTGTGTAACGATATTTCACAGGACAATGTAATTCATGCAGACCAACAGAACCCCAGGGGACTTAAGACGATGTAATAATATGATGTTGGCCAATGGACGGTGATCTATTGCCTTGGTTTCGAAAGTGAATCCATGAAAACTCCGATGTCCATCTATTTTTCTTTTGTGGGTTCAGCCCAGGAAAGGGAATTCTAGGTCAACTCATTTGCCTGCAAGTTGGCATGGCCAGTGCACCCCCACCCCCACCACCGTTAAATAATGATATCAATGCCATTTTAGCGCCAATATTGAGCCAGTTTTCTTTCCCGCAGCTGGAATCCGTTCTTTACGCTTATCTTCCTACTAGGATCGATCGATTGGTCCACAAAACTGGGATATACGCTGTCGATACGTTTGTAGTCACCGCTTCCGTGACCTTGGTCTTGGTGGCTGCCAAGCTTTTGTTCCATTTTTTCACTCGTACACTCAAAGGCGATAAGCGGACCGACCGACCGTTGAACGATGGCGAGATTACAGTCGTCATTGAGCCTACTACTCAGGACGACTATCGCTCCAGTAAGTCGCCCATGCAACGCCTCATGAACGATCGACGAGCATTTTTATTTCTCGGATTAACTCGAGCTCATCACCGTGATAACATGATCGTCCTAGCCTCCAACATCTTTCATCAAGCCTTGTCGTTTCTGATATCTGAGCAGGCCCAAACAAAATCTAGAGGTCGTTATACCCTCAAACCTGATCTCCAAGTCGATCACGATGCATTGGAACCACCGGCATTTAATATGCAACCTCAGCCGGATCAAGGTAATCGTCACTGGCTTGTAAGCATGAAGCGACCATATGATTACTGAAAGGATTGGCACAGAGCACATCATTGAACATGACAAGGTGCACTTTCGCATTTCTTTTGAACAAAACGGGCAAGCCTCCATGCTTCCCCGGGATGATACAGCGCCCAAAATGCAACCGGAAAATCATGATCCTTCCATTCGCGTTACCACCGTGCCCAACGATGATTATAATATCACCGTTTCCACGATTGCCACATTTTTAACGGCCGTGGCAAAAGATTACATCCATCATACCGAGTCTCTGAGAAAGCTGACTCGGTCACGATACGATTACACGAGTCCCGGTAAATGGACACGCACTTGCACGCTTTACGAAACCCAAGGATTAGACACCGTAGCATTGAGTCCTGAAACGGAATCGCTGATACGGGACGATCTCCAATCGTTCATGAACAATCAATCCTTCTACCAGAGGACAGGGTTTCCTTATCGCCGTGGTTACTTGTTGCATGGCAATCCGGGCACCGGAAAAACAAGCCTCATCTTTGCTATTGCGTAAGCGTCATTATGCCACATGCTGCCATAGATGAAACCCTTTAACCATTGCTAATACTGTTGATTTGGTAACACAGCTCGGCGTTAAAGCGGCATTTATACTTTATCAATCTGAATTACATTGACACCGATGCTGAATTGGTGCAGGCATTCATCAATGTACCCGCCAACGCAATCGTTGCTTTTGAGGATATCGACACCATGACAACGGTAACATCATGTTCAAATCCTAAAAAATACCAGTATCCTAATAGACAAAAGAGTAGACCGTGCATAAGCGGAGCATGACATATACAAAGCATTCAAACGGAAGCACAGACCTTCCTCCCGAGCATCGATTCAATCTCAGCACATTCTTATCCATACTCGATGGCCACACATTGGAAGACGGCATCATTTTTATCATGACCACCAATCATCATGACATTCTTGATCCAGCGATTGTTCGACCAGGTAAAAAAAAAAAAAAAAAAACCAGCGCAGAATAGAGTCATAAAAAAAGTAATAGCTAAAATTATGAACCACAGGACGGATGGATGTGCATCTTCATTTGACGTATGCAACCCATTACCAAATCCGGCGCATCTATACCATGGTGATCGGCACAGAAGACGGATCCACACTCGATAATATTTATGCCGAATTTGAACAAGAGATCCCTGAATTTGTCATACCGCCCAGCGAGATCATGCAGACCATGGTCGCCTATCGTCATCAGAAAGAGAGTATTCGGCGCAAATTACGCCATATTGCGCAAAAATATAAACCTTTAGACTGAAGTTCAAGTGTACAAATAGAAAAATGGACTGTCGATCCACAGTTTTGATTACTTGTTGGATGGGAAAAATGGGTTGTTCGCATAAAACCATACAGAGATGCATGGGCCCATCCTTGTGGCTTTAAATTCCTATCTTTAGCATCAGCGAGAAGTTTTATGGTGCTTGGCTATTTTATTTTGCGAGCACGTGCGGATAATTCAGAAGATTGTCGCGTCTGTGTTTTTTAAATGTCTTCCGATGACAATAGGAACACGAAAAGATTCCACAGACACTTTTCTATAAGACATTCGATCGTCCAAGCTTTCGGAACTATTGTTTCGGCACTTCCTTTAGACGTGAAATGAGGGAAGGCTCACGAAGGTGCAGAACCACAAAAGAATGCTACAAATCATATACGCACGATCAATATACTCATTTTACTCCTCCAAATAAAAATGAGTGTGAAAAATGACATTTTCTGAACATAGCGTCCATGAAACAGGCGTGCCTTTTTTTTGCGTTACCCCGGGTTGGAAAATCACGTTACGGAAGATTCCGACGTTTACCGCCCATACTTTCTTATATTTCACAACGGTTACTGTGATCGGAACAGGGGTGAGATTGGTTAAATTATCATGGGGAAGAATATAAAGCTGTAAGGAATTGGGCATGTGTGAGACGGTCGGACTATGAATTCTTAAACTATACCTCATCTCTTTCAATTGCAGAACATTCAGATTGGCAGTGATTGATTTGATTAAGTCGTCATGCTTTCCTCAAAAGGAGCCCCCCGCCACCCCGCGGATATAATGGCACTGATATTAATAAAATAAAACAGGGTCGCCATATATACAAAAGCAAATGTGTACGACTACATGAAGAAGCTACTTTTGAAAGGCCTCGTCGGATGATGAACAACAGTTACATTCGTCAACGGGAGCGAACGGTAGGAGTTGAAAGCCCAGTTGCCATGGCACGGCTAAACATTTGCTTAACCCTACTTTTTTTTTTCTGAGTTTTTTCGCTACTTATACAAAAAAGAGGGAATTTAATATGAAGTAATAGATCTTCAACATTTTTTCTTCCTCCATCATTCAATTGTTTCCATTTGTTCCTCTTTTTTTGCGGTGCGCATGACGGATTCAATGGCTAACATTGATATCGAAGGCGAAGCAGATCGCCGGGAATCCAATTCACCTGGACATCGTCGAGAAATGTCGGCAGCAAGCGCCATAGAAACCGTTCCATCGCTATCCTCATCTATACAGTACCCTGACGGTTTATCAGAGATTGGACCTACCGCTAGCCGAGCGACCTTCTTTTCACAAAGATCGCGTCCAATGCTGTGGAATATGCTTTCCCACCTACATCGCGGTCGACACGACGAAGAAGACGTAGTATCCCGGCCCACAATAACTAACATGCCCAATGCTTATATCGCGCCCGATGCAGCCGTTGAAACATCTACCATGCTGTCACCGCGATCCAACCAGCAACCTCTTCCCTATTCGGTATCGTCGGTCGGTCGGCAGCCATCTGTCAGTTCTTCCTATACAGACGAAATCAGCAGCATCAACGCGCGGAACAGTATATCCAATGCGACCGTCGAATCACCCAATGCCCTTGCCCCCGCCGGTTCCAGAGCCACGTCTCTTCAAGCTCCACCTTCTCTGACCCTTTCGCCCGTCAGCAGTCGTGCGCCGTCAAGGCGACCTCGTTTCCGATCTCGGTCGTTTGCGGCTTCGTTTGTTTCAGCATTCCGAGCGCCGACGACACTCTCGCGACCACCTAGTTACAAGCAATGCGCCAATGCCGAGGCTGAGCGACTACGAGAGCAAGATCTGGAAGCGATGCGAAGGTTGGAAGTGTTGTATAATCGGGAGACGCACGGGCTAATGCAACGATTACTGTGGCCTCTTCCGGGCGATACGGAACGAATTCGCACCACTGACGTACTCAAGGAATGTTGCCTTGTGCAGTTTACGGGATTCCATATGGCGTTTTGGATTGTTTTACTGGTTTTCGTGGGAGCGGTTTCGGTGTTTGTGGATTTGCCTCCGGTTGCCTATCTGTTGTGGGTACCGTTGGCGCTGTATATTGTCGGTGCAGGGATCAGTATTCAGATCAACCGTCGACGGTCGGAAGAGATTGAAGGACTGGAAGAACAACTTGCGGAAGCCCGTCAACGCCGTATGAACGAAATGACCTCGGCGGTGCGTTTGCCCGATAATCACTACTTTGAAATCGTCAATAATCCCAAAAATCACAGTCATCCCGTGGTCACACTTCTTCCTCCACCACCTTCCTATCCTCGTGCAGCCATTATGACGACCACCAATGGATCATTATCGTTGTCCGATGCACCGAATAGCATGACGACGGCACCATCCATTACACTCACACAACCGCAAAATGACAGTTCACCTTCTCATCCATCTTCCTGACTTATTTATTAGCGATTTCATTCTGATAACCATTTGTATTTTTATTTCTTTTTTATTTTTTTCACACCGGTTCAAACCGATTTATGTCATGTTAGTACAGTAATATTTTATATCATTTAATCACTTGCAGAATTTTTATGTCCTACGTTTTTATATTATTTATTATTCTTCTTTTGTTTATCGTTAATCATCCAGCAGCATTGTTTATATCAATGACGCTTGATGGGTTTTTACAGATACTTGAAGGGGAGGACAAACAAGGCCTTTGATTGGCCGAGGGCTTTCGGACCAACCGCTGACTGGTTTCCCTGTTTTTTTTTTTTTTTGTCCAAATGAAGCTCGTTCCGCGCCAATCCCCAGTTATCATGCATTTGAATTCAGAATTTTATTTGTCCTTTTCCTGAACGCATGTTTAGTCGGTCCCACCATCCTTCCACTTCGTCAGGGCAAGGTGCCTACAGCCGTTTGCAGCAAGACGATATCGACGATGAAGATTATGATCAACTCGTAGAAGCTATTTCACACCACCCCAACTCTATTCTGGTTGCCGGGCATCATGTCTTGCCAACCCTGCCACAACCTTTTCCCAATCTGCCGTCATCCGAATCAACCTCTGAACCTCCTCCCATCGTGCCACGTTCATCATTCAGCTCAAAGAGGCCTAATATACCCGATGCCACTAAGCGCTTCTTGAAGAGCAAGTTGCCCAACGTCGTCTTTCGAAAATCGCTGGGTCCCACTGCCAGTTTCGACTCTTTGCCCAGTGTCATTCTCGCCGACATTCAGAACGGTCATATGCCGACCCAAGCCGATCCTCTGCTAAAGGAAATCGACAGTCGTGGTTGGACGATTGTGCATCGGCGACGGTACCGTGGACGACGCAAAGCCGATAAACATACCACAAGGCAGAAAAACGTGTACTCCCCTATTCCGTCTTTATTGGTGGCGGACGATGAATTCCATCCTTCCGATAAAGTAACCTGTTCGGTATTTGTCAAATGGGTGCCTGAAGAGAGAAGAGATCCTTCGGCCATGACCCTCAAAGATATGACCGAGTCCACACGGGTAAGTTTTTGTTACAGGAGATTAAGAGAAAATGATGGGGGGGGATGTCCGTGACTGGATGACTCAACGTTGTCATGCGACTCACGGTCCACCGGCAAATAGGCTTACGATGACCCGATCCCTGTCAGCAAGCAACGGTTTGCAGAGATCGTGCAATCGGTGCGTTCCGCGATTGATGACGATATCCAGCCCACGCGCATCAGTCAAGGATCCAGTGGGTCTTACTTTTGTCGCAACAGGGAAGGCAAAATTGTGGGTGTATTTAAGCCCAAGAATGAAGAACCGTATGGCCGCTTGAATCCCAAGTGGACCAAGTGGATTCATCGTAATCTTTTTCCCTGTTTTTTTGGCCGCAGTTGCCTTATTCCCAATCTTGGATACCTTTCCGAATCCGCAGCGTCACTGATTGACCGGCGGCTCGGCACGATGATTGTACCACATACCGACGTAGTGCATCTGGCCTCACCGTCGTTCCACTATGATTACATGGATCGTCGGTCATCCCATTTAGGGTTGCCACCTAAAATTGGCAGCTTCCAATGTTTTCTCGATAAATACAAGGATGCCACCGTATTTCTGCGCGAACATCCCTTCTTACCGGAATCGGCTCACTCTTCGCTCAATCTAGGCCGAGCCAACTCTGTCTGGAGCGGGTGTCTTGGCCGAAACGATGATACCGATCCAGCCACGGACGTTGATGAGGACGAAGAAGAACTCATCATGGAAGGTTCCCAGCATAAACCACCCATGGTGAGAGACACGGCGGCGCGGAACAAGCGCCGATCGGCGTCCATGGATTCCCCTCCCAAATTTCGATGGACTTCCAGACTTCAAGACCAGTTCAAACGGGAGTTCGAGCAGCTTGTCATTCTCGATTACTTGATCCGCAATACAGGTAAGCACACCTCGTTGCTGCACCATTTGTCCGTGTTCATTTAACTTAAAAAAATTCCCATGTAGATCGAGGATTGGATAATTGGATGATCAAGTACTGTGAAGGAGAGCGAGGCACCCTCCCTTACTGGGTCAATAATCACAGCACACCAAGCCTCAATGGCAAACCTTCCAAAACACGTCGAGCACATATTCACGTTGCCGCCATTGACAATGGACTGGCTTTTCCCTTTAAACATCCCGACCAATGGCGATCTTATCCGTATGGCTGGCTCGCTCTGCCTGAAGCACTCATTGCTCGACCCTTCTCGGAAGCGACTCGACATCAATTCTTGACTATCCTGTCGGATCCTATTTGGTGGAGAGAAACGATCCAGGAGCTTCGCGAACTGTTCATGGTCGATTCCGACTTTGATGAGAAAATGTTTAGCCGGCAAATGTCGGTGCTCAAAGGCCAAGGCTACAACATCGTTCGAACATTGAAAGACCCCACATCCACTCCTTTGGATCTCGTAGCAGCGGAACGTGTCGTAGTGAACCAGGAAGAGATTCTGATTGAATATGACGAACGGATACTGAATGAAAGAGATCCTAGCAAGCAAACCGAGGAAACCGAGGATAATGGAGATGAGGATATTACAGAATCATTAACCGCCAAATCGGCCGATCCACAGAGCGACACTTCGCCAACCAAACCACCGGGTCCGCCACGATCCACATCGTATAATACGGCCCTCAAGACCAACGAAAGACTGCCTCGACGTCCCCGTTGGAAAGAACGGGTGCGTCATCGTCTATCACTCGATCTAGGTCGTCGCAGTAAATCCGTGAGAGACTGGCGTCTAGGCTCCCAAAGCGACGGCGATACCGATAACGATTCGGATGCCAGTTCCGCCCATTCCGAAGACGAAGAGGACCGTCTCAAGCAAGTCACCATCGTGATGGAAACCATAGAAGCCGTGAAAAGTAGAACCTACTTTACCTGCTGTTAATAAAAATTGCATCATTTTTTCCCTATCCATTAAGTTTTTCCTTGTGTGCTGGGCCTCTATCCATTCACTCGCTGGAGTCTCATGGTTCCACACGATTTTGCAGAAACCAAAGTGGGATGAGCAATAATTGAAGTGGAAGGACGGGTTGTTTTGTAGGATAAGCCACCAGGCACCGAATTTTAGCTCGTGTGTGGCCCTGGAAATTGGCCCAAACCTCGACCGGGAAGTTAAAGACTTGTCCGAAAAGGACGCTTTTTATTTCTCCACAAGGAGAAGCTGTAAATCACTCGTTCTCTTACACCGAAAAAATGAGAAGATAAAAGAAAAAAAAAAGAAAAGATGAGATGAAAGATCCTCAGCCAAATTGGCTGGCAAGTGGTGAAAGAAACAGAATCAACGGAAAAAACTGGTGAAAGATCCTCAGCCAAATTGACTGGCAAGTGATGAAAGAAACAAAGTCAATGAAAAAAACTGGTGAAAATTCTCGGCCAAATTGGCTGGCAAGTGGTGAAAGAAACAAAATCAACGAAAATAACTGGTGAAAGATCTTCAGCAAAGTGGCTGGGAAGTGGTGAAAGACAGGTTATTTTCACCAGTTTTTCTTGCTGTTTTTGTTTCTTTCACCACTTGCCAGCCAATTTGGCTGAAGATCTTTCACCAGTTTTTTTCGTTGTTTCTGTTTTTTCACAGTTTCTCCTTGTTGAGACATTTACTGAAGCGCTTTGCAGAATGGGAAACGAAACCTCTAAAGTCACTCAGATATAAATGTCACACGCGCTTCATTAATTCTGGACATAAAGTGTCTCTTTTTCCAAAAAATTTTATTTCACTTCACTTTTACATTTCACAGCTGGCCAGAACTGCGCAACTGCATTCAGTTCAGAAGAACACGAAGGTACATAGACATACCGATATCCTCAAGAGTAGAATAAACTTCCAATGTCAGTTGAGCTATGAATAGAGGCGTTATCCATGACGAGATAATGTCCTTTCATTTCTGAAACCGTACTTATCCATTTTATCAACAGTGGTCTTTAAAAAGCTTTATATAATACCCTATTACTGTTCCTATGTCGACGGTAACAATCAGTTGCATACGCAAAATTCCTCTTTTTCTCTCAAAATGGCGTTAATTCAACTAGTTACAGACAGTGTACCTAAATTCAATGTTGTGTTCGCTTTCCTTGTGGGTACTGTAACTATTACAGGAGTTTCCTTCTTTGACCAAGCCATACCCCTTTGAGATTGTGCCTGCTTAATAGATGAATTGAACTCAGTGGTCATGAAGTCAATAAATTGTGCTGCGAGCTACATTAACGCCCGCAAAGTTTTGCATTAAAACTCTATGCAACTTCAGTTACAACAGTAGAAGGATTCTCTGAAATTGAAAAAAAAAAGATGACTGGGGAGTCCCCGCCTGTGGCGAACCGGGGGGAATGAAATTTGAAAACGTCCGAAAACCAAGTGGAACTATTGTATTGAAGCGTTCCCCGTCTGATCGGCAATGGTGTACGGTGCCGCCTCAGGGGCTATGCTTAAAAGAAGAAGCGCTTTATCATTGTATACACGTCAGTCATGCGCATTACTCTGCCGTCACGGAACACGAACACAGCCACTTTCATACAGCCTTGTTTCCCGATCATCGCGAACGGATCGCATAGCCGTAGAGAAACCACGTAAACAATTTTCAGACACGTACGATGCGAAAACCGTGGAAAAGGGATGGTACCAATGGTGGGAGAGCCAAGGTTTTTTCAAAGCTTCTAGTGCCGATTATTACCCTGATCAAAAGCGAGGTTCTTACACCATGCTCACGCCACCACCCAATGTCACTGGATCCCTTCACATTGGCCATGCTCTCACAGTCAGCATAGAGGATTGTATGGTACGCTGGCGACGCATGTGCGGCTACGATGTCGCCTGGATTCCAGGCACCGACCATGCCGGCATTGGTACACAATCGGTGGTTGAGAAAATGCTCATGCGGGAACGTAATGTCACACGGCATGACCTCGGGCGAGAAGCTTTCGTGAAGGAAATATGGGAATGGCGACAAAAGTACGGCGATCGCATTCTTTTACAAATGAGACGTATGGGAGCTTCCGTCGACTGGGACCAAGTCTTCTTTACGATGGATCAGCCTCGATCTGAAGCTGTCCAAAACGCATTTATTCGCTTGTTCGAGGACGGACTCATTTATCGCGAAACCCGACTTGTCAATTGGTGTTGTGCTTTGGAGACTGTTATTTCAGATATTGAGGTTCGTTCCTTGTTGTAGAGACATGGATGACGCATCAAAATAACGATGGATGATGGGGAGAGCAGGTCGATTACAAAGAGATTCAAGGTCGTACGTTGCTGCAATTACCGGGACGATCCAAAGGGTAAGGAAAGGAGTAAGCCAAGACAAGAGGATGAATATTGATACATTCAATCCAGGGTTGAATTTGGTGTCTTGCATAATTTTTCGTATCCCATTGTGGACCCCGATCCCAATGGGTTGCAACATCTAACGGTGTCGACAACACGTATTGAAACCATGCTGGGTGATTGTGCCGTAGCCATCCATTCAAACGATCCCAGATACAAGGTACCCGATTGTCTTCTTTATATGTGGTTTACAAACAAGGAAAATTTAAACTCACACTTTATCACCAGGGTCTTCATGGTAAATTTGTGCGTCATCCTATCTTGGGCACGCAGTTACCTATTGTGTGCGATGATCAGCTTGTCGAGATGGAATTTGGTACTGGCGTCGTTAAGGTAAATAAAATAAAAAAATGGAGTGGACAAAAAGGGAAATTTTGACTTAAAAGAGTGAACATCATTCATTCTTTACTTAGGTGACGCCAGCGCATGACCCAAACGATTACGCATGTGCGCGTCGGCACAATTTACCCATGGTCAGCATGTTTGACAAGCTGGGGAAACTGAATGAACATTGTGGTCTCCCTGAACTTGTGGTAAGTATAACAGTGATAAACTGCCGGATGCAATGAGTTGACTGATGTTCATGTCTAGGGGCAAGACCGATTTGATGTTCGTGAGATCGTAATTAAGAAGCTTCAAGAGTTGGGTTGTTATGAAGGAAGAAATGATAAACATGCCATGCGCGTCGCTGTTTGCTCTCGTTCCGGCGACATCATTGAACCTTTACTTCAACCGCAGTGGTAGGACTAGAGAAAACGGTCTTTTGATTTGTCACCAGACTGATTTGGCAATGAACATAGGTACATTCGCTGCCAAGAGTTGGCTGCCGCTTCAAAGGAAAAGGTGGAGAACGGGGCTATGCAAATCCATCCAAGTTACCATGTGCAGGAATGGAACCGTTGGCTAGGTAAGACAAGCGAAAAGGATCCGGCATCCCAAGATGATAATCATTCATATTTGGGATTTTAGATAATATCCAAGACTGGTGCATTTCTCGCCAGTTATGGTGGGGTCATGAGATTCCCGCCTATCAAATTATTATGGACCATCCTCAACGACAAGATAAAGGTAATAATAATTAGATATGCCTCACTATGAAAAAAAAATGAAGATCTCCATTATAATGTATATTTAGACTATTGGGTGGTGGCCCCTGATTCCGTCATTGCCGCGGAGAAAGCGCAGAAGCTTTTGGAAAAAGAAGGATTTGGCAGAAATACATCGTATCAGCTGCAAAAGGTAAACCTTTCTTTCTTTACGTTTGCCTGCAAATAAGGCAAAAAAAAGAATATGCAATTGATGCAATCATTTTCATGCATTTGCAGGATGAGGATGTTCTTGATACATGGTTCTCTTCCGGTCTGCTACCGTTATCCGCGTTGGGATGGAAAGGTCATCCCAATGATCCCATCCCGGTAAGTGGCACATCTACGCCAAGAATTTTCTTTTGGGCTTTTGGTGAGTTTACTTTAATGCTAATTATTTGCCTAATTCAGCCGCGATATCCTTTGCAATTGATGGAAACCGGGTTTGATATTCTGTTTTTCTGGGTGGCACGCATGGCCATGCTTGCGCATCACTTTACTGGCAAGGCGCCGTTTGAAAATGTGTATCTGCATGCAATGGTAAAAAAAAAGCATGTTTGTTGTTTTGTATTCAAGGGGGGTTCTCAACATTTTTTTTTCTGCAGGTACGAGATTCACAAGGACGCAAGATGTCCAAATCACTGGGCAACGTGGTGGATCCCCTGCATGTGATCGACGGAGTCAGCTTGGACGTGATGAAAGACAATTTATTACACAGTAATCTGCCCAAAAAGGAAATTGCCACGTAAGTCGACCAAACGTGATAAGTTCCTGCATCGCAGCGATTCATCGTGTTGTATATTATCATTGTACTTTAGGAGCATCAAGAATATGGAAAAAGAATATCCGAATGGTATACCAGCCTGTGGTACTGATTCATTACGGTTTGCTCTGGTAGCATACACGCAACAGGCAAGTAAACTGACGAAGGAAGTGATCATGCCAAGAGGCTACAGAAAGAGCTCATGCTGGTCTCACAGACTCGACAAATTAACATGGAAATGAATAACGTGGTGCAAACCAGCTACTTCTGCAATAAGTTGTGGAATTTATTCAAATTTGGTCTTGGAAGATTGGAAAAGGAGGGCTTTGCAGTGGCCAGCAATCCACTGGAAGGAGTGAATCCGGCGCATATTTCTCTCGCCAATCGGTACATCTTATCACGCATGGCCGATGCAGTAGCGCGATGCCAGAACGGGTTTGAGAACTATCGTCCGTTTGAAGCAGCTGATGCGTTACGCCGATTCGTTGTGGAGGATGTGTGCGATGTGTACGTGGAGTTTTCAAAAACCGCACTGAATAAAGCTGATCTTGCGGCTGCCGAGAAGGTAAATTGATTTGCCTCCAATCAGCGTGCGTTTCATCTCCGGATAAACCAACGGTCCTCTGCATTAGGAAACAACGTTACATATTCTGCACGCGTGCATGGATACATCGCTAAGATTAGCTCATCCTTTGATGCCGTTTATCACAGAGGTAACATCAACAGTTCGGTCTTTATAACAATGTTTGTGAATGGTAAAAATGTCGAATAATATGGTTGTACAGGAATTATGGCAACATATGAAGTCTATTTTACCTTGTACACACGTCAAATCCCAACCCCCTTCCATCATGTTGGAAGCGTACCCGGCCGCGGATCAGTATGCACACTTGCACAGTGAACAAGTCGAATCCCATTTCAAGGTAAGACTCGATTACTTAAAAAGGATGACTAAGAAAGAAAAAGAGAAAAAAAGAACAAAAGCGAAACCCATTTGAAATGCCTGTAAACAAAAATGGAAATAGATTGTGCTTGCCATCATTCATGCATCACGGTCGTTGCGCCAAGGCCATCAAATCAGTGTTAGTAAAGAATTACCTTTTATTATCTATTGCGATAACCCGGGATTGGTTACGTCCGATGGGCCGCTCGCATTGTACGCTGAAGAAATCAAAAACCTTGTCAAAGCGTCAGAACTACGCATTTTGGATGCCAAGGTAAGTCAAACCATATTGTGTGTTTTTTTTGCTGTATCCTCTTATTTACGGTGAAACTGCGTTCACGGGTCAGGTTGACTCATCGCTCGAAGGGTATACCGTAAAAGCTATTGACGATCATCTCAAAATCCTCGTCCCCACACAAGCGGTCGTACGCGCTCAGCTGGAATGTGCGGCCGCAAAAGGTGCCGATGTGACTCAATTGGTCGAGACGAAAAAGAAGCTTCTGGAGAAGAAGTTAACCAAGATCTCCAAGGAGATGGAAAAATTGACGGCGCGAATTACTAAATCTGAATACACGGCATCGGTGCCGAAGCATATACAAGATAAGGATAGGTATGCACATTTTTGCTTTTTTACATGGAAGCCTTTTCCTTACAAAGGATACACGGAGGATTTTCCCTAATATGACTCTTTCTCCCTAGACAACGGATTAAACTGCTTATTCTGGAAAAAGAAACGGCACAGAACGACCTGAAACTGTTGAATAGTGCATTCACGTCGTAATGAGGTGCACAAAATATTGGATTTGATCTCTGAAGAAAATTCGGCGCATGCCCCGCCCCGCCCATTCTTTTTTCTCTCAGCGGAATCGGAAGGTCACGTGGAAATATGAATCAATTGGAACGCTGTGGCGGAAAAGAGATAGAAAACAAAAAAAAAATCAGGGGTGGAGCCAATCACATCGCTTGTATAGTATACTCGGGACCGCGAAAGTGAGGAAAAGGTGCCGAATCCGTAAAAGGATGATTATTTCCAATAAGAAAAGAAAAAAAAAATTACTTGCGCGCTTTTACAGTTTTCAGTGATTTGCTTGGCTCGGTTACCGGCCATCCAAGTCCCGGTTGCTGCGGTTACCATATTCTGCAATTTTTCTTTTTGGATACACGTAAAATCTTTGCAATTTCTGATCTGAATATAAATACCTGCGTGCCCCACCTTCCTTCCTTGCCAGACTACTTCTTTCAAATTCACAGATTTTCAGGAGTACAAGCATTCTTTTTCCTTTTTTTTTTTTTTTTTTCCCTGACATTCTCTTCTTCCTTATATTTTCTGTGAACTTAATTCTTACCAGCGAGAATTCTTTATCTTCCCCTCTTTATTCGTTGTGCCCTTCCCTTTTGTACTATAAATAATGGCCGCAACGGATCAAGACGTCTTGTCGCGGTCTTCATCGACGAGTCATACGATCCAAGAAGACCAGAAACGCACGTCCAAAAATCCCGACAGACCGTCATCTGATATTGATGAGAAACATTCCCAAAGTCACCTTACCGAAACCTTCGCTACGAAACAACTCACGACGGACGAAAAACATAGCAACGACGATAACGATATCACCGACGACAAGGACAAGAAGAAGAAGGATGGAAAGAAGAAGAAAGAGAAGAAAAAAGCCGTTCCTCTCTATCGACTTTTCCGTTTCGCCACCCCGCGGGATTTGTTCATGATTTTCGTCGCCATCATCTGTTCCGCCGGTATTGGTGCCATCCAGCCTGTTACGATTGTCATTTTTGGTGATTTGCTGGGCAGCATTTCCAGCACCGCCATGACCAACCCTAGTGCTATGCTTGATGTTTCCATGAATTTGATTCTGATTTTCGTCTATATGGGTACAGCCGTCCTCGTCGCCGCCTACTGTGCCAACTGTTTCTGGGTGCTGACCGGTGAAAACCAAACCCGCCGCATCCGCACCATGTACGTCCATGCCATTCTTCGTCAAGATATGGGTTGGTTCGATAAAGCCGAAGAAGGATCCCTGACCACGCGTCTTGCCACCGATACTCAACTGATTCAAGACGGCATTTCAGAAAAGTTTGGTCTCTTTATCACCGCCATTGCTCAATTCATTTCTGGTTTCGTCGTTGCTTTTGTCAAGGGCTGGCAATTGGCCGTGATCATGTTGGCCACCATGCCTATCCTCGCTGGTACCGGTGGTGCCATGGGTTATTTCATTACCAAATATACCTTGAAGACGCAGACTTCGTATGCTGAAGCCGGTGCCGTGGCCGAACAAGTGTTTGCCGGTATTCGCACTGTATACTCATTCTCGCTGCAAGAGCGTTTTGCCCGTCGCTACGATCAAAGTTTGGAAAAGGCCGCGGCTACAGGTATCAAGCGTGGTGCCATTCTTGGCTTCGGTTTTGGTGGTTTCATGTTTGTCCTCTTCTGTACCTATGGTTTGGCTTTCTGGTATGGTGCTAAACTTACCATGCAAGGTGAAATTGAAGGTCCCACCGTCATGGTGGTGTTCTTTGCCATGATCATGGGCGCCATCGCTCTGTTGCAGTTGCCTCCCAATTTGTCCGCCGTTTCCAGTGCCGCCGGTGCCGCTTACAAGATCTTTGAGACCATTGACCGTGTTCCTGACATTGATCCCGATTCCACCGAAGGCATCATCCCTGAGAAGCTTGAAGGTGAAATTGAATTCCGCAATGTTCAGTTCAAGTATCCCACACGTCCCGACATTACCATCTTGAAGGATCTCACCCTCAAGATTCGTCCCGGTATGACCGTCGCTTTTGTGGGTCCTTCAGGTTCTGGCAAATCCACAAGTGTTCAGTTGGTCCAGCGTTTCTACGATCCTTTGGCTGGTCAAGTGCTTTTGGATGGCCGCGATCTCAAGTCGTTGAATGTCAAGTGGCTCCGTGACCAGATTGGTGTCGTCAGTCAAGAACCGGTTCTCTTTAATATGACGATTCGTCAAAACTTGCTCATGGGTGTTCAGCGCGAGGTGACTCCTGAAGAAATTGTCGACGCCTGTAAAAAGGCCAACTGTCACATGTTTATTTCTCAATTGCCTAATGGATACGATACCTTGGTCGGTGAACACGGTGGTATGATGTCCGGTGGTCAAAAACAACGTATTGCTATTGCCCGTGCCATTCTCAAGAATCCTTCCATTCTTTTGTTGGATGAGGTAAGAATTTTTCTGTCCTACATGCTTGATGAAATAATTCCGTAACTAACTGGTGTTTTTTTTTTGTGTCATGTTGTCTAGGCCACCTCTGCTTTGGATACCCAGTCGGAACGCTTGGTGCAAAAGGCTTTGGATGCTGCTGCGGCCAACCGTACTACTATTGTCATTGCTCATCGTCTGTCCACTATTCGCAACGCCGATTTGATTGTCGTTATGCAGCAAGGCGATCTTATTGAACAGGGTACCCACAACGAACTTCTTGCATTGAATGGTGTGTACGCCGATTTGGTCCGAAAACAAGAAATTGCTACCAAACAAGTCGGTCACCAGGAAGAAGAAATTGATGACGAAGAACTCTTGCTCAAGGAAACCGTTCAGCTTAAAGAAGAAGTGGAAGCCGTGGAAAATATCCAGGTTATTGCCGAAAAAGCGCCATCATTGGATCTTGCCAAGGTTACAAGCCGTTCTTCTGTCGATGCTTTCCAGTTGAAACTTAAAAAGGAAAAGGAAGAAAAGAAGTTGGCCAAGAAACAAAAGGCGCCTATCGGCAAAGTTCTCCGTCAAATGCGTCCGGAATGGCCTTTACTTGCTCTTGGTGTGGCTGGTGCGGCCATCGCTGGTGCTGTCTTCCCTTGTTTCGCTTTGATTCTCGCTCAAGTCATCAACATCCTTATCATGAGCGCCGATCCTAGTCGACGTTCTGCCATTGCTCCTGGTCCTATGCAGGGTGCCAATTTGTATGCCTTCTTGTTCGTCGTCGTCGCTATTGCTGCCCTCTTCGGTTTTGCTACCCAAGTCATCAGTTTCGAAACCGCCGGTGAACGTTACACTAAACGTCTTCGAGGCGCCATTTTCCGTGCTTACATGAGACAGGAAATCGGTTATTTCGATGAAGAAGAACACAGTCTCGGTGCATTGACCTCCAAGCTCGCTATCGATGCCAAGAACGTCAACGAAATGGTGACCAAGACATGGGGTGATATCACCCAAATCATTGTTACTGGCATTGTTGGTAAGTAATAATAATCATTACTACAGCTGTTTATTCGGAGCTTTGAAGATACTGATTCCCCCCCCCTTCCATTTTTTTTTTTTTTTTTTTTTTTTTTTTTGGTTAGGTCTTGTCATTGCTTTTGTTCACAGTTGGACTTTGACTTTGATCATCTTGTGTATGGCTCCTTTCATCATGTTTGCCACCGGTTATGAATCCAAGATTCATCGTGGTTTCGAAGATGTGACCAAGAAAGCCAACGAGCAAAGTGGTGAAGTCGCCGGTGAAGCCATCAAAGAAATCCGTACGGTGTGTGCTCTCAACAAGCAACCTTTCTTTGAAGGAAAATACTACAAGGCCACCGATCATCCTCACAAACTCGCTCGCCGCAAGGCCATCACTGCTTCCCTCGGTTACGGTCTCCACCAGGGTATTACTGTGTACACCAATGCTGTTGCTTTCTATGCTGGTATCCGTTTAATGAGCGATGGAAAGATCGATTTCCTTCAGATGTTCACCACCATGATGACGATTATGATTACCGCCCAGAGTGTCGGACGTGCCAGTGTGTTTACCCAAACCTTTGCCAAAGCTAAATTTTCTTCTCTCGCTGCCTTTGCTGTACTTGAACGTGTTCCCAGCATCGATCCCGATCTGGAAGGCATTGAAACTGAAAAGGTCAAGGGTGAAGTCGACTTTAAGGATATTACTTTCCGCTACCCTTCGCGCCCCGATGTGCCTATCTTCAGTGGTGAATTTAACTTGCATGGTAAGGCCGGTACTACTATTGCTCTCGTCGGTCCCTCGGGTTGCGGTAAATCCACCACTATTGGTATGCTCCAACGCTGGTATGATCCTCTCGATGGTACGGTCCGTTTGGACGATCACAATGTCAAGGCTTTCAGTGTGAACAATTTGCGCAGCCACATGGCTTTGGTCGGTCAAGAACCCGTTTTGTTCGATATGTCGATTGGTGACAATATTCGATTTGGTGTTGACGAACACAAGACCATTACCCAAGACGATGTCGAAGCCGCTTGTAAAGCGGCCAATATCCACAATTTCATTATCGGTCTACCCCAAGGTTACGATACCCGTGTTGGTGATAAAGGAAGTCAGTTGTCTGGTGGTCAGAAGCAACGTATTGCCATTGCTCGTGCGTTGATCCGCAAGCCTAAGATCCTTCTTTTGGACGAAGCTACTTCCGCTCTGGACAGTGAATCCGAAAAGCTGGTGCAAGCCGCCATTGATAACATTCTTGAGGAAGGTGGCCGTACGACCATTACCATTGCTCATCGCTTATCCACTATTCAGGTACAGTATTTGTTGAATTGCTTGGAGTGATTTTTGCAACATGGACACTAACTCTTCTTGTTCTTGTATAGAATGCCGATTTGATTTGCGTTGTGAAGAACGGCCGAGTCATTGAACAGGGCACTCACTGGGAACTTCTGAAACTGAATGGCACTTACAGCGAACTGGTGCATCAACAATCCTTGAACGCCAACTAAATACACTCTCATTCTTTTATATATTCTTTCTGATTAGCATTTTTCTCTACCCTGTCTCAACACACTTTTTTATACTCATTACATACATCTGTACACTAAAAACTATTTAAACTGTAGTTCATGTATTTTTTCAATTCCCCTTTAGCTGTAGTGATCTATAGAAGAAGAAAAAAAAACGAAATCCTATTTAATCAATACATACCAAAACATTTGCTTAGTTACTATAACACCCTTTTTTTTCGTCTGATTATGTATTATCGAAATGACGTTGAGATGCATTCCTTCTTTTAGCTTACATTTTCTATATAATCAATGGCTGGGCATGTCGGCCTCATCTACAAATGCTCCATTAACTACATCGGATTGAACAAGGAACCTAATGTTGTTTGGAGTGAAGCTTTTTTGTTTTTCGTGAAAGGAAAAACTGGATGCATTGCTCGCATTAGAAGCATGTGCTAGTTTTCATTTATATGCGTCTAAATAGAATCTCTACTTCGGCCAGTTGATTTCATAGTTGCCATCTATATTTGATATTTAAGAGTTCGTGCTGTTGCTATATGCAAAGGTATAATGAATGATAGAGACATGCAGAGCCATCGAGAGCTGATTAATTGCGATATGTTTCGTGCATATTCAAACCACGTGTTGCGCTATTGGGAACATCTGTGAAAGCGATATCAGAGAGTAAAAGGGTCCCAATGTCATTAACCGACATTTTTTGTTTTAAAAAGTACAAAGTATCAGCGGTCCTTTATATTTAACCCTCGAAAATCTCAACTCCTTCTATAAGTTTAAGGCTATGGAAATTTACCCTTTCCTCAAAGATTAACAGGCAAGACACTTGATGCCTCCCATGACTTTGAAAATGTAGAGGGACCACTTGCCTCATACTCACTTGTATCTCCGGAAAGTAGATCAAAAAGGGTACACACGAATGCAGTCTTGGAGAATAGAAGACAAAACAGAATATAACACAATATTTCAAAAAGGGTGCCGCCGATAGAAATGATTTGTATGATTTAAAGATTGATTATGCAATGACCTGGCTCGTGGATACTCACAGGAGTCGCTAAGAGGTCTGTATGAATACTCTTTCAATAATAAAGATGTATGTCAATACAACAGGGTCAACCAAAGGAACCATACAGAAAATATTCTACCTTGGGAATCATTGAATCGTCATCGTCTAGTGTCTACATCACGTTACAGTGTCATCCAGTCAACCAAAGCCTCATCAAAACCTCATTGAAAAAATGTAATATTGCACCAAGCAATGAAATCAAAAATGCAATATTGCACCAAGCAATGAGATCAAAAATGCATGTGATCTGTAAGAGCCATGATGAGTGTCCGCAAAAAACAAGTTTACATTATGAATGGCTTGAAAGGCTACTAATTTGAAGGTGTCTTGAATAGTGGGCAAAAAAAGTCTCATTATTTATTGATGCAATGGAATATACATATGAAAGGGATGATCCAAAAAGCGGTCAATGACTGATTACTTCGATGCGGCCAGCGGGTGAAACAGACTTGAATTGATTGTCGGTGTGGAGACCAGGGAACCAAAGCAGCAAGCAGGTGGCGAATGACGTTGATGACAGGAGATGACAGAACGAGAATGGGAAAAAAAAAGAAGCAAAGAAAAAAAAATTACTTACCAATCGAAAAACCGGGATGTCGCCGTCAACCTAACCTAAAGACATCCCCCCCAAAAAAAAAGCCTTTTAGCCAACCACTTACCTAATCCAACCGGGATGTGTGTCAACGCTAAAGACCCAAAAAAGTTAGCCAACCACTTACCTAGAGTGGTTCACACCAGGGCTCCTCCGTGACATCACAGAGAGACTTCCCTGTGGTTCGGCAGGTCGCGCTCCGCAGGATGCACCCCATGGCCTCAAGAGGAGATTCCATCTCCTAGTCAGCCCACTAAATGATGCCCAGAGCCTCCCTGTCAAACCACAAGACCTTCTTTGTCATACCACAGCGTCTTCCCTGGTGTGTACCTGGGTCGCTCCGTTCGTCGTTCGTCGTTTGCCGCAGCCAGTGGACCTATGACAGAGATAAGAGAAGACACATCAATAACTGCTCCGGAATTATGGCAATAAAATGGGAGGGTAAAGTTTGTTATCAGTCATCAGCGACACGCCACAACTGTGCTTCTTTGGTAAAGAAAAGAGAAGAAGAAAAAAATGAAGAAAAAAAAACCCTCTGAGGCCTGTGTTTTAACCCCCGCTTGCAAAATCCATTTAAACCCAGCTCCGCCCGGCGTCGGTTACACTCAACTCAACGAAAAAAAGTACTCCCTTTTTGATCCCCTTACTTTAGTTACGTCCTGTCCAGTATACATATTATTACCAAAGCAACGGAAGAAGAACAGAGCTCAACCGATAGTTGCCACGCACAAGCTTCAGTTAGGATTTCTTGGAATATTCCTAATTGAATAATATCATATCATAATCCTGTTTGTTTTTCATGATAAAGGAATTTTTTGCCCGGCACACTTCCATAATTTTCCAGCCACTGCTGGCAAATACAAAAAGGAAGTGTTTTCTTTTAATCAGATGACCCTGCATTTGCTTGCCGCTCTTGAGTAGAAGCTGCAAGTTCTGCGGCAGGCTCTCATTTATATGATTATTTATTTTGAAAGCGAAACAGTTATATATGTTTATGGATTTCTGAACTTGTGTGATTTCATTACAGGCACATCTTCATTTTGCTGTCTCAACTTGTCGAAATCGAGAGCTAGTTGCATTTCGACTGCTTAAATAAAAGGAAAACACAGCAAAAAAAAAAAAAAAGGAAAATTCGCACGTCACATATTGGGTAGCTTTGCCTTCCAACTGGTGAGATTTACATGATCTTATTACTTACGCTCGGGAAAAGGGAACACACGATGATAAACTTTTTTTTTTGGAGAATGACCATGGCCGTTCCTGATCCACACACCAATGCGTGTTTTTTTTTAATATCAGATTGTCGTCTCCGAATTCATACAATGATACGATTGAATATGTTTCGCTTCACGTGTATTTCATTGTCTTTCGACAGAATTTTTTTTATGAACAGCACCAAATTCCCTATATCATTTATCTACACTGCTTGAATGCTATAATATAGTAACTGAAACCTTGTCGAATAAGAGCAAGCAGTTCACATTTTCAATGTCACGATAGAGACTTGAAACCAATTGTATCACCACCTGGAGAAATTAAAGTGACACACGATTATAAGCAGCGCAGAAAAAGAGAGCGCTCAGATCAGTCCTGGATTCATGCTGAAAATATTAAGCACGCTTCAAAAGCCTGCTTTCCGACAGCCGCTTCATGCTGGTTTCACTATATCTACTTTCTTTAGATGCAATTTTAAGTCGATTGAGAAAATAATCCACTGTATTTCCTAAAAATCCAATTTTAAATTCTGCGACTCAATTGAGAGCGACGGCTATTGAGAGCTAAGCTTCTTTGGGGATCTGGGATCACGACATTAATCGCAACCACATTTCATTCCTCGGCAGTGGCGTACATTGCTGTTTTCTTTTATTTTTGTATACTTTTTAATCTTCATATCCATGTACGTACTACAGATAAATTCAATTCAAAAATCTTGGGTAAATTATTCATGTCACCGTCGCTTACACTTGCAACAGTGTCGCTGTTTTACACTCAAGTATCATTATTTACCAGAATCAATAATTATTTCTCTTCTGTTGCAGTTGGAGAGAGAGAAAAGTATGACAAAGTAACGCGCGAAGATGGGATTTGCCATATATGGAAATCCTAGCCCTTTATAAATCTATATCGCAAAAATAAATAAAGGTGGGAGGATAGCATAGCGGTGAGCGTTTCTGAGTGCCATGTCCGCGTCAGCGGATTCGAATCTCGTTGCGGTTATCATATGCTGTCCAGTCATCTTTTGAGATTTTTTTTTTTGATTTTTTTTGGCCTTGGCGGGACTTGAAAATATCACAAAATAGGGAAAAAAAAGCGTCATGCATACAGAAAACGGGTGTTTGGTCTAATTTTCATAGGCCCACTCCGTGATGAATTTTTAGTTGATGTGTAGAAATATTGCGGCGTCAATCTAATGAAGGATGCAGTGTCTAAGATACAAAAGAATAAAAAAAGAGATAAAAAAAATATGCGAAAGCTTATCCGTATTTCATGGTGGTTACTTTTTATATTATGCAATAAATATTGTTATCGGATAAAGAATGATTGCGTTACTGTATATTATGAATATACGAATCATGTATGATGGAATAGGTATCGTATGATTGGGTATGATTGGCAACAGAAAGGAACTGAGAATTCCATGGAGACCATGCGATGGATCTTCTGAAACTGTATGCATGGAAAATGAAGTGACAATAGAATAATGGATATTGTTTACCCAGGAACGGCTGAGATCGTATAGTGAAGCAAATAGTAAAAATAAATATACTATGTCCAACACAACAATGCTGAAGAGGAAGGTTCCGGCACAAAGAAAATCTACACTTATTTCTGGATTTTGGCACTATGTTCAAAAAAAAAATACATAATGCTTCTTTTTCCTTTTGCTCTAGTGGTATTTTTTAACTGTTTTAGATACATTTACTTGGTAACTTCTTGCCTTGTCTTTATTTCTAACCAATGAATGGCACAAATTGGAGCCTTTCTATTATATTATGCATGATACGAAAATACATTTATTGTTGGTCGCGTCAAGTTGACAAGGCGTTTTCAGCCTCAAACCGGCTTCGCTGTTGTATGGCGGCAATCCTTTACAGAATATGTGTGATGTGTCTTTAAGCAGTTATAACTATAGTTCCGCAGTATAAGCCATATTGTCTATCATAGATTACGCTATCCCTCTTTTGTATCCGTGGCAAGGTATGCCCTTTTTTTTGACCATTGTTCTGGTGGTTGCAGGTTCCAACCTTGTCAAATTTTTAACATGCGACTTCTTTTTTATAATACCGCGACATTGAAAGTCACTTAAAAAAAAAGAAAAAAAGAAAAAAGCTTGAACACACTCAGAAACTGAGTAATCGGTTGCACTCATTCTTCGACATGCTGCAGCGTATCTCTCATCGCTTGTCGCCATTGTCTCAGTGGCAGTCGGCGCGGGTTTTTGTTCGTTCCCTGGAGCCGGTCAAGTTACGATCTGCGGTGGCCGTGGGTCCTAAAACTGGCCATTGGACGCATCGGCTCGTTTCCGGTCCTTTGGGCTCTCGTTCCTGTTCTTCTGCAGCCCACGAATTACCAGCCACTGGCAGAAAGGCGGCCATCACTCCTAAACCCATCGCTTCCGATAAGGGCGCATACAAGACTATGGCTTTCTACAAGATCCACGCTTTGCCTGAAGCAAGTTTACTTCCGCTCCGAAAACAACTACTCACGGCTTTTGAGGAAATGGGAATTGTGGGCCGCATCTACATCTCAGTCGAAGGCATCAACGCACAACTTTCTTGCCCGGAAGCCAGCGTTATTAAACTTCGAGATTACTGCGAACATGTCCTGAAGCCCATGTTTGGCGGTAGCCTCATGGATCTCAATTTTGCCACCGAGCATGGTCCTCGAGCCTTCCGTGCCTTGCACGTTCGCATTCGCAAACAGGTACGAATTAGTTTATAACAACGTTTATATCTGACCCTTGATTGACATGGAGTTGTGCTAGCTTGTCGCTGACGGTCTCGATCCAGCCACGTATGATCTAACAAGTCAACCTTCGCATTTATCGCCAAAGCAATGGCATGAAAAATTGCTAAACTATAAAAAGAAGCATGGAAAGGATCCGGTACTCATTGACATGCGTAATCATTATGAGAGGTAAATGAATTTGTTTGGGAAGAATTGATTTTGCATGAATCGATATAGTTGACAGGTGTTACCATTTTTAGTGAAATTGGTTTTTTCGAAGGTGCCATTCGTCCTGATGTTAGTACATTCAAGGGAAGCATGAAGGCAATGAATGAAATTACCAAGGATTTGCCGCGGGATCAGGAAGTGTTCATGTATTGTACGGGCGGTATTCGATGCTCCAAGGCAGGCGCCATTTTACAATCAGCTTCGGGATTTCGAAAAGTCCATCTTGTTGAAGGAGGAATTACCGCTTACGGTCGATGGATCGAGGAAGAGAAGCAGGTTCATTCCCTATTCCGTGGAAAGAATTTCACTTTTGATGCTCGCATGGGAGAACGCATTACAGACGAAGTGTTTACGCGATGCCATATCTGCGGTGAACCGTGCAATCGGTACCAGAATTGCGCTCATGCTTCATGCAACCTCTTGTTGCTGTGCTGTCCGAAATGTGCGGCCCAATTCAAAAATACCTGTGGTCGCATCAAATGCTATGATACGGTGAATGATTATATGACTCGAGCAAAAAAATACTTTAACCCGGATGGTCCCGTCACGATTGACGGAGTTCGCGCATACATCAAGCAAGGCGAGTCCCCGGAACATCCGGCATCCAAAGACGCCCCTGTGACCACGGATCGTGTGGTGGTTGGCAAAAGCGGAGAACAATGTGAACTGGGTCATGATAAACGTATTCGTGCAGCCGAAGTCCTCGGCGAACCCCGTCAAGTTCTCCAAGAGTGGGTGAAAGCCGGTCGACCATTACCGGAAGTCCCTTCCAAGCTCTAGATTCTTAGATACTCTTTATTAGATTTTTCCCTCATCAGGTTCGATTCGTCATAATTGTACAGTTTCATTATTTTTATTACAAGGCATCCTTTTTCTGTTTCAGAGAGGATGTTGGCAATTTTAAAATGAAAAAAACCTAATATAAAAAACTCATTAAAAGAATAATATTTCTAAAGGTTTCACTTCATCTGCAATAAAGTCAGAAAATGGGGCGCAATAAATGTGTGTAGAGTAATTGGGTTGCTATGCCAAAATTGGAGTCAACTCAGTCGCGCAAATTAGAGAAACATGTCGGCGCAGCGCCTAAAAAAGTCGCGGACGCCGCTCTTGATAGAGATCAGCCTGTCGCTACTCCGGCTATCGCATAGAAAAGGTCCTTTTCCATCTTCTGGTCGGCGTAGATCTGTCTGCTGGTCAACTTTCCGATTGCCTTCGCAAGCGTGTGACAGATCTGCAGAGCTGGGAGAAGTCAGATACTCATTAACAGATTGCAACAAATTGCTATGCCGTTCTTAAAATGCAATCTCTATATCACCTATGTCCAACGTTTTTAATCATGTTCACATGTTATTGTTATATTTTCCATACACCCACCACTTTGTTATGCTTCTATATCAGATAATTTATCTAACGCTCACAAACTTAGTGCTTATCACCATCAGCTTCCTCGTGTTTATGCGTCTGAAGCGGGCCAGCGATCTGAGGCTATAAGTGAACTGCATGTTATTATTAACTTCTGTATTCCTTTCGAAAATACGGTAAAACTCACCCGATGTACGTGTCATGTTCACAGAAGAAGATCTTTCTGAACTTTCAAGTTTATTTGCTCTACGAAGAGATGTGTAGCGGGAGAAAAATTCAAAGCGAAGATCTGAAAACGATCCTATTTGATTTTATGTGCACCTTGAGTAATGAGGATGCCGCGTTAATATACTATAATACACGACCAGAGAGGGTGACCGAAACTCTCAGAAAACTAGAGATTAGTAACCGCTTCGTTAAAAACACGCAAGATCTGTCTTTCACACAAGTGCAGGCGCATGTACAAGAGAAACCGGCGTTGAAACTAGAAACTTGGGATTGTGTCAAATGACATTGTAGCCAGTGCAGGTGCATGTACAAGAAGAAACCGGTGTTGAAACTAGAAACTTGGGATTATGTCAAATGACATTGAAGCAACAATGTACAGAAGGCATGAAGCAAAGCTTCTCTGTAATTATAATGCCTGCAGAGACACCAAAAGACGCCAGCAACTAGGATAAGGAAAGACCGCGCTTTTGTATAGTTTGCTGTAACACTGTACAATAACACAGCATGTTTTATTATCTCTTCATCCTTCTTTATTAAAATGTTGATTAAAAGAGAGGAGTACTGTATTGACTTTTTCAAAGAACCATCACTGTGTGCCGTGCCTAACACAATTCCCTGCGGGCTACATTCACTACTGAATCGGATTGTATCTCACACATCTATTAATCAACGTCGATTTAATCACACTTCCATTTTTTCGTTGTCACTTCCCTTCCATATAGTTTCAGATACTCATCACTCGCCTTATATACAATCTCCATTCCATGCATTATACGGATCCTACGACCATCTATCGTATAACGCGCTCGTATCTTATCGGATACCGCATCTTTACTAAACCATATAAATGAAAATATGAATAGCGTAACTTATCTACTTCACGGTATTCCTAACTCATGCATGCTGTATTATTATATTATTGCATATACAGTACGCAGGGAACAAGTGAAAAAGCAAAGCGACTGATTGTCCGTGGACTTGTTAGCTACAGCAAAAGATCCAGGCAATGAAGCTAATGACATGACTTTCCAGGCACTTATGCTACCCCAAATCTGAGACTATTGTATGGCCTACAGCGAGTTTAGTAATACGTGTGCCAAGCCAGGCTTGAGAAAGGTGATGCGAAACACGATCCAAAATAAAGCATTTTGTCTTATCGATCACCATATGGCAGCTCGCGAGAGTTCCCCGGGGAATCAAGGTAGATCATCACAAATAAACCGATCAAGTCGTGCACAAAAGAAACCAATCAGGTTCGTGCACATTGACGACATCGCTGATCCCATCACCCTTATTACTGCAAAATAATACCCTTGTTTTCTATCTATGAGTTATATAATCTGTATGTGTAAGGGGGATACACATTAAGCGAACCGTTGGTAATATGACGCATAGTTTATGACACTGCTCCCTCTTAAATGGCCACCAATCAGATTATGGGCACAAGGATCAGAATATAAAAAAAAACGATCGAAGAGTTACGTTTCATCATTATCTGTGCTTTCACCTATAACCTTTTTTTTCCTGTTTTCCCTGGATGCACCAGTGTGAAATCTGTAGCCACGTTTATTCCACAGGATCTGCTTTACGGAAACACCTTTAGAGGGTCCACAGCCAGGATATCCTCAATCAACGGCCCCGCCCACCATCATTCGAACCTCATATAAGCGTATTTGGCGGGATAAATCAAATGATCGGATAAATTATCAAAAGGCCATTAGATTAGCGACGTACTCATGCTTACCTGATCTCCGTCTGCGTTTCCAGTCATCCCTCCAGCGACTTCTAAGCTATATTAGAACAAAGGATTTAAAGCCAGAACGGCAGTACCCGTACGCATTGGCTATTATCCAGCATTGTTCCAGTCAAAAGGAATCCTTTGCTTGGTTTTTGGATCCCTTAAAAGAACTATTTGATGGCCTGCCGTCGAAACGGAAATCTTCAGGTCGTGTCTCGATCTTTTTGGCTGAGGCCAAATAAAATCATCGATCATTGATCCGTTCGCTTGAACTCCGCCGCCGCAGCTATACACATCCTGGAGATCGACGTTAGCGATTCTTCCTGCGGACCTAGTTCGTCCACACCACCCACGATTCCTTCGTCGCGCTCCCCGGAATCTAGGCAAGACCTCCTTTTTACGGGCATCAAGGAAGAAATGATCTCTGTCGCGAATCACGCGATGATATGCTTCAGCGTCAAGCAAGAACCAATCCAACACCAATACTAGCAAGATCCATCCACATGCACAAACGAAGCAATTAAGCACCACAGAAAATACCCGTCCTTTGGAAGGAGCAAGGACCAATCACATCCAATAAAATCAGCCACCAACAAAAAGCACATGTCAGAAAAGATTCAGGTTGTTTTATTTGAGATCGTTACACTGCTCTAAATCGAGCATCCCAAAACAGCGCGCCCACTGATCGGCGGGTACGAGAGTTCCAAAGAGATCTTTCATGTGTTGCCCAAGCTAAGCAAAATAATAACAAGTTAATTACTACCATGCATACTTCATTTTATCATTTTAAAAATTATTACCTTTTCTAGTTCCTGAATGATGCTTTCCATGATCGCTACATAGGCGTAATAAACCATGTAACATTCGTCTTTGGCAGCGGTCGGCGTCATTTTCGCTCGTGACAGTTCTTGTAGCTTCATCATCAGCATTTCACGTGCTTTCTCTGCCGGTGGCATATACGGCGGCAACGGCGTCTTGAGTTGCAGGGCGGAAGCCAGTAGATAGAAATAAAGCAACACATTTCCCGCCATTTCCATCAGCTCCTTGCTTGCAGGCAACACGAAATCGCGGCGGACCTGGAACGCCCACACATCCTTCAGTATAACCACTCGCATGGAAAGAAACTTGTCGAGAATATTCTGAGAGGACTGGAGCATTGCTTCGTATGTTTTTTGTGGGAACTTTCCCTTGAGGCGCGGCTCGTTTATAGCATGACCCAAAAGTCCATGAAGTTCCACAAGACTGACTTGCAGATCCAACTCCACCTTTTGAAATTGCGCTGTACGAATCTTGTTTCTAGCGATTAGAGCGCCGATCTCTTCCTTTGTGGGGTCGCTGCCGGCATATTGGACGTTGAACACTTGCTCGATCAGCATTTCGTAGTTGGTCTTGTCGGTTTCCGAATATTCAGACACAAGTTGCTTGTAAAGCCACGATAATTTGAGCAGCAAATCAGATAAACCTTTTCGTAGCTCTTTACGCGCTTCATACGGCCAGATATAAGTCGTTACAATGAGTCCTATGGTGCAGGTTACTTAGTTCAAACCAGTCTCAGTCACTAGGCTGCAGCCGCTTATAAAATTACCAATAATAACACCAGCCGAGACTGCAGCGCATCGCATCCATGCCAATTCAAAAATATCCACTGTATTATCGGCTCGATGGTTGAATTTGTGAAGCACGACCAAACTGTAAGTCAAAAGCGCGTACATGCCGAACCGACCGTGCTTATGATAAAGCATCATCCAGAAACAGGGAATGGTAAATAGCCATGTAAAGGTGAAAAGCACCCATCGATTTGCTGGGAATAAACTGTATACGATATAACCCATAATCGCCCCAGCGATCGTTGCAAAGACACGCAAAACTGCTGTTACGTTGGTGCCGCCCACGGTAGGTGCCATGCCTGCCATGACCTATGAATTTTCACCGGTACTGAGTTAGTAAACAGAAAGAAACCAAAAGTCAAATTCCATAGGTCGACTTACTGTGATAAGCGTCCATTCCATACGAAGCGAGATAAAATAAGGTTGAGTTGCCGGTATAAACGCGATAGAGGATACGGCGATGGCTGTCAACATAGATTTGGCCGCATACCGTACATTATGCTGTCGAAACCAAGAGAAAAAACTCCACAACTGCAATACAAACTTTCGCCAAGATGTGGTTGGAGCCGGTGTATGCAATGTATTGAGCGTATTGTTGTTGTTGGGAACATAGCCATTGAGCGGTTTGGATGCATCAGCCTTGCTTATACCATAATTACCTACGTGTAAGAACGTAAGCTTCATTGCCCGGATAGTAGAAAGTAGCAGTATTTAGCTTGACTAACCTGCGCCGGTAAAGATGGCATTGCACCATAGCCAGAAGCCACGTTTGTCTGATTTCATCGCCGGCTCAAACACGGATTGTACGGATTCAACCAGCACCATCAGTTCCTTTGCGAATTCAAGCAAGCAAAAAACAAAAAAGTACACCAAATACACATCATCTGCCGGGAACTGTGTCATGAGTTGAGAATGGAGTTCGCCCGGTAAATAACCTTTGGCATTTTGATACATTTTTCGACGAAACATTCTGGTAAGAGCATGGTGTTGCGATTCTTCGAAAAGGGCAATGGCCATCGCCAAGTTTTGCCGCAACAGGCTAAATGAAGGTGTTGTCGGCGTTGTTCGTCCTGAGAATCTGGCTTGAAGATGCAATATCGTTTGTTTGCAAGTATAAGCCAGTGATTTCATGGGAGGTTTCACTGTGCGTATAAACTGGCCAAGGGCGCTATGTTTTTCGCTATCATCCATTTTTGAAAAGTAATCACGGGAGGACCGATTCAGCGGTGATTTAGCGTTATCAGAAGGATGGAAAGCCGGGTTGTCGTCGTGCGTAGGAGAATCGGCTTGATCACAGCGTAGTTCTTGTTCCAACCGGCGACGTTGGTCATCTGCTTTCACGCTCCACACCTTGGTCACTTTGTGCATAGTTCGATGTTTCCGCTTGTTATCATTCAACAGCTCGAACTGAAGACCACAACTGCTTCGCAGACCTCCAACATGTTGCGCCAATCGTTGCAGGCTGTCAATAATTGTCTCGTATTCATGGCTGTGACGCCACATATCCAAGTGGAAAAACTCCTTCTTCGCATCTTGAAACGAGGTCTGAAGCGCCGTGAAACTGCTACAGTGGGCATTGATGGCATTTTCGAGACTTTTGTTTGCAGTAAAATCCGGTAGATCGGCATCCAACAAAAACGTTTTAGTCAACAATTTAAGAAGCACCCGGATTGACGTCAGTGTTTCATCGATCTCTATTCTGAAGCACCAGGAGTTATTCGCGTGCGTCATGCGATGTAACGGTGAAAAAATGTTACACGACGGATGCATAACTATACCTTAATTTATTCGTTGCCGTCATGGGCCACATAAAGAAACACACAGCAGCAGAGATGGTGGTGCCTAGAATAACGGTTTTAAAAGTTTCCTGAATGATGGATGGATCGAAATCGGTCCGATCGGCCGGTCCTTCGCGCACAATCACAGGAAAAATAATCATAAAAGCAATACCGCAAGCTGTAAATATTTTTTTTTCGTTAGTATAATAGGACGCGTTTTTATGCATAAAGGGATCCTGTTACCTGACGCAATACTCGGTTTAGCGTAACGTGCTTTGATGAACGAAACAAAGAATGTGCTAGAAGCCAACCAGAACCCCAGTGTCACGATGCACGAAGTCCAATACCGTTCTTGACTTCGCAAATAGATCGCATGCAACATGCTCAGTGTGGAAAACAGCATAGCCGCCGCCGTAAAGCTGAGAGCAAAGGCAACGGCTTCGATCATGTCGCCTACGGATTTCGATGGATTGAAAAAAAGAGTGACAGTGGCAACAACGTGGCTCGAAATGTTCGGTCCACCAATCAGATCATTCAGAAAGGGAGCGAATGTGAAGAGGGAGCTAAGCATGAAGGCCGTGCTGCATTTCAGGACCATCTTTTGCTTGTAGGACAATTGCCATTTCTGGAACCATTGTTTGATTTTGACAATTCCGTGTCTTCGTTGGCGGTTCCGACGCGGAGGCTTGGAGTGATTACTGTGGATGATGGGAGTAGAGGCATGGTCGGAATCGGAATCGGATTGGAGTCTGTCTGATAAGAGAGCTGTGGTTTCCCCAATCGTGCTTTTAGCCACAAGTGGAATTAAAAGAAAGAAAGTATACTTTCAGTTATACAAAGCATTATATCCGAAAAAATGAAACTCACTGTGCCTCGTTTTGTAATAGTGCCTTTGGTCGTGCCACCTTGGAAGCGGACCATATTTCGTCTTCCCCTTCCATTAGTCTGTCGCCTTTTGTCACAAAACCGCAAAAGTTGTCGAATCGCAACGTAGGTATGGTGGTGAGTGACACTGATCGCTTTTGTCTCGTCCCGTCATCCAGCACCACTTCATATTCACTGAATGTGTCCAAGTAAGAACTCTGCGATCGGGAAAGCTCCTCCAAAGATCCATAGTAACACAGCGGGGTTCTTATTACTTCTTCATTCGGTGTGCATGTAGAATGACTTTTGTCACTAGACCATGGTATCCGTAGATTCTGGCTGCTGGTGTCTGCAGCGGCAGAATAGTAAGATTGAAATGAGTTGATGCTACTACTGATGGGTATATCCTGCTGATCCAATGAATAACGGGATGGAACAGGCACCATCAGCGGTTTATTTATATGGTAATCGATGCTGTTGATGGGTACACGATGCGGTGAAGGGGTATCATAATAGGAATCGGATGAGGCGGTTCGACTGCGATTTGCAGTGGTCATTTTTTTATGGGTATGAGTATGAGTATGCGGATGAGATTGCGGAGGTTGCGTTGAAAAGCACACCAAAACAGTGCACGTCGACTGACAGAAGCCTTGGCAAGGAAGAATTAATAAAAAAAAAAAAGAAAGAAAAGACAAAGATGCAGAGAAAAAATTAAAAAAGGAATGTCAAAGGAGACCAAAAAAAATAATCGTTTGAGGATCCAAAAAATTACTGTGCTGGTTGCTATCAGCATCGGAGTTTGTGTGGAACCAGAGTGCAGAACGGGAGTTACGTTGTTGTAAGGCAGGAACAAGCCATTTATGGTAAATTCTCATCCTTTTTTGGTGAACAAGGAGTTTATTGAAACATCAGTTTGGGGGATATCGTGGTTAAATAGACGGTCTCATCAAGGGAAAATAGCCTCGTCTCCATAGATCTTGGCGTACTTTCCGAGAGCCCAAATAGTAAAGGAAAATTTGTAGTTGGGATACGAAATCATGCCTATGCAAGATGAAAAAAAGAGAAAGTGAGTAGGATGCTGACACGGTCACCCTCAAAGCACTCTATTTGTTGTACTTACAATTTTTGTTAAATACACCTTCTATGCTTTCTTGTAACCATTCACCCGTGTTCTGTTGCCTTTGCATGATCAGCTGGATACCGCGACGGATGGGTTCCCTGTGTGGGTATTTTGCATCCATAAGAGACATTACAGCGAAAGCTGTATTGACGACCTGGGACTTGGGATTATGGCAGTACACTTTGGTTTCGCAAGACTTGTATGTTTCACCCCAACCGCCGTCAGCTTGTTGTTTCGAAATAAGGAAATCACATCCCTTACGTGCGTATTCACTAAAAAAATGAAAGGGTCAACATCGATAAACAACTCGGCTGTTGTCGCTCCTCTCTTTGTTTCCTCTTACCTATTTTCGTAATATTCGCCAACACTTGCCAAACTTTGTAGCGCAAACATAGCGGCATAAGTGAAGCAAATAGCCCAGGAACCGTACCAGGACCCATCCTCTTGCTGAGCCTTTTTGATATACGACAAGGCGCGACTTGCGGTGGCATCGATTTCACTTCTGCGATAGTCGGGATCCAATTTTCGAAAAGTCGATAATGCAATAAGCACGGCGGTGGTGCATTCGGGATAACTGTATTCTGTCATAATGTTGCCAAACACTTCGGCTGGATTCAAGAGTTCTAACCAATGAGGACCACGGATCGGTTCATAAGACGCAAATCCATTATCTGCATTTTGCATGGTCAGCAGCACATCCACCGCATCATGCAGTCGATCCATCGTAATCAGTTGAGGAATGCCTGACGTTTGCTGCAAAAGAATGGTGGCCTTCAATCCTTCAGCTGTACAATCCGACACCGTATAGCCTTGGTCGCGTGTACTAAACGGCCAAGCTCCCTTGGATACTTGTCGATAACATTTTTCATGTTCGGGCACGTTGCGACGAATCTATGATAGAAAAAAAAATGGACCTTGATAAGTACTATTTTTTTTTTTTTTTGTAAACGGAATCGGTCATGCCTACCTGAGTCAGATCAATGAATTCCAGAGTCTTGATCATATTCTCGCGATAGCGTTCATCGGTGGCCAGTTGGGATTCCACACAAGCCTGTGCGATGAAAGTGGCATCCCACAGCTGACTTCCGTTGGTACCGTTCATCATCATGCCTTCAGGGCCCATCCACATAAAGTCCAAATTACGTCGCACATGCTCCCTGAACTCTCTGGAGTCCTTGCCATAATGGTCATAGACAACAAGCCAGTTCATCACCTTGTTAACGGGACCAATGTCCAAGAAGAAAGTGTTTTCATCTTCCATGCGGATTTGTTCAACCGTAAGATTCAATGCGTAATCGCGTAATTTGTTGATTTTTCCAGGAATCATTTCGTAATACGTGAGCATTTCTAAAGAGAGAGATGTTGGATTTTTTCAGTGTGTTTTCCTGGGATCATTAGATGCGATAAGAAATATACCATTAAGAACGTCCATAATTTTGCTGTGAGGCATGTATAGATCGGCTTCGCAAATATTGTTACGTTGTTGATTCCAGTTGATCTGATCATATGGCTGAACATATAATTCTTCTCGAAGTGATTGGGTAAAGGTGGTTAATGGTGCGCTTAAGCGACGTGCGTAGACATAGCCCATTGGAAGGTAGACTAAGCGGGTGTGAACCCACCAGTTACCGGGGCAGAATGGAAGGACCTTGGGGAGTGCCCTGTGGGGTAATTATGTCATTAGCCAAAAAGAATTACAAGTTATAAACTCAGTTGATCATACCATAACTCTGGTGGAACGGGGTTCATGCCCTTCCAATCGTATACACCAAGAGCCGCGAGCCAGAATTTGCCCCAAGAGGGTGCACCGGTGGCACCACCTAATAATTTATGCATCAATAAACCGACGAACAATGGTTGATTCA
The DNA here is from genome assembly GCF_025331425.1 of Radiomyces spectabilis. NCBI lineage: Eukaryota > Fungi > Mucoromycota > Mucoromycetes > Mucorales > Radiomycetaceae > Radiomyces > Radiomyces spectabilis. Next base: position 372,981 of record NW_026251930.1, read on the forward strand.
AATTCCTACAACTCACCTAATTTGTGCAGCGTGGTTCGTGCTTTGACCATGGCTGGATGGTCTGGGCCAAGGCCAAGGATACGCAGGACAACATAGTTGAGCGCCGTGCCGAATACTGTAGAAATGCCTTCAATGTGAATACCCCAGCCGCCATCTTCGGGATGAGCTCGATTCAACAGATAGCGAATAATTTCGCGACGCATAGGATCTGGCACCGGCGTGCCCGTGATGTAATAAGTGATGATCAAACCCGGAATTAAAAACCTAAATAACAGTACGTTAAAGAGTGTACGTCGCACTATTGTCGAATGTGTACCCACATTGGGCCACCGTATTCCCCGCCCCAGTGACCATCTTCGGTCTGCAATTGCCGATAGAACTCGAATCCGTTCCGTGCAGCTTCCAAAGGAGTCTTTGCATCGGGCAACACTGGCGCATTCTATTAAAGCATTTATAAGATTTTAGTGTAGATCAAAGTGGTGGATCGTTCGATTTTTACAATAGGAAGGCCGAGATGGTATTTATCCCACACGGTTTGAGGCCACTGTTTGCATTCTTCGTCTGTTTCCAGATAATGCCAGGTCTGAGCACCTTCTTCGACGCGCAATCGCCATCGAGTCAAGTCGGTGAACTCGGGAGTGGTGCTTGCGGACAGCTTAGCCGAAGGATACTGTTCCTCTACCAGTGTCATGTCTCAAGGTGGAAAAAGAATCGCGGTGTGCCACACCGATAACTCAAATGGCAGAAATAAGTCAATTCAGCTCCTTCTTTTTAATTCCCGCTCGCAGTGCACACAGGCCCACGTGAAACTTCATCTTTCCAAACTTTCCGCACATATCTCTCAAATGCATAGATGGAATAACCCAAAGCGAAGTGTAGAGGCTCAGTCAGTCGAAGCGAAGCGAGACAAGAGGTAGTTAGTCCGAGATAAATAAACTTGTTTACTAAAATTAATTTATCAGATTTGCACATATGAGCACTCTCCATGGAGGAGAATAACAGCCATGGGTCGCACACACACGACTTTCATAAGGCTCTTTAACTGATTAAGAGAATGAGATACTAAGTATTAACAGTGCCAATCGGAACCTACGCCAAACAATAAGCAGTCTACTGCATTTGTTCGTTGACCGACTGAAGAATTGGGACGAACTAAAACCTTTTGCACTTGTTGCCTGTAGGATTAAAACCATTCGCCCACGATGGACCAATGCTTGCAGGGTGATCACTGTCGGCCAGGATGGATCCTGTAACAGCGTTTCAAGTGATTACCCGGCAGAGCATCAGATCGACGGTTACATTTGTACTACGCATGAAAAGAGTCAATGCCAGATAAATAGTAGATTGTATGAGCTTCTGTAAAAATGGTACTCATTAAATTACATACCTGTAGAACCAGTGACTTTACTTGCTGCTGGTATATCACAAGCGATCATCAGGGAAGCTGCACGAATTGGCCCATCCCCGAGAGCGACACCAGTGTAAAGCGAATTTGGTTCGTCAACGAGGTCGCAAATTGTGGTTCCCTTTCAATGAATTTTCTGCTCCGTTGACAGCTCTCATTCCCTGAGCGTTCGCGAGGATATAGGAGCCGTGCTTCAAAGGTGCGATGATCGTGAACACCTGGGGTTGGTACTTCGTATCCAATTTGCCCTTTCCTAAGTTGGTTCACACGCAGAACCTTGTCTCCAACTCCATTGATAACGTCACCTAAGTTGACAACACTTTCGCCTTTATCATCCTCCATTTCAGCATAGGAAATGGTGTTCTCCAAAGCGCGTTCTACAGCGTTACACGCTTAAGCAATGACCAAGGTTATTATAACTTTTATTTTGCAGTACCTTGAACACGAAGGCAAGTGAGAGGTGCGTAGCTCGCCTGATTGCTTGTGTGTCTTTTGCTGGTGGCGCAGTTCACCAGAAGGCAACTGTTCAACATTTTTTAAATCATTTTTCATGCAATTCAAAAATTCGCATTTTCCGGGAATACTGAATCGTGGCACAGTCAATTCATGCTTTTTTTCTTTTTATCAAGCAATAATGTAACTCATGAAAAATACAAAATTACAAGAGAAGTAAAACTGCTCCCTTTTCGTCATTTTCGTTCGAGACCGGCCCTCATCATGGACTCCCGATTCTCCATTATCTGAAGTTCTTTTTGCATCATTGCTATTACGCGTCGCTTTTTTGCTATCCTTTTTCGGAGTGCGCTAAGGTGTATTCTTTGCATTTTCCTAAAGTGAGATATGAGACTCTTGCCTAGAACTTATTGTGTTAATTACTTACACTGTCTTTGCTTTATCGTAATTATTAGGGCGCTGATCATTGGTGGTTGAGTTGGTCCCGGGAGTGTCCATTATATAAATCTTCGTGTAATAAAGAGGAAAGAACAATTTTCTCATCTTTTAAATATGATGTTGTCAAAATGTGGCAGACAGATTCCTAAGGGCTGTTGATCGTGATTTCGTGATCCCATTGAAGAACATAGAGTTTGGCATAAATGCAGTCCCGATTCTTCTGCTGAAGAGTGTATGATATTCTGAATCCTTCATTTTCATGCAGCTACAGATATCATACTGCTGTAAATTAGTTGCAAAATCTTGGTAAACAAAGATAACACTTCTGCTGGTACGCCTGCAAGCATTCTGATACGTTGCTTCTGAACTAAAGTGGCACCCAAACTATAGATTGATTTTTAATCAAAAGCTTTAGACCATGCATAGTTGTCACATCGGTTTTCCTTATCCAGGGCCAAAATCTTTCCATCCTTCCATTCTGGAAAAGCGCAATTTCCCCAAATAAGTTTATTTCAAAGCCAGACAGACTTTATCTTTCACTGCTGCCAGCTTTTTCATGGAGCAAGAAGATACCCTTTTGTGCTTACCCGTGGAACTCATCAGTAAGATTACTGATCTGTTATCATTTTCAGACCTTTGGTATTTGGCCACGTGTTCCAAACGGTCACGACTGTTAGCGTACAAAACTATCCGCCGGAAATATGATATCGAGCTTCTACGCCCAGCTATCATCAACCCATTAGCCAACTTGGTCCATGCTGCAGTGGCATTTGCCTCACGTCACGGTGTACACGACACGCACATCAGCGCTTCCGTCGTTCAATCGGTCGCCAATCATCTAGCCGAACACATCGCATGCCGCACGCCATCGGACGACGCTGAAGAACCCGGTCTAGACTTCATACTCGATAAAGCATTAGCCATCCTCGTCCATCACATATTCACCGATAAACGAGACGTAGTCTTGAACGTTGAAGAAGAAGTCATGGATTTCAGCGTTTCGCCAGGCGATGGCAAAGATACTTCTGGCATGCTAATCGTCGATCTTTTGCAAGCCCTTCACATGACCCTGACGGCTCTATTCACCGACCCGGCGCCCTTGTACCATCGCCTCCTCATGCGCCATATTCAACATGAATTTCAACTTTTACGAAGGCGTCACCACGCTCAGACGGGTCTGCTTTGTCTGAAAGACCCTGAACGTCGCGATTTCAAAATCCTGATCAAATTCATATGCGCTCTTTTACGAAGTGATCTGATTACCGCACAAGATATGAATTCCTTGGCTTCGGATTACATCGTTTTCTTTTTCATCACAGAACCTTCCGATTTTCTTCCGCAGGACAGGCAACAACTTACTTCTCTCGATAAGAACAACGGGTCTCTTTTGTGGCTTCAGGAAGTTCAGTTTCGACAAACGGTTTTGCTGGAGCTTCTGAGAACAATCATCTCTCACCGTCGTCACCAACTTGGACGGGCCGATGTACGTCCTTTGGAAGAAATGCTACAGTATACATTTATGCTTTTTTTCCATGCCGTCGGTACCCAGCAACCGGAACCCTGATTGACTCCTTTTTATCCAACTGACCGCTCGGCCACACACTCTCATTTTTATACTCAACTTAATGCATCTCATCACCAGTAAAAAACGATTCTCCCGCATGACAATAATCCCATCAGCATCACTCGTTCACTGCATCTTCCTGAATAATCACATACTTATCAAAAGAATTTGTATCATTTTCCTATCAGACCATCTTTATTGACGCAATAAATGGCTGTCCAAAAAGACGAAAAATGAATGAAGAAAAAAAAAGTCGTAGAACTGCAGAGCCTAGAACATATCATGATCTCTCTCACTGACAACAGAATCAACGTGATCTCCCCAAGCTCATATGCGCAGGTACTGTGAAGCTCACATCAGCATGTTGCCCGGATTGTTTGTTGTCTATCAGCGGCGGTATTTGCATGGCGACAGCAACCGGCTTTAATCATACAATTCTGTTGAACTGCAGACGATCTGCCAACCATAAAGTCAATCCATGTTTCGCTTCGAGTGGGCCGCGAGTCAGTCATCAATCGATGCATGTGCTCATACGGTCCGATTTCTGTGCTAAAAAGACCTTTATTAGATCTTCTGGACACAGTGGCACTCAAACAGTGACATGACTCGCAGGCAACCAAAAACAATAACCAAATATGGCGAATGTCATCTGTTGTTTCCACGTTTCCAAAAATGGTAATCCACGATGAAAACGATAATTGAACACCAGCGATATAAAAATTATGCCGCGTTTTACACACCCACAGCTCACCTATTTCTCTCCTCCACATTTTCTTCTTCTTTTTAATGTACGGAAACTATAGAAAGGAGCTGGAGAATGCTCGTGCCGCAGGTAATGGTGGACAGCAGAATCTTGGCATATGGCGACACTCGCCTTCCCGATCCACTTCCCCAGTTCCCGGAGACCGTCGATCTCCCAGCCCGTTGCATGGATCGGTCTCGTCCAATTCTTCTTCACTCTCCAATGAATCCGCCCGCAATCATAAACTCTCTCGCCGCCCTATCCCAGGAAAGGTAGCAGCCTTACAGCAACATCATCAATGGTTAATGCAACAACAACAACAGCAACAGCAGCGCAGTGTATCCCCAAAGCCGTCAGTCTCGGCCAACCGTCGCAGTGCAGATATGCTTCCATCCTCTCCGGTCAAGTCGCGAGTCATTGTCCTTCAAGGAAATGAGCCTAGTCGTTCTGGTTCCAGGGATGAAAGGGATGAAAGGGATGAAGAGCATTCGGATATCAGAAATGAAGACGACGCAGTAGAAGATGAGGACGTTCATGGCCGCCGCGTAATCTCTGATACAGCATCGGCTGTTGCCTCGATTGTATCAAATGCCCGTTCAGACCGCAGTTTCCTTTCTGGAATTTCGACCACTTCATCAAGCCCATCAGCCAGCTATGCACCCACGTCCGGATCGCAAGAATTCAGGGTATGTTAATGATAAAGATCGCTATGCCGGTGATTAACTTTTTAATGTTTGGGATTCATGGCACCCTAGGTGGCAAGAGAAGGCTGGCTCTATAAAAAGAATAGTCTGATGGTAAGTGACACAAAGGGGAACTGCTGCTGGATGGAATTCGTTAACTTACAATGTTCCGTGTTAGCAATGGCGTCCTGTGTACGCTGTGGCCAAACATGGCAATGCCATCAAACCGAGTGGACTTTATCTTTATAAAGATGACAAGGTGTGTTCATCCCAGTTATACAAGCTTAAAGGACCAACCCTTGCTTACAATATTGTATCTAGTTTTCCAGCCATATTCACACGTACGACATGAGTGAAGCCGTAGAGGTCGAACCGCGAGCGCAAGAATACAAGGCAGGAGTGAAATGGGAGCTACGTATTCTCGTCAAACGTGAAGACATAATCCTTGCTACCGATGATCTTCAATCACGCAAAGAATGGATCGATGCCCTTACTTCTATCATGGGTAAGGTATCGATCGCTACCCATACCGAGCTTCAAACCAGGATGTACGGTGCAGAGCAACACAACCGAGATCTGCAGTCAACCAATGAGAACCTTCGAACAGAAAACCAATCGTTGCGTGACCAGTTGATTGCCCTGGAAGAATCCATATCGAAAAAGGAAGCGCACATCCATGACGAGTGCTTGGCGCGGGAAGAAGATTTGGTAACAGAGCTTGACCATATGCGTCAGACAATGGATACCCGTTGTGACTTGCTAGAACGCGAAATGTCGGCTTGGCAATCCAAGGCGCAAGAACTTGAGGACATCAAGGTGGATAAACAAGACCAAATTACATCGCTGGAACTGGAAATTCGGAAATGGAAGGCAAGGGTAGAAGAACTGGAGGATATGAATGCAGATTTTCATCGAAAAGAAAGCCGGTCCAAAGCAGAGAGCTACTATAATGGTCCGTCAGGTTATTCACGATACAAGTCTACTTCAAACGACAGCAATTCTATTACAGATGCCGTAACGGATATGAAGTACAATTTGCAATCGCTGCGTGATCTCATCAAATCGTCCGGTGAAAACCAGCCATTGTTACAAAGCCATGTTCTTGATATCAAGGCAGGCGTCAACAAGTTGTGTGAATCACTCGAAGAGGCTCGCACTGGCTGGTCAGATTTGCAAGCTGACATTATCAAGTTTGTCGAAGCTGAAAACGAGCATGGCACGATGAAAGACAATCGACAAGCGCAGGCCCTTGAACAACTCAAACAAGACTTTGATGATTTACGTGAAGAACTCGTAGGTGGTAGTGATACCAGCGCTGACGAAGGTTCAGTGGGTACATCGGAAGGATCCGTTGATGACAACCAGGAGAGCGTAAGAAGCGAAAAGTCCATTGGCAAGGAGCGATTATCGTTATCAAGCAAGTTTGATGTCTTGACGCAAATGGTGGAGATGCTTCAACTTTCTCAAAATCGACTTTTGACAATGTATACCGAAAAGGACGAAACAGAGAACTCGAGCGAACAAGGAATGGAATCGGTGGCATCGATGGTCAAGGATATTCAAGAAAAGATCGATGTAATGCAAAGCTCCACGTCAGAGGACAAGGAAACTAGCATGCATCACCAGCAGCAGGAACTGAGCTCTTCTCTTGAAGATCTGCGGTCCGAAGTCAGCATGATGTTGATGAAGCTGGATGAATTACGCGAAGCTAAAGAGGATAGCCTCCAATCCCAAGATATTACGGAAAGTATTCGAGTGTATATGGACGATTTCAAGCAAAATCAGCAGCAAGGTCGCGAAGAGTACGAACGCAGTCTAAAGGTGCTCGGGCAATTATTCCAACATGTTATCAGCCAAATTAAAGAAAGTTCGATTCCTGACCTGCCTGCTCTTTCAGAACAATTGGAGACCACGGTTGAGCGGCTCATGGTTGCCGAGGAACGGTTAACGCGCATGGGGCTGAAACCAAGCAACCATCGGGACAGCGGTATCGCAAATGAAGACGACGGCCAGGATCTCATGGAATTCCGCAACCTTGAACGCAGTAAATCCGATGCCATTGATCTCGATGACATTCGCACGTTGGTGGTATCTACTCGCGCCTTTATGGAACGAAGTTTACGGATCCTCGATCGCTTTGGGGGAAGCAATGCCGGTATGGAAGAAACGGTGCGTCGAGCGGTGAAGAGTGCTTTCAACAGCCATCTTAATGTCGACTGGCAAGAACCCGGCAAGAACAAACATGACAATACCGAGGAGAAGTTGAAACGTTACGAAGAGAACGCGCGTGAATATATCGACAAGTCCATGACCGGCATGCGAGAACATCTGGAAGAGTACACGGGCGTGCTGTATAAGATGATTGAGGATTTGATTCTGCGGGCCGTCGATCATCTGCAGAGTCGCGATACACCCAGCAACCTGAAAGACGGCCAAGCGGGATCCGACGGTACTGATCGTTTAATTGAACTTCACAGCAAGCTGTCAGGCGCAAAGCAAGCATTGGAAATGGACATTGAACGTTTGCAGGAAGAGCGCAGTACATTGCAAAGCGATGTAGACGGCTTGAAGTACGATTCCGGGAAACTGAAGCAAGAACTGGACGAGAAACGTAAACAACTTCATGAACTCCATGTGGAATACGATAGAGTATCGAAGGAAATGCAACGATCGCGTGAAGATACTGTGGTGAATTTGACCAGAGATATGGAACCGCTGATACGTCAGATCGCCAAGCTGAAACAGATGGCTTCGCTGGGCCACGATCTAATCGACGATAATAACAGTACATCTGGATTCGTTGATGTTCCATCTTCAAGGGTAAGCTTATATAGACTGGTGTGAAACGGCAAGAATACTCACTTATCTATTGTATAGCCACGAGGTCGTAGTCCATCCCCACAACCGCCTCCCCGAACCCAGCATACCAAGACCGACAATAACGGCTTTTTCAAATCGAGCCATGATACCCCGAGCAGCTTGGCAGATCGAAGCTGGAATACCCCTCGGAACTCATACTTTGACGCCTCCAAATCAAGACCGCTTCCTGAGCAACCAAAGTCAACCTTAAGCGGAGGCCGTCCGCGGATAGGTACACCACTGGTCGGACTCACTGGGCATAAAGAATGAGCAGAAATTTTTATTCAAAATTGTACATTTACATGATGGTTACTTTATAGCTAATGGACGCCTTATATATAAATTTTACTTGCTACTACAAGTGTAAAGAGAATGATCGATATATGACAATGGTATGAAGTTGCTATGTACTAAGATGACCCTGAACCTCTTTTCACGGCCCGGACAGTTACACGCCGGTAATAAATGAATGCCCCATGAAAAAAAATGTCAATGACTTGAGTCCCTTGTGGATGATATGCGAAAATGTTGGCTGATCAGAGGTTTATAAAGTCGTCGAGAGTCTTGTAAAAGTGTAGATGCTTGTTGATCAGCACTGTACACACCGATTCGTCTAATTTCTCGGATGAAAACGATTGTCTCTATAACAACAAAGAGAGACGCGTGAGATCAAAAGGGTCAACTTGAGTGGAGATTCAACCTACCAGAATGTATTGACAGCTTTGGTAAATTTGGTGAAGCAAGAGTTTGGTATCTTCGCTGCGTTTATCATGACCCAAGTCGAGCAACTTAGCCCAGATCATGGCCTTCAAACGCTATTGAGAACGTTAGAAATCGCAATTCACCTCAAATGCCAAGACATTTTTACCGTCTTATTTTCTTTTGTTGTATCTGCGGTAGATGCCGATTTATCCGGTGCAGCAAGCATTTGAGGTTCTGCCTCTATCCGTTTTTGAGGCGGTAGAATATTCTCTATTGGTAAGAGGTCGTCGCGGGGTGGGTTTTTCTTCTTCGGTAAAAGTCGCTTCCGTTTATTGAAGACATCCAAATCCCGTGCAGGCTCGCTTGTTTCTGCTCGCTGTTTATCCAATGCACGCAGTTGGCTCATCACAAATTCTCCATAATCTCGCTTTCCAAGATCCCCTTTTTTGGCTGTAAAGAGTGAAGGCCGCAATGATTGGATCATTTTCAGCTCGGGGCAGTCCTGTGCGTCAAGAATTTGGCAGCGTAACTGTCTCTCGATCAAATATCGGTTGCCTCCAGCAGTGGAGTCATTGCTACTAAGAGATAGCGCGCTTCGCAGACCATGCAGATATATTTCAATGCACGATGTTTCAACATTCCGACGACCATAAAGCAGGGCATAGTTTTTGTCATGACAATCCACTAATGGAACTCTGTAAGCTGAGATCGAATTACCGCTGGCTGTTTCCATGAAACGCACCTGAGGGAACCGGCGTTGAAGGATCCGCATGTTTATCTTGATGCGGAAGAATCTCTAGTTGCAAAATAAGGGCAAGTTCAGTTTGTTCGGACCAGGGGCTCTACGTGTCAAGCCATCAGCAATCATGTATATAGAAAAACCAAGGTCAAATTGCATTACTTTGGTCGCAAACACGTGATTTAAAAATTCGCCAGAGGATTTTGATGCATCAGGAGTGAAGCTGCAGGAAGGGAAAGCGAAATAACAATCAGGCATATTGTCTGTTGATGAACCAATTTGGTGAACGTACACTTGCATCTCTTTTGATGTCAGCATGTAGGTCTTGATGGAGCTGAGGCGAATCATGGTGACGAGACGAAATGTGGCGTCGGTCAATCGTGAACAACGAAGCTGTTCCTCCTTCGTGACAGGTGCAGCAAGGATATCTTTTTTTTTTACGAGTCGTTTAATAGAGAGTCATCAATGGTTATGCTGTAATAATGCCGTACCAGGTAGCTGATCTTGTCCTTTCCACTTGATATCTAGAAGGAACATTCTTAGTACGTAGTGAAGGACATGCGAGAGCGAAATGACAAACACGATACCTCTATTTAGTAATAAAGGTCCTTTGAGGACCATATTGGTATCAAACAAGCTCATAGCTCGGTATCATGAAAGCGCGCTGAACACGAAAATGAAGCAGTAAAATTTCGGTAGCCAGCAATGGTGGTCTATTTCATCCGCTGCCGGGACTTTCAAAAGTCACAGTCAAGAAGAATTTCGGATGCCCTTGTCCAAATCCAAATCATGCATTTTCAGACCTCGCATCAGTGTTGGATGGACTGGTTTCAACCTGATTATAATCACTAACATATTTGCGGCATCTAGATTTATTTGCATGTAGACTTAAACTAGAATAGCTTTTATAAAAGTGGTTCACATTATGACGGATCAAGCGAAGCGAACACAGAAAAAAAGGTAACCGGGTACTCAGCAAAGCAATATGAATATGGAAATAGATTTTATAGGATTGTTCTACTTTCTTCATTAATCGTCTTTAGTATGAAGATATCAAAAGAACGTGGAGGCGAACTAGTAAACACAAGGTATTATAATCCACCGTTTCCTTGGAAATGTGGTGGTATAAAGTGGACCAAATGTACGGCAATACCATCTCTGTGTCTCACTAGCTGTGACGGAGAGATTCAGCGTTGTCCATATCAAACCACATAATAGTACTCGATTGCGAAAGCGATACAAGATGCACAAGGATGCATAAATCAAGATATCACAGAAATAATGGGGCGTTACGATCCGTTCGAACCAATCGCCTCGAGGGATACTGTAAGTGGTATTCGTCTTCTTGGTCCTGAGAGAAGCCAAGATGGCATGGCAACGATATTGATGAAGCGATGCATAAATGAAAAGCGTGACAGATATCAATGCATAAATGTAATGAAATGAACGCAAAGCTGGGCTAGATTCTATGAAATGTAAAGCAAACAAACCGGATTTAATACAAACTATAACGAAAGAGTAAGTCCATCTTTCATTACCTGGCCAGACGCCAAAAGAAACAGCTCCTTCAAGCCAGGTACCGAATACCATAGCACCGTAAAAACCGATACCCACTAAATAATGGGAGACATGCATGCGGGCTGTAGGAGATAGCTTTTCAATATAGAAGGATTCGTAGACGCGTCGAGCCAAGTGGATTGTCATGAGTGTGGTCCCCAAGTAACTTTCCGTCAGGGACAATGTGTCTCCCCAGTAAGGGTTGTCCCAATGACGGAGAAATGTTAGCAGGAGACCGTACTTACGCCTAAGTGTTGCAGCTGTCAATTCAGCGGAGCAGATCAAGGCAAAAGCGAGCCCAACGATGTAGAAATGAGTAAACCAAGATTTCGGTACGGTCCAGCTAGCTACCACGCGACTCAACGAGGAAGTGGGACGATCAGCTACACTTTGAAGTTTCCCATGAGCGAGTACGGACGAACGAAGATCAGGAACATACTTTGCCAGCACACAAAGGGCCGACAGTGTGCACAGGCAAAAGCAGACAAAGACAATGAGGTACATGGCGGAGATTATACTGCGACATGCACAAACCTTTCTTTGAAAATTTTTCTTGTTTTTTATTGTCTCCAAGTGACGCTCTTGGTGATGTATACCAATAAAAAAGCTATAATGTTTTTCAATGGATTTCTCAAAACACCAGGCATTGAGTTGAATCCATGTTTTGCAAAAATCATACAAAGCTAAATATAGAAATTGAAGGGAAAGAGTGACCAGATGAATGAATTGTTGAGGGGTTGCAGAACAAAATAAAGGAAAAAAAAAAGAAACACGCACAAGAAAGAAGGAAGAAATTTCAGAAACGGGGTTAAGGAAAGGGACAGACATGGAGATAGATCTGAACATGTGTATTTTTCCCTAGTGTTTATGCTGTCGTTTCAATTTGATTGTGTTTTCAGTAATACACATGCAGTACACCGAATGAGATATTGATGGCGATACCCGCAGCAATACCTGGGAAGACGCGACCAAAGTTAGACATGTGACAAAAAAGAGAGGATTGGCCTTGTCATTTTGTAACTTACCCATCAAATGTCGCCGACTGAATACGGACTCTCGGAACCAAAAAAAGCAAATGATGCCTAGGAAAAAGCCCAGCATAAGACCCCATATCATCTCCTTATAGGTACCCTGAAGAGCTGGCCAATGAACAGTTAGACCCTTTTTCTTTTTTATATTATAGTTCTTAATTATCAGAGGAATCAAATCACTCACTTTCATCGGATAATGCGGTTTCGGAATGCTCCATCCATTGTTCTTCCAGATATTGGGCTTGATCCCGTGTATCTATTGCAAATCCACTTTGTATAAATTTCTAGACAGAGCAAAAAAAAAAAAAAACGAATGGAGTATTACTTTGTGTACGAAGCGTTCCTTGAAGTCGATGAAACTGTGTGCGGATCAATTGAATATCTTGATCGGAAAAGCCCGAGTCTCGTAAACGGTCAAATCCTCTGGACGATGTCAAAGCCGAAGTCTGTCACACCATAAATTCAGGCTGCGAATGAAAAAAAATAGGCTGATCAGTGGCTTTGCTTACCTTGGCTTTGACAGGAATTCTTTTCTCTGGCACATATTCGGATACTGAGCAATGAATATACACAGGCAGAGGTGACGTTTGCTGAACCTTGGCATCTTTGAGTCTGAATTTTCCAATATTGTGGTCGGACAAAGTGGTGTTGTCATGAAGGATTCGACCGTTATGAATCAAGCGAATATACTTATTTCGTATTACGGCGGACGACTGCTGAATCTAATTTTATGGAGTGAATATTGAGGTTTCACCTTTTTGGTTACTACGCGATTTTGTAACAAAGAGACATTGAAAGATGTGGCATTTTACCTTTTGCTTGATATCAGCTATTGTTTCATGAGGAGAAATACGCAATACCAAATCTTGCGTGTCAGACCATCGAACGTGGAGGTCTACTGCTTCATAATATTCAGTGGTGAATGTCATAATGAGAATAGGGAAAAAAACGAGTGGAAGAGAAGGCAAATGACAGACTACAACAATCAAAGGAAATAAAGAAAGGAAGGCGGGGAAAAGGATCAATCAAACGGGTGGAATAGGTTTGCCTAATACAGTTTTGCTGCGTTTACGAGGAAGAGAACCTGCATACGAGGGGAGTTGTTAAAAAGAGATGAAGTTATATCATATTTTTATAAGGGGGTTGCCCAAAATCCAAAACTGAGGGGGGCCGAGTTTTGGCGACCTACGATGTCCCATCCGCATCAGGTGTCTCTTTTTTTTTGGCCTTGCAACTTGCGTGGTCCCAAAACAGGAACCTTTTCTCACTGTACTTCAAAGTCCGCACTTGTTCTTGTAAATTGTATGTGCTGGGTTCCACAGTGAGAATCTGGCCTTCTCCAAAAACTTTACTCTTCAACATGCGGCTGGAGGAGATGATTGGTATGTGTTCGCCCGAGATTTTAGATCGCTGCAACTGAACGTCTTTTTAAACAGAGGATGCTTGCAATCCGGCACGATTTGAGTCGGATGCACGGCTCAATAAGGAAATCTGCGACAGAATCAATCAAAAGCAAGGAAGCCTGTAAGTTGTTGTTTGCAAAAAGAAAAAAAAAACAAAGCGTTTCCACACAGAACACCATTGGAATAAATAAATGACTAATGTGAGAAATTACAGACCTCGGATCGCCGCCATGAGAATCGTGCGTTTGGTGAACAGTAAACATGTCCATCAAGGCATGCTGGCTTTGACGGTAAGCGGCGATCTACTTCATTTCTACTATCTAGGAAACTGACACGACGAGCAGTTATTAGACATGTGCGTCAAACATTGCGGTTACCCATTCCACCTTCAAATAGCGACAAAGGAATTTTTAAATGCGCTGGTACGAAAGTTTCCTGAACGTCCTCCTACACGCACCCTTGTACCGGACACTCCCAACGGCTGGAATCACTTTGATATTGTCCCCAGTGCATCGCAGATGAATCCGATTATGGAACGAATTCTCTACATGATCAAACAATGGAAAGTGGCGCTGGCAGAATTATCACGTTATAAAGAGGATCTGGTGCATATCAAAGATATGTACCGCTTGTTACGATCCAAAGGTAGGCACAGCTGGCGCGATGATCGATTGCAATTCTAAAAGTAGTCGCTTCGTGCGTAGGATATCGATTTCCCGAACTTCGTGCATCTTCTGTCAATGAACTAACACCACCAGAGGTGAGATTTTTGGGAAAACGCACGTATGACATGATATAGAACGGTTGACTAATGGATCATTGACTTTGGCAGACGTTGAGAACACCGGAAGAGATTGAAGAGGAAGAAAGAGTGGCGCAGGCAGCCGTATGTATTAAATCGCTGCTGCAACAAGGGAAAGACAATCATGGACATAGTACTAATGACAGTTGATCGACGTTTACTATGCCAGAAATTACAAGAACTGATTCGACGAGGTAGACCACAGGATCTAGCAGAGGCCAATCATTTAATGAAAATCATGACCGGTTATGTAAGTATAAGGGTCGGAGGAAGACTTGTGCCTCGACGCATCAAAAAAGCTGATGGGTATTGGTGGTAGAATCAACAACAACAGCCAGATTACAAGGAAAAGTTCACGGGTGAACTGCGAAAGATTCGGAACAAAGCGCAACTTTTGTATGATATGCTTGAAAAGGTCAAACCAGGACAAAAAGTGGATGTCAATGACATGATGACCGTAAGTGTGAACGGAAGATTCTAATGTGTGTGTATGCCATTGGATTTTGCTCATATAAAACAATGGCAGGAGTTCAAATACACCTGCGAAACCACGCTTCCACGAATTGCTACTATGATCAAACAAGAAAACGATGTAGAGCGGTTAGGTAACTATTGGATACAAAGTTTATGGATATCATATGGTTTAACGATCTTCCTAGAGGATTTGCTGACGGTGAACGATATATTGCAAAACGTAATGGCAAAGTACTTTGATCTCAAAAAAGGCATTTACGATACGCATTACAGTGTTGATTCAAAGCCTACAAAGCCGCCAAAAGAAGATGCGCCAGCTCAAGCTATTAGTCTTATCGACTTGGATGATAACACATTGACATCGCCGGTCCAGGATCAATCACGGCAGAATGCATCTTCAGATATCAGCGTCTTTGATGAATTGAGCAACGTGTTTGAGCAGCAAGTACAAGTTACGACATCTTATTTTCCACCCGTATCGAAGAATGGTGATCTGATGCACAACAGCGGTACAAGTCCTCTACCCATGATGTCTCCTGTGTCTACTGTGGATAGCCCCGACTCCAACATGACTCAAACGACGCGCTACGGCAAAGAAGATGAGAAAAGTAAGTTGGAGCAATTGTTAATCAAAACAGATCATTTCTAATATAAATTGTGGTGCTAGTTATTTTATTGGATAAAAACGGACTTCAAATTGTACTGAAGGGGTCTGTGCAGGACTCCATCTATCGCTTAACAGCGTATTTCTCAAACCGATCTACGGTGCCTATGGAACGCATGGTCCTGCATATGGCAACACCAAAGGTAGTAACAGTAGAGCGACCGTCAATGAGTTTATTTTTCTGATGCCTAATGCAAAAATCCGTCATCTTCTAGTCCATGACACTGGCAATGGAAAATCCGTCGGCTCAAGTGATCCCATCAAAATCAGAAGCTGTTGTTACTCAAAATTTGACCTTGGAAAATCCTCAACGGTGTCCATTACGGCTCAAGTACAAAGTGACCTATGAACAATTTGGCGTGGAAATGGAACAATCCGGGATTTACGAGGAATCATAGAAAACAAGCAGCATTTTATACCACTCCGATGTTGTTGATCAGCATGGCCATTTAGTTTTCTCTTTTTTTTCTGTTTTTTTCCTCTGCATCCACCCGTTCCTCTTCACCTTGTACATTACCGTATCTAGTCAGATGAGTCTGTATAAGCACTGTTCATTCATGTATACTGCAATTATTCAATGATATCAGCAACAAAACAAGAGAAGGATGACCTTTTTTTTTTTTTTAAAAAAAAAAAAAAAAAGAAACCAAAGGGTTGCGCGCATCACTGGCGAACCCCACAGAAGAAATAATAAATGAACAGAAACATGTAATGCAGGACATCAAAAGATGAAAAATGATCGACAAAATATAAGAAAGAAGAAAAAGCAACAGAACATGGATAACTTTTTACGATATTCTGTTTTCTGAATGTGTTCGATACGAAAGATAACGTAATGGAAGTTCCCATGGCAGTAGATGCTCGTATCGCCACATAATATAATAGCTGCCTCTGAATATATCACATAACGCCATAGTTTCAAGGCTACACACAGAGCTGTGTAAGCACTTAAAAGAGAATGTCATCATTTTCGATCCATTGAACTTACTTTAGCTACAGGGGCATTTCTTGGTGTTGGGGGAGACGCCATAGCGCTTGATCTCCCACCTTGCGCGCCAGGTGCCAGTGACTGTTGCTGGATGGCGGCAGAGTTGGATCGACGGAAAGATGACATATTGGTTGGGTCAGTTGGTAATGTGCCTGATGGAGCAACGGCACGTGAGCTTGAGATCCCCGTAGTCGGGAGTCGTCTTTGCGACGCTCTCAGCATATCGTCTGGTCCTTCCTGCGGTGCCTGGGGCTGTTGAGGTTGGATTGGCGGTTGTTGCGGTTGCTGATGTTGCGGTTGCGGCGGGTGAAACTGTGGATCGCTTGATGATGGCACGTGCGGCGGTTGTCCATTCTAAGAACCCATCCATCAGTTTTTATCTAGTTAAACACACATTCTTTGCTGGAACTGTTGAAAAATATAAAGAGGACGTACCACTCTGTAAACCGTCCAGTCAAACACATAATCATACTGAAATCCTTCTCTGACGAACAAATCACGGAATAATTTACGAAGATAACTGTAATCGGGCTTGTCATCGAACCGTAATGAACGTGTGTAATTCAAAAATATGGCAAATTCACTGGGATGGCCGCGACATAGCAGTTCAGTCGGTGTTGTCATTTTCTTTTCCATGATTCGATCATATTTCTGTTTCTTGGTTGCTGCTTTCAATCCTTGCCAAGGCAGGGAGCCTCGACAAAAGTACATGAGAACATAGCCCAACGATTCCAAATCATCACGTCGCGATTGTTCTGTTTGAATAAGAATGGCAGTGCACGGGTTAAAATTCGTATGACATATTTGCCTCAAGTGGATGGTTCAAACGTACCGACGCCCAGATGTGTATTGATACTTGCATATCTTGCTGTGCCTGTCAAATTCTTATTCTCTCTGTAGGGAATATGAAGATGCGTTCGCGGATCACGATATTTTTTGGCAAGTCCAAAGTCGATCACATTGACCTGATTTCCTCGTTTGCCAATCCCCATCAAAAAGTTGTCAGGCTTAATGTCACGATGGATAAAGTTCTTGGAATGGATATATTCGATGCGGGAGAGCTGATAAATGAAAAAAAAATCGTGATTAGTAAACTCTTATAACCAAAAAAAAAAAAAAAAAAAAGTAGTAAATAATCCAGAATAGATACCATCTGATCTGCTAATAAGAGAACAGTTTTCAACGTGAATTTGCGGTTACAAAAATTGAACAGATCTTCGAGGGAAGCTATGTATATATATATAAGCAATGGTGAGTGTTCATGTTATCAGAAATATAACAACCCTTACTGCTTTTTCAGCGCTTTTTTTTTGTTTTTTCCTTGCTTGAACAGTGGAAAAAAAAAAACGAGAAAAAGAACAAGAAAAAGAAACGAAGTATAGCATGATACATACGTCCCAGAAGATCGATCACCATGGCATTGTAGTCGCATTCTGTGCCAAACCAACGTACGAATGGAATGCCGACACCACCTGACAGAGCCTTGTATACTTTTGATTCATACTCGAGTTGGGGATGTTTTGTCTTTACTGCCTCCAACTTGATAGCCACTTCTTCACCGGTAATAATATTTGTACCTAATTATGCAATGGATTAAGTATTCATGGGCATGATTGGAGAAGAAAAAAAACTGCGGAAAAGCCGGCATGTTAGAAACTTACCGAGGTAAATGTCTCCAAATGAACCACAACCGATTTTGCGACCAATGCGATATTTGTTTCCTACTCTCAAGTCCATAGCCATAACAATCTTATGCAACTGTCAATGAGAGAAAGTTTGATTATAAAAAATCTGGGGGTGCAGGCGGATTAGAAGCGGAAAGGAAAGAGTGGAAATGGAAGAAAAAGAGAAAGTGCGCGTTTGGGAAAAGAGTCCAGCCAACCGTTGTTTTTTTTTGTGAATTTCTCAGTCGCTCTTTTAAAAAGGGAATCACACGGCATTCGACTGGAAATCCCTTTTTCCATACCTAGCTGGAAAATTCAAAAAACCCCTTGTCTGCTGTCTGACATGCGTCATCCCAGCAAAAAATCGTCATTTAGTTCATTATCATACAAGATAATAAGAATAACCGAGAGGAAAAAGAAGAAAAAAAAAACCAGCCGGTCACTTCATTTGAGGACCCTTTTAAACAAGTTTGAATTTTGAGACACAAACAGAGCAAGAATTATTGATATGCAATTTTTTTAACGATTTGTAAAGCACATGATCTACACTAAGTTATCAGAACCTGTTAATTTTGCGCCTCTTTAGCCAGATAATGCCGTTTGTGCCAGTTGTGGTCAAACAGGCATCCTCGCCGTTCAAATAAAAATGTGAGTAGAGCTCTTTTTGAAGGAAGGTGGTTGATGATACGACTGGCGTCTTTGTACCATCATTTAATTTGGTATTTTTGTCAGTTATACTGTATATGTCCTTTGATTCTCTTCATTTTATAATAATCGAGTGGTCGGTGTTCATCTTTTTTTTTGTCCGGTTCACCATTTGGTTCAAAGGCAAGTCCAATTTCTTTTCCTTTGCTATGATGTAATGAACGTATACTAATTTAAAAAAATTTCAATGTCATATAATCCATGCCATGGCAAGCGATCAATTACTATCGAAAAATTCATAACAAAGGTAAAATATCTTGACGAAATTTGAATCAATCAAAGAGCTTACTAACTCATTTTTTTTTTAAAAAATACCCAACATACCCATACATCTTTCTAGATCGATCATAACCTGGGCGGGATGGAACTGAGGGGGTCAATCAGTGCTGCTTTGCGCGTGTTCAGAAACAAATCACGACGTAATGGATGCCATTAGGTTGTCATTAATATACCAAAATCTGTCAAGAGTTCTCGCTCAGGTTATGCCGTGTATGCGTTAGGCTTTTTGTCTGACGAAATTCGCTCAATGTAAGAGGGCGGCCTCCGGTGGCAGGCGGCATCCATTGCACAGCGAGTGTACAGCTTGTTATTGATATGTAAATCACCTCCCAATCCATCAACTGATAATAATATCCTATATTTTGTACTATTCAGTAACATGATGAAGCTGCTGCTGCTGCTGCAAAGCACATTCGATTGACCAACCGGCCTGCCAATTACTGTCACCAATAATGCTTTAGGATATCAGATGAAAACATGATAGTATACCGCCTTGTGTTTTTAATACAGTCTTGATTCAGCCTACCAAAACATGGTTATCAAAGATGTTGACAAGATTATGTATCACACGGAATTGAGGCCAAATACTGTGCACGAGTTTAATCGTTCAGGTCAAAAAAAGCTTTATTGCGTGGTCAGATGAAGATGATCTAACGCGTTTCGGAGCTTTTTTTCTCCGCTGGGACCAAGATGAGACTTGCTTTTTTAATTTTGATTTTCAGCGCCTAGTCATTATTGTGGAAATGCAGTTCCGGTCCAACTGATTCGCTCTTCTTCTCCTTTCAAATTCTACGTTTTATCAAAATGGACAAGGATGATCGTCTATCATCACTGACAGCTGCATTAAAACAGCATGCCGGCAACTCTATCCAATCGATTCGCGCTTACGCCTGTATTCTACGTCAATCCTTCGACGAATTCTGGCAATAGTTACGATCCTAAAACACATGGTTGCTGAGAAAACATATAACCGCTAACAATGGATATATATAGTCCCTTATTTAGACTGCTCGTCTATATCGTTGCAGTACTATCCTTTGCTCCAACTACGATATTCCTATCATACGCACTGTTCGTACTTTTTATAGCGACCTGCACATTTACCACGATGTGGATATTGACAGTATCCGCTTTTATTACCATTGGATGCGTTGTCCTGATACCTATATTAATGGCTGCCACATTTACGGCTGTAGGAGTGGTCGCTTGCTGTGGTGTTTGGGTTCGGCTAAGAAACTTTTATAAAGCCATGAAAGCGCCATCGGCTGACAATAAAGCATTGTAAACTTATTGGGACCAAAAAAAGTAAAGGAAAATTCCCAAAACAGCTTTCCTAAAGCGAGCCAATGACAATGCCAGCATACAATATTACGTGACTTGCTCAAATCAGAAAAAAAAAAAAAAAAAACTTCTCATTCTCCGGACCAAGCAGTGTGCCGGTCTGTATGCAATGCCAGCATTTGATATCAGATGGTAATACGAAATTTCTCGTGATCTGTTCTGTAAACAAAAACAAAAGGGAACCCAAAAGATTGTCAAAAAAAAAAAAAATAGCTGGTGGAAAAAGAGTAGTAGGAATGCTTTTACATCGTATCATACAGGAGAATCAACAAATGGCTTCCATTTCAGATTAAATGTTTATATGGATTTGTATGATATCGAAACACGCTTCATGAAGAAAGGAAATCATCTAGCAAAATCTGATTCCTTCTTGAGTTTCCTTTTAAAGATAAGAGTCTGCATCAAAAAGCGTACCATTCGTCTTGTTTGATTGCTCGAGGGAGGCAACAGTGGCGGTGAGGGTGAGATACCATCCAGGAGGCTTGTTAGTTAATTACAATAGACCATGTGGGTACGAAAAAAAAAGGATCCATACAGAACGAGTTGGAACATGCAATTACGATGCTATTTTAAGAAATTCTACGTATCATAGGTTATAGAATTTCATATAAACGAGGTGCAAAGGTAGGTAATAAGCTATATCATCATCATCATCATCTATTGTCGATCAGCGTAAATACGCAAAATCATCCGATTTTGTGAAAAGCCCCCCCAAACGTACGAAATGGAAAATAAACTAATATGGTAAAGTGCATTTTCCACAATGACCCGATCTACTTTGCTACAACGTGATAAAAAAAAAGAACAGAACTTCTTGATTATATGGAGGCAACAGTATGGTTTGCACTATTTTGGAAATGCATTTGCCATCTTGTTCAAACACTTCATCTTATCCCGTGTCATTGCGTCTTCCATCCTTTTAAATATCATACATTTACTTTTCTTCTTTTCTTCTTATCTTTGATTCTCACTACAGTATACAACTCGTTTCCTTACTTGCCTTGTTCAAACTTGCCTTTTTTTTTTTCATCCATTTCTCCACCTGATATTTTTGGGGAGGTTTTTTTTCTTTTTTATTCTTGTTTTTTTTTCTTTGTTTGCATCTGTTCATTGATACCGAGTTATGACTGACCATTCGTCAGTAAACTCAATCAATATTCAGCATTGTACCGATAAAACGCGTCTTTGTACGGGTTATCCTTATTGTTCGCATTGTGCTTCTGGTTTTCGGGAAAACAAGCCGTGGCGTATGGCCTTTGTAACCAATCGTTCCAATGATCAAGGCATCACCACGGGCAGAACCATTTTTACCTCCAAGAGTACTGGCACGAGCATGTCGACTGTAACTACCACGACATTTGCCGATATTCCACGTCGATTGAGTTCTGGATCTGCATGTGAAACGTGTCGCAAACGTAAAACCAAGTGCGACGGTGGCCAACCTTGTGCGTTTTGTGCTTCCAATCGTATCGAATGCATACATCGAATCAGCAAACGAAAACAGCAACGCAGTTCAGCATGCGATTCTTCACGCCCCTATTTATCGGCAAGTCCCACATCAGTCAGTGAACATTCTTTTGCGGTATCACCAGAGATTACTTCCGCCAATCTATGCCCCACGAGAGATCTCTTTCATAACCAGCACACCGGATCATCTGGAACCCATTCAGGCGGGAGTCATTTGGGTAACATTGGCTCTACAAAAAGTTGACTGTAACTAGCAATCGCTATAACTACTTTGGCTGTTATTTACAGGGACGACTGTCAAAGTAAATGGTTCAGAATTGACCCTTCATCATCTCTCATCAAATGCTTCAATCTCTGGCGCTGGAAAATCAGCTGCACAATCCTTGCTTCCGTCACTGTCACTGCCATCAAGGATGAATGATACTTCCGGGGCCAGTCTAAATACGTATGCCTCAAGCTTGACTGAAAATCCTGTGAATGGAAAAGATGAGATCCCTAGTATTATGGGTATGTGGTTGAAAGAGTATCTTAATTTAATGCTTATCAATGAGAATTTCTTCTTCCTTGGCGTTTAGACCAATTGTCCTGCCGTACCTTTTCAATTGCATTAGCAGCATCTGTCGATCATCCTAGTAATTATCCTATTTATCCCATCTCGTCTTCGTGGACAGTGGCATCTAGCCCGCATCAATCATCATATGAACACAACGATAACGTGTAAGAGACGCTCTTTTCGTCGATATGAACATCCACAGTCGATGGTGAGAATCTTTATGCCTCTATGAACTTATGGTCTATCACATTTGTCTTTTTTTTTTTTCCTTGAAACTTCCTCAACCTATATTTTATCTATATGTGAACATCACCATAGACTCTTTTTTTTTGGATATCTTCATTTTAAAAAAGCTTTTTAGAGTAGCGATATGAAAAACTTTATATTAAAAAAGACTAAGCGTTTCTTTATCTGAAGATAATAATATGAAAAATCGGATAAAGAGACTGTTTCGAACCAATGAATGACCTCATTTTTCAAATACGATGTCTCGCGCTTTTTCCTGCACTATGAAGAAAAAAAGAGAACTGCGTGCGATATCTTAAATTGTTCTGTGGGTTATGTTTGTGACAAACTGTTTCCATCCTATTGCCATTCCAGAGTAGAAAACATGTTTTTTTTTTCTTTTCGACCCGTTCGCGGACACATTCAGAGATGTTTCACCGCAACCCACTGCACAGCGTCAGGATTGTTCTCGTGCTTGATTTACCTTTAATAGGTGTTACAGATTTCTATGACCTTCACAACATGAGCTTTTTTTCTGATCGATCGATTGCGTGTATGAGTTTTAAATGGGGGTTTTGGCCAACAACAACAAGATTTTGGTCATCTTCGCGATGGCATATTCACCTTGATAGGTAAAATTCAGTTGTACTACAGTTCAAACCGGTATTTTTTTGCCCGTTTTTTCAGTGACCCTTATGTATTAAGGAGGCGAGAAAGTTACGACACAGTTTGATCGATCTTCATTCCATGTTTCAGCTTGTCAAATTTCTGTATTACAAAACATTATGGAGGGAACATTTCATGTGAGATTTCAACTAAAAGTAGACATCGATGAATCATGGACAATTTGGCATGCTGAGACCATTAAGCAACCGGTCGCTTCAGGTTGTCTTTCATTTAC
This sequence comes from Radiomyces spectabilis, assembly GCF_025331425.1. Lineage (NCBI taxonomy): Eukaryota > Fungi > Mucoromycota > Mucoromycetes > Mucorales > Radiomycetaceae > Radiomyces > Radiomyces spectabilis. The sequence continues at coordinate 396,620 of NW_026251930.1, forward strand.
AAATTAGGTGCACCCAACGGAGATTCAAACTTGCGCCACCCATGATTCATTGTTTTTTTCTTGTAATTTTCTAGAGGCCGAAAAAGCTGCTATTAATTTGACACCACTTGACACCATGGCTGCCAAAAACCTTCCCAAAGTTTTCTTCGATATCGCCATCAATGGCAAACCCAGCGGTCGTATGACCTTCAAGGTAAGTTGAAATTCCTGGAATGTAATTAGTAATGATTTCAGAAACTCTTAAAACTAATTCCAACCTTCGTGGATAGCTCTTCTCGGACACTGTTCCCAAGACCGCCGAGAACTTCCGTGCTCTCTGCACTGGTGAAAAGGGTACCGGTGTCTCCGGAAAGCCCCTTCACTACAAGGGCAGCTCTTTGTAAGTTTAAAAAATTGCTTTTTGTGCTCATTTCACTAATAACGCGTCTCCCTCTCATTTTAGCCATCGCATCATTCCCGGTTTCATGGCCCAGGGTGGCGGTAAGTACTTGGCAACTGATTAAGAAAGCATAATTGTCTCAGTGACTGATCGTTTCAAATAACCAGACTTCACCCATGGTAACGGTCGTGGTGGCGAATCTATCTATGGTCGCACTTTCCCCGAGTAAGTCGCCAAAATACGAAATGGGTCTGTGTCAATACTTTTGGATATTAACTGGATTGGTGGTTTTTTTTTTTTTTCAGTGAGAACTTCACTTTGAAGCACACTGGTCCTGGTATTTTGTCCATGGCCAATGCTGGTCCTGTAAGTACTACTGGAAGTTTTTATGCAATTAGGCCGCGAATATACTCACAGTTTTCCCTACGTTGGCAGAACACCAATGGTTCCCAGTTCTTCATCACTTTCGACAAGACCCCTTGGTTGAACGGTGCTCACACCGTGTTTGGTGAAATCACTGAAGGCAAGGAAGTCTTACAGGTCTTGGAATCCCATGGCTCTGGCAGTGGTATGGTTGATACTGACATCAAGATTGTTGATTGCGGTGAGATCAAGGAATAGATTACAAGGCAAATTCCATTATAGATGCCGTATCCCATTGATGATCTTTATATAAAAAAAGGTGTTTTTTATGGTATAAAGTTTGCTTTTTCGGACTATCTCGATTCTTGCTGTGGAATCAAGTAGTTATAGTCGAGCTGTGAGATAAATCAAAGGAATACAAAAATCTATGCCATATATCCCAGCCTTGTACAGAAACGGTCAGGCGTATCTACATTCTTCACCAGCACCACTCTACCATCCACGCTGGTAAAATTGTTGTGATGGAGGTTGACCTTGGTTGGGGAAAGTACCAAAATTCTGTGGTTGCTGGAATGTACCCATCACTGCAAAATAGAACGGGTTAATATTGGGAAACTTTGCGCAATCGTCCAGTGACTCACTTTGTTGTTGTTGTTGCTGCTGCTGCTGCTGCTGCTGTTGCGGCTGGCCCGGTTGGAAAACACCGGTGGTATGGCTATCCACCTGCCTAAACACTGAATATTTGTCGTTGGGATCTGTGAAAAAGATGTTTAGACACTTTTTATCGTTGTTTTCCATTCTTAGTGTAGCTTACTCATGCCAAATTGCTGTTGACCAAACACAGTCGGCTGCGACATCATGGGCCGTCCTGCAAATCCGGTCGCTTGAGGGTTCTGCATATTCGGCTGATGACCCGTCATTTGAGCAAATACTTGAGAAGGCTGCAGTGATGCGGTAGAGACATTCGTGGAAGCCATTGGCTGCTGTTGCTGTTGCATGCCTGTCATCTGAGGTCGGTTCATCCCCGCGTTTCCGAAAGGATTATCAGGTGCTATAACATAGACAAGGTTAGTCAATTGACTCGAGTGGACTAGCGAATCATAACAAACTCGGCACTTACTTGCATTAGCCCAAGAGCGGGAACCACCTGCAGCATTCGTTTGTCCAGGACTTGACATACCAGTGGGCTGCTGAACTTGCATGGAAGCCATACCTGTGCTGGTAGGGACCAAGGGTCGAGGAAGCACTGACTGCAAAGGTACACTCGCTGTCATGGGTGGCTGCATGCCGGTATATTGCGGGAATTGTTGTTGCTGCTGTTGTTGCTGTTGCATAAACTGTGGATTGGTTTGGAAATTTTGCATTCCGGTTGGCTGTGGTTGTTGGGCTTGCCCCATAAACGAAGGTCGCGGTTGCATGGCGAATTGATTCGGAGCATTCATCGGTTGTTGCTGTGGTTGCATGGTTTGCATACTAGGCGAAGGAGAAAATTGCTGCGGTGATGGCTGCATATGAGGACTTGGTGCGAAACTCATCGATGGTTGCGGTGCCATCTGAGACATCGGTCGCTGAGCCGGAGGAAGTGTTGCTGCCGGGGCAGGGTTTGCGTTCACTTTACCGGTCCATTGGGACAGCAGTTGCGGATCCACCTGATTCTGTTGCGATACTTGTGGTGTAGGGCGCTGTCGCGGAGGAAGAGAAACAGGAGGTTGCTGTGCTTGCTGAGGCATGGGTGGCGGTGGAGGAGGTGGAGGAATGTTATTATTAGCCGTCGGTTGATTAACAATGGGCGAGGCTGAAGAAGGCGCTGGCGCAGACCACATAGGCCTGGGTTGTGCCCCCGTGTTGTTGGCAATCACAGGAGATGCCTTGGCTACAGCGGGGGATCCTGGTCGGAGTGCCCATGCATCGTCCTCGAAACCAGTGGACGCCGACTTTGCAGCCTGGGGCGGCGGCTGTGCTGCGGCCGCAGGAGGATTTGGTTTAGGTGAAGCGACAGGTGCCGCCGGCTGCGGTTTCAACGGTTCAGAACTTAGTTGGCTCTTGATCTTCTCCAAATACTCCATATTCACGTCCTTGGGCGCTGCGTTTGCTGGGGTGGGTCGTCCTGTACCGCGACGTTGTAATCCTACTCCCCGAGGGGTCTCTGAACCAGCTGCCTGCGATGATCCATCCATTTGTTGTTGCAACTGTCTGGCCAACTTTTCATCTTCCTCAATTTGTCTTTTGATGGTGTCCAAATTATCTTCCTCCTCGTCATCGTCCTCCTCATCATTGATAACACTGGTGGCTCCAAAGGTGACCGATTTCTTACCCTTCTTCATCGTTTGAGAGCCCATGCCTTCATCTTCCGAAGGAGGATCAGCCACATTATTCTCAATAAACCTCTGAAGTCTTTGCACGTGCTTTTCGGACATTCCCAGCGATTTCATACGACGATGAGTCAACGTATCGATATCCGCTTCGCCCAACTTTGCTTTATCGAATGCAGCTGCGTATCGTTGACTGGTTTCCTTTGGAATATTGGCTTTGACAAAGTAAGCGTACCAATCCCAAGAGCGCTTTGCGTCGGAATGCTGATTAGCCAGTTGAGCCAAAGGGATATTATCGTTCTTGTCCTCGACGAGCTTTTGTCCAGTTTCCCTCTGAATGTACTGCAAATCCTCTTGGCACATTTTCTGCAATGGAACATCGATCTTGACCCCATTGATTTTGTGTAATCGAATTTTACCATTATGGCAACCCAAGAATTGAGCTTCCACCTTGAAAGCACCAGTACGATCGGTCCACGTTCGAATCTTGGACGTTTCTGGTTTTCCGGGATCTTGAGCTTGAGTCGGACGATCAGGCAAGGAACGGTTGGCAGGGATTGAAATGCCCTTGACAGCTTGGCCTGACGGTAACATCTTGTTAGGAGCTGACTTTACAGGCGGTGGGGGTGCAGGGATTTGGCTACGACGAGGCGATGTGGCTGAGGAGGCCGTCGGTGGTGAGCTGGCAGCGGCAGCGGCACGAGCTGCTTGTCGTTTCGCGTCCAGTTCCCGCTGTTTGGCTTCCTCTTGCATGCGTCGTCTTCGTTCGGCCTCGGCTTGTCGAGCGCGTTCCTTTTCCTCTTTTTGACGTTGTTCCTCGCGTTCTCGTTCTTCGGCTTGTCGCTTACGCTCGCGCTCCTCCTCTTCCAGTCGGCGTTGTCGAGCCGCTGCGGCTTCCGCTTCCCGTGCTTGCCGTTCAGCTTCCTCCTCTTCGGCCTTTTGACGCTGTTCATCTTCAGCAGCAAGATCCGCCTCGTAATCCTCTTGGAATTTAACGTATGTCATGGGGACAATACCGGTATGACCATTTTGAAGCTCAATGGTCCACCATTCATCGCTGCTGACATAATCTGTTACCAGTACTTGCTCTTGCTCCTTGACCGAAATTTCATCCTCTTCTTGCGCATCAAAATCGTAAAGCACAATAGCCCATCGTGGTTCGCATGCGGGCGCAGGAGGTTCTTCGAGTTCTTCTTCTGCCGGCTGTGGCTCTGGTTCAGGTTCAGGTATGGATTGCGGCTCAGATCCCGGATGATGATACGTATCGTACGATGAAGGTTGATCATACGACGCCATTTCAGCGATATGAGCTGGGTCATTCTCATACGCATTCGTCTGAGTGTCGGGGGCGGCTTTGGTTTGACTTGCGTTGGCAATGGATCGTGACTCGTCGATTTTGGACATGATCGCCTTGGCTTCGGATTTGGATGCCGTTTGAAAGTCAAAGACGGTATTTGCTGAATCGTTCATTTCGATATGCAAATTTTTGCCATCTTGAACATAATCACTGACATCAAGAATGGAGAACTGGCGAACTGGGGATGCTTTGTCGGTCTCGCTTCCATAACACAACATGCTGTTGCCTACCAAAAGGTTGCCTTTGCTCTTCTTCTTCTTTTTCTTCTTTTCCACATCATATTCACTCACGGACCACGACATTGCATCATCACGCAAGTTGACCGAGGGTTTATCGGTCGCTGTGTTCTACGATTTTGGCAATAATTTAGATGTGCTGAGCGATTTAGATCGATAAACGCATTTCTTACCGATATTGCGGAAAAGACGGAAACGGGTGGTTGAGCCGCGGTATCTGCGGCTTGCGTAGGAGTGTTTGACGTGGTCACTGCTTGGTCATTGACCTGAATTTTTTCAAGATGAATCAAATTTTAAGACGGCGCGGAAGGATGACTGCCCCCATTGTGCTAACAAATACCTCTTCAATGTAATTACTGGGTGCAAGACCGATCTGTCCATCTTTGGCTTTGACAAGAAACCAATCCGGATCGTCGTTTTCATAAAGTACCATAACATCATCCTCTTTGAAGGATAATTCTTCTTCCTGTTGAGCTGTATAGTCGTACAGTGCTTTCATCGCTCCGATAGGTTCGGCCTAAAAATACATGAATATGAATAATCATGACAATGTGCGGTTTTCGAATTAAAGGAACATGATACATACTTCGCTAACATAGTTAGCTGGAATCAAACCAAGTGGACCGACTTCTTCCAGGGATGTTGTCTTGCGCTGGGCTTTCCACCAGTCGGGATCTTCATTGTCAATTACGTATAAAATGTCGTCTTCTTTGAAAGTAAGTTCTTCGTCTGTTTGAGCTGTATAATCATAAAGAGCTTTGCAAATGGTAATATATTTCATAGTGGAGAGAATGGGAAATTAGAAAAGGAAGGAATGGGGTGCAGCTGTCACCTAATAACGGTGACTGTAAAGAATAGAATAGAGTCTGTTATGAATGTAAGCCGGGTAATAAGTGTTAATTTGGGAGACCGAAGCAACCCGAATGGCGGTGCAAATCGTTGTAGATGTTTTGATGAAGGAAAGGGAAAAGATAAAATACGCTTGTTGAACCGAGCAAATTGAGTTCAGGAATTGCACTCTGACAGAAAATCGATAAGTCGTGTTGCTTACCTTTTTAGGCAAACTCGCCGCCGGAAGCATGATGTCACAAAACCCGCACTTGCGCCCGCACTGGCTGAAACTTTGAGTAGAAGAAAATTCCATGATGGGGCCATTGGAAAGTCGCGTATTGGGGAAGTGGCTGCTACTCAATGGTTGCAGGTTTTTTGCTGTGGCGAAGGTGGGGAATGGGATACTAGCTGTACTTTACAACCAATCTCCAAATGATGCAATATTGTAGCTTCTTCCGGCAGAGATATGTACTAGGGTCCCATTCACCCATCTCAAATAAGGACAATGGATCTACTATAGGCATCATTTATAGATAGCAGTCATGATTACATATGGTTATCAATGGATTTGAGCATCGTGCTGCTTTGCGATATCAGAAGTATGATATAATACTATACCAAGTCTTCATATACCTATTGAAAAGTGACTGTCGGCTACCGACATACTAGAAAGTGGCAGCATATTATACTTCAAAGAGAGAGTACATAATGTTTTTTCTAGGGGATGAATCTGAAATTTTTCAAGTTCGAGAAGCATCGAGGAATAAATTAAACAAATTTGATTGAACCGACATCTATTGTTGACATTGCACAGAAATGGTGATGTCCCCCTAAAACAAATGTTCGTACAGATAAACAATGTCGATGATGAGCTCTAAAAAAATTGGAATTCTATAGCTCAACTACTGTTATACAGTATTTGCGGAACCTGACATGGCGCTTTTTCGGGAACATGCTTTTTGCAATCAAATCATCTTTTGCTCAGTGGTAGCAACCCTTTCTTCTCGTATCGAAAAGAGACACTATTGCCTGACTAACTCCTAGATCTTTCCATTCAAGATTTTTTTTTTCAGTCAACAGAAGGAAAGATAAACAAGGTAACCCATTCAGCAAAAAGGAAACAAAAATAAAGCAACTGATCCTGAACTCATTCCCCGTGAATGACAGCCTCCCTTTCCTCCCCACTGTCCCCGACTATTTTTTTTTCCTTTCACTTCTTCTCTCTTTTCACTTCCTTTTGTCATTTCCACCATTCCTTCCTCATTAGCTTTCTGGTTCTTTATCCGTTTTATTCTTGTTCGGTTTCAGCAACAACCAGCAGAAAAAGAAGCAAAAATATATATTTTTCTTGATTTGACACTTCCGTTCGCCAATAATACTCAAGCTACGTCTTATCCCTATGAGAGAATATAAACTCGTTGTCTTGGGATCCGGAGGTGTTGGCAAGTCAGCTTTGGTAATGCTGGTTACTGAATCTCATTTGCAGACTTTCTTCCCCGTCCCCTTTTCGCTTCCTTTCTTTTTATATTTTTTGTGTTCGTTTTTCATTTTACTGCGCTCTATATCATCCACATGCACTCCTTTTTAACGCAGCATTTTTATTTTCTTCATTTAGACGGTTCAATTTGTTCAATGCATCTTTGTCGAGAAATATGATCCGACTATCGAGGATTCTTACCGCAAACAGGTGGAAGTCGATGGACAACAGTGCATGCTCGAGATATTGGATACAGCTGGTACCGAGCAGTTTACTGCGATGCGAGATCTGTATATGAAGAATGGCCAGGGATTTCTGCTGGTTTTTTCCATCGCCAGCATGGTCACTTTGACGGATCTCCAGGAATTACGTGAGCAAATTTTACGTGTGAAAGACACAGCCAATGTAAGTATTGGGGTGAAAGATGATGGGGAGAAAATCTTCAAGCAGAGGGACTTAACTCAAGAAAAAACAATAGGTACCCATGGTATTGGTTGGCAATAAGTGCGATCTGGAAGAAGAAAGAATGGTATCACGAGAACAAGGAATGATGTTATCGCAACAATGGGGAGGGAAACCCTTTTACGAAACATCGGCACGACTGAAAATCAATGTCGACGAAGTCTTTTATGATTTGGTACGACAAATTAACAGACAAATGCCTTCCAAAGATAACAACAAGAAGAAATTGAAATGCCTTGTCTTATAAGCATACTGTTTTTTTAAGTTATACAACGATGTGTTACCCTATCTATTTCATTCCCCCATAACCCCCCCCCCTCCCTCACTTCCCTGTCTATCCCTATATAACATTATAGAACCCTTATCTATCCTTCATGCCGTGAACAAATTGCTCCAATCATTTACCGACATTTTCAATCTTGAAAGCAAAATGAACCATTGAACGGTGATGCAGACGTTTCGACACATTGATCACGCCTCGGGTGAGATTGGCTACTGAACCTTGTAGTGTATGAGACAACAAAGCAACCAATATCATACTGGGGGTATTATTAAATGGTCTATTTTTGACAATAAATAGGCAGTTGATCATAAAAGAAAACTCTGCATGACTTAGTAGTCATTATAAACGCGGATATTGCCGCCCAATATAAGAGCCAAGCTAACACTAATAGCGATGCCCGTAAGCACATACATGACTGTTGTAACGATGACCTTGAGATGATAGGATTTGATGAACCGCAACACCTTGGCTGTAAGCATGCCGACCGCGACTGTAAACCCAAGACACAGATACTCTGCAGCGGGAATGAAAATAATGCGGAAATACTTCTTATCCTCTCGGAAAACCCAGGCCACCCAGATGCCATACAAAGCGTACAAGGTTGCAAGGATGAAAGGGTGCTTAGCGAGACGGGTCCAATACACCTGGTTGAGCAAAAAGACAGCCAGGAATCCAAACGAGAAGATTTGCCAGGTACTACCGGGTTGAATCAAGGCGGTAACAGAACCGTGAATAAAGACCCACAGTTCAAGGAACAAGATCCATGACTTATTACGATGGCTCTACTCGGTGAACGAATCATGAATGGGCTATTGCAATATAAGATGTTGTTTCTGCCTTACTTGATGGAGAAAGTTGGTGGATTGCCACAGAAATAGACATTGATATATAAAGCCACCATAATGGCCAATCGTGCCTTCCTATCATCCGAAAATTAGTCGTAATTATTCCTACCTTTGAAAAAGAGTGCAGTATATTAAAATTACCGCTGGATGATAGTGGAAATTGGTGACGGTTCCAAAGCTGACAAGGTATCCATGATACTTCTTTGCGAATTGCATCATTTCCGCAAATAGCTCCGACGATGGTTTTCGTCCCAGGCCAAATATTACTCCGCGACTTTTTTTAATGGCGTGTTTTTTTGAGGTGTGAAAACGATGAAAACAAACAAAAAAATTTCTTGCACTAACCTCGGTATGGCCAGGATCAATGCAATTACCAGAATGGCGATGACCGAACCTTGTGTAACAGCTTCTGAAACGTCGACGGCTAACCCATCATAGAAAGTATGGGCCTGAGCAATTTTATACACAAGCATAAAGCCATTCAGACACACCATGCTCCAATTCCACCACCGATAATCGGTGCCCCAACGTTGCTTCGATTTTTGCGCCAGGGCCAAAATAATCCATTGACCCAGTTGATGAACGATATAACCTATCCATGCTACAGCCCGAGAACGTCTCGTCGGATCGACTAGTCTCCAAGCATATGCAAACGGTGTGGATTTACCTTGTCCATGCCAATCATCTTTAGTCACGGACAGAACAATAGAGAAAGGGAACCGCTAATCTCACCATCTACGAATCGAGTACCACGAATCATGAATTTCCCGAACCCCATTTCGCCACGTGCAGGACGAGAGTTGTAAAAGTGGGACCATCCTACAGGTTGTAACGCCAGGAACAGGATAATAGTAGCGAAAACAAACGAGGACCCTATATAAATGCCAAATAATCGACAAGACTTTGAGAAACCCATCCGGCAAAATGGATGTGACTTTCACCATGTAACTGGGATTCTCTTTTTCCCAGCAATTTTTCTCTTTTTTTTTTCTTTTTTTTTTTTTTTTTTTTTTCCATCGGTCAACCACCCAAAGCAATATTCTTTTTCGGGTAAATGCATGTAACACATATTTTTTTCGAAATATCATCAGCGCAACATGTAATCTATACTAACAGATTATAAGACGGACATCAAGGGGGGGTTATTTAAGGAGACACTATGGAGAAAAACGAGATACAGCGCGTGATTATGTCAAAAAGGGCGGAAAAGGGGAAGGTTAACAAAGAAGAATAATCACAAGAGAAACGAGAAACCAAGTGGAAAAGAAATAAAAAAATTGAAATGAAGGAGAATCAAAAGAGGGTATCACATCAGCATGCAGCATCGATCAGAAGCACTATCTGGGTATTCATAGTTCTTATATCCTCGACGTGGCATCTCCTGTTCTTTGTTAAATCGTCGTATATCCCGGACCACTTCGTAAAAGGCTTCATCCACATTGATTCGTTGTTTGGCCGAGGTTTCGATAAAACGGCTTCCAAAACGTTTGGCTAGTTCATGGCCTTCTTGCGTCGAGACTTGTCGCTCGGATTCCAAGTCGCACTTGTTCGCCACTAGTACATTGGGAAAGCTATCTCGGTCCTTTACGCGGCAAATTTGTTGATAAAATGTGGAGATTTCGTCAAACGACATTCGTGACGTGATGGAATAGACCAGTATAAACCCTTCACCGTTGCGCATGTATTGTTCCCGCATAGCACTGTACGCGTCCATGTTAAGATGAGATATACAGTTGCGTGTCTCACTTGCCTGTATTCTTCTTGCCCCGCCGTATCAAGAACATCCAGCAACGCCGTTTCCGAATCAATTGTACATTGTTTGCGATACGAATCTAATTAATTTTCCCCAACCATTCAGCCTTGGAATTCTTTCGAGGACAACACTGAATCTCTTCCTACCTTCAATGGTTGGATCATATTCATCCACGAAGTGGGATTGAATGAACTGAATGGTCAAAGCGGATTTCCCCACACCTATATGATGGTCATGTCAGAATCATTCTTTTTTCAGTTCACTCACACCGTAACGTCGTGTGTTTAATTTTTGAAAAAAGATTGGTCATATGCAATTGCACTATGTCTCTTCTCTTGCCAGCTTTTACTTACCACCGCCACCGACCATGACAAGCTTATATTCTCGAACTATACAAGACGCCGTTCGGGACATGGATTATTAATTGGTCAAGAAGGAGGAAAACAAAAAGAAAGAAAAAAAGCGACAATCTTTGTTTTGGATAAGGGGGAACATTTGTAAATGGGGAGAGTCGCTTCCCGACATTTTCACTTGGGAGATTACCAAACTCTAAGCGGATTGCGTATTCGCCTCACTTTTCGACGCTATCGACTACTGATCCTTTTTTATATGATATCTTATACTATAGATTGCTCTTTAAACTGTCCAAGGTTTGCTCCTTTCCTTCCCACTGACATACGTTGTCTAAGAAACACTAGCCTATTTTATAAATTTGTAAAATGCTATATACTCGGATTGATCAAGTTTGAACAAACAGGATAACAAAGAAATCATATTCTTTATTCTGTAGCGATGTTCAGCCATCGTCCCTTATTTTTTTTTTCCCTTTCGACCAAGGTGAAACCTTCAGGCACATGCATCGTTGATAATGAAATCCAAAGTTAAATTCGATACAATAGCGTATCCTTGTTGATTCGACTTTTGGAAAATGCCGCGTGTCTCTTGAGAAAATTAGTCGTACTCTGCAAACCCAAAGTGAGCAGATTGAGTCATGTTCACCGAGACTGACATATTGCAACAGCTAAAGTAGAGGACTACTACGATATAATATGAATCCCTTTATTGAGAATTATGTATCAGGTTATGAAAAAAGAGTCATGAAAGATTGTATTTTCATATTATGATAGCTCTCATCTTTCTCCACATTGCTATGTATCATCTCCTGATTAACCCAGCTCCATATCAAGTAAGTTCCTTAAGCGTACGTTTTGCCGCAGTTTTTTGACAATACGATCTTTGTCATTCCAATCGTTGCTTTTCTCCACGATTGGCTCATCATGGTAGATACACCTGTACTATGCAATACGATGAAAGGATCCTTTTCGGAAATGGCATAGCAGGAGTCTATTATATCAATGTACTCGAAGATGCCCAGTAGCTCCCTGAGGAAAATCTCCAAATCAGCCCTTGAAAAAATTACTCATTGACAGCTGGTTGAATGAAAATTATTGGTCACGACATGATCGTTAATGAGTGTTGCTTGAAATATGCTTTTCTAATCATCAATAAAGCTACAGCTGATGTCTTGATTATAGCTGTCTTGAGCCGCCATTATTACGGGTTTGCTCAGTTTATATGCAAAACTTGTGTCAAAATGCTTTGACCATACTAAATGCGCGGGAGTATGCACATTGCACAGTAACTAGCCATCCGATTACATTCATCGGTGGAACCACATGGAAGGATCTAGGCTGATTAAACATAAACCCGTGGACACCTTGTACCACTCGCCCTTGATGCACTTGCTCACAGCGCATAATCAGGAGCATACGTCACAATGAATAAGCCTGTAAATTATGGCCCATCATCAATTCTTCCTCACTGGTAGGCTATATCCATCACGGGCATGATCTTGTTGCGTCCTGACTCTAGGCTATGACACCATCATATATGTTCCGGTACCCCAAGTAAACTATAACGAAATGTACACTTCCTTTTGGAGTATAATGCATTTGACATTGAACCTTATCAAACTTTAAGCGGGAGAACTTTACAGTTTTGCCAGGTAACCCTTGACACCGCTTAACTCTCTCTCGGAGCACGAATGGGATACCTTCTGTAAATATACCTATACTCTTCTCTTTGTTGCCAAGCTGTTGGGATCAGTGGGTTTCAGGCGTTGCCATGTAGCATCTCGTCAAAGATCAGTGCTTTGCTAGTTTTTCTCTCCCCTCTGCGACTGTAGCCGGCTAGCTACCTTGCATAGTAGCACTGCATACAAGCTCGGTTTGGGTCTCTCGCTCAGCGCCAATGATATACACTGTAAAGGAACAGTTCTCAGGGAGTCTTTTACCCTGCAGCATCTGGTAGACTTGCTATGTTAAGGTAAAAGAGTGACCAGCACTATTCCAAATTAGCCGAAACCAGCTGCATCCATAGTACCTGGATAAATAAATACAAGGTATGCATGGGCACGACACTGCCACTTGCAATCATATTTATATGCAGCCGTTCATCCTAAGCAATAACGGCCAGCGACAGGTCGAAATGGGATATATGATCACCAATACACGCACTGGGATTGGGCTGGCGAGGTCATCTTTACTTTTATATTACATTCTGACCAGTGAAAGTGTTGAACCGGGTACATATGATCATTTGCTGCGATCGGATTTTCGATCTATCCGATTGCCAGAATAGGAAGCTTCCCCCGGCATCAGCAGCAGCAAGTGTCAAAACAGGATATCGTTAGCACTGTTTGGTTCGGTCACTAGAACATGAATGCAGTAAATTGTAAAATAGTATGTAAAAAGAATCGCCTTATGCTTTGTTTCCATAAAATGTGTGCAACGGATCCATCGTGTCACTGAAAAAAAGGGCAGCGATCGGATAGCGCTTTTTTTTTCTTTGATTCTCTTCCCGATGGTCTTCAAGAAAACCCCAGTCCCAAGTGGGAAATTTTTCAAAGGCTATCTTTTTCTGGTATCAGCGCCATCTTCATGATTTTGCGTTTTGAATTCAGATCCATGAGCCAATCAATGAATAGCAATACACATATTTTGCCAGTAAGCATATTCAAAGACCCGCTCTTTCATGATTGGCCGGTTTGCTCTATGATGAAAACGCACATCCTGTATTCAGCCCTTACTTTCCCAGATGCACCTTGTGAACCATGTTTTTTTCGGAGCGGTCATTTAATTTAAACTAGACTGTCTTTATATTGTGTATCGTAAGGATTCAGGCAACTTCCCAACTTTCCGGTTTTTTCTTGTTTCTTTCATTTTCCAAGCAAAACATGTCCGTTCTCGACCAAATTAAACAGTACACTACCATCGTTGCCGACTCTGGCGACTTTGAAAGTAAGTATATTCGTCAAGTATACGAACGCGTTTTACTGTTGGAACGGCACATATCTCAGGCTGTCGATTGAATTACTCACCCCCTTCCCCTCCCCGATAGCCATCGCCCAATACAAGCCTCAGGATGCTACCACCAACCCTTCGTTGATTTTGGCCGCTACCCAGAAGCCCCAGTACGCCAAGCTTATTGATGATGCTATTGCTTATGCCAAGAGCAAGGCCTCGTATGTATCAAAAAGACAAAAAAGGGAAGGAGGCTGTATAGGAACTAAAAAAAAACGCGTCATGTTGATACTGTAGTGGTGAAGAGCAGGTTGAATTGGCTATGGACAAGTTGTTGGTGAACTTTGGTCAGGAAATCTTGAAGATCGTCCCCGGTCGCGTTTCCACCGAAGTCGATGCTCGTTTGTCTTTCAACAAGGAAGGCACCATTGCAAAGGCTCTTCGTCTCATTGAATTGTACAAGGAAGTCGGTGTTGACAAGGAGCGTGTCTTGATCAAGATTGCTTCTACCTGGGAGGGTATTCAAGCTGCCCATGTTCTTGAGACTCAGCATGGCATTCACTGCAACCTCACTCTTCTTTTCGGTTTCCCTCAGGCTGTTGCTTGTGCCGAAGCTGGTGTCACTCTCATTTCTCCCTTCGTTGGCCGTATCCTCGATTGGTACAAGAAGAGCACTGGTCAGACCTACGAAAGCCACGAAGATCCCGGTGTTTTGTCCGTCTCCAAGATCTACAACTACTACAAGACCTACGGTTACAACACCATCGTCATGGGTGCTTCCTTCCGTAACGTTGGTGAAATCAAGGAATTGGCTGGTTGCGATTTCTTGACCATCTCTCCTGCCCTGTTGGCTGAAATGCAAAAGGATGAAGCCAAGTTGGACCGCAAGTTGAGCCCTGAAGGTGCCAAGGAGGCCAACCTCGCCAAGGTTTCCTTCTTCAACGACGAAAAGGCTTTCCGTTGGGAAATGAACCAGGATGCTATGGCTACCGAGAAGTTGTCCGAAGGTATCCGCAACTTTGCCAAGGATGGTCTCAAGCTTGAAAACACTTTGAAGGAGAAGCTTGCTTTGTAAATCACCCGTTTTTAGGATTACTTGACACTTTGTCCGTCACACTTACTTTTATCATTATACTTTTTTTTTTGTCGCTTCATCTACCAAAAGGAAAAAAAATCACGACTAGGGATAAATGGGCTCCCAAGCAAAAAGTAACCCATTGTTATCAAGAAAATAATAAAGCCATAACTGGACAAAAAAAAAACAAGGTTTCCCGTCAGCGACCAAGTTGAAAAGAGTGCATGTTTCAGGAAATCCGGGTTCCCACTCCGAAATTTTCCCGTTCCCTCATCTGTTCCCAGTCCTCACGTATTAGGAATCGTACCGGAAGGGAGCGATAAAAGGAATCTTTGGACGATTCTTTAAATACCGGTAATGTGGCACGGGAAAGGAACAAGCATGTCATAGTTGACCCATTATCGACCTCTGCATCGACCCTGACAACTGGCCATGAAAAATAAACAACATTTTTCTCAAAGCTACTGAACAGATTTTCTCGATTTGAAAACACTTTGGGCTCCCTTTATTCGAACAGAATGGGCACTACGAGTCTAACCATACGTTTCTCTGTTTATGAAGTAGTGAAGTTACGACCCTTCATGTTAATGTATGATCAATGCCTTCCAACCGAGACACGAACTCCGCAACCGCGTTTTTTTTTTTTTGATGACGATGTTTTCCCCTCGTCGCTTTTTCAAATTTTCCATCGCATGACGCAGGAGGAACCTACAAATGGAAATTTAGGAACAATATCGAACGTTGGCGATTTGTGATTTCTTTACAACAGTTTTATCCTGCTTTCATATGATTAAATTACATCGGTTCTATGCGTAAATATGTAAAAGTTTCTCGAACTAGATCCCCTGCACAACTTGTGGCCATGTCTCACGGATCTACACCAAACAGATATGTTATCAATCATCTGAACCAATGTGCCTTTCATCAATGCAAGAATAGATACAGTACCTTTTCGTATAAGGCTGGTTGTGATCTTCTTAATGCCTCGGGATCTTCAGCCAAGCATACAAAGGTTGTGGCAACACCGCTAGAGATGACGGTAGCGATGGATGAAAACATGGATGCGCCAATCAGGAAGCATACAAGCACAACAATAGGCACCATGTTGCCTGAAGCATTATAAGCTGGTCGTGCAACTTCAAGATAGATGAACCCTAAAAGGGAGCACAAGACGCCCACCAACAATCCGCCTTTCCAAGGAAATTTGATGTTAAGCCATTGCAGTCCATCAAAACATCATGCAATTTTTGGATCTTTACCCATGAATAAAACGTTTCCGATGAGATTATCGTTCACCAGAGCTTCGAGACCGCGGTCCTGCATAAGGGACCAAGTCCGCTTGGCAGAAGGGATAAAGCCTTGCCCGTATATCGCGACACCGCTAAACGCATAGTAACTGAACCATTCAAAGAATCCTTCGATACAGCTGATGATACATTCCAAAATGCAGAAAAAGAAAGCAAAAATGGCATTGTCCGTATTTTGGCGCGCCACAGAGACCAAAAAACGAATCAAGTTGACAATAGCGATGAGAAGACTTCCGAAACAAATAGAACCAAAACTGGTCGTTAAGGCTCGTCTAGCGCTGCCCCAAACAGGATGAGCGACTTGGTAGGCCAAGAAATACACGGTGGCAAAGATTCCGGCCAGGGTCACATGAACAGCATAGGTGATCACTTGCGAAGTCCAATAAAAGGAAAATACCAGGAAGACCATAACGAGATTCATCCGCGTGTTGCTACCGGTGGGGGTGTAATATGTTTCGTAGGCACCAATTACTGTAATGATAAACCATATACTGAACGCTGTCTGCACGACCAGAGAGATAAAACCGACCACCAGCGTGCTTTTGTAACGACGAGTGATTGAAGTGACCGTCTCCAGCATGACTGCGATTGAACAAAAAGAACACCAAAAATGTTTCACATGAAAACTTTGATCCTGCACTTTGGGATGAAAATCAAGACTTTTACCTGTGGCAAAAGGGATGCGTGATCTCCAAAACCAGAAACACGCGAGATACAGACATGAAAAAATGAGGAATATAATGGCAGCTGTATAGTAGTGACGGTAAAAGTAGTAGATGGTCACCGCAAAATAGACGATGATGCTTCCAACAAACGTGGAAATGATCATTGGTCTTGGAAAGCTACAGAGTCATCATCGGATATTAGGATCGAATTAGAAGTTTTACCGCGCCATCTTTCAAAAATACAAAGATCACGTACGCATTCGCCAATAAAAGATACAGAAAGCTTAGCCCAAAGCCTACGATTGCCGAATATCCGAACATTTTGACTGTGTCTGCATCAAACGTAATCACCGGAGAACGATTGCCTCCAGAGGGGCCTGAATGCTGACTAAAGGTCCGGATGCCTATGACAGATACAGCAATGAAAGCAATAAAATTGCAAAGCCATAACCCTATCGCCCAGATATCCTTCCAGCCGCTTGAGGGACGGATTTTCGATTCTTCACCGAGCGCTTGTCCCATTTCGGCGTAGCCTGTGTTGTTCGTAGGATAAACATAGTGGCCTTGCGGAGGTTGTGGTGGGTAATAATCTGGCGGTGGATAGTATTGGGTCTGAGGTGGTGGTGGTGGTTGTTGCATGGATGGAAGTTTGAGCGAAAGAAAGAAGCAAAAAATAAACAAACCGCAATCGAGCAACTGGGCTTTAAATATACAAGCATCCAACGAACGTCATCCAGGGGATGTGATCAGCTCAAATTCCAAAAAGTTGCCAATACACAACTTGGTTTTACGCGCCTCAAAGTTCTACTATGCTTCGCTACAAAAACAGAAGTGTATGTTGTTATTCTTTTAATCTTTCCCTTGACCTTTATTTCTTGTAGAGTCTTAAACGCATTCATCTGATGGGAGACGGTATTTCAAAGCTTATAGTGGTGCCCTGAGCGAGATCAGAATCACCAACCAAAACAGTAAAATGATTTTGATTTGACGAAATTAAAAATGACAGTTTAAGTTTGGGCTTTGTTAACGCTGATTCTTTTAACAGCTCATGCAGGATCAGACGCGACATCAGCTAAGCCTATAGAAACTTCTCTGTTCATGTCGGTGTCACGTTGCACCGCAACTGTATCGTAGTTTCAATGGCTCCGCATGCGGTTGCAAAGGCAGATATTTTCATACTTCCGCAATATGTGCTTGCTCAGATTTATTGGGAAACAAAAAGCCAAGTATCGCTGGAAGTTCCTCAGGGTCCATCGAGCCTCGTCCTTTTTTGTTGTAGTTATCATGAATGCCATTGGGAAGCTAAATACATATGTATCTCAGGCAAAGAAGCGCCGCACTCGCCCCTCTATTCGCTGTGGTTGCACGGCCACACAATTTCGGCTTCATTGTTCGCTGCCGACTATGGTCATGTGAAGGTGACCTATCATTGGAAGGACGACGGCCGTAATCTTGGAGGACTGCTTACTGGCTCCCTCAACCCCAACCTTCTAGATCGATTATATGACGAGCATTTACAATACAATTTTACTGGGCTAAAATGAATGAGATGCTTCGTATGAACAACACTACGTTGACGAAGGTAAATAATTTTCCTTGTGATTTTGAATGATGGGCTCTTGTCTCATAAAGCTTTTCGATCGGCTACACGCACGATACAACATGATGCAACGAACTTGGAAGAAGAAATTACAGCTTAAAACGTCCATGTGAGTTTAGCTTTGTCGCCGCAGAAGACCGACCACGATGATTCCCTCATGCTATTGGACGATCGATAATTCGTACTTGCACAAAAGCACTTGTGCTCTGTGTAGATAAGTATAGGACGAGTAAAGTCTGTAGCAGTTATTATACCACGACGATCGAAGTCCGAGACAACAATCAGCTGTTTTGCAAACACAAGCAAGTTATCAAAAGCCCGGGCAGATATCCAGATCGATATTCACGCAATTATACCTAGAAAAAAGAAGAAACGAGTGCGAGAAATTGACAAGAGACTGCGACGGAGATGTCTTGACGAAAATAACGACATCATTGGATACAGCTCTGACTGTCGAGCGAGACGACCCGGTAAGCAGAATTATCCACCGCTTTAACGTACATATCTGACAGTGAAGTTTAAGGTCAAGGGTATTTGAGCATTGTTTATCCGGTAGGAATGTGCCCTCATTGCATTTCTGAAAAAGATGTTTCCTAGCCCTGGGTAAGGAGGAACGGTATGGCCTCACTTGCAAGATCACATTAACTTTAGAAACTAGATCTGGAACAGGGACATTAATGCTGGCGTAAAACCTGAGACGAGTTCGACAGGCCTACATAGAAATCAGCTTATCGTCTCGATTCCCGTCCGGCAGCTCTTCGACGGTCCCAGAGCGTACAATCTGCGCTCGGCGAACAAAGTATCGTCAACTAGCCTCCTGTTAGGCCCATTTTTGCATGCCTGGTAAGCTGTGATTAAAAAAGGAATTGTTGCGGTGCAAATTTAGTAATTTTGATGACGTTCACTCGAAAAATAAGGGCATGCTTTGAATGTCCGCCACTTTCAATAAAGACGCGCAATCCGTAATCGAGGTTGTTCTCTTTGAAAAACGTTAGTCTGCACAAAAATGGCACAGCAAATGGATATCGATTTTGACGTTACCCGATTCTTGCATGAGGAACGTCAAAAGGCACCTGCTCATTTACAACAATACTTTACTACTTTTGAAGAATTACATGAAAGAAAGTATGTTACAGCACCGAATTAGATGGGATGGATGACAGGCACCGACCCACTCACCTTTGCACTATAGATTATGGCATCAGCTGACGCAGAAAATCTTGGAGTTTTTTAAACAAGAAGAATCAGGACCATTCCAGATTCCCATTTATCAACACTTTGTTGCTGACTGGGAAAGCAAAATCAACAGCTTATCACTGGTATCCATTGCTCTCAAAGCCGCCACCCGATTCCAAGGTATATTACCTTTTTCATGAATGAGCGCCCTTGCACCAGTTGGAATTAACCGCAAGAAAAAAATACTGTAGATCCCAACGAATCAGTCAGTTTCCTTGAAAAACTCATTGCCAAAGTGGACACTTCCGAGACAAAAGATGTCTACGTGCACGCCATTATGGAAACGGCCCATTTCAAATTGCAATTGAATCAGTTGGGTGAAGTGAAAAAAGCGATTGAGGAATCCGAAAAGACCTTGGATCGTTTCGACAGCGTGGAAACCGTCATCTATGCCAGCTTTTACCGAGTCAGCGCCGAGTACTATAAAGTCAAAGCGGAATATGCCCAGTATTACAAGAGCGCACTGTTATATTTGGCCTGCGTAAACGTCGACGAACTTTCAGACAGTGAAAAAGTGGGCAGAGCATATGATTTGTCATTGGCAGCGTTGTTGGGAGAAATGATTTATAATTTTGGTGAATTGGTAAGTTGGGGATTTTTGGTTTTTATTTGCGACAATGGAATCTCATTGAAATCCCTTTTTTCGTTTAGTTGATGCACCCTATCCTCGATTCGCTCGCCAACACGGAGCACGATTGGCTCCGTTCATTACTGTTTGCATTCAACAGTGGTGATATTGGAAAGTTTGAAGCTTTAGCACCGCATTTTAGCAAACAGGTACCCGATCATGTCGAACTGAATACCCGCAGCAGGGGATTCTAAACATTTTTGTCAATTAGCCATTGCTTCAGCAGAATCATGCAGCCCTTGGCCGAAAGATTCGATTAATGTCCCTGATCGAGGCAGTTTTCCGCCGTGCTGCTGATAATCGATCGATTCCATTTTCAGATATTGCTGCAGAAACGAGATTGCCTTCCGACGAGGTATGTTAAAGAGTCACTTATTGATAGCAGCGGCATTGTCTAATTTGTGTCTTCAAAAGGTGGAGCATCTGGTTATGAAGGCTTTGTCATTAAATTTGATCAAGGGTTCTATTGATCAAGTGGATGAGCTTGTGATCGTGACTTGGGTACAACCACGCGTTTTGGACAAAGAACAAATTGACGGCATGCGACGAAGACTCGAGGACTGGAATGATCAAGTCAAGAAGATCAGCGCATTCGTTGGAAAGCAAGGGGGTGAAGTATTTGCCCAGTAAAAGCCAAAAAAAAAGAACGGAGGGATAGGAACCAATTGAAGCTATTTCCTATCATATACATAAAGTCACGAACCACTTTTTTTTCAATTGTTGGCCACATGTATATTGGGGTTTTTCAAAAAACATTGACAGGCGAATGTCTGAATAAGATATAAAGTTTTAGCTACGAGGGTGATGTCAAGTTTGCTTGATTTTTTTGATTGTTATTTTTTAAATGGTAAAGTAAGCAAACTGGAAATTGCTTATACAATTACCGTTGAATTTGAAAGTAAGCGTCCCCAAGCTTATTGGTTTCTACGATAGATTTATTCAAAGAACTTTTT
Source organism: Radiomyces spectabilis (assembly GCF_025331425.1). Taxonomy (NCBI): domain Eukaryota; kingdom Fungi; phylum Mucoromycota; class Mucoromycetes; order Mucorales; family Radiomycetaceae; genus Radiomyces; species Radiomyces spectabilis. Next base: position 417,684 of record NW_026251930.1, read on the forward strand.
TGACATCGTTGAGATTGACTGATGCAACAGCGGTTTAATCCCAATCAAGCGTGATCCAAATGAGTCAATCCAAGTTTAGCACCGAACCTTGATCTTACTCGATATGTCCTCCTTGCATTTGCAGTGGCTCGCATAAAAGAATCGGTCTCAAAATTTGTTTACTGGGTCTTTTTATTTCTTTGGTATATTATTAACTTGTCCAGTGTTCCCCCCCCCCAAAAAAAAAAGGAAAAAAAAACCGATTATTGCGGTAGAAGAGATATCCACTCGTCTACTCGTACAGTGGACGTTACCACCGAACAACCGAGGTTGCGAGGGGAAAAGGTCCCCGTCAAAAAAAATGAACTTGGAGACCCGCTTGTGCTTGCCACGTGGAAGCAGCTGTAGTTACTGTTTGCAATATGCATATGCTTTCGATAAAAAACAAATATTGGTCCTAAAGGATATGTATTCATCTCACAGTAAAATTATGCAAGAGTGTTTGCACGTTCATGCGTAGCCTGAGATACAACGCGGAAAAGTGAGTAATCCGTTGTTGTGTTGGCATTCACATGCGCATATCGATAATATCACCCTAGATAGCGGACCGTTTACTTTAGTTCTTTAGGGACCTTGTTGAGGGAACATGTTTGTTTGTTCTCGGTGAGACCCAATAGTTTGCAGCAGAATATCCAAAGCCCCTTATAAGCGGGTACCATAAAATATTTACGGACGTTGTAGGTTGTTCGTTAAAATAATAATGTATCTTCTTTCGAGAGCCATATTTACCTTTGTGGCTTGCTCCTCCATCGCCATATCATCGATATCCGCTTTCACTCCACTATCATGGGATCAAGCTTATGTCAAGGCAGATATGCTTGTAGGACAAATGTCTCTGGAGCAAAAAGTCAACCTGACCACCGGTGTGGGATGGTCCAATGGCCCGTGTGTGGGAAATTCCGGTCGTAGTGTGAATCCTAATTTTCCAGAATTATGCCTGCAAGATGCTCCATTGGGAATCCGCTTTGCTGATCTTGTCAGTTCAGGTGTCGCTGGTATCAATGCTGCTGCCTCGTTTGATAAAGCTGCTATTCGACGACGTGGCGAGTATATGGGCAAGGAATTCCGAGCCAAGGGCATCAATGTGCAACTGGGTCCTGGTATGAATATGGCGCGTACAGCCGCAGGAGGACGAAACTGGGAAGGCTTTGGTGAGGACCCATATCTAGCAGGAATAGCATCTGCTGAGACAATCCAAGGCATTCAGAGCGAAGGCGTGGTAAGAACAAAAAGTCAAAAAGTCACTTAATACAAAGGACAACCCGTTCACCCACATTTCACAGATGGCCACTGCAAAGCATATCATTGGCAATGAGCAGGAAACCAACCGCAATGAGGTAAGCCGTTTTTTGTGGCAATCACCATGGCTGTAAATACTTATTCATTCTATTTCTTCAAAAAAGGCGTCTTCGGACATTGACGATCGCACCATGCATGAAATTTATTTATGGCCGTTTGCGCGCTCGGTGGAAGCTGGCGTTGCTTCCGTCATGTGCTCGTACAACAAAGTGAACGGTGTATACGCCTGCGAGAGTGAATATGTTCTCAATCAATTATTGAAAGGCGAACTGGGATTCAAAGGCTTTGTTCAGAGCGATTGGAGCGCTACACACTCCACCAGCCCCAGTGTCAACGGAGGTTTGGATATGACGATGCCAGGTATAACAAACAAAAAAAACCAACCATTATAACTCCCGAATCAAGCAAACTCACACTTGATTCTTTTCTTAGGCGATGTCAAATTCGGTTCTGGCACATCTTATTTTGGTAGCACTCTAGTTGATGCTGTTCGTCGCGGTGAAGTGACAGAAGCTCGAGTATGATCTACAAAGAAAACATGCACACAATGAAGATGATATACTGAAACCAATTTTTTTTTTTTTTTACACGCACGCAGGTTACCGATATGGCCACGCGCATTGTCGCTGCATGGTATAAACTTGGGCAAGACCAAAATTTCCCACCTGTCAACTTTGATTCGTTCCATCCTGATCGCGGTCAACATATCGACGTACAGGATAACCACAAGGAATTGATCCGCGAAATGGGAGCAGCATCCACTGTGTTGCTTCGTAACAAGAATAACATTTTGCCGCTTCAACCCTCCAAACTTCGTCGACTAGCTGTCATTGGAGAGGATGCTGACATGAACCCATCGTAAGCATAAATATCGTGTGATATGAGTCAAATGGGCTTACTAAAGTTTTGCATCAGCGATCTAAACTCGTGTCCCGACCATGGGTGTGACAAGGGAACCCTCGCTCAAGGCTGGGGATCAGGAACAGCGGAATTTCCCTATCTCATTACGGTTAGTACGACTTGTCAACAAAGAGGCTCGTAAAATTGTTAACCAATGACATCCCCAATAGCCGTTGCAAGGTCTGCAGGACGCCCTTCCAGACTCTGTAACAATCGATGCAAGTGCGGACAATGATATCGGAAAGGCTACGCAAACTGCCAAGGGGGCCGATATTGCTATTGTTTTTGCAAACTCTGATTCTGGAGAAGAATACATTACGGTGGAAGGCAATAAGGGTGACCGTAATGATATCTCCTTATGGCATAATGGCGACAGCTTGGTAGGCTTACCTTTTTTCATTCCAGCAGCCGACAAAAAAAAAAAAAAAGGTGAAATATTCATTGATCATATCAACTAGGTCGAAGCGGTGGCCAACGCCAATAAGAATACGATCGTCGTCATTCATTCTGTTGGACCCATTACTATGCCGTGGATAAATCATCCGAATATTCAAGCTATTGTGTGGCCGGGTTTACCGGGCCAAGAATCCGGTAATGCGCTTGCCGATGTTCTTTTGGGAAAGGTGAACCCGTCAGGCCGCTTGCCATACACGATTGCGAAAAACGTCAACGATTATCCGGCCTCTGTCAGCAAAGATATGAATGTAAGCATTCGACGCATTCGCTGGCTATGTAAAACCTTTGTAACTAATGCCGATAAAAAATAATAGATTCCGTATAAAGAAGGACTACTAATCGGACACCGTTGGTTTGATGCCAACGGTATCCAACCTCTATTTGAATTTGGATATGGAATGTCGTATACGAAATTCAACTATGACAAGATCGCCGTTGAAATCGATCCTACTCATGTGGGCGTAAAAGTTTCCGTCATGGTGCAGAATACAGGAAATATGGACGGGGCCGAAGTCGTCCAAGCTTACCTTGGCTTCCCTGAAGATGCTGACGAACCTCCAAAGGTGTTGCGAGGTTTTGAAAAGATCAACTTAAAGAAGGGCGCACCTGCAGAGCCAGTGACATTCAGATTTGGACCGACAGAATTAAGCTACTGGGACACGGATAAGCAACGCTGGGTTATCCCTGTTGGCCAATTTACCGTGTACGTCGGTGCTAGTAGCCGTGATATTCGCCAGGCCGCCAACTTTACAATTCCGTAAGTACTTTTCACGTCATCTCTCAATCAATACGAAAGCTTAATTTCATCGGTTTTAGGGTCAACGATGCGCAACGCTTCTTGTTCGATATCGACGAAGAGGATCTTGATGATGTTGAGGAAATCCGGGATATCCAGGATATTCAGGATGAAAACCCTGCAGAAGAACTCGCTGAAGGAGTAGATGACCTCGCTGAAGGAGTAGAGCAAGTGGAAGAAGTGGTGGAAGAAGAAGCCGAAGAAGAGGAAGAGTTTTAACAGAACTGAATAATAGCACAAAAAAAAAGCTTGTATATACATTGCAATACGTTAATGATTTGAATTATCAACAAGGAAAATGGAGTAAAAAGTCTCTTTTTTTTATTATACGTTATAGCATCGAATACATCTGATCTACCATTCATCGGTCACAGCACCTTCGCTAGCACTCTTCACTGTCATTGTATATCTAGCCAATACTCCCTTGGTATATTTGGGATCCTTTGGTTTCCAAGAGCTCTTGCGGTTGGCCATTTCTTCATCGGAGATGTGCAAGGTAAGCTCTCGCGTCTTGGCATCTATAGTGATTTTGTCTCCATCACGGATCAAAGCGATGGGACCCCCAACCTGAGCCTCAGGGCATACATGGCCAATAATGAATCCCTATCTCATATATTAGCCAATTCTGACATGCTTCTGGCAGTGGGTGATCGTGCCTGACGCTTACATGTGAGGCTCCAGAAAAGCGACCATCGGTGATAAGGGCAACATCCTTTCCTAAGCCCGCACCCATGATAGCTGCCGTGGGTTTCACTATTTCATTCGATCTCGCTTAGTCTCCTTCTTTTGTTTCCCGATTTTTTTTTTTTTTTTTTTTTTTTTTTTTTTTTTGTATACATACGCATCTAGAATTCAAGCGTTCTCAAGTTAAGCATGGATGGCCAAATATGATGATACTCGATGTATACTTACTTCTGGCATACCAGGTCCTCCCTTAGGCCCCTGGTAACGAATAACCACAACCGATCCCTTTGGAATTTTATTCTCTTCCAAGGCCGTGAAAATCTCATTCTCCTCATCGAAAACGCGAGCCACACCAGAGAAATGAAGACCTTCTTTGCCAGTGATTTTCGCCACAGCACCCTGAAAACTCGCCATCAGATATTGAGACATGCGATATATACCATCTTCCAAAACACTTACCTCGGGAGCCAAATTGCCTCGTAATACTGTCAAATGACCGGTCGGTTTCAAAGGCTTGGACAGAGGATAGATGATATCTTGTCCTTCCTTGAGACCTTCCACTTCAGCCAAGTTTTCTGCCATGGTTTTACCAGTCACCGTCAAACAATCGCCATGGATAAGGCCATTTTCATGCAGGTACTTGAGTACAGCTGTGTGATAATATCATTATTAGAATATGTAATATCAAAACGGGCATAGTAATTCTAAGAGTTACCTGGAACACCGCCAACAGCATACAAATCCTCCATGACATATTTACCGCTACATCAACCAATAATTAAAAGTCCATCTCTCACATGATACCTCAAGGATATACTGTACCTTGGTCGCAGATTGGCCAAAAATGGAGTTTTGCTGGAAACAGCTTGGATATCGTCAAGTGTTAATGGAATGTCAGCAGCTCGAGCCATAGCCAGCATGTGCAACACAGCATTTGTCGAACCTAAAGATCGCTTTTTAGCAAAATAATAAATTCTGGATTGATAGACAAAATCGTTGTACGTACCACCAAGGACCATGATCACAGTCAAAGCGTTCTCAAATGCTTTCTTGGTCATAATATCACGGGGTTTGATGTCCTTTTCAAGCAGATTGCGGATAGCAACACCTGCACGAAGACATTCCTTTACCTTTTCAGGATCTTCAGCAGGAATAGAGGAACTGTAAGGAAGCGACATGCCGAGAGCTTCAATAGCACTAGACACTGGAAGTGAAACGAATGATCAGCCATTGAGCCCGAACACAAGAGTCTTTGACCATTTACTTACTTGTGTTGGCAGTAAACATGCCGCCACAAGCGCCTGCACCAGGACATGCGTTGCGGATGATATCCTTGCGTTCTTCCTCCGTAATTTTGCCGCTAATAAATTCGCCATTACATTCGAACGCGTTGCCAATGTCAATTTCCTTATTGGCACAGCTACCCAAAGTACGATAACCTTTACGCATTGTACCACCGTAAATAACAATGGCTGGACGGTTCAAACGAGAAATAGCCATCATGCATCCTGGCATGTTCTTGTCGCAACCAGGCAATGAGATGTTGGCATCATACCAAAGAGCGCTCATAACCTAGATCACATCGGCCATAGTCTATTAGTATTTTCCAGGTTTGTTCAGCTGGATCCTTGGCATGCATACGCACCGTCTCAATGGAATCAGCAATGATATCGCGACTAGGCAACGAAAATGACATGCCTGCACTTCCCATTGGAATGGCATCGCTGACACCGATCGTGTTGAATTGGTATCCGACTAATCCAGCTTTCCAAACGCCTTCTTTGACTTTCTCAGCAAGCATATTGATATGCATATTGCATGGATTTCCGTCATAACCACTATTTGCATTCAGTTTCCTGCAAATAAAATTTTTCACATATACCCTGCTCCCCATGCTTACAAGCTGGCAATTCCCACTTGAGCCTTGTTCATATCATCATCCTTCAAACCCGTGGCATACACTATGGAACTATATGGTGAATAATCATTGGATTAATGTATAAAAATCAATTCGAGTTACATTGAGCTTGTGCAGCACCAGCCGTGGGTTTTTGAGTGATAGTGCTACTGTATTTATTAATAACATTTTTCTCTGTGGCGACGTTGCGATCGCGTGGAGTGATCTTATGACTGTCAGATAAGTCGCAGAGTTAATGAGCGCGTTTCGTCGGGATAAAGAATCAGTCTTACATATGAACTTGACCGGGTTCTGCCATGTCAAAAAAAAAAAACCAATGATGAGAGGGGAGAAAACACTGATAAGTAATGTAGCAGAGTGTGAGAGAAAACCTTCGGGTCGGCATGGTATATATTCAGATCCGCATGTCACACGAAAGCACCAATCTGATGGATAGAGTTATGGATCATTTGATTGGTTAAACGTCATAATATTAAATGGTTCGGATGAAAAGCACATTATATTTGGACCTGTAAAATTTTTGTCAAAATCACCATTTATGCTTTCTTGCAACTCTTCCTGTCATAACATATTCAGCTAAATATCACGTTGGATTCGTGCGTAGAGTATTTGTTTGTTATTCCCAAGATCGAACTAAAATACACCTTTTGCGTTATTGATTACTCGGGAATGCGGTGCTTCCACAAGTCTTACAAGTCTGACTCCTTCCGTCCCAGATACCACTTGGTTACTATAGTGAAAGCAATAAAGTAAAAGTATCAAATAAAGTGCCACTTGTCCTCCAGCAACTTTAATATAGTAATTATCACTGAATGTTATTGATTTAAAGAAATCCGTCTATAAAAATTTATAAAAACAGAGGGCAACCATGTACTAGTACAGTAGATCCTTGATAGGAAATGGGTGCACGCTCAACTCGGCACAGCGGCTGTCAAGCACAATGCTTGCGGGCAGACGGATATTGAAAATCTGAAAATCCGAGGGGTGTGACTTGTTCAAGCTGCCATTTTGTTCCTGTGTTTTTTTTCGAATTCCCAAGCCTTGTAACAACGTCCACAAAAACCCTGCTATTGTTTGCAAGAAATGGCCCAGCAGCGAGTCTCTCATGTGCTTCGTCGTTTGGCGGCACCTCAACTGCTTCCCACAGCATCCCGCCATTTCCACGGTACCGCATGGGCTTTTCAACAGAAAACCATGGCTGAGCCTACTCGCAGTATCGCTGATAATCTCACCAATAAATTCATGAAGCTTAACGAAGGTATATTTTCTCAACATACCTCGTTTCTCTTATTCAGTATTCATATTTTATATTGTAAAACAGGAAAACTCTCAAAGAACCATTACAGACGAGTCGCTCAACCATCACAAGTCATCAGATTTGATCACATGCCAGTGACGGCCACAGCCGAAGATATCAAGAAACTGGCTCGAGAAGCTTTCCCTGAAGGCGATAAAGCAATTCGCGAGAGTAAGTACCGGGTAACGTTTTTAAAACTGGAGGGGATAGATAATCAATAACAATGACTGTGTAGTCATATTTACTCGTACCTCTGGGTTCCAGTTCACCGGCTGTTGCCTTGTCCATATGAACGACACCGATAACGGAAAGCGACTGTATGATTACGCAAACATGCGTTATGTTGGTGGAAATTTAGTGAAGCTGACCTATGTAAGGAAGCAAAAAAATGATCGGATGTGATTGGAGACAGTGACTGATTTCGTCGTTGGCAATAGATGCGGATACCAAAGGATGGACCTGCGGCGTATCTTAACAAGTATCGACCCAGTGAATTGGTTTCCGTGACAGATTCTGTAAGTTTTGCTGGTCGTTCGGTGATCATGAGTGGATTTCCGCCCAAGACACGCCCTGAGCACTTGTTGGGCTTGCTCCGATCAAGGAACTACTTTCCCGAAGAAGGCATCCCGGATAACGTTGTCCATTTGAAAACGTAAGTACTAGCCTACCCCACATTTTGGGTCTAGGGTCATTGATAGCGACTGGTCTCCAATGATGGTTAACCCTCGTAATTTCGCTTATATAGAAAATCACACAGCGCTTTAGCCAAGTTTTTGGTGAAATTTGAGTCAGAGGCTGAAGCATGGCGATGTGTGCGCGCTTTCCACAATTATGATTTCCATTTATCTTCGCGCGGAGAAAACTACAAGCTGCATGCTTCGGTAGCTTACTAGATATAGAATGTATTGAATAAAATAATTGTATAGAGAAACGGGCCACATTTGAAAAAGGGTAACGCATGGAGTATTTCCGATAAGGCACACTGTATTGGCAAGTTAAGAGGATATTGCGTCGATTAATGAATTGTGTTTAGTATGGTGGACCGGCATGACCAAATAGAAAAAAAAGGCAGTTTGATTACTTTAAAATTCAAGAATATCAATCACTTCTTTTTCTTTAAAAAGAAAAAAAATGGAACGGGTATATTATTGGGTTGTTCTGCAACAGCCCACGAATCCAGCGCAAGAAGAAGATGCCGTTTCTAGGAAAAGAGAGTCACGGTCAAGATGACGTCACGGTTCAGACTGGGCCTATTTTTTTGAAAGCGATCTCTTCTCACATACTTTTTTTTTTTTCTTTTGACTCCATTCCGCCAATGGTTTCTTATGAAAGTGAAAGCAGCAAACTTGTACTGAGCGCGATCAGTATCTCAAGATGTAACCCTAATCTATTGGAGTGATTCATGCCTCTTGCTTCCGGTTGCTTTGGCTCGTGTGTCCTGTCTTAGAACGAAAAGGCTCAAGGGTTGTGGTGTCTATTGCAAGCGTCGGTTGTGTCTCGCGAGCTCCGCATTTCTCTTCTGGGGGTCGTTTCTAGGTTTTTTCTGGGCATTCTTTTTCCTCGAGGAAATGAAAAAACTAAAGAAAAAAAGAATGCTACGCGGTCCTGGTCGTTGCTTCGTAAGCCACTTAGTAAGCTCGCTTGCCGGTGCAGGTTCAATTGCTGTGGAAGCTCATCTCTCTGGAGAGTGTGCGGTGGTTGTTGGAGAGCTGGGAAGACAGAAGATGGGCGGCTACATTCTGAAGCTGTTAGTCACGACGCTATCCGACCTAATCTCGCGATTACAGGGTTTCGACCCGTTGTCTGGGTATCCGTGCATGTGAATGGGTGTATGTTGTCTTGTTGATGTCCGAACTGTCAAGCGCTTGAAGGCAGCTTTCTTTTGCACTCTCTTTCACTTTTTTCTTCCCCGATACCAAGGCAGGTCTTCGTCCTGGGGAAGACGGAACTGTACAAAACTAGCATTATTTTTAATGATAGTTTTTGTATGGCGAACTAAGACCTTGGTCCCCGCTTGAGCTTCCCCTAGAACAGAGTGACTCGACGCTATATTTACGTTGCTCAGTCATAAATCATTCATTTGGTAACTTGGAAACGGAAAACCAGGCATTACAGCATGGTAAGTAGGCCTTTTGTGAATCTACAAAATCAAGCTGTGCAAATGACAGGAAGAATAAAAAGAAAAGAGCGATATTATCTGAAGCTGTGTCCTGGTAGATAAAGTTGGAGATGATCTTGAAAAATAGAGGCTCATTTAACAATCGTATATGTATTGATTTCAAAGTGTTGAATGTAGACGGGGTACTAGAAAGCAAACTATTATACGATAAGTGCAATTCATTAATACACGCACCCCACCGAATAATCTGGACATGGGTCAATAAGGGCACCAGAGGTACACTTGCATATTCTTGCTGTAAGAAGCTGGTGCCAGCCGTGGTGTTGTGACTGGATTATTGTTGGGAATATATTCAGCTGCAGAAATAAAAGATTGTACAATCGGATGAAAAAAAAAAGGAATAAAAGGGGTTCAGCGGATTTCCTGAACTGCGTAATATAACTGGCTTTTACAATACGATAAACTGTCTGTTGCGGATGACTCGGACAAATTTAGGTGCTGGATTCTGAATGCGAAAGGAGCTCTTTCTTCCTTTATTTGCTATTTTTCTTGAACATGAAATTTAGCCAATTTCCTATTTCTGCAACATCATCAAGAGCTAGCCTCGTCGAGAGGTCATGCCTGTGACCGGCTTCTTCATGACAGTGAGGATAATGATGAGTCCGTGGGTTCTGCTGAATGCACATAGAGTTTGTACATAAAAAAAATAATTGGTTGATCTTTGCTGATGGCATTCAGTTTAAAACTCTATTCGAATTGACGTATCAATCCAGACCTAACCTGTTTGGACCAGGAGGCTAGTCGACGAGGCTTTCGTCGTCAAGCGCAGCTTGTGTGTGTCTTTGCAGGGAAGCAGGTCTTGAATCAAGACGACAACCGGAATTTATGTACGCCTGGAGAATGCGACGGATATTCACAGCAGCGTTGATGTCTCTGTTCCAGATCTGATACAACCAATGATTTAGTCGTTATATATAGTTATCGCCACAGCAGTTCGGACCCTATTGCTTACCAATCCTTTGGAGTCATCATTGGCCGACTTGCACTGGGGGCACAGTCTGATCGGACAAATGATGCTTTGCCAAGTTCGGCCTACTTGATTGTATCAGTACTACTCTACAGCATAACTCCACTGACCTGCAGGTCTGCTTTGACGACATTCTGATGAATAGCAAAGAATATTGCCGTCATCATCCAAACATCGTCTTCTTCGCCTTTATCGATGTTTTTCAGTCGACAATACTCCTTTCTGTTATTACAACATAGTTAGTGCGACGATACAATATGTAGTTCGCTATGACTCACTTGTGATTGCATACGAGCAACTGTTCATCTCGTACTTCAACTGTCTCCGAGTCGCATTGAATACAATTCAAATTCCCGCTCCATGACGCAAGACGGCCTTCCGCATCGTCACATAACGTCATCCCCCAAAAATTCCCAGAGAAGATCGAAAGAATTCGCATCGTCTGCTTGCAATAACGCCGCCTTTGTGACCGAAAGCGGTCTTGTGATGAGAAGGATGGAAAGTTTGAGAAAGAGACATAATAAGAAAGATGAGATTTGAAGACAAAGAGGACAAGTGTAGGTCTATTTATACCCGAACAAACAAGACGCCACATCAAAAATAGTAAAATCATTGGGTTGACGAGCGTGAGAATTCTATGCACGGGTTGTATCCATCATAAGCGCACGCTTTAGTAGTTCTGCTTACCTGTTCTGGAGATGTTAATTACATTCAAAGAAAAGTATGATGAACCGGCTTTGAACAGCTTTTGGCATCCTGGTTGAGTTCGTTAAAAAAAGGGTGATGGGACAATAATCAATTTCTCAACAAAACAAACATGATGAAACTGGGTTTTGGTCAGTTGCTGGTATTTTGATTGTATTCACAAAATATATACTTTATATTGTGAACTGAATTAGAACAGCTTGTGGCATCTTAATTGGAGTCACCACAAAAACAAAAATGCTGGAATGATTCGAAACAGCTCGTGGTATCTCGATTGAAGTCGCCGTATAATCAACTAGAGTGAACTGGTTTTGGTCAGCTGCAGACATCCTGATTGAATTCATCAGAGAACAGGGTAGTGAGACAACTGAATATGCGTCGAGCAGCCACTTCCCCTCCACCAGATGAACCTGTTCGAGCAAGACCACGACGTGTCCGTCGGCTATTTCAGAAGGGCGAGGGTAGGATGACGCATTTTACTCATGAACGCAAATGGCCACGTCCGCTCATACTTAAGAATACACGCCATTAATTTATGTGAACTCTGTGTGGAGTACACCAAAAAAAAACAGTCGTGCATATTGTAAAGTAATGACACTCATGTGCAAAAAACCAAAGTCGTCCGCTGGTATCCATTCCGGGACAAAATTGTCATCTCCGCTGCTGGGTTTTATAGTGGGAGTGCTGGCAACTTCGCGCGCGCGTATTGTGTGCGAGGCGAATTTTCTATCTTCTCTTTTTATTTTTTGCCACTAGAGGTTGAATTATGCCTGAATTAACGGAGCAAGAGAAATTGGAACGTCGTCGACAGAAGCGTCAACAGCGCATTCTGGCCTCAGCTGAGAATAGACTCAATAGAATAACGGGCACCGCATTCCGTAAGTATAACAAAGGTGGCTCGCCCAATACTGTTGTAAGTCACCCCATGCTCACGTATGTTCCGGGCATGTAGCCAACCGAGCTTCGCCTACGCCTTCTCCTTCCACATCAGCATCATCTTTGGCACCTTCGGAGCCGCAACGATTGTCGCCTTCGCGATCCACATCACCAGCTCTGCTCCATAAACCCTCGTCTGAAACGCTGCGATCACGGAAGCAGAGCCCTATTACACCATCCCGTCAAAGACGGCCGAGCGATGCGGATCCAAGTGAGGAACTGGGTGCTCCACCGCCACTGGATCTCAACTTGTTTGGACGCACCCCCAGTCCTTTTGTTGGAAGTTCCAACAACACCACTGCCGGTGCTGAAGCAAATCCAGATATGCCGGACCTCAGTCAGCTTCTAGGTGGTCAGTTTCCATTCAATCCAGCATTCTTATCAAATATGCAACAGCAACAACAACAGCAGCAAACTGTTGCAGATACATCCAAAAAGTATTGGCAGCTTTTGCATCTTATAGCGATGATTTGGTTGGGTTGCTATGCCGTATACATGGAATGGACAAAAGTTGGTATCGAGCGGTTTGCAAGTTTATTATGGACAAACCCCAATGAGATGGGTCACTTGGCTTATGCGGATGTTCACGTTGTAAGTGTTTATTGGAAGGGCTTCACGGGTCTTTGCGGGCAATTTTATTGATTGACCCCATCTATTAGCCGTTGTTTTGGTATTTCGTGACTGTAGAATTATTGCTGCAAACTGGAAGGATGGTATATCAAAAGGTAATGAAAGGGATAGTATGCTCAAGCTTTCATGTTGTGCATGGCAACTGAACTGTTTCTCTAGGGGACCATGGCCAGTACATCAACCTTGGGAGCGTTGGCAGCGCAACTGCCGTCCCCATTCGGTAACATTGTTACGGTGGCTCTCCGGTACAGGCTCATTTGGTCATGTCTCGTTCAGGATTGCTGTATTCTTGTGTTCATTATCGGCTTGGCGGAGCTTTTATCTGCAAGTCTTGCTTAGAATCTAATGATCTATCCTATTCTTGTTTCTAGCGAGGTGTTATTTTTGTTTGGGAGGAATATGGTCTTGGTCTAATTGTATATCAAATCGAAAAGAAAGCGACAACGCGCACGGGCAAAGCAAGTTGGCAATTTGTATGGAATGATTTGATTTTTTTAAGCGGTTGGAATTCTATGGACAGAGATTTGACATCAACAAATTTACACTTTCTATGGTTTTGCGTCGAATAACTGATCGCAAATCAGGTCCGTATGCAAGCGAGAAATATCGATAACCTTTGAACGGTCACCTGTTTTGAAAGAAAAAAAAGTCATATTTAGTACAAGCCCTGCAAAAAAAAAAAAAAAAAAAAAAACCGACAAATAACTTCAGGGCCGAAAACACTTTCACCTACCGAAATGAACAGTAACCGTTGGTTTAATAGAGGGATCAGTCGACTTTTTCAACTCAAATTCGACATTGGGATTGTTATATTGAATGCAAGGGAGGCTTTCGTGCAAGAAATGTCTAAATTCCAGTATGTCAGCAAATATTGGGATAAAAGGTTGGACGAAAATGGTTTGCTTACTTTGCAGATGCGCTTTCGTTTTTACCCTTAATGGCATAGGATAAGGAAATCTTTGAGACATTGGAGGGCAATTGTCTTGCTGCTGCTCCGGATGTAAGACGTGAAATAATTTCTCGAGAGGATTTCAGTGCACGTAATGACATGATTGTGATTCGGGTTGCCAATGGAGATGTCGGGGGTCCGTCTTTTTTTGCTGTGGCAGCCTGAAAATCTCTTGTTTTGGGCGACGTCGTGACTGTTAATTTATGGAGTCGGCCGCCGTTGCTCTGGCGCTTTTTTTTTTCGCTCGTTTTGACTCTCCATCACCGGTTTCAGCATAGTTTGCCAGGGAGTTTCGGAACAAATGGAAACATGCGCAAAAACAAGTCAAAGCGCATGCTTATGCTTCTGCTTACGCAACCTGTGGGCTCTTTATGACCTTTTTTTGAGAAGCCAAAGTCATCTTATGCAGTATTTGTGAAAAAAACTCTCGTTCCCGATACTGCACCAATCACTGAAGAGTGCCAGGTTTCAGATGCTGCAGATTTGGAAAGAACTCCTATTGAAGCGCAGGGTCATCCTAGTGCCAATGAAGGGGACAGCACGACACTACTATTACGTTTGCCTAAGACATAAGCAATAGATATCGTTTATTGGTGTTTGTGGATAATTAGTAACATGCATTGCTGCGGTTTGGCGGCTCATCATTTTTTTTTTGCTTATGACAATAAAAGTGTTCTTTTTTTCTTTTTTCTTCTTTCAGACGCCACAGGTGACACAAAAAGTTAATATAACCGTTGATTTTTTCTCAAGTCTCTTCTTCACCTTCTTTTTGCTTGGGAGCAAAAATCATATGACAATAATTTTTCCTTGCTAATGTTCAAACCAGCACCGAAGAAGCTTCAAAAATCACTCCATGCCGTTTTCGAAAATGCAGAGGATTATCTAGCTGATGTGTGCTTTGATTTTCAGGACCGTCAACGATGGGCCCACAAAGGTAAAAAAGGATGAACCATCCGCATTTTGTTTTTGTTTTTTTCTGCTGTGCTTTTTGCTTTCTGCTTTTTTGTTACTTTTATTATTTTCCTTTTGACAACAAAAAGGGAAAAAAAGAGACCTCGTTATGGTTAATTAATATATCTGTTTCGTTTACTGTTCAAAGGAATCTTATTGGCACGGATACCCCAGAGCTTTCGTGATAAATACCTACCGCAACTCGTCAACGAACTCGGCACAATTCACCTTGATATCAGTTCTATCATATCTTATCCTTTATTTGTATCTTTACTCCGATTTTGGTATACTGCCGATTTGGATAATGTTAGTGTCACGTCGCCTCCAATACCAATCCATTCCACCCGTAACGATGCATCGTCTGGTCATGATGAACTAGCATTGGCAACGCTGTCGCTTGAATCGACTGCCGCTGCTGAGACAGTTACCTCGACGACCAATGTCTTGAATGACATTCTGGCTCTTGAGGAAAAGCTGCAGGTATCGCTATTGCCCAAGACGGAGAATCAGACGCAACAATTGATGGATGATCTGGAACGTATGCGCACCGATCGCTTGGGAACGGATGTCATTTTAAAGATATTTGAAGCGCCTGGAAAACACTCATCAAACCAACGCCGTTCTTCGACGCCTGCCAGCGAACGATCCGTCTCATTTCACGCCCATCGTTTTATTCTCGCTTCCCAGTCATCTTATTTTCAAAGCATATTCAACACCCATTTCCACGATCCTTCTTGTTCCACGGTCCACTTGCCAAGCGATTTATTTTCATCGGCAGCATTGGAAATTATCCTTCACTACTTTTATACGGACGTATTGCTGTTGCCGCCATTAACCGATTCAGCCAAGCCCTTTTCGTTAAAACATCAACCCCAGCTCACGCATAAGAAGCATTACCTCCGTATTCTTCAAAAAACGTTCCGAGCGGCCGAGTACCTTGGCCATGTCGACACAATTTGTTCTGAAGTGTTGCATGAAATGGCCATTCTGTGTCATCAGTTCAAGTGTGTCTGTTCTGACTGCGTTACTTTATTACCGTTCATGTTGTCTTTTGCCGACAAGTATGCTTTTGCTTCTCATCCGTCTCTACGTGCTGTTTTACTCGGACTCTACGCGGATCCTATTCAAACGTTTACTGCTTTGTGGTCTCAAAAACCGTTTGCTATTCTGGTCCAGTCAATGACGGGAAAACCCGGATCTCGATCGATTTCCTGCTTGCAATCTCCGTCTGTCACTGTGTCCACATCGAACGAATCCTCTTCCGAGATCTCCGTGTCAACCGAACCTGCAACACTCATTGATCAATTGATGATACAAACACGCGCCAACATTACCAAACACAACGCGATTCACGTCTTACATTCCATTCACTTGTGTATTTCAAAAATTCGGAGCATTGATCCTTTGCGAACATGGTCAGCCGCTTCCTTGGATCTGATACAGGTGCTGTTACATCATGCCATAGCTCTGGTGTCCTTGCATTTCGATTACTATTGCGTTGAATATCCCATCCTCTTATCATGCGTTGACGGCATTGGGTTTGGATTCTCGGTCGATTTTCTTGCATTTTTATTAAAGTATATTCTCGACGAAGGAATCAACGATCGGAATGCTGGAATCCTGTACCAAGGGATTGTTCGTGATTTGGGTGGTCGCCAAGAAGTTGTCAAAAACGTTGCTGTAGATGGTGTGTTGATCGAGGCTCGGGCTCGTTGTGCCGCTTATCTGTCTGAACGGTGGATGGGTGTCAAAGAACAAGGAGGATTTGAGACACTCGATAAGGACGTGCTCCGCTCAATGTCAGAGGACATCAATGTGCCGTATCGAACCCTCGCCAAATCGTCCGATTACGAATTTTCAATCTTGTCCAGTCTCAAGTTGAAACCATCGAAAGCGCAAGGAAAATCAAAACTATCGGAGGACCTTGCAAGACCGAACAAAGATGCGACAAATCTCGGAACAACCTCGTCCAGCTTTTCATTCCAGCGGCCTCGTGGAAAAACGCAAAATAAGAGTGACTCGGTTCTCGCTACAATAAGCAACAGCAGCAGCAAAACGGAACATCGTCGATCTTTGGATATCCCGCTTTCATCAAACGAACTGGACCGAGAGACTAACGAAGAGAAAAGTAACGTTACCAACGAGATCGACGAGAAACATCAATCATCGCACGCCGAGAGGACAAAGCTACCCATCAGGAATGCCACTCAATCACAACCTCTTATATCCCATCGTTCTTCGTCCTCCCTTACCGACGCACTACTTCCCCTAGATCCTTTAACAGGGCCCGACGATGCACCACGGGTATCCCGGTTACGGTTTGAACTGCCTACCACTCCATTGCGAGCGAAATCCCCAGGTTTAAGCAAGCACAAACGTGCCCGGTCTCCGCGGCGATCCAGATGGAGTTTTGCAGGATATACAAGCGACAGCACCAGTGATGATGAACAGACGACGGTACTTCCAGTAATAGGAACCAAGGTGGAGCTTCTGCGACGCCCACTTCCAACCTTGGGAACCATCAAATACATTGGTTCCGTGGAATTTGCAAAGGGAACATGGGTTGGCATAGAACTGGAAAGTCGACGTAAGTCCATACTAAACTTTCTTTCTTATACTTTTTCCTCTTACTGATTCGAAATTATTCTAGTTGGGACATCGGATGGTGCTGTTGACGGTGTTCGCTATTTCCAAACGGATCCACAGCGTGCTGTTTTCGTCAAGGAGGATGATTTCAAAATTGTCGCCATGCCATCCAAATAAGTCTGTCTCCCGCTTTTAAGACATCATCGTTCTTTGCTTCTATTCTTAAATTTTTTTCCCTGTAATGTAGCCAATCCCACATCTTCTATTTCTACTTTATTTATTGAGTATCCAAGTTTTTTTTTTTTTTCTTTAGTCGCTGTACATTATTATTCAAGTAAACGCATTCAAGAGGACTCGAAGACAATAGCCTTCTCCATTTCTTTCTGGTGTTGCAGTTCCAGTAACAACTCGTATTTTTGGCGTTTGCTAGATTCCACAAACTGAAGTACCTTCAGCAACCGGTCCTTTGTCTTTTTCATGTTTGGCTTGTAGATTGAAAATATTTTAATCATTTCGGTCGAAATACATAACACCATGTCTCTGTTGCTTACCTGGAAAATATGCACTCCATACATTGTAATAACGATGAGTTCATCAAGACCGTCACGATTTAGATCAAGATGAGTCATTCGGTAGATCGGATAAGCGAATTGTCGACGCCATAAAACGTTGTAATCCTGTGTACCTGCCACTGTAAAGGCATGAGACACGCCAGCATACTTTAGACTGATTGACCTTTGCAATCACTAGTTCTTCGATCAATCTTACCTTGTTTATAGATCAACACCTGACGTCCGTATGTCCCGATTAGGATTTCCATTTCACCGTCCCAGTCAACGTCCATGACATGGGAACATAATACACTATCGTACAGATTGGATTGGGGAAGTATTCGACCGCGTGATAATCCATTTGTTTCAATGGATCTATATTTCCATAAAGCTGTCAGAAGAGGGTTATTCATTGACCTTTGGCGTGGCTTACCTATAGACGACAGCTTGTTCAATTGCACAAGTGATCACAAGATGCAATCCATCGTCTTCTCTCACTAAGAATTGCATGGATGAGATTGTTGTATAAGCTTGTCGATGCCTGGATGCTCACCTTTTTTGGAAACCCGAGGCTGAAAAATAACCACGGATGAAATAGGCGTAAACATTTGAATGGCATGGGATTTCATTTCGTGACCATCTACTGTCACTGTTTAATAATCCACGGAGCAATAACTGTTACAAAAAAGAAATTACCTTGGTCATAAAATCCCAGAAAGATCTCGCCGTTTTGGCCAGCTGTGCATATCACACGTTGCCCATTGGCGCGATCGTAAATATGAGTGAATAGGATCCTACGTTTTGTGCGGGTAAGTACGCTGGCCTTTTTCAGTTGGTAATGCCGTATCTATGTGCTTATGAAATACTTGCTTTATCCGCAGGTCCGATACACGATTGAGGATAGGAAAGTAAGATGCTGTGGATATTTCTCGAAAGATGAGTTGTTGTGGATCCTAAACATACCAAGTATCAGCGAAACGTGGGTTCTCCGTAATAAAAACTAAGATAAACTTACTTGTATATACATATGAATCACTCCTTCATTGGATGATAATAAAAACGCAGTTTGATTATTTCCTTCTGCGTCCTTGATACTGGGAAAAATCAGATAAGTAAGACAACTGCCTCCGTTTGAAGGAACCATGCATTTACCTGGTGTGACATATCTGCATTGGTGCATGAAGTAAAGGTATCACTTGGCAGGACTCTGCACAATTCCGTTAATGTACTGCTGTCCCATCAGTGATTCGACTCCTTGACTTACTTTCCAACTCGAATAAAGTCTGTTCCAAATAGGGTTTGGCAAATATATCATGACCATAGATACGCAAGCTAAAGGATAGTCCTGTATCGTCATTGTCGGTATCTGCCTTTTCCGCTACTGCCACAGCCAGCATAAACCGGATTTTATCATGTCTATGCTCTTCCACTACATCGATCGAGATGATCTCCGATTTCCCTATGTCGATATAAGTGCTTGATCGTTGTACGCTATGTCATTTTGACTAATAGGAACAAAAATAAACCTGCTTCCAGACCGAGTCCAACACATATTGAGCTCCAGTAGCCGTCGCGAGAGATAAAGGCGGTTAATTCTGAAGTCGAAGCTGCGAACAAATGGCGTAAAGAACGTTTGGCGGCTATAGCGAGATATCAGGAGTCTGCAGATCAAGCCCACAAATAGTGATGACTTACGCAATTGCGCTGCGTCTTCCACAGGAGCAGGCTCTGGAAGGCTTTCTATTCGATCGGAAGGAAATTCATCTTGTCTTTTCAAATACGTGTGAAGCCACGAATCGACCGTGGCTAATCCATAGATGTTCCTTTTAAAGTCGTGTAAAGAATTGGGAAACGAAGGCGGTTACTTTATTGGAGGGCAGGAATGCTTACGTTCTTTCAAACCCGTATCGAGCGTAATGCGTTTCTCGAAACAGGAATTCGTCATCGGCATTGGTGAGGCCAGTGTCCATTGTCTGAATCACCAAGGAATAAGCATAAAAATCCCACTCTGGAATTTTTGTCAGTAACCAGAAATCATGCGTGACTTTTTTGGTCAAAAGATAAAGCAACAACGAATACCTTCAGTCACACCAATCCGAACCTAGGTTTTAAAGTCTGTGCCGTAATGTGGTATAATTCTTAATCGCTGTGTGTAAAATATCTGCATCAGTATTAACAAGATCTAAGGGCAGCTTGGCAATATAGTACGAAGGATATAAAATATTAAAGCAACACATAAGCTGCAATTTCACAGCGACATTTACGTAGTATATCTCGCAGCGACACCTCTATGGATTAGCTGATATAGCCTTGTTTTCGTTAAAAACCGGAGTGGGAGATCGTGCAGGGTAGCATCATGTTTAGCAGCTTGTATCCCTCTCATGGCCTTAGTCAGGGCTTGTATCATATACGGTTTCGTTGTCTTTGTCGTTTTATATAAAAACACACTGCCCGTCGATCACGTCGATCTAAATTGCCCAAATTTGTACATCCTGTTTCCTGCCAATGTAGGGTGTGAGTCGTTTAAAAATAGGCATACCTGTATCCTGATACCGTAATGTTATAGTGTGCATATTCTACCCAAACAAGGCCAAAAAGCAAATGTGGTGGTTGGTACATCCTTCTTGTGGAAAACTTGTCAAACAAGGCCTAAGCAAATATGGTCAGGGATTTTTCGTACGGAAAAACTGCTCCATGGACTCTAATACGGCTTCGGAGCGATCGCATCCCAACATTTCCGCAGTTCAGTGTGACACAATAGCACGCCAAACAGGTAATTGATCCTCCGAATCAACCGAACGTGATTTGCTGATTACCGAAATCACGACATTACCTCCATTTCCATCTTTTCAAATGATATATTTTGCCGCCCGACGGTTGAACAACCTTCTTTCATCCGCTATGTCTGGTAAGTGTTTAATATTAAAACCTACTCTATGATGATTATTTGTTTATTCATATTATATAACTGCTAGACTTTTCATTGGAAAGAACCGTTGCTATTCGTGCCGTTTTGCAAGCTAGCAAAGTGTGCCAGTCTGTCTTTAACCACCTTGTCGCCAATGAGACTTTGACAAAGAACGACAAATCTCCTGTCACTGGTACCATGAACGACAGCATGTCAACGCATTTCAACCTGGACTAACCGTGTTGCTAGTGGCCGACTTTTCTGCACAGGCTATTGTCAACACTTACCTCGAAAAGGCTTTCCCTCAGGACCCTATCGTCGGTGAGGAAGACTCCAAGGATTTGCGCGGTGATTCGGGCAAGGTACTCAGAGAAAAGGTTCACTCATTGACCAATGGCGTTTTGAGCGCGGACGAACAATTAAGTGAAGACGCTGTAAGTCGTTTATCCCAACCTGGCAAGAATATGGCATTGTTTCTAAGGCGTGTTTTTGTCTTTTCCAATGCAGATTTTGAAAGCTATTGATCGTGGAAATTATGTTGGTGGACCATCCGGCCGTAAGTTCAAAATGGCAATTCTTCATTAAGATTTAGGTTTAACCCCAGACGCAATAGGTCATTGGGCTTTGGATCCCATTGATGGTACCAAGGGCTTCCTTCGAGGTGGTCAATACGCTGTATGCTTGGCTTTGATCGTTGATGGTGTGGTTCAACTTGGTGTTATGGGTTGCCCCAATCTTCCCGTCGATGCATCACAACCGGAAGGAGAACGCGGCTCTTTATTCATTGCTGTTCGTGGCCAAGGTGCTTTCCAGGTAAAAGCATGAACGTAACAACGAGGTACGCATGATCTTGTTACTGAACAATCAACCCTTCCGCTTTTTTGTTTTGCCGATCTTTTTTTACAGCGATCTTTCTCCGACCCTCAGGAAACACCTATCCGCTTCAAGGAGATCACTTCCACAAAAGATGCTTCGTTCTGTGAATCAGTAGAAGCTGGCCATTCATCGCATGGAGATGCTGCGGAAATTGCAAAGTGCCTGGAAATCACCCGTCCCGCTGTAAGAATGGATAGCCAAGCCAAGTATTGCTCCATTGCACGTGGTGATGCCGATATCTATCTGCGTTTGCCTACCAGTGCGACCTATGTAGAAAAGATCTGGGTAGGTTGACAAACGTTAGACATGGAAAGAAAAAGAAAGTTAATTGTGCTGGTAAAATAGGATCATGCTTCGGGTAATGTGTTGATTACTGAGGCGGGAGGAAAAGTCACCGATATCCACGGACAACCATTGGACTTTTCCATCGGTCGTACATTAGAAAAGAACAAGGGCGTAGTGGCTGCCAATGCTTCTATCCATGATCAAGTGCTTAAAGCTGTTCAAAAAGTTCTGCTTAAACAATAATGAAATAAAAATGTTCAGGGTATGCGGACAGAAAAAAATAATTGGACTTTTATACGAATGATTATTTGTTGCAAAGTGTTGCAAAATTGAGATTGAAACATATGAAAAGTACGGTGAGACACCTGGCTTTTTTTCTCGCGAAAGAGATGAAATGTCCATTAATCTCAAGGATAATGCAAGGTTACACCATTCGTTCTGCTGCAACCCATGGTCATTTTTACTGTTCGCAGTGGCTTACAGCGCTGCCCTGCTGTATGCGACAAATATCCTTAAAATGCGACATTTCAAGACAAGCCACTTAGCGCGATACCGAATTTCATAACGAGCGGATTTCCAAATTAGTTAGGCATCTCCACCACGAACTTGTCGTCATCTTTTTCTTTTTTTTTTTTTTTTTGCCTCCCCCTTTCAGAGTTTTTTTGGAAGAGCGCCCGCTAGTTCCTATCTGTTTTTTGCGGCTTGCTATTTTATTTTACCAAGTTTTTAAGGCCTGCCTTTTCTGGCTGTTCCTATATAACTGTTACATACATAGGGTTAAGGTGACATGACTCCAGGGTCCACTGTAGTTGATTCGCCTCATCCATATTATGATGAGCAAGCCGGTGACCGAGAAATTCGTATACGAAGTTTATTTGATTCCCTCGACTGTGACAATCGAGGATTTCTCGACGCTGACGCTATTCTCGACGGTTTCCTGAAACTTACCCATTTACCTGCCCACACACGATATGCCACCGATCTGTTAGCACGTTGTGATACCGCTCGAGACGGGGTCATTGACTTTGAAGAGTTTAAAGCCTATGTTCTCGAGAAGGAAAAAGAACTTTGGGATCTCTTTGCCCAGATCAACAAGTCCGGTGATTACAGACTTCATCCAAACGAACTCGAAAGTGCATTAAAAGCAGCTGGCATACGAGTTACCAGGGACGATATTGAAGAATTTATACAAGCTATTGACACGGGTAACGTGATCCATCAGGAATAACTATTTTTTTTTTTTGTCAACGCACGGCTATTAAAACAATTTTGCTTTTATGTTGTAGAGGGTAATGGATATATTGATTTCCAAGACTGGCGAGACTTTTTGCTGGTAAAATCAGAAACGGAACCTCACTTTTTTTTTTTCCTTCCTGGATTGGTCTGAACCATCATTCAATGTACTGACTATTGTTTTTTTCTCTTTTTATTTAGCTCCTTCCACGAGAAACAACCATCACTGAAATTTATCGTTATTACCAAACTTCGACGCAACTCACCCCTGACGCCGAAGTCATCTTTCCTCATACCGATGAAGCTGCACGGAATGCTTATAAATACCTCGCCGCAGGCGGCATAGCAGGTGCTGTCTCGCGAACATGCACCGCTCCTTTCGATCGGCTCAAAGTATACCTTATTACGCAGACTTCTTATAATACATCACACAAAATCGCAGCATCCAAAACCGTCGCCGAATCATCGTCATCATCCATCGTATCCGCGATGCGAAATATTTATTCACAAGGCGGCTTTCGCGCCTTCTTTGTCGGTAACGGCCTGAATGTGATGAAAATCGTGCCTGAATCGGCCATCAAGTTTTATGTATTCGAGACGGCCAAAACCGTGTTGGCAGAGTTGACACATTCGGAAGACAAAAATGCTATTCCTGTGGGTGCGCGGTTTGTGGCTGGTGGTGTAGCTGGTCTCTGTTCACAGTTTTGTATCTATCCCGTGGAAACATTAAAGACACGGATCATGTCCACCAGGGTAGCTGGCGCGTCGATACCGTCGAAACCCTCATCGGGTGCGGCCCCTCGATCTTTTGTCCTTCAAACAGCAAAAGACATGTTCCGTGCAAACGGTATTCGTGCATTTTGGCCAGGGCTTACTCTAGGTACATATTAGGAGTTTGGAAATAGCATGCATGAAATTCGTTTTTAATTGACAAACCTTTATTTTTTAGGTCTTATGGGCGTATTTCCATACCAAGCGTTGGACATGGGCATTTACGAGACTTTGAAGGTCACTTATCTGCAATACATGAATACACAAGCAATGGCCGACAAAAAGACGGGTCAAAGTACACAACCGAATGTTCTGGTATTATGGGCGTGTGGCATGGTCAGCGGTTCCATTGGTGCATCTAGTGTTTATCCACTGAATATGATCAGAACAAGGTAATTTTCATACCCACATCTGTCTGAAGCTTGATCGCTAACCTCTTTTTTTTTGGTCCAAAAGATTACAAGCTCAAGGTACACCTGGGCATCCACATAGATACAACTCAGCCTGGGATGCGGCAAAAAAGACATTTCAAGCGGATGGTGTGCGAGGATTTTATAAAGGGCTTGGTCCAACTCTTTTCAAGGTAAAAAAAAAATGAAGAGATGAAAAGAAAAAACCATTATTAATACCGGCTGTGCTGACACATATTTGATTTGTCATGATAGGTTGTGCCATCAGTTAGCATCAGCTATGCAGTGTATGAATTCAGTAAACGGTCTCTGGGCATATCATAGAAAGAAAAGGAAAAACAAAAAAAAAAGGACAAGTTTTTTCTTTTTCTGCCATATTTTTTTTTCTTTTTTTACTTTATAGAACATAGGGTTTTCTCTTTTTTTTCCCTCTAGAAATTGTACATAAGTCATGTAAGCGTAATTGGTAGAGATGAGAGTACAAGAAATATAATACACAACGAACTAAAAAAAACGAAACATAAAAAAAGAGGGTTTGCCAATTGACAATAATCAGGTTATGTCTAACATATGAATCACTGACCACTCATTTTAAATTTGTGTGTCAAGAAATTGGGCTTCTGACAAATCGGCGGAGATTCAATGTTGGACCCCTCTTGTCAGCCATTACAAATGAACGGTCTTTTTGAAACTGCCTGAAAAGTATAAAAGAATGATTTCCGAACCCAGCAACATTTTTTATTCAACAAAACTCAAAGTTTAATACAAAGCAAATTACTATGGCTAGAATCGCAAGAAACATTGTCAAGTCCGTCCTTTCCCGTGAACAAATGGATGGTGAAGGTGCAAGAGGTAAATACATACCTTTGTTGTGAATAATGAAAATAACAGTTCTAATTATGGTTTTTGACGTGTATTGATAGTGTATCGAAGCATCGGTAGTCATGCGCTCCGTAACCTGGACCCTTTTTTGATGCTTGATGAATTCGATGTCAAGGCTCCCGGCGGTTTCCCCGATCATCCTCATCGTGGTTTTGAGACAGTGACATATATGTTGGAAGGAGAGTTTTTGCATGAAGACTTCAAAGGACACAAAGGCCACCTCGGTCCCGGTGACCTTCAGTGGATGTCTGCAGCCAAGGGTATTGTCCATGCTGAGATTCCTGCTACCAATGGTCGGGCTCATGGTCTGCAACTGTGGGTGAATCTTGCCGCTAAGGATAAAATGTCTGAACCAAATTACCAAGAGTTCCCAAAGGAGAAGGTGGTCCATGTCTCTCCCGAGCCCGGTGTAAACGTCAACGTCATTGCGGGAGAGTCCCACGGTGCCCACAGTCCAGTGATGACACGTACACCCACCATGTTTATCGATGTGAAGATGATGAAAGGAAAGACATTCGAACAGCAAATCCCAACCGATTATGCAGGATTTATCTACACAATTTCTGGCTCCGCAAAATTTGGTGGTAGCAAACACGCCTCTGAGGCACACCATACTTTGGTACTGAGTGAAAACCAAGGCGACCATATCCCCGTCGAATCCCTTTCGGATGACTGTCACTTTGTCATTATTGCCGGAAAACCTATCAGAGAACCCATCGTTCAATATGGCCCCTTTGTCATGAACACACAGCAAGAAATCTACCAGGCTTTCGCCGATTATGACCGTGGACGTAATGGATTCGAAGGGGCTCGCGACTGGCAGTCTTCCATTAGAAACAAATGGCACTAAATATCTTTCCCTTCCTATATCATTCGTATTCATGCGCTAAAATTTCCCCCGTATCATAATGCCCTCTTTTTCTTCCGTGTATAAAACATTAAATAGCATACTAGCATTGAATAATAATAAAAAACCCCACTAATGTGGTAAATCCACTACTTTTTTGTCCTAATACACATCCTTTTATTGATAAATCTGTCGCAGAGACCTTTAGGATTTCACATGCATTGGTTTCTAGCTTTATGACGTCGTGTACGCTTTTATTAATTTCTGCCCATTGCTACATAAAAAAGCGCAAGATGCTCCTCCATAAGAATCATTACATTTGGGAATAATAATATGAGAACTTCTGGATAATGCACGATCCTTTGTATATGATATCATCGATGATATCCTGACAGTAGCTGGAAGAACGTCTTGTAAAAGTTGCTAGTGTGTTTTTGTCGAGGATTCTCCTGTATTATTCAGATTTGATATCAGCAACGCTTTGACAAGGAATATAATTTGATGCCTTCTTTGCTGCATATTGAAGAGTTGGTGTAACTTGCCACGATTTGATATTTATTGATGGAATGTGCATTTTATCACCTGTCGCCATAGAGCTAAAGTTTTTCCGAACGTCTGTTTTCTTTCCACAACCGAACATAGAGTTTATTCCTCAATAAGCAGTTAATAACAGCAGGTTCTTTGTTTTTGAGTATAGAAGAATGGAAAGACCAAAAATAAAAAAAAAACAAAAAAACAAAAAACGGTAAGCTCGTTTCAATAAGGATTACAGTGTCTATCTCGATACTCATTCGCCATATACATAATTAAAAAGGATGTTTCTCGAATGGTATTTCTTCTCTCTTGACAAAAAAGTAAAATCAATGCAGGAAAGGATCCGTCAGGAAAAAGAAGTTACATAACAACACAGCACGAGTTGGTCCGTTTAGCGGTTTTGTAGAACATTTTCGATTGGCTGGATAACGCTTCTGATCTATCCACCAAGGAGTCCAGCTATTCAAACAATCGCATATATGTGATTCAGTCCTTAATTCTCTCTTATTTTCTCCATCTTCTCCAATCGCGAAACTTACCTTTTCACCACGCTGAAGCACAGAGTCGATTGTTTTATGCTGAAAAAAAAAAGAATAGCCAATATCGTCAGCTGTCACTGTCACGGGTCCCATTATGCCATTTTCTCCTCTAGTACGATGACACTTACGAGAATGGCGGTCGTTTCGTCGAGTTCATTCTGTACTTTCATAATAGCGTCGGCCTGTTTGGGGTCTTGATATTTGCGCAAGTAGTCGGTTAATTCAGGATAGTTCAGTGGAGGATTATCCCATTTCGAGGCAGGGAACTTGACAAGGAATTCGTCCAACACTTTGTTGAGCAAGGAAAATGCGACTCTTGAAGGGTACTCTTTATCGCTGACAATCACACCAACAATATTCTGCGGATGGCTGTATACGTGCGCCACATTGTCTATATTGTCGGTCAGTATTCATTCCAATTCGTCATCACTCGTCTCCTTTCCACACTGAATATCGTACTTTCACTTTCCACACTTTGTCTTTGTCCCACAGCTGTACGCTCCGCAATAGTAGCTGCCGAGAAGTTCATAAATTCTTGCACACTACATTCCATCACCCAGTAAGCATCATATCTCATTGCATGTTCACAGCGGATCGTTTTTGCGTTCGTCATCTACCTGCTGCGTTGAAAGTAGCCAAAACTCGACAAGTCAAACTGAGAAGCCAAAATCTTGGCTTTATCACCGACTTTACGCAAAATAAGAATAGAGTACAGCTTCATATTGAACAAAAGATGGCTAGAGAATTAGATTAAGGTAAAGTAAGAAAAAAAAGCAGCAAGAAAGAAAAAGCGAGCTTCCATTTTTTTTTTTTTTTTTGGGCAGTTGTGGAGCGCAAATTTGATTCAGAATTTGGGCGCTGTGCGTGTTATCGGGATTTAAAAAAGATGGTATGTCGGTGTTTAAAACCAAAGGAGCACATGCAAAAAAAAAAGACCACCAAAATCACCATCACAAGGTGGTGATGGCAGGAAAAGCATCCTTGTTGCTTAGAACGAGATATAACTTTTCATGCGATAAATATCCCTTCATATAGCCCTAAAATTCGTGCATACTGTTAAGATCTTTTCCATCCATACTTTCGACCCGTTATTCAATCTTACCCTTGTAATCATCACGGCCAACATCCACTCTGTTTCTTCCACTTCCATATGTTGTCCCGTGTATTCCAAGGCCGCCTTGAAGGTTCCAATGGGTATCCTTGTATTCTTTCCAAGCAATAGGAATCTAAAGAAAACCAACTGAGTATGAAAGGTCAATAGACGATTGAGTGAGAAATTACTTACACTCGGTGGAATAACCGTCGCATAGCCATGATCTGTGCCTTTTCAACGGCAAAGTATGTTCCATTTTGAATTAATTGTAATTCGGCTTTAGCGAGTGCTGCGTCAAACTGGCCCACATTGCCTGTACGAATAGCAGCTGCAATGTTTCCATACAGCTCTCTCGTTCGCGGGTACAATCGAAGTAATCGATCGTTTGGCAGTACACCACGCATCATACGGATCGGTAGCAATAATAGCAGAATCAATCTATTTCACCGGCACTTCATCAGCGACCAATATTGTCAATGGAACAAGCCGATTTAAGAATAAATACTTACTCCTTGTTCTTTTGCTGATGCCGACTACACTCTTTGAATGCCAATGACAATTCTTGTTCTGCCTACATTTTGTTGTGTCGCATGAATAAACGAAATCAATGTCCATGATCGTCTCCGTTTGATTACTTACTCGAAGATAATCTTCTTCCAGGAAGAAAAATCTGCCAACATAATATCGGAATGTTACACGATCACTTTTAGGGAAATCTTCGATCGAGGGCATATCAGCGGCTGAAAGAGCGCGAAGAATGTTTTTGCACAGGTTCGGCTGCTTCAACTAAAGGACGTAGTTTGTTAAGAGGTATTCGCACTCTCGTAATGCGTCGCTGTACGAACGTACCTTGAAATAGATGCGGAATAACATGCCAATCACGCGGTAGGTGCCATATTTTTTGGACGTTGCCAGCACACCTCTGCCAATGTATCCCATCAACAAACAATACAAAGACATGATTTCAACCGATCAAATTTACCTGTCCGTGATACAATAAGTAAACGATTTACTGATGACATTGGCAGCGTCTTCCAGCTTTTTCCGCTGGCCTTCAGCGGCAACTTCCATGTGATCTGCCTGTAAAAAGAGACGGAAAGTGTCCATGGTGAGTGTTCAATAGAGCATAGTCCCGATGTCACCCATAAAACTTACCTGTGTAGCCAGCATTCGCAAGTCGCTGTTGATCACGTACAAAATAGGAAGGCACCAGCGATCCCACGAGATCATGGCTCGTTGGAAAACTCTTTTAAAAAGAAGGGTAAGTCAAAACGAGGTTTTCGTATAGATTTTATGACTGCAGCTTACTGAACCAAATCTTTTTGCGCTTCAAAAGCTTCACCGTATCTTCCTTCGGACTGGAGAATAAAAGCCTTCAAATGCTTGACGGCGATCTCATTCC
This sequence comes from Radiomyces spectabilis, assembly GCF_025331425.1. Lineage (NCBI taxonomy): Eukaryota > Fungi > Mucoromycota > Mucoromycetes > Mucorales > Radiomycetaceae > Radiomyces > Radiomyces spectabilis. The sequence goes on from NW_026251930.1 coordinate 447,307, forward strand.
AAGGCTGGGCTAATTTCTTTCCAAGTTGACCCTCGAGCTGAGCTATCTATATTCAAGAATGTAGTGCGTTTAGCAAGAACCATTGACCAGTCGACGGGCTGGAACTGTCCCTTGGTCTTTACCGTCATGTTGTGATCATACATGCTTGATCCTTGCTGGTCGGTGAGAGAAAATAGCGCGGCCAGCTGCTTGCCGTTCTCATTTCTGGAGAATTGGGTGACTTTACTGGCATATACTTGCAGCGACGGCATGGTGAATCGAGGATGCAACAGAAACTAAAGTGAATGCGTTTTGTGTGTAGCTTAAGACTGCGGGCTTAACAGCGTGACGGTTGTACAAAAACGCAGCCGCTGAAAAAATTGTAGCCGGTGCTCTGCAGAATTAAAAATCATCATGGGTAATCAAGCTACAGATAGTTTGCCGCTTTTGTTTTTTTTTGTTTTCATAAGTTCAGAAACGTTTTCAAAGCATCCAAAGAGCAGGGAAAATCAAGGAAAAACGGCGATATTGCTTCACACTGTTTCTTGGTAGATAAAGACGCCGCCTTTATTTAATTTAAATGATAAAATAGGAAAAAGGATGCCATGCCTTCTCTCATAGCCTTATACCATATTGTCCATAGAATAATTAACGCAAAACATTGCATGAAGTTGTCCACCTACGTGTTCGTGAAAATGACATCGTCCGTTGTCACAGGTTGCTCCAACTTCCCGTGTGATCCTTGGGCAAAACAGTGTTTAATCGTGTCGAAAAAAAACCTGAGAGAATGCACCCTCACTCCCCCACTTCCTGGATGTTGTCCCCCTTGGCTTATTTCTCGTTTGCTGTGCGAAAATGCTGCTCGAAGCTGAGTGTAGTCATGACCCGACCATGGTGCGATTATACGAGTTGGCCCACCGGCAATCTTCAACGCAATACAGAAATGGTGGACGCCCAAAATAGCAAATTTGTCAGGGGGTCCTAGTTTGGGACGCTATATAGCATAGAAATATAATATTCGTATGGCTAATAAAAAAAAACATAGCTTCATTCTCCTCTAGTTAAAAGTACAGTTTCTTGTGGTTCGCGCATGTCACTAGAACTTCCATTCTAAGTTTTATCCCCGCAGTCCATTATAGAGGCGTCGTCACAAGCACTTAGTCACTTAGTCAAGCTACCCGAAAAACGCAAGCAGCAAATCAATGCCTGAAGCGCATATGCAACGATTATTCTGGTCCATCGTCGTCGCATGAGAGTCAAATTCACGGAATGAGGACCGCACAGTGCTGGTGTCAGGCAGTTCTTCAAGCTACAAAAGCCGGGATGGAGTTTGTGAAAAACCCTTCAAGCAGACGAGGGCTAATAGTGGACGGATTGGATAGCCATCTCCCCGAAGGCAGAAAAAGAGGTCCTTACACTTACAAGGATATGGATTCATTTGGAACTGACGAAAAATAAATGCCCTGTGGCTACAGTTCAATGATGGTTCAGTCAATATTTTGTTGTCAGCTGAAGAATGAGATTTCCAAATCGAGATTTCGAGAGCAAGATGTTTTTTTTTTTTTTTTTTTTTTTGGAAAGCATTCGTTCGCTTTCGGTCTGCCGTTTTGTCGCTTTACGATTTACTTATTGCAACCAATGTCTACCTCGACACCACTTGGCAGCGATCTCATGTTGAAGACAATCCTTTCCAATTCTGAAGTCACAAATATTATTATGTTGCACTTAAACAACACCGAGAATGAATACACTGTTGGTAGTAGCGAGTGGAGCGACGGTTCTCGTTCGGATTTAGTGCTGGGACCCAGAGGCCCGACAAAACAATTGCCACCCATCATCATCGAAGTAGAGCAAAGCGTCGATAAAGACTTCATAAAGCGCGTAAACCATTATTGTTTGCAAGCATACAACAAATACAAATGCGATCCACTCGTTTTAATCATCTGTGTGGATAAATTGTCCACTTATGTCATGGAGACCAAGACACCGTCCAGTGTCACAGATTGTCACAGTTTCCCCTCCAACCCTTGGGCAAAAGACTGCCTTATTGTCTCGAAAATAAACCTGGAAGAATGCAATCATACTCCCCCACTTGACCGATTTGTCACCCTTGGTCTGTTTTTCATTTATCATGCGAAAATGCCAGTCGAAGCTGAATGTCGCCAAGATCATACCATAAAGCGACTCTACGAATTAGCCCACCAATATATCAAAGCAAGACAGAAAGTCGAGAGGTTTTGCAGGTTACCAATCAGTGCCTGGAGCGCAGATACGATGATAATTCTGGTCCATCTTCACATGAAGAGTCAAATTTACAGAAAGAGGAGGATACAATGGTGGCGTCAGGCAGCGCATGCCGTGATAAAGTCGGGATGGAGTTTGTGAAACAGTACAGGCAGACAAGACCTGATAGTGGGCGTACGCGGATGGATTGGGTCGCCTGTCTCTCCAAAAGCAGAGAAAAAGTGTCTTCTTATTTATAAAAATACGGATTCGCTTCGAAATCAGTTTCGAAAATATATGAAAAATCAATAATCCGAGGATCTGAAAGAGAAAAAAAAAAAAAAGAAAAAGAAAAAGAAAAAGAAAAAGGGTAAAGTACTGTAAGCATCCGGGGTCAAAGCGTTGGATCTGATTTTAATTAGGTTAAAGTTCAATCATGGTTGATTACAAGAAAAGTAGTTCATGAAAAAAGGCAATTCGGAAAAAGCAGGAAACGGACAAAGAGGAAGATTAGGTGATAAACGGTTGGAGTAAAATAATAGCACTGTAACGTAGAAGTAAAGAACTTAGTCTATATCGTAAAAGAAGCCTGTTCCTAATCCAAAAGGAACTGGTGGCACATCCAGTGTGCCATGAGGAATTTCCACTCGATCGCCGGCAATTTGCAGTAATTTCACTTTGACTCCAATTTCTGTAAGAGAATGCAGGTATTCGGCTGTGTCTTTGCTGGTAATCCCTTTATCAAGAAGCATGCTGAATCCATCTTTCCATTCCGACAGTTGCGTGGTCGATGAACAATGGAACTCGGCCAAAGGGGTATTGTCCTTGGAATACAGCGCAAATGCCAGTCCATGGCTTTCCGTCAATGGTAAATGTACCGCTGATGCCGGACTTAAGGTGTTCATGGAGAGGTTGGGATGGTTCATGGTGGCGGCGTTGGATGGTTTTCGAAGGTTCCGGATTTCGCTGACGGTATTCAGGTCGATCTTATGGGGCAGTTGATCGTAGCTGTTGATCACATTCGCAATTTTCTCTGAGAAGTCACCATACTGCAGGGCCTTTTTCGAAGGACTTAGTTTATAATATCGCCACCGTCGATGGGATGAGCTGATCGAGGACGATTGCCCAATATTAGGCGTCATGATTCCAAGCGTCGATACCGCCCCTGTACCGCTGACACTGTGGGGATGAGCTGGAGTGGTATTTCCACTGCTACTGGAAGCTGCAATTGTACGTTGCGAAGATATCGGTGTTGGAAACCATGCTCCTTCCAGCAAACAGCTAATGCGTTGCTTCTTGATGAATTCATACGATTGTTTGTTAAGCCGGGCACGAAGATTTCTATTCAACAATGGGGGCTGTCATTAGTCAAATCTATTCCCGTTATGGATCGTTCGTTGATTTGTCCAAAGCCTACCGAATCGCTTCCCGTCCCAGTAAGTCGTCGGCCCATTCCAGTTCGCGGAGTCGCCGATCCCGAATCACTTGATAAGGGGTTCCATTCATGACGTGATCAAACTCATAGATGTCTTTGATCCCATCACTTTTCAACACGGCGCGGATTTGGCTACGAATCAATGCCGACACTTTGGAAAAATCAGTCGATGTAGCTTCCATGTCCTGAAAGATTCGATAGAAGCATTGCATCGTGGTGTTGTGGACGTGATCAAACTGAAAAAATAGCGGCTCAAATTCCGCAGCAATATCTAGCAATCTTGATCAGTCGCCTTGTCTCGCTTGCGTGGTGATGCATTTCACTTACATCCTGCATTGATGTTCCAGTGACTACACAAAACATCAGTGACTTCAATACTGGCTTTAGCAAACGGACAACGTTTGTTTTCGGGACGATGAATTTGTTCCAGAGTTAACTAAAAGAGCATGATTCGTCGTTAGTAAAAAGAAGGGAAATCTTAAATCCAGTTGTCAATAGTAACCTTGGCAAAGGAATCCCGGTTTTTCATCACAAATGCATGCATACGTTGGAGACCAAAAAGACCAGTCCGCCCAAACTCGCGCTGAGGTACTTCGGACTAATCGTAGATGATTGAGGAACCGGTTACAAGGCTTCTTTTTCCTTTTCAAGAAGAGCTTACCGAAAAACCGATCTTTTTCCATTTTCTTAGCCCCGGAATAACGATATTGGCTACATTCGCCGCTTCCCATATTTCATTGAGCATCTTGGCGTGTCGTGAATTATGGAGGGAAATCGGAGTACTTCGGCGGCGATTGGCGTTCTGGATCAAAGCTGATTGAAATTCTAGTACTTTTTCTTTCAGCTCTTCCGATGGATGGTTATTCATCAATCGCTAAATCAAAGGAGGAAGCGTCGTTTCAGTCAATTGCGCGAGCAACAATATGGGAAGCTTTGTTTTTTCTCTGGACATACGAGGATATGTTTATACGCATTAAGTTCGTAAATCTCATTCGGAAGTTCGCTCTGATATTCTTCGGTCACATGCTTCAACATGGCGGTGAGTAAGGACAAACTGTTAAGACACAGTGTATAATCCGGACTCTGAAGTCGTTGCACCAAGGTAGCTAGGAGTTCAGGTTCACGATCCATGGCTTTACGTAAAGTCGGATAGCCAAGGCAAGTAACGGAAGGAAACAACGATTCTTCTCCGCATAAAATCTTGATCAGTATCGCGGTAGCCGGTCGACAAATGGTGACCAAGGTTTCCGAGACAACGATGTGAGCGATATCCGCTACAAAGTCGTCGTTGAGTGATTCCCAGCCCGTGTTGTGCTCCATAAGCGAAGTGAAGGAATTCAAAGCATAAGCCAGCGTGTTTCCTGATGACTTTTTGATAATTTCGCATAATGATTCCAATCCACCTCGCTCCAAGAATTCCGTCGCGAAATCCGGTTCCTATATAGGACGAAAAGGATATTGCTAAGATACAGTTTGTAATGATGAATGGGATGCTCTTTGCTTGCCTTTAAATATTTCTGCAAGGAGAATGTAGCGATTTTTAATACTTTGTCGTCTTTGGTCACTGATTTTTCGGATGCTTGGTCAGACAATGTGGCGCCGGCTGACATGCGCTTCACCAGTTTTTCTGCCTTTTCTGCAGCAGTATCCAATTCATTGGTCGAATCGGCCATGGCAAAAAAATACTGAAATGCTGAACAAAAAAGCAGTGGACAAAGTTCAAGAACTGAAAAGGCGGAGACAAGGAGCCGCAGGATGGGAAACTGCACGTGATGAAGCGATTTTTTTTTTCTTTCATTGATCAACCGTTCGTTGCATGGTTATGATACCGCCTACCACCTCCCTATTCGGCCTCATATTTTTTATACACAGGCATTCAGTTTAGATACATGCACAAGGAGGGGACACAAAATTTGAATCTATCTTATCAATTAACAGCTTTATGATGATCGAACGGAGTCTCAGATCCGAAAGGCGGTTGACGCCATTATCACATATTTTACTCTCCAGTTTTTGCATTGGCGCCCCCAATTCTATTTAATCGCAACACATAACCCCGAGTTGAATGATTTCCTGACGCCGCTTTATTTTTGTTTTTATTATCAGTAATGATCTATGTTTCCATCCACTTGAATGCGCCCATTAATAAATGACGTCGAGGTAGACGACCCGGAGCAGGAGATAGAATAGCCATTTTTTGTTTTTCTTCGTCGACATCCGATCTAAAACCATAGAATTTGGTATCCATGTTACTCCAATCCAATGAAACAGTTGCCTCTTTCCTCAGGCACGAAAAACAAAAGAAAATAAAGATGCTTACACGTAGATAAATCCAGCAATGTTGCTTTCCAGCAACTTGTTTTCGGGTTCGGAGGGATCCGCATTGAGAATAGCCAGGATAGAGTGAAGGCACATATCGTGATTATCGACTTTGACTACTTGAGTCTCATTTTCTGTGCTGTCCATACCAATTGGCAAAGCGGAAGAAGGCGCAATCGGTTCGCCTACGCGCCATATACTCACATCGCTCATATTGATGAGCATAGAATAAGGGAATAATTCACACTTTGGTGTACCGTAAAAGTATTCTTGTATCTTGGCGCGTTGCAATTGTGTTTTGAATTGTCGATCGCGTTCTACCACGCCGCCGGATTTTGTCAACTTGATCACGCTGATAGAGGACCGATCTTTCAGAATACGTGTCATGTCGCTATACAAACGTTCGTGGCCAAGAACGATGACCACATTAACTACAATTGTCCATGCTGTGAGTCGCAACGACTAAAAGAGATATTTTCCCAACGAGACTTTACCTGAGAATTCCTGAATTGCATGCTGAATAAGTTCGTAGCCTACTTGATCAATCAACCCGGCAGTATCAATGATCAGGCCCGAGGTACGTGATTCTTCATCAGCAGCGATACGGCATTTGACCGAGTGCGCCAGTCGGGATACCACCAGCTTGTACAGTTTAACACTTTCACTAGGGTTTTCATAGCCGTAATAGTACGCTAATGGCATTGTGGTCGAGCCCATGGAAGCCGCCGTCGTTGCTGAAGATCCAAATCCTTCTTCCACATCAATAATATTGTTCATCGTCGTAGCTGTCACGGTACCGGGCATTGTAATAGATCCCTTTTTAAACACCCGTGAGCACAGTATTATACAAATATCTTCTGGTTCCTGATTCAGGACTTACCTCCGACGTATCCAACGACACATAAATGGGTTTTTCACCTTGTCTTTGCGCGTAACTTACTAAAAGTTTGCACAAGGACGTTTTGCCAACATCATGAGGACCGATCACCAGGACCTATCAAATTATCGGTCACCCTTTCTGTTCTGCTTCCAACGCAGAACACCAATGCAACCCACTTACTCTTGGTCCCTGTTCTTTGTTGTCTCTTGCTGATTGCCGTAGTTGCTGTAGTGCCACGTGAGTATTGAAATAGCTCGTCATGGGTGTTTCATTGGCGGTATATTCTACAAGAAATTGTCCACGGATGTAATCATAGAGTTAAGGATGAAAGCAACAAATATATATGCATGCGTATAGGAAGCGGATCGATCGATCGATCATCCAGTGCGAGTATAAAGGATATCTCCAAAGTACAACCATGCCAAGTATAAACGGCTGCCTTGCGTCCACTGAACGAATATGTCACACCGACAGCTAATTCCGTACCAAATATTTCCGCTGTGCCTTTCAAAAGCTATAGTTTGATATTTCAGATAGGAGAACATCATGGGCCGGAAGAAAAAAAAAAAAAAAAAAGAAAAGGCTGCCACGCTAATTTTCAACATGACAACTGCTGGGACTCTTTTCCTTTATTAGGGTGTCGTGTATGCTGCACTATAGTTTCGTATGTTTCCTCTTTTGTCACACACTTGGTCGCTTTATTCCACTCCCATTCCTTTCACACCCACCTTCCATTTTCCAATAAGCCCATTGAAAGGAATAACGCCCAAAACAGTGACATGAAGAAAAAAAAAAAAAGAAAAGAAAACAAAGTTTCTTACCTTGATTTCAAATCGCTTGTTGAACTCCACTTCGAATCGAAATTCATGATCGGCTTCCAGTTCAATTTCTCGTACAGGCTGAAGATCGTTCTAAAGAAATCCGATGTCAGCGTATAAATGATTCTTAAAATAGTGGGCTTTCCGGCATTCACCTTGTCTTGCATTTTGCTGGTTATACGGGGCAGGGGAACAAGAACCGTTTTGGCCGACTAATGGATCAAGCGCGAAATGCATGTGACGCTTGTTTTTTCGTTCACCGCCAGACATTGTCGTCCTGAAATACTGGGATTTTGCAAATTGTATATGGCTCTTTCCGATAAGGACTCGCCACCTGGCACTGCGCCAGATTTCTCAGAGCTTCCAACCATCGTTTAGTTCTTGCTTAATAGCTGATAAAAAAAGTATAAGCGAAACTCAACTTTCCGCTGACGACGCTGCAATGCGAAAAACGGTGCTAACGTCTACCGAATCGATGGTGCTCGAACCTCCGCTGCCAACCCACGTTCTGACAGAATTCTCTTTTGACAACATTTCCAATATTACACATGCTCAAAGTAGATATTCTCTTGCCAACGGCGTTGTGAGTAAACCTTGCACTCTTTCTAAAATAGCGCCTCTCCCACTTCCTTTTCATGGATTCTTACAGACATCTCAGAGGAGAGTATATGTGTATTTTTATTGAAACTGTTTACTGTTGTTCCTGACTACTCATGTATTGTATAACGACTGGTTCTTGAAGAAGCTCTTCACGAAGAAGAGCCAAGGCGTCAATAGCACATTCAAAAGAGTGTTTCTCTTCTAGACGATAGGCGGCGATGTGATTCGTTAAAGCCGAAGGGTGGGTGGTTTCCGGTATGGATTGAGATAGTTCACCGTGATGGTACGTCAGTGCATCTAATAGAAGAAGAATGACACGTAATTGAATCACTTTGAAATGTTCAAGCTGCGATGTGTATTCGGCGACGCCATCCATTGCATCGACTTGTTTGTTGCCAAGCACGATATTTTCTTGTTCATCAATTCGTAAACCGTCGTCTTCATCCAGTGCCAAAAGATACATGAGAACAATGGAAGGATAGGTAAATCCCGTGGATGCAAATAATTGATGAGCAATGGGGAAATCTGGTAAAACTTGGGACGACGACGATGGAGCAGAGTCGTGTGAGTAACCAAAGGCAACGAATGGTTCCATGGCATTTTGTTGCAGGAATCGGCTGATGGCCGGTTGGGATGGACCGGCTAAGAAAGGGGTGACAGGCAATCGCAGACGTAAAGGTTCCGGATTGTTACTTAAAGTAAATCCATGCAAGAACAAAAGCTCCTGATTGGATTTGGCGCCATAAGAAATAAACAGTTCATCATGCGCGCCAATAGTTGCATCTTCAAAAGGCATCAATAAGAAACTATTATCTTGAGAGTCTCGCTGCCATCGAACATTGGGCGTCAGTGAATGATTGGCAAAATCAAAAAATGGAACCAACGCTAGATGGGTAGCTTGACCGTTGTCGACGGCTTCATTTTCCTCGTCCAGACTGACCACGCGAGACCAAAAAGTGGCATCGGCCCAAAACCATTGTTCAAGCGTAATTTGGTCGAGCCAGCCACACGCTTTTTCTTGCAACGTCGCCAATTCATTTTGTAAGGCTCTTTGTTTGGCACTGATGGATACACTCAACGTGGTTCCAGCTAAATGTTCGGCATAATTCTTGAACAGGACGTGGTTTTCTTGGAAAAACGCGAGCGATGGTAACACATCCATGTACGGTTTCCAAAAAGAGTCATTGGCATGAACAAACCGTTCATGCACCAAAAATAACTTGAGAAACAAGCGTTCATTCTTCCCTTCTAAATGCATCTCGTCTGTACCGTCAAATAACTGGTAAATAGTGTTCCGAAATTCTTCCGTCAGATGCAAATGTGTCGCGTTTTTGGTGGTAATGAGCATATCATTCGGAATGCGTAACAAAGGCTCGGTATGGGTAACAATGGCTTGTTTGGCAAAAAGACCTGTCCCGGCATGTTGGGTTTGTTTAATGGCAATATGCGGTGCGTCAATGTGATGCTGGGCAGCCCATGCTTCGAAGGCAGCTGTGGCGGTCATGATAAAAGAAAAGAGTAAAGCGAAGGGTGTGGATCGAACGGACGGGGATTGAAATAAAAATAATCTAAAATGAGTGCACGCACAAAACGAGAGGGAATTTTTGTTTTTCCCTTGACTTTTTCCGTTGGGCTTACTTTGTTTGCTGTGCCATCATGAGCGGATCCAAAGCGTCGAATAAATTGGAAACATGGGGAAATGAAACGACTATGAACTTGAATGCTATTCTTTACAAGAACATTCTCGCTTCACCGTATTTCAAGTCTCTCTAGTAAGTCGTTGGCACGCTGAAGGTTCTTGTTGTTTGAAAGCTTTTACTAACTCATAAACGTGGTGGGACAGTGAAAAAAAGACATTCCACGAAATGGTAGATGAAATTTACAACCAAGGTACTGCCGCAAAACTTTCAATCTCTGTAGTGTGTTGAAAGGTTTGTCCATTGGGGGTTTTTCTTTATCTGCTCAAGACATTCTCCCCCTTTTTTTTTCTTGGTTCAACAGAACATGCTTTTCGTGTCTAACCTATTTTTTCCATTTATGCATTGCCACCTTTCTTTTCATTTTTTTTTTCTTTTTGGCGCGCCATTGTTTATCCTGCAGTCTATAACTTGTGTAAGTGGGACGCTTTTCTTCGAAGTTGGACCGATCATAGTCAGTATATTCATTCCTCATGTTGCTCATGTAGCGCCATTTCTCAAGGGAACCATGCCGTCCACTGCGTTTGTTTGTTTGTTTAAGATGTGGACACTGCGTTTAACCGTGAAACAGATCGAGAATATGATTGACCACCCGGATTCTCCGTAAGTATAACGTAATGCAACGAAGATTGAGAGATATTCCTTCATACGACATCTCGGAACACTGTGCTGATGCGGTTTTTATGTTTTTTTTTTCTCCGTTATCAGTTATATTCGTGCCATCGGCTTCCTGTATCTTCGTTACGTATGTGCTCCGGCTCAATTGTGGGATTGGTTTTCTTATTATTTGGAGGACGATGAAGAATTGGATTTGTCTGGTGGTCCTAAACCGGAGAAATCGTAAGTTGTTCTACATGGTATATCTCGCGCATGTTTCCCGTGTTCATCAAAGTTGGTCCCTGTGTCTTTTTTTTTCTTAGGACAATTGGTAAGCTGTGTCGCTTGTTAATTACGGAACAAAAGTATCAAGGCACCATGTTACCTCGCATTCCTGTTCCAATTGCGCGCGATCTTGCCAAAAAGCTGGAGGATTATGATGCGGAAATGAAGGGTCAAAAGCATGAGTAAGTGCCTGATTGTCCCTGGATCTTGGGCGTGGATTCTGATGCGTGGGAAATAGAAGCGAACGTGACAACCGTCGATTCGATGACCGGGATCGAGGCGGTTCCAGATACCGCCGTGACCACTCTCGTAGCCAAAGTCCTCGACGACGAGATCGTGGGGATGATCGACGACGACAACGTGATTTCAGAAATGATATAGATGATTATGAACGACGTCGTGGACACAGTCGTCAACGAGATCGTAGTCGGTCAAGGGACCGACGTTCAAGGTACAAAGATGATGATCGATCTTACAGACGCAGAAGAAGTATCAGTCCTCGCGATCGGTATCGATCCCGTTCTCGTTCACGATCTACCGACCGCGGTAGCCGTCATTCTTATCGACCCAGTGGCAGTGATCGTTCCCGATCCTATTCGAGAGACCGCTAAAAACGGGGCCACCAATATGAAAATCAATAGTACATCGAATTAAAAAAAAAAAAAAATACTGTACACAGAACAGCCAACGAAATTGTTGCAACATGCACCTGAACCTCCCATTTGCTCTCTATATGAAATAGAAGTCCATTTTTCCCATCAAGCCTTCCGAAAACTTTCTACCCTTTATATGGTAACGGCGAGGGATTATCTTTGGGCAGGTGGAGGTTGCGGTGTTTAGGTTCAAAATGGATGAAGAAAAAAAAATATAGGTAAACCAGCAATGTTACGGTAGGGTCAACAGTAAACTGTGCAAAGAAAAAAGAAAGAACGAGAGCAAATGTGGTGAAAAAAAAGGGAAAAAAAAGGATAAAAAGGGAAAAAGAAAGCGTAATCCAAATGAGAACGTCCATAAACAAGCAACAACAAATAAAACGAGATGTTTCAACCCTAAGGTTCATCTCTTTTTGTTCCTTTCTTCTCTTTTTAGTCCTCAACCTTTAGCATCCTCATTTATTATTGCTGGCTTATATTCAAACACGGGAAAATCGATGAGCATGATTCAACAACATCACGATGTATGGACTGACGAGAAATTACGCGAGAGCTTTGAAAAGCCTTCGTCGGATCCTGTGGTACGACCGCCTGAAAGGTACTATACACCTCAACCCATGAAACGAGGCACGAGTCTGTATATTACTCAAGGTAAAAGACAAAGGAGAATCGATGACAACAATTTCAAATTACCATAAACTGGTAAAAAATAAAAGTGACCGAGGTTTCCTCTGTTATTTATTTTCTTGTTTTATTTTTCTCTTACAATAGCTGGACTTGATTATCAACCCACGCCACCTCCTGCATCCGTCATTGTACAACCTAGAGTTCATGCACCCAACAAAGATCCCTGTTGTCTGGGATGGTAAGTCATTTGGCTGCCTGCAATTCCGCTAAGAAAAGCAAAACGGGGAAATGCACGTTTTTATTGATCTGATTTTCACACATCGTTTTGTGATGATGTAGTCTACTGGCCTGTTTTTTGTGCTGTGCCGTGAAGAACGAGTAATCCCGCGGGAAAACATCCACAGCTGCATAAACATTGACAACTGCCATTGACTTTTTTTCCACGTCATTTTCCTTCCTTACTGTTCGTACATCGTGTCCTTGCTCTTGTCACCTCATCCTTCTTCCTCATATCCTTAAATGTACCATCCGCTCCTCCGAAGAAGGAAAATCAGCCATCACCGCCCCATCACAAAGATGCCGTATCGGAACGCTTTCCGACATGGCTCATTATGATCACACATTTGCCGAGACATATTTATCAAATCATTTATGGGGTCACATGCAAGTTGGATGTGGTATAATAAGCTCAAAGCTACGATTTATAGTGTGAAGAATGCAAAAAAAGGAGGATAAATAAAAGAAGTATCAAATAAAATGAGAATGTCATGCGGGAAAAGAAGACGAAGGGAAAAAAAAAGGCATTAATTAAAAAACACTAGAAAAAGGAGAGGAATGGGGAAATAAGAAAGATGAAGATAGATGGAGGAACCGGTCCTGGAGATCTCTCCTCGGATTTTTCCTTCATCAGTATCATGCCTGTATGCAAGAGGTGCAAAGGAATACACTAGAGATATAAATAATGATATGCACGAGATGGTGTTTTTACGGATGCGATGGTGATCTCACATAGTTGCTTGGAAACAAACCCGAGATGGGATTTCCCGAACCTAAAAACGGGAAATTTTAGTGTGTTTAGCAATAAACAAAAAGACTTTTTCTGGAGTGACTAGAAAACCTTACCATCGTCTTTGTAACCCATCCACCATACATTATCACTTGTATCCGTCACGACAATGGCATCTCCCGCTTTCAGGTCTAGTTCACCATATTCTTTGGCTTCAAATGGATGCTTTGCATAGTATAAGTGAGGAGATTTTTCGCTGGCCACACCATCGTTCCCTTGAGTAAGCGCGGCGGCCATCATGGCGCCAAACGAAGACACCCCTGCATTCTTTTCAGCCGCGGCCGGTCCCATTCTATTCAGTCGTTTATCGGATAGATCCATTTCATTCGATGCAGCCTTTTGTTTTTCTCTGCTGGCACTCGCTGCAGCTCCAACGCCCGCTCCGGCAAGAGCTCCGCCTAACGGAGCCGCATCCAGCATCTCCATCAAACTTGACCGTTGCATTCCTTGTTTCCATGGCTGCAAAGGTTCTGGGTAATCGTCCACACCGTTGCGACGCCGGATAAACAACACAATCAATCCAAGTCCTACAAGGACAAAGATGATACCCAGTGAAATCGCAATGGAAATCAAAATGACGGCAGGCACAGGGAGATAATCTATAGTCCAAGGGTCAGCCTCAACGTTGCTTTAACCTATTGAGGGAGGGGAGGATTATAAAGAAATTATGGTCTTTAAGACGACTTACGTCGAATATCGCCCACGCTACAACAGGAAGAGCCGTGGAAAATGTGATGAATCTGGCCAGCAGTACCGTTCAGTCGGGTTGTCAAAATATAAGGATACCATGAAGAACCATCGTAAAAAGCGGCACTGACATTGCCGTAAGGAGGAATCATCAACTTTCCAATCGCCATTAGCACGTCGTCCGTGTTGGCAGGGTATCGTTGATCGCTTGGCGATTTGGTAATAGGCACATACATCAACTGACTGATATCTGTCGCTGTGCCAAAATTGGATCCCAAATCGGTGAACTGCTGCCCGTCCCACGATCCCAAATAACCCATGCTGGCATTACTAACCATCATTTCGTCAGTCGATTCAGAGCCAGCACCGTCTTTCAAGGAAAAGAAAAAGAACACAACTGATTTTTTTTTACCTTCCGGCAACAATGACGGCTTGGTTAGGACCTCCGAGAACGGTAGTCGGCACGCCAAAGGTTGCAGTGGTTTGGGGCCAATAGCTGATCCAGGTGGCTGCTTGATCTGGAAGTTTGGCAATGTAGGTGGGCTGATCGTTCACGGTGAGGGCTCCAACGGCCGTCATTTGACCTCCTGAAATTGTCAGATCACGAACATGGCCCGTCATGCCCTGAGCTACCATGTTCCATTGTCGGGTGTTGGTATCCAACGTGCATACAGCAGCACAAGCCAAGGACCCAGCCAACGAAAAATTGCCACCAATGAATAAAGCTTTTCCATCACTCCTTAAAGTAATGACATTCACACGTCCGGGTTTGCCATCAGCGCCTACAGCACACAAAAAGAAAGAAAGAGAGACAGAGAAGAGAGAAACGTTGAGTTCATCTTGTTTTGCTCATCCTTCCCTGCAATGACCTACCATAGATACCACTGACATCCACGCTGGTGCGTGTGGCCAAGTCGTAAATGGCGAAACTTTTCGGTTGGCTTGTACCGAGAGTGCCGTTAAACTGGCCACCGATGTAGAGGTAATTCTTCAGGACGGCTAAACTGTAGATTTCACCTTCTAAACGACCCAATTCATGCCATGCGTCATCGTAGTACATGGCCAAATTGGTTAGATTGTCGGTTTGAAATTTTCCGCCAATAATCGTGACAGTTTGATTGTTGGGATGAGAACTATTGTGCCAAAACACGCCGGCATTGATCAGCACATCGTCACGATCGTTGGAGATCAATGGCTGCCACTGCTTTTGACCATCCGTTAAGGAGATGCCATTGGTACGGAAAGTCTGTGCTCCTTGGATACGACCGACGATCATGGTTCGATTATTGAGTATACCGTGCATCGCTACTATTTCACCGACAATCAAGGAATCGCGTTCAGTCCATTGCCGACGCGACAAATCCCAGATCGCGTTTCCCGTCGGTCCTGTAGCCACACGCTGATCACTCCATAAAGCATGTGAAAAGGTGCCTGCCAAAGTAAGTTGACGCTGATCGGCTGAAACCATCATATGGGTCACAGGACCATCGAGACCCTGAATTTGGCGGAGAATGCGATTAATTTACTCTTTGTCACATGAAAATCTCTGTTCCCAACCGAGGAGTCCTCGGGCGCTCTGCCTTACCCCTTCGAGACCGGACCACGTGTTACTTGTCAAATCATAAGCAGCAGCATACTTGATGCCCGTTTGAGTGCCTGTAACTGTCCCATTGAATTGCCCACCCACATAAACATCTATGCATGAAAGGATTGAGTCCGTTTCATTCGCACTAAACACGATACAAGACCAAAATATACTACGTACTTGACCCCATCACGCGAATATCGGTCACATTTGAGTTCAGTCCTCCGTCGTTTAAAGGTAAAATAAGCGATCGATCATAGTTGAAAGCTGCAATATTACGAAAGGTTCCATTCGGATTGAAAAATCGACCGCCCAAATAAATTTCATTGCCTCGAGACGCGTCAATGGTGTTGACCACGGAACCGACCATCAGTTGATCTACACAATCCACAATCCACGTACCAAAGTATATCGGTTAACGTCACAAATTCATGTGGAAAAATTGTAAAGTCGATCAGTCTCACCTGCCAAGGGTCTCCAGGCAGGAGAGATGTTCATGGTGAGATTGTGCGGACTGTATTCGAGAATACTGACGAGCGTAGCACCTGTTCCATTTCGAATAAATTCAATAGAATTTGCCACGAGACTGACGGTGCCACTGGCGGGCGGAGTAGCATTTGGTGCGACCTTGAGGGTTAATGAAGGTCGAAATGCTTCCGAACTGGCCGCCACCAAGCCAGTGTAAATCAATGTTTTCGTATCTTCATACACTGCCTGATCCAAGATCATCGTTGTCGTATTTCCCGGTGTCATTTCCATGGTAAATTCGATCTGTGTGCGCTGATTACAACTGCTTGTACCGACACAACCTGGGGTCTTGGCATACACTGCATAATTTCCCTGAACAGGAACATACCTTAAAAAAAAAGAAAGGTCAGTCAGTCGTTTCGGTTCATCGGCTCGTCGGTACATTGTTTCACCGGATCCGCAGTGAAATGTGGGACACTTACGGGGTGTAACGTATGGAGGCCGTGTTACTGGCGAGTTGGGTAGCCGGGAAAGTGGATGTTAAAAAGTTTTGGTAAGCACCATATGCAAACTTGTCCTCCCACTGGCCGGTGACATCGGTACGTGAGGCGGCAGCAGAATTGCAAGAAGAGTTGCCGTTGCTGTTGTGGGCATGCAGTGCGATATCTGTGATGAGATCAGTGTGAGAAAAACGAAAAATGAGATATGCAGTGATGGTGATGATGAACAGACCTGATTGAAAAATTTCGACTCCGCCAAGCCCACCTCCAGCACCGTACCATGCATCAATCATGATGCGAATGCCTTGAGTGGCCATCGTTTTTGTCACTGTGAATTCCTCACTGACAAGTTGAGGATTTTCGGATAAAGGACATGATTGCGTACAAGTCATGAGTTGTTGGGTGATAGGATCGACGTAGGAAAGTTGAAAGTATTCATTGGACCCCAAAGCGAGAATACTACACAGGTGCATTGTATGGATAAACAAACCCCCAAGTACTAAATTCCTTTTTTTTTTCTACTACATACCCGAATGTTTTCGTGCCTCGATCGGGTAAATGGGTATTGGCAATACGGAACATGGAAGGCTCGATGGGATAAGCGAATTGAGCTTCCCAATAACCGGGAACCCCGTCCTGTAACAACCAAGGCTGGTCTGCCGAAGAAGAAGCCCCGCTATTATTTTGGCAAATGACGTTTCGCGGATCGGTAAAATCGCCATTCATTGCGCCATTACCGGATGAAACCGTCTACAGATCGACAAAATAAACAACAAACAGAGGTATGAGAAAGTTGACTTTTCTGAAAGATTCCACAGTGATGTTAGTAATGGATCGAGGAGTCTTTACCGCAGATGCGTCTAGATTAACGGGCTGACTACTGTTGGTATTATAATAAAATCCGTCGCCGGTCGCTTCGAAACGACCACCGAAAAGGATGGTATCTTGAGCAGGATTTCGAGTGATGGTATAAACAGGACCGTTGAACCCTTGCCAAGGGAGGTTGACCCATCGGTTATTCTGCCAAAGGCCCACACTTCCAGTAAAGTTTTGAGCTGTAGTATTATCGATGCCAATCGGTGCTCTAAACTCGCCTCCGACATAAACAGCATGATTTGTTTCATCGCAGTAGACACTGTGAACCGGGCCGTCTAAACCTTGTTGCAACGAAACAAAAGTGTGCGATGCAGCGTCGTATCGAGCAATGTGATTTACGATAGTATTGTTGACAGCGGTGAAGCTTCCTCCGATAAACACATCGTCGACTAACTGACATGTGGTGTGCACGTCGCCGTTCGTCGTAGCGAAGAGGGTGTAAATGCCGTGTTGTTGAAGAACGATATTCGAATAAGTGGTATTAAATGAGGCCGACTGATTCGTGTCAGTGAATGGGGAAATACCCGCATAATCGCCCACAAAACCAAGTTGGCCAATGGTATCAAAGTTAAGCAATGGTTCTTTGAACGAATCGGCTTGGGATAACGGTAATAAGGTGAGTATGGTGAACAGCCATCGTTGCCAAGCAGCATGGCGTCGATGACAATTCATCGTATGGGAGTAACCAAGTAACCAGATGAGACGAGAAGAAGGGGGAAAAGAAAAAGAAATGAACGAAAGAATATCTAACACGAAAAAGAAAGAAAAATGATATTATTAAATTTGTTTGTAAAAAAAAAAATAGAATAAAAAGGTACAAGAAATGAGAGAAATTAAAAAAAAAAAAAAAAGGCTGTGATGAAGAAAAGAGAATCGAATCAAACGAAATAGCAAAAAAAGGGAATAGGAAAACAGAAAAAGGAGATGAAAAAAAAGGTGATATTTTGCCTGCGTAACCAACAAAAAAAAAAGTTTAAAGAATATGTCTTTTCCTTTTCTCTGTCTGCTGCGCGTTACTTTTTCAGATAAAGCTGCATTTCACTCGTCACCACGGCAATAAAGCCAGTTAGCTACGTATTCTGTCTTGTATGACTGGGCAAAAAGAAATAACCTTTTTTTTCATGATTCAGGAACCAAGAAAGACGGATTTTTACCCCGCCTTTTCGTTTTGCATCAAGCACATCCAAAAAACCTTGCGCTGCTGAAGGATCGAATGGGCACTTTTCCTTTTTTGGAAATTAGGTCTCAGTGAGTTTCTTTCCTTTTTTTTCCTCTCTTCTTGTGGGTGTCCGTTTTCTTTCTCACTATCGCTTGGTTTGGGGATTCCGTTAATATAACGTAAAGCCACTGTTCTCTCTCAGCTGCAAGCCTTTTGTTACTTTCGCTCCAACTCGTTACCTTCGTTACACCCGGCACCCGGTTGCTTTGACGTATTATCACCGCAACTTGCAGAGCCATTTTAAAACTTTGTTTTCGTCACTTTTCGGCTGCTACTGTAAATAGCGCGCCATGTCAGGATACCTCATTGCCGTATGGGACTATACCGCCGAAGGCGAATTTGAGCTCTCTTTTAAGCAGGGCGACCGTATCAAACTGTTGGAGAAACATAACGATGACTGGTAAACCTAAACACTTTTTTAATGCTGAATGCATAATATGGCCACTTGCAAATGTATTCATTCACATGATGCTTAGGTGGGAAGGTTAGTAATCGTCCGACTCTCTATCTCCCCGACCTCCCCTTTCTTTTGATAGAAATAATAAACACAGAAAACCATCTGGTGTCTTTAGGAGAACTCAACGACGAAATCGGTTTCTTTCCTGCCAATCGCATTCGTCTAGAAACCGAAGCGGAGCAACAACAACAAAGTAAATTCCCCATCCGTCATCCTTGTTTCCCTCGAGCTTCCTTTCTAATGCCTCCTCCCATCGACTTTACTCAATGACACTTGTGTAGATGCAAATACCGTCATGACTGGGCGACCGTCGAGTGGAATAGAGGTAAACTACAAAGATTTGGCAGGGCTTGTTTCCACGCGTTGATACTGATAACAATGAAGCATATTCACAGAGATACGCCTCCGCCTGTACTTCCTGCTCGTCCAGCCGATACGATGATCGGTTCATCCTTTCCTCATACTAACGATAACTTGTCAGCCAATCACCGACAGGCCCACCTTTTTGACTACCCCGATGAATCACCATCCCATTTTCTTGATACACTTACGTCTCCTCCGGCCGACGAGGTTTCACTGACCTCACCTCAGGACACATCTCACGGACCTTGTCCGTTGAACCTTTCACCACCCCGGGAAACCCCGCCATCGTTTATTTCTCTTCCCGAACAACGACCTGCCGGTGAACCGAATATTCACCTGGCTCAATCGCTCGTGGAACGATCCATGTCAGATCCTACCGATCAAACCTCCCATGAAGCTCTGCTTGTCGATATCTCAGACGAACCTCCCCGGTCCAAAACATCTATTCCTGATGCGTTGCCAGACGGATGGCAGCATGCCTACGGTAAGTTGATATCGAATGCTTAGGCAGGAAGTGAATGGCATAGAAAGGGAAAAAGAACGGTTTGACCTGAACTCTTATAGATAACGATGGAACGATCTACTATTTTAACGAACAAACGGGGGAATCGCGTTGGGATCGGCCGCATGCTTTGGAAGCGGTACGATCGCCGATGAGCGACAAAAGTCCCTTGGGCGATGACCTCTTGACAAATTTTGGCAATCTCATGATGTCGCCACCGGAAATGCAAGAAGACGCAGATCAAACCACCGATCTTGCCAATAGTTTACAGAAACTGAATGCTGCGGAATTAAAACAACTGGCAAGTGTGCTTTTGATTTACAAGCTGAGTGAGAATGAGCAAATCCGCTGATGGTGGCGTACTGTATGTGTCTTATAGGAACTCGATCATTTGCATTCGGAGTGGATTCGACAACAAGGATTTGTGCAAATGAAAATGATTGCTGAAAAAGGCGATGGTGAAAAACTGAGTTCCTGGAAAATGTACTATGCCGTTCTATCTAGCGGCTTTTTGATCTTTTACAAAGAAGGACCATCTAAAAACAGGGTAAAAAAATTGGTACGGCGTCGTCAGCATGAGCGAGTATTGATTGTTTCCTTTGCGGTTGTGTAGAAATCGTCCAAACCGCTTCTTCCAGTTGGAAGTTTTGACCTTGATGCTTGTCAGATTGATCCTGCCGGAAAACATGATACCAGACGCAAATATGTATTTTTAATCACTACACCCCGCAAAGTGAAGATATACATCCAAACCGCAAACGAGAAAGAGTTCTCGTCTTGGCTCGATGCCATCATGCGTGAACTCATTGCACGCAAAGAAGGTCAAAATCAGGTACGTGCTCCTTATTCAGTTCATTCGAGATCCCTCCTATCGCCAACAAAATTCTATTTTCATATGCATGATTTTGACTTGTTGTCGGCCACAGAATACAGGTAGGTCATTGCACTTTTGAGGATCTCCGCCAGTGAATGAAGCTAAACTCATATTTTGGTGATTAGAAATTTTGCAGTTGCTGAAACGATTAACCTATGACTCGCAACAAATGAAAGTGAACCGAAAATACGCAGGCGTAAAGAAAGGTAACCTCCTAAATGCTTCTTCGTCCTTGAATTTAGCAACACTTACGAATTTTGCCACCTCATAGATCAAGAAGATCGCGATCGAAAATTGCGGTCTTCTGTGGATAAAACGGATGGCAAGCCCAAGATGCTCGGTCACTGGTTTAACAAATCTGGCGGTGGCAAGGCTGATGTCAAACCACGTATACAGCCTGTTCGTGGACAAGCCGTGTCATCTGCAGAGAATGATGTATTTGGTGGCTATCTTCATCTTGAATCGGACGGACGCATACCACGCATCATCCAACTATGCATTCAGGAGGTCGAAGCACGAGGTACTGAGTTTCTCTTTTTCTTTTTTAAACGAGGGGCCTTGGATTAAAAGTGGATCGCCCGTGTGCCGGAATGAAAATGCTGATATTAAATGGTAAAACAGGGCTTGAATCCGTTGGGATTTATCGATTGTCAGGACCCAGTTCCGCCATTCAAAAATACCGTCAGGCTTTCAATCGTCGTAAGTGTACTTGTAATCTTCTTTTCCACTTTGGCCTTATTTTTTCATGCTATCAACGTGTAGATGAGCCTGTGTCTCTCGTGGACGAACCTGACATCAACGTGGCCACAGGGTTACTCAAATTGTATTTCCGTGAACTGCGGAATCCGTTACTGACATTTGAATACTACGATTGGTTTATTGAAGCAGCGAGTAGGTCGCAAATTGGCATGCAATCGATAAAAGCTTAACTGATTTGGTTGATGGTTAGGGATACCGGATTACGATGAACGGATGTTCCGCATAAAATCCATCATCCACGTATTACCGAAAGACAATTACATCGTCCTCGAATACCTTATGCGACATTTGAACCTCGTAGCGTCTTACAGCGATATCAACAAGATGGAAACATCCAATCTGGCGCTCATTTTTTCCGTAGGATTATTGCGATCATGCGGGGAAGATCTCAGCAGTATCATGCACACCGATTTACAAAGTAAAGTCGTTGAAGCCATTATTCAACAAGTAGACTGGTTCTTTGAATTAGATCAAGAACCCCAAGAATCACAGGAACACCACGAATAAAAAGAAATACGAGAAAAAAGAAAAGGATAACCCGTTGCATATTACTCCTGAAGCACACCTTTCCAAAATGTGTCACTATGGGGAATCTGAATCTTTCAAGTTCTCTTTACTTTGCTTTGATGTGATTCCATCAAAAAGAGCGTTACTTCGACAATGATATTCTATCAGAAAACAATGGTTCTGCAAACATACCCAACAAAAGAGGAAAATTTTTGATTTTACTAGTGATCGAGTCCTTGTCCTTCACAATGAATTCTCTCTGTTGAGAAAGGGCGCGACCAATAATAATGACCGTCTCAAATGGGGTACGAATATTGAAAATTTTTGATTTCCAAAAGAAAAAAAAGGAAAATGCAATGATGTGTTTTGATAGACAGCGTCCATAATAAAAGATCATCCGAGTAACCCCATATTCCATAGACGAGATATTCGGTAACTCGTAAATGTATAAATATAAAAAATATTATTTAATAGAGTGTTTGACCGCCTTCTTTCTCTATTCAGCCTGGCACCTATCAGGCATACTGCAAACAAAATTTTCCAAGAAGAGGTGAGAACCTTCAACCAGGTTTTATGGTCGAAGGTTTCGAGTTGCGTTACGTTTGCCACTTTGCCACTGTGGTATATCCACTTACTTGTCGTACTATCCATCCTAGACTGGTGTCCCCAAACAGGAAAGATCGAGAACTCGACGTGTTTCCATTCTGAGTGAGCTTCTCCATTAGAACAACGATTGAGCCTCTTCATCCATAACATGGATCCATCGCCGAGATCAATTCATACGGGTAAAGCTGTCACATCACAGCATGTGGATCCTTCCTAATACACCTTATAACCGAGGACTGCTCACTGATAATTATTAATTCCGATTCAAGACTAAAGTATAAATAGGCAGATCACATTAATCGAAATAAAGATATCCGACAGTCTCAAAGGATTCTCATTGTCTTTTTCGTTTTCAAATTCTCTCATATATCACACTGTCCAGTACGTATTTATCGTCAAAGCAACGGAAGCAGAACAGAGCTCAACTAATAGTTGCCAAGACAGTGTTTCATAGCCATGGCTACCTTCACCTATTCAAATTGGGCGTGTCTTTTTGATGGGCGCATCAGTTTGATTTAACAATCCTTTGTCATCTGAAACCTGGCTCCTTGAATGTAACCCAGATTTAATATCGTATTGAATCATTGTGATATTCGTAATCTACCATGATCAGCTGCTCTTTGATCTTCTTATACCTCATTACCTGAAAACGATCTGCAATAAAATTCTCACTGCAGGAAATACCCTTATGCCTGAAGCATTTGGCAAAGGTTGCTTGTTTCACCTGCCTCCAGATGTTACAGGTAAAAACCATCGCATTCTAATCAAAGCTTTTTGACGGTAAACTTGATCGCAGCCCAGTTATACTGATTTGTTCTATTGACCCAAGTTATGGTCTCAATTTGCTACAGCCTGGTAATTTATATCCGTACAGTAATCTAATGCATAAAGTTACCAAATCGATTGAAGAATGATACGAGTTACGAATCAATTTTTCGTGGCTTCCGGGATGATTCTTAGATTGAGCAGTGACTGTATCTACAGTAAAACAGATAAAAATGCCACTAGAAGCAAATAAGAAAAGGAAAAAGCAGCATTATGTATTTTTTATTATAGTTGGACATAATGCCAAAATCCAGAAAAAAGTATATATTTTCTTTGTACCGTAACATTCCCCTCCAGCATGTTGTGCATGACATACAATATTTATTTTTACTATATGCTTCACTATACAATCTCAGCCGTTCCTGGGTAAACATATCCATTTTCATTGTCACTCATTTTCCATGCATACGTCTCAGAAAATCCATCGCATGATGATTTCCATGCAATTCTCAGTTCCTTTCTCTTACCAATCATACCAACATAATGATTCGTATATTCATAGCATAACGCAATCATTCTTTATCCGATAACAATATTCATTGCCTAATATAAAAAAATAACTATCATGGAATACGAATAAAGCTTTCACGTATTTTTTGATCTTGCTTTTTTATTCTTTTGTATCTTTGGATAAACACTGCATCCTACATTAGATTGACGCCGTAGTATTTCTACACATCAACTAAAAATTCATCACGGATTGGGCCTATGAAAATCAGACCAAACACCCGTTTTCTGTATGCATGACGCTTTCTTTTCCCATTCTGTGATATTTTTAAGACCCGCCAAGACCAAAAAAAAATCAAAAAAAATCTCAAAAGATGACTGGACAGCATATGATAACCGCAACGAGATTCGAATTCGCTGACGCGGACATGGCACTCAGAAACGCTCACCGCTATGCTATTCCCCCACCTTCATTTATTTTTGCGATATAGATTTATAAAGGGCTAGGATTTCCATATATGGTAAATCCCAGTTTCTCGCCTTACTTTGTCACCTTTTTCTCTCTCTCCCTCATACCCAACTGCAACAGAAGAGAAGTAATTATTAATTTTGGTAAATAATGATACTTGAGTGCAAAACAGCAACACTGTTGCAAGTGTAAGCGACAGCGGCATGAATGATTTATCCAAGATAAATTCGTAGTACGTACAGGGATATGAAGATTAAAAAAGTATACAAAAATAAAAGAAAACGGCGATGTACGCCATTGCCGAGGAATGAAATGTCGTTGCGATTAATGTCGTGATCCCAGAACCCCAAAGATGCTCAGCTCTCAATAGCCGTCGCTCTCAATTGAGTCGCAGAATTTAAAAATCGGGTTTTTAGGAAATACAGTGGATTATTTTCTCAATCGACTTAAAAAAATGCATCTAAAGAAAGTAGATGTAGTGAATATCAGCATGAAGCGCTTTCGGAAACCAAGGCTTTCGAAGCGTGCCTAATATTTTCAGCATGAATCCAGAGCTGATCTGAGCGCTCTCTTTTTCTGCGCTGCTTGTAATCGGGTATCACTTTAATTTCAGGTGGTGATACAATTGGTTGCAACTCTATCGTGACATCGAAGTGCGAACCGCTTACTCTTATTCGACAAGGTTTCAGTTACTATATCATAGCATTCGAACAATGTAGACAAAAGATATAGGGAATTTGGTGCTGTTCATAAAAAAAATTCTGTCGGAAGACAATGAAATACACGTGAAGCAAAACATATTCAATCGTATCACTGAAATGAATTCGGAGACGACAATCTGATATTAAAAAAACACGCATTGGTGTGTGGATCAGGAACGGCCATGGTGATTCTCTAAAAAGAGGTGTATCATCGCATGTTCTCTTTTTCCTGAGTGTAAGTAATAAGGTCATGTAAATCTCACCAGTTGGAAGGCAAATCCACCTAATATGTGACGTGCAAAAGAAAAGACTTCTATCATGCTGTTTATATTTCGTTCAAGTAGTGACTCGAAATTCGCATGGTCGAAAACGCCCGATCTTCTGCTTTCAGCCAGGCAACCTTTCCAGTCCATCCGCTGGAAGCCGGCGTGTAATCTTTCTCTTTTGAAGTTCTCAACAACCTCCGTGGGGCCTGTTTTTTCGGAGGCGCTGGTGTCCTCCTCGGCACCCTCGTCCACTTCGGATTCCAGGAGCCCATATTTTCTCTTGCGAGAATTGATTCGACTTTGGGCGGCTTGGATTGCATTCGAAATCGACGTCGATGACGCTCCACTGTCAACCGGTTATGACAGTTGGTCGAACTCCCGGTTTTGAACGTCCAGCGGTCTCTTGGAACTCTTCATATAAGCCGGCGTCCACCTTTCGCTTCCAGAATTGCCGGACAAACACTTTCTCGGGTTTCCTCGCCGGCATATCTGGTTCCACTTCTGATCCTTCGTCGGTTGTGGGATCAGTCATGTCATATTTTCTTTTAAGCACTGTGTTTCGCGACTGCGCGGCTTGAATTGCGCTTGCAATCGACGCCAATGAGGTGCCACTGTCAACCAGTTGGGACAGTCGATGCAATTCAGCGCCTTGCTCGTCAAGTAACTCCCGGAGTTCTTCGAACAAATGCGCTTCGTTGTCTTTTATTGTTCGGTAATGCTGTTTTGCCAGCTCGTATAATCGCGCCAGTGTGGGTTCTTGACCACTCGGTAGTTCTCGCTCGTCATTTGCTTGTTCGCGGTACGCTGCTGTCTCCATTCTTGCTTGGCTGTTCGCTGCTTGTTGTGAAAGCTTGGCTGGCGATGTTGGTTAGCGAACAGGCGTTAAAAGAAGAGGGAGAAACGAGAAGAAAAAGTGAGATCCGCATCCACAAACTAGAGTCAAACGTATATGCTGCGCGTCCATGCTGAGGTAATGCAATGCAAGTCACGCCGGAGGCCGGTCCGGTCAATGTTTGGCTAGGCCTTCATTTGCGGTTGTTTTTTTTTTCTGTTTTCCAAGACTTGTATCCGCACAAACTAAATCTAGGATAACAGAAATTTATGTTCCCTGGTTCATCACCTTGCCGTCCTCAGTTTATCAATATTGTATCACTTTCAAGACCGTCATTATTATTGTTCATGTCCTTTATTTCTCAACAGAGAGAATTCATTGTGAAATGTAACGTTCTTTTTGATGGAAACACATCAAAGCGCAGTAAATGAACCTCAAAAGATTCAGATTCCCCGTAGCGGTAATTTGAGAATCTTCCCACGAAATGAAAAGATATAAAAGAAAACCCGTTTTATTTTTTTGACACAACTTTCCTTTCTTTTTGTAGCAAGCGTGGTACCATGAACGCGAAAAAGTACGCCAAGCCTGCGGTCTTTACCAATCCCACAAAAGTGTAGGGGTGGGCATGGGGAAGCTGTCTTCGTCTTTGACTTCGGCAGACCTGGGTTTTTCATGGCTTGGGTGTCACCACAATTTTGCCGGTTATTCTTTCAGTTTAGTTTTCTTGCATGCTAGTTTTTATGTAGTAATAAAAGAGAGTAGATAAAAGACCAGTATCTTTCGTAATAAATTCAAATCATCTATTTTTGGTCTTTACTTTGTTGACTTGATGATAAGGATTATCTGAAGCATGAAGCAAGAAAGGTGGCTGCAGTAATGATGATTTTAAAGGATATTGCTTCTTACAGACGACAACTACGACTTATTGTTGGGTTTTTTCAATCAAACTCTTTAAGTAGCTGTTGGTATCCTTTGATGAATGGGTCATATGCGTCCATTTATTGAATGGACCTGGTCAAGCGACCTAATCATCCTCATTTTGTGTTGAATTACACAAGTGACAAGACCGTCGCCAATGCTGCAGATCCACCAAAGGGCATGTTGTGGTTTAAATATTGCCAATAACCGTGACAACGGCGAATCCACAAATACAAATGGACCATGACAAAAACGCAAATTGTGATAAAGCACTGCTGACTTTGGCGGCACTACCTAATGAAGAAGGGGCCAACTTTGATCGGGTCAATATCATGAGCCCAGGTCACAGTAGTTCTCATTAATGGATTGACGCAGATCCCGACGACTGAACAGATTCCCACATACTATACACCAAGGATGGCTTGGACACTATCTGCTCCAAAAATAGTAAAAAGAGAATGGGTTGATGCACTTCTCTGACCACTGAATTAGGGTTACACACATTTCCCAAGGTTTGCTTGTGAAAAACAGCAACGAAAACTTTTCTAGAAACAATCGCCTATGCCACGATCACAGCCCACGAAGCACCGACCCTTGATGAAACATACACTCTTCAGGGATGGAGTACATACTGTATCTGTTGCCTTGAATTGGATATAACAGAGAATTAAAGTATGATGATAAAAAGTGCTACTGTATTAAAAGTTGTCGATATAATTAAATGGTAAAAAGAAATGGCGGGCAGAAAAGGATACTTTGAAGGGAGAATGGGCTCGGCAGTAAGGATGAAAAAAAAAACATGTTCGAACTTATTCCACCGACGCACTTGATCGCATGGACCGGTTGGATTGATCTAATCCCGCATAAACGCAACCCAAGTTATTGAGATTGGGTATACAACTTTCTGAAAATGAATATGAATGTCGTGCTTCTCCAATTGGTTGATGTTTAAGAAACTACAAAATATTCGGTCGATGAGCACCTTAACTTTGTTTTCTTGGATGATCTTTTTCACTTACCGCTCCTGTCGCGCCAAGATGGCCTTCATGACGTAAAAATAGGGCCTTCATTTCGCCATTGGACCAAAACTTGATGGCATAAGACAATGTATTCATGGTGATGGGATGACCTAGACAACAAAATCATACATGTTTAGTGCTGAAGCAACGACCTTAACCATAGGCGCCCATCATTACCTCGAATAAAGCAACCACCGAAATAAATACGTTTTAACCCATGCTGTTGGGCATTGAGATACGCAATTTGACCAATATTATTGCTAAGAAAGCGTTCAGTGGACAAGCACTCTGTGTCATTTCCGTGAATAACCCAGCTCACCTAACCATGTATAACAGACTTTTGGCAATATCGGCGGATTCAAATGCATTACGATCCTGTCGTACACCCTTTTTGAACACTTTGCCAAAGCTGGAAGCGATACGTGAAGCCTTCAATCCCAATTTGCTGTAATCGGATCCGTAGATATCACCGACTAACAGATCCACATTGCGATTATCGCCATCCTTGGATATTTCCAACATATCTATCACCCTTTTGTCAGCAGTTTTTCCATACCACAAGATAATAAAAGATAAAACATCGTACCATCAAATGACTGTGCATTGGTGAGCAATGATAAAAGGCCCCACAAGGTACCACCACCCAGCGAAGTGCCACTGATGCGACTGAAATCGTTGGGCCCTGTCACTTTCAATATGCTGAAACCCCAAATAATTAAGACCTGCCTTGCTTTGATTTGCATTTCGTTTTTACCTCACGCCCGAACCGATATTGACTAGCTGTCAGACCAAAAAAAAAAAAAAAAAAAAAAAAAAAATCAATGTGTTGTTGCACTCAATAAAATAAACGGTTTGGACTTACCATGTAAGGGTATACCTCTCTGGTCTTTTCTTCAAATTTGATTGGATCAGAGGCCAGCTCATTGTAAGTGAATATTTCATATGGTATCTCGGTAATAAAAAAGTTCAAGCCTGAAAAAAACGGAACCATCATTTGTCAGCGTGAATTGTCTGTGCACTCGGTTCTGGTGTGTTTACTATGCGTACCTGCAATGAGACATTCCATTTCGTCTTCTTTTTGTACGATTACACCAGGTAATCGTTTGACCAGCTTATCGTAGAACAAATGCGCTCCACCACCGGTTGCCTTGAGAACCTGCTCTGTCCCGGGTGGTGTCAACTGACGCGCATCGTCCATCAACTCGGCAATGAAATCAATGCAGTCATCGATATACTCGGTCTCAAACTTTTTGAAATGGAGACGTCCACCTCGTTTCCCGGCCAACGACGTGAAATACACAACCTTGGCCAATGAACCACCAATCTGTAAAGATGAAGAGAATACCAATTAAGTACAATGGAATAACCAGAATAGCAAATTGACAATGGGAGGATTGGCTTACATCGACAGCAATTTGGGCTACATGCTCCATCTGATTGGGTAAGAATATATCTCTTGTTTCGTGTGCGGCCAATTTGGCCTCGGACACTGAAGCACCGAGGAAGTTCATGATGGCCAAAGTGCTTGTCATGATGCAACCAGTCGAGTCGGGGTCGCTTCCTGGCCCAGGGCGGGATGTGTCATGACTGACTGTTTTATAGCTGTCTTTGAATTCAGATCGATCGCGGTTGGGGCGCCCGATTATCAAACTTTTTTTTTTTGTTGACTCTCTATCTCCCAAAAATAACTTCCAGAAACAGAAAAAAAAATTGTCCGTCCCTCCCGATCGCCGTTTTAGGCTTATTTCTCAGGCACCGCTTGACTAACACTATGTCCCTTGCAATGATATGCTCAAGTGTCAAGTATGTCTATCGATGCTACGTTGAAGTATATACAAACAATGAAATGCCGTTGCCAACTACAGAAAACGAAGGGGTAAAAAAACAAGTTATCCCTGAATCATCACACGTGGATTATGTCAGCATAGTTGAATGGCGAGTTGATTGCATCATTGAGACTCCTGGCACCCATTTTGGTGCTGAATAATCCTTAACGTTCTGTGCAACTTGCCCCTCTCTTCCTTGATCGTTTTTGATCTCATTTCGCTCTCCCTTGGCTTGGCAATTTCGGACTCCGCGTAAGAGCATATATCTTCAACCCCCCGCCCCAAACACTTGAAACTCGACGAATATCAAGCACATTTTTTCCTTTTTCGATAGATCACAGTTACCAACAGAAAGCGAGCTCCACTGTTTATTGAATATGACAGATGATCGCTTTGCTTCTTTGGAGATGTTAGGCGTATAGGAAGATTTCGCCTTCGGTGCATCCAAACAGCAGCAATTGATCGGTCGGAACGATAGCCAGGGAACTGACTTGTGACTTGATGATGGAAGATTTGAACTTTGAAGAATACGATTGGAACTACAACCAATAATCAACACATGCGCCCTAATTCTTCAAGACAGGCAGCGAACTTACATCGTCATTGATGGGTATAAATGACACGGAATTGTTGCCATTAATCGTCAAAATCTCGTCCTTGAAAATATCCAAGGAGACAACGTCTTGAGAAACTATAATAGGATAACAAATCAATCATCGATGTATCCAAAACCCAACTCCACTTTCTTGCTTACTGGGGATCGTCTTGACAAGCGCTAAGCGATGAACATTCCAGCAACAAATCAAATGATCCGCAGGCGCACAGGTCATAACCAATTCGTCAGTATAAAATTTAACCTACAAAAATGATTGAGATTGACTGTTTCCGAGAATGTTTTACCCACGCTATGCAATTACCATGGTGATCTCGGTGTCGCCTCCTTTCCAGCTGGCAACAAGGGTGCCCGTGCGAGATTCCAATAACGAGATCACGCCCGTCGAGTATCCGACAGCAATCAGCGTTTCTGCCTGATTCACTGTAATGGCTCGTACCGTGCCTAAGTGAACCCCAAACAATTCAATTGACTGTATCCTGCCAGGTAACCATGATTGCTTTGGTGTCACTTTTTACCTGTAGTATTGAGGCTTGATTTCCATGTATGAAGAGCACGATGATTGTGCGTGTCAAAAAATCTATGCAAGACCAGATCATATGGTTACAAAGCTGCAAATGGAGGGGAGAATCAATAAATGGATTTTTACGTGATATGGCCTTCAAGCGCACCAGCCACCAAGCACCGCGAGTGGAATATAGGTTTCACTGATACGATAGAAGCGCGACCAATGTTGAACTGATGAATGGCCTTGCCCGTCTCTGGTTCCCATAGCTAAATTTTCATTGTGAGTCGATGCAGATGTACGCGGCGGCTCTTAGTGCTATGTACTTACGTGAATATGCCCATCACAGCTGGCGACGATATTGCTTAAACCGTTACTGCCACCTCCTGAAAGAAAATGCACATCATTGATGGCTCCACGGCGATGACCGGTGTAAGTCACGAGACTTTCCGAGAACGGACGCGTCGCCCAATGCTCAATGCCGTCATGCACGTTGAGCGACCATAGTTTCACGGTGCGATCTCGCGATCCCGAAGCAAAAATTTTGGCAGGCTCGTTCACTGTCATGGTTCTCACCGTGCCTGTGTGGCCTAAACAACGGTTTGAGCGAGGATAATACAGATGCCTGTGACCGAAAAAATAAATTTACCAGCAAACCCTCGTAATTTCAAATCATTGAATGAAAACTGCATCGTTTTCGACATTTCCTCTGTACAAACGTTTTTTCTTTTAGATATCAGCTTTTCCACGAAATCATTATGCTCGCGTACCTGAATTTGTCGAAAGGAACCGATTCCAATTTCTATAATGGCCATGAGAAGTGGATTCCCAAGCATACCCCGCCACAACAATCGGCTTACTTTTTGTCTTCAGGTGAAGGCTTCCACTTTGTTTTCCAGGGCAGCACGCTCGTGGGAACCTTGGATTTGCTGAAATACGAGGGGCTTGTTCAGCAAAGATCGTCTAAATTTTGCCTGGCCTCATGTGCCTAATGCTTTACCTTTCCTTGTCGACTGTCTTTGGAGACGAAATAGGAGTTTGTTCTCGCGCCGCTGATGTCGGACTGGGGGCTGCAGTCCCATTTTCTAAAGGTTCCAGAATAACTTTGGACGCCATAGGGGCGATGTTCAACCTGATGGACTTTGTGTAATCTGGAAGGTCTTTGATGGACAGCTCATACAATCGTGTCATATCGACGTCCACATCCACGGCAAGGGAAGGCCTGAGTTCTGGAGACTCTTTTTGAATGGACTTGGCGTCGGTAGAGGTCGACTTTGATTTGGAAGGCATGATCCACGACATCATTTTATGACTGGTGAACGAGCTATTGGAAGGAACGGGATGATGGCTACTGGTGGATTTCGGACTCGCGTCGGAAACGGCGGACAGCGGTCGGTCAACTGTGGAAGGTTCACCTGTAGTGAAGTGATCCCGCATCATACTTTCAATTGCATCACTAATAGCCTCTTGTATTAGATTTCACTTTCCCTTTTTTTCAATTGATGAAGGTAATGCATGGTACCTTGTCGGTATCAGTCGGTGCATGGTTTCTCGGCCAACAATATGACAAAATTGCACATAGGCGTAAATCATCTGTGAAAGACAGGCAAGCACTCCGTCAGGACAACGACCAACATTTTCAGCCGGGTAACTTACCTGATAGCGTTTCTGGGTTTCTAATGAATCTGGCATACTTCCTTGACGATGCTCTTCTCCTGTAACAGTATTAGTGAATCCTGAGAAATACTTTTGTAACATAGGAGCAATCTGCAATTATGGATTTTTAATATCGCTTTTCTTTGTAACCTCATTCAACCGGTTCCCTTACCATGGTTTCCCAGTCTGATTTTGGTATGTGATGTGTTATTTGAAGCAAAAATTCGATGGTGCGCATGCTGATGGTCAAACGAAGTTGCAACGCCGGTTCGGGAATGGATTGGCTCCCTTCGGAAGGTGGCAAGGGTTCCAACAGTTTGTAAAGCGTGGTGACAAAACCCGATTTCAATTCAGTGACGATCGCTTCGGCCGACATGAAAGGAAGAAGTGCCTCGAGTAACGTAATAAGATTGCCAATGATTTTACCGTTTCGCTTGGTCATTGATTTTTGATAAGTGTCAAACAGAGAGATCAGGTAACCGTATTGAATCGCAGTAAAAGTTTCACCAAAACTTGAGGCGATTTTCACGGCGGTTTGCAATAAGAGCGGTTTGGCCACATTATCACGAAAGATGGCTTTGACCACTTGACGCATAATATGCTTGGACGTCAACACTGGACCCAGCAGTGTACAGATGTGAACGAGGACATCGCCCGCCACTTCCGACACAGCCCCGGTGGGGACGATGGTGGAAACGGCCGTAGTTTCGGTACCATCCGTTATTGGTGTTGGATCATCCGCCGCCACCGCCTTGGCTTGCTCGTCTTGAATAGCTAAAGCTTCGAGGTAGCATGGCAGCAATTGCTGGAGAAACGTAGCAATACCAAGCCGTTTAATGAATTCCTTGATCATTTGCTGATCAAATAAAATTCTCGGGATATTGGGACGCAAAGTCTACGTCGCGACCCATTTTCAGTGGACCAATCCATGAATTACAGCACAAAATGTGATGCCTTACCTCAAACATGGCAATGATTGGCTTCAAAAGATGCCGTCGCGATCTTTCAGGTCCTAATCGCTGCGCCAGTTTTGGGAAAAGACTAATGGACCCCACCCGCGTTTCGTTATGGAAAAATAATTGAGTAAATGTAGGCAATATCAAGAAGAAACCCTAATCTATTGTGAGTATCGTGATGTGTGATTGAAAAAAAGTCTGAACTTACTTCGTCTTCTAGGTCACATATTCGATCAATCCATTTATCGGCCAAATAAAGACGTCGAGTCCATTCTCTGAAAAAAGAAGAAAGGCAGCTTAGAGATGATACATTTTAGTCTACACAGAAAGAGACAATATGGCTTACGCTTGATAAAATGCCGCGAGGTATTCGTATATGTCGGGAATGTCCTCATGAAAGGGAAAAGACCGTTTCGGATCACGAATGGACATGGTAGGAAAGGAAGCGCATAATATGGCTTTGGCCGAAGGTCGTGCTTGCCAGTCCTCGATCATCAAAGAATCAATTATATCTGCCACAGCAGGTGACATCTGCTACATTGAAGTAAAAACAAGGAAAACCCAAATATCGAATCCACCAGACAATACGCCACCAGAGTTGGAAAGAAAATAAAAAAAAAAAACGGAATAATTCTTTGTGAGACAAGTGTGATCATGAGCGCCGTTTCTCAAAGATACTTGCATTTATTCTGCCTGTGGGTGCGATATCGTAAGCGACGTCGCCGTTGCCGACTTCGAAATAACCGCTTGCCGATGATTGGGACGGTTCCCCTTCCATGTCCATGACTTTAGCATTGCCGGCCGTGAATACACTGCGAATGATTTCGCCCAAGCAGAACATATCGTAGGCAGTGCCAATAGAGAATTTGTTGGTGGGTAAGCACGGTGGATCTTGGGGGTTGATGTTGTACCGTCGCGAAGGGTTGGGAAAAACAGGGTTGGTCTGAATCGGAGAGTCATTGATGAATTTGTACTTGATAGCGAACGCAAGCATATCCTCGTAGTGAACGAGATTCTCCATAAAATAATCATCGCTAATTTGCGTCGGTAGCCGGATAGGATCGGTGCGCAGGGCCGAAGTCATGGCGGTACAATTTTCGGGCACAGACATGCTTCGACTGACCGCCGAGATGGAAGTATCAATGGACGACGATGTGGAATGAATCGAGGAAGCTCGGTCTCTGGTCGCCAGACTCAAACTCGAAGGGCTTTCACATAAAGACGGATTGGGAGGCGAAACGGATATCAGTCGCTGAGATTTCACGCTTTTCGACATACCGACGGCGGCCGAGGATTCAATTGTCGAACTTGCCGGTGTAAATGAATCTATATCACTAACTCTTCTTTTCAAATGTTCCTTTGATCTGTGATCCTCCATCCCTTCTGGTTAGCATGGAATGCCAAACTGCCTGCCGTAGCCAAATGACAAGCTTACATGAAAGAGTGACTCCAGTTACAGCCACGCTGCGGATGCTTGTCTTTGAACAGTTGAATAATACCATGTTTCATAAAACTGTTTTGTCCGGCCAACAAAGGAAGAGCCACATTCTTGGCTTCCACAGCGCCTTTACCTTTTACAAGAAGAAATAGCATGTCAGCGAAACAGACGAGCATGTGGGAGTAAGATTCGAATCAATCGTACCGGTCAATTTGTATCCAAAGGTCAAATCAATCCAATGATGGAGGTTAGAGGACACATGCTCGCTTTCCAGAGCTTCAGCATGTTTACGAACGAAATCTTGCGGAGAATTGGCCCATCTGTCAAAAAAAGGTCGTTAACCAATGGTCTGATATCACGAAACAAGTAAACCCCTAATAAAGCAACATACGATGGGATTTGTAAATCCGGCATGTCCGGATGAATTGATGTGAAAATGGTAGGATCTGCACACAACAGATGAAGATTTAGAATTAAAATCCTCCAAATCGGCGTGGCACAGAATAATATGAGCTTACTGGTATAGAATTCGGGTATACATTCATCGGGTGTCCATTGGTATAATCGGTACATGGACGACGGGTATTCATTGGGTTCATATTTGGATCGGACAAACTGACATAGTACCTACAAAAAGGGACCTCTATTAACAATCGAAAGGCCCTTTTGGCGAATAAATGATCGCTTACGGGTACGGGAGTCCGCCGCGCCAGATAGACATAGTAGGTGATATCGGATAAAATATCGGTGATGTGATGAGGGACAGGACCATCGAATGTGAAATCCAATTGTTCGTCACCTAAAGATCGACAACCACGGATTTAGACGCCAAATAGGCTTCTATTATGCATCCACATAGTTTTACCTTTATTCATGCGAAATTTGGTCTTTGTAAAATCGCGCCATCCGTCCGCAACCGTTTTGCCCGTGAAATCGGTCACCCATGGTAATATGGGATGAAAATTGGGATCGCCTTCTCGTCGCCCTACCATACCCAGGGGTCAAATCGTAAGCAAACGCGTTCATTTGTCTTGTATCAATGATCTATCCCTATTTACCTGCCAAGTGATTCAGGGCCATTAAATAGGAAAAGTTGGATATATTGCCACGCACCCACTGGACTACCAACGGATCTTCTTCGATTTCTAGTATATTCACTAAAGTCAGCCTTGTTCACAAAAAGAAAGCATCAACATCTTCTAAAGAAATATACCTTTCGTCATGTGCAATGTGAGCTTATCGTAGATGAGCCGCTCGATATCTGAAACGCGTAGTTCCCGAGTTATTTTTCCGCCTTAAATCACTTCGTCTCTCTCTTTCAGTATTGCCTACCAATATCCACAGGACTAGCAGCATACTCGATACCAGCCAGTTGAGTCCACAGATTTTCATCTACCAGAATATTGGATGCTTTCAAGCTAACAACCGTATAAAGAAAAAAATAAGAAGCAGGCGGTTCCATTAACACCATGGCTCTGCTTTTTCAGAGTCCTCAAAATATTAATTTAAACTTTACCTGCCGTGGAGGATGCCTCGGCTGTGCAAACTGGCCACAGCACGCAAGAGTTGATAAATGACAAACCCCTTCTTCAAATTCGAACTCAGCACTCCCGGATTATACGTGATTAAATCTTGCAGAGTCGTGCCTCGGTAGGACGCTAAAAAGTAGTAGGCTTCTTCCGATTCAACGACGGCAAATACTTCCGGCAGGTTGGAATTGGCTGCATCCATGGATGCGGTACTATTAGTTGCAGGCACATCTTGAGATTCGGAAGTTGCGAGACGATCAGGGCCGCTCACTTGCTCGAGGCATAGTTTGTGAACATCTTCTTTATTCGCGCATTGTACGATCCGGTATCGTTTACTGCGAGGCCATAGCATCTGCTGAATGTGTTGAACGAATTTCTAACAGAATATATTTCTTTAAGATATGTCCTTTTTTTTTGTCAATAGGGGCTTCCAAAAACTTACTGTCAGCGTTTCATTATAGGATAATGATTGATTGTCAAAAATGGAGTCAAAATTGGCAAAGCAATCGACGATTCCTTCCAATTGATTATCATGGCCTTCACCTTCCAACAAGGACTGGATATAATGGATCAAAGGCCAGCAATCAAGATCATTCATCTGGCTGCGTTCGTCGAGCGTCACTTTTTGTTCAAATAACTGCAGCCTAAGCTCCTAATTAGTGGGTGAATGCAAGAAAAGGACATCAACAGCTAATGAAGATGTTTCGGGTCCTACGTGTTACGTTTGGCGGGGTCTTTGGAAAGAATGTTAACGTAGATATTGACGGTGGGCGATTGCTTTTGGGGATTGCCGTCGGTGGCCATGACGTGACGCATATAAGCCGGTCCTTTGAGGGTAATGGTACGATTGTCGGTACTGCCCTTGGTAATGACTTCGACCCATTCTGTGTCTACCTAGAAAAAAGAGACGTTGGTTTCTTCTGTGAAGTGCGTGGTTATGCGTATGGTTTATGCTAGCTTTACCACACAACATGCGGCGGATCCTTGTGACCTTCCTGCAGGGAAGAAGGGAAATGCCACGTCGACTTTGAGGTCTCGGGCAATGTGGGTCTTTAGTTCACTGGTGCTAAAACTGTTGCCCATCACAGTAAGAATAAGGGCCTGTTTCAAAACGGGACACTGCAATGCAGGCCGACGTACACACACGACCACCAACCCACTACCCGCTCCTTTCAATTGAATCTCCGCCGTGCGCCCTCCAGCCGGTGCCCCGCTTTCGGAAAACCTGGCTTGATCCAAAGTCACAAACTTTGAGTCAGTGCTGGGGATCGTTAATCTTTTTTTTAGGCTTTTAAGCGACCGATTCTCCGTCCTCTTCTTTTTTAGCTTGAACTTGTTGCTCAAAAACCGGCCTTGAGCTTCTTTGATAACGAGACAATGAATACCCAGAAAGTCGGCATTCTTGGTGGTAAGCTGTCTATATGAATAAGCCACCTTGACCCGAGAGGATCGTGGTTTTTTAACTTGGTATTTGACAAAGGTGGTCAGCTTGGCCGTATGATGGTGGAAGCCGGTTCTCGGCTTAATCTTCAAGTGGTGATTTTGGACGCACCCACGGATGCTCCCGCTAAGCAGATTGAAGCTACACAACAACATATCGAGGGTGCATTTAACGATGGCGACAAGATTCGCGAATTGGCGAACCAAGTGGACGTGATGACGGTGGAAATTGAGCATGTGAACACGGACATGCTGGCTGCCGTGGAAAGCGAAGGAAAAGTAAAGGTGCATCCTTCGGCTGCCACTATCAAGATGATCCAAGATAAATATGTGCAAAAGAACCATTTGTCGTCGCACGGCATTCCTGTCGCCGAGTATATGGACACGCCCGACAAGGCGGCGGTCTTGGAAGCCGGCAAGCGATTCGGCTATCCTTTCATGCTAAAGTCCAAGACCTTGGCTTACGACGGTCGTGGAAACTATGTTGTTAAGTCCGAAACTGATGTCGATGCTGCCATGGATGCATTGTCAAAGACGCCCTTGTATGCGGAAAAGTGGGCTTCGTTCGTCAAAGAATTAGCCGTCATGGTGGTTCGTCGTGCCAACGGTGAAGTTCGAGCTTATCCTGTGGTCGAGACGATTCACAAGAACAGCATTTGCCATTTGGTCATTGCTCCCGCTCAAGTGGATGGTGCTGTCTTACGTCGCGCGCAACACATTGCAGAAAATGCCATCAAGACCTTTACCGGCGCCGGTATTTTTGGTGTCGAAATGTTTGTGATGGAAGATGGTAAGGGATGATTGAAGAACAAAAAGGGAATACATCAGTCTTTTTCACCGGGCAAAAACTTTTTGATTTCTTTTCAGGTGAAATTTTATTGAACGAAATTGCGCCCCGCCCTCACAACTCGGGTCATTACACTATCGAGGCGTGTGAGACCTCTCAGTTTGAGAATCACTTGCGTGCGGTTTTGGATATGCCTCTGGGAGGTACTGCTTTGAAGGTGCCTGCGGCAATCATGGTGAACATTCTTGGAGCTTCGTCGAGCATGGAAGAATGTTACGCTCCTTGTCACGAATCTTTGCTTGTGGACGGAGCGACTGTTCATTTGTACGGAAAGAAGGGATGCCGCGCTGGTCGTAAGATGGGTCACATCACGGTGGTGGGCGAATCGATGATGCAAGTCCAGGAACGTATCAAGCCGATTCTCAAGGCGATTGAACCGGATGTGGAACGCCCATTGACACTCCGCCCCTTGGTGGGTATTATCATGGGTTCCGATTCGGACCTTCCTGTCATGAAGGTCGGTGCCAAGATTCTCAAGGATTTCGGTATTCCTTTTGAATTGTCGATTGTTTCTGCTCATCGTACCCCGATGCGTATGGTGGAATACGCTCAATCGGCTGCGGAGCGTGGTTTGATGGCTATCATTGCCGGTGCGGGTGGCGCGGCTCATCTTCCCGGCATGGTGGCTGCTATGACCCCCTTACCGGTGATTGGCGTCCCTGTCAAGGGCAGCTCCTTGGACGGTGTGGATTCTCTTCACAGCATCGTACAGATGCCCGTAAGTATTGGCGATGGATTACACGGTTTCCTTCAGGGACACTAACGCTTTATCATAATCACAGCGCGGTATTCCTGTGGCCACGGTTGCTATCAACAACAGCACCAATGCTGCTTTGCTTGCTATCCGTATTCTTGGTGCCTCAATTCCCGGTATCTTGAAGCAAATGGATAGCTATATGAAGAAGATGGAAAATGAAGTGCTCACCAAAGTAGACAAACTCAACAATGTGGTATGTATTAAAAAAGAGACGTTCAACAATTTTCATGGGTAAATTCATTAATATGGTTATGATAGGGCTGGGAGAACTATTAAACAACTTTTAAGTGTAAAATGTACATGTATCAAATATCCAACATAGATCTGAATCTAAAAAGAAGTATATAAAACCGACTTGCGAAAAACTAAAAATGGCGCAGAGAGAAAAAACGCTCGTCATCGGATATACTAATGTTCGGTAGTCAGGACAATTGGATAAGTACAAGGTATCTTTTTATCTATGCCACAAAATGACAGAATTTCGATTCCAAGAATTAGGGTATCACATGGTTGCAGTACGACCGTGAACATGTCAAAAAAATGCATGGTACAAAAACGATTAAAAATTGCCTAGTGAGCATGACAAAGTGAACCCTTGTGTGTCGGGGGATCTGAATCGCATCTCTTTTTAGTGTTATGGATCAAAGATTTATCTTAGTGCATATGGATGCTAGTTCGATGTGGTTTAGGATTTATGTTCTATAAAACTACCAGTTAGGAACATGTATTTGTCTACAATGACCTTTTGTCTCTATGCCCATTTCATGGGTTGTGCCGCAGCTCGGATGATTTATTTTTCTAATGGATCTTTGGGAGGGTTTGTGAGGGTCTTGGAGATTTTTCGGGTATTTCCTCCTTTTGAACAAGCATTATGTACCTTGTGTTGATTGTGATTAAAGGTTTACATCTACTTTATTTTTTGGTGCAGAAGATGTTCCTGTTGGATTGGTTTTGGCTGATGTGAAATAGAATT
This sequence comes from Radiomyces spectabilis, assembly GCF_025331425.1. Classification (NCBI taxonomy): domain Eukaryota; kingdom Fungi; phylum Mucoromycota; class Mucoromycetes; order Mucorales; family Radiomycetaceae; genus Radiomyces; species Radiomyces spectabilis. Next base: position 487,906 of record NW_026251930.1, read on the forward strand.
GGGATGGTCTTTCAAAGATGTCATGGTGTGATTGGTGGGATGAGTAAAATTTTATTGTCCGCCACGTATTTGGGGAGGAGAAGGAAAAAAAGACGGTTTTGGCCAAATCCGAAGGATGAGAGTGGTGTGACAGTCAAACGAATGGATTTGGTCAAAAGGAACCGTGGGGCGGGTTCATTATAATTTTTTTTTCCTTTTTCCGCCTTTCTTTTCAACTGAAAAGTTCAGCCCATTTTTTTTCACACACTTTCCCTGTGGTGGTCTTCTTTTAAAAAGCAAAAGTTGTCACTCCATTGGTTTCTATTCATTATTACTGCTTGTGAATGGATTCTGCTGCTCTTTTTAATACCAACGATACGGACCAGTTCATGTTGGTGAACAAGAATGTGTGTCTTTACGAACAAGCTGCGCCATGGCCCATGCGAACGGAAAGAAGAAATTCAGTCAATAGCTTTGCTTACGCGGACAATTCATTGTTGGACGAAGAAGATCCAAATGGGTTTGTACCTCTGTGTGCACCTCCGCCTTCACCACAAGAACCGTCACTGCTCGATTCCATGTTTGCCCATCAGCTCAGTTGCTCTTTAGAAGTCGTGCGCAGTCATCGGAGTCGCAGTGGTAGCGGCAGCAGCAGTCCAGCCGAAACGCCTCATCCTACGAATAATACGCTTGAACATGCACAAACGTTGGATCGACTGTTACGACGCACATTGAAAGAACAGCGCTGCGGTTCGATCAGTAAACGACAATCATCCTGGACACCTCACAAACCACGACGCACGATCCTTGGTCGATCGAAATCCACGCGAATAGAATCGTCCTGTTCAACCACTCAACGGCCTCCGCGACGCACCTCGGAAGAATGGACAGCTGCAGCGTTGTATCAAAAACTTCAGGGCATCGCTGAAGCAGCCGACAAGGTGGAAAAATTAAAACGAGCCAGACCCGATAACACCGAATCGCTTGTCAAAGAACTACGCGAAATGGGCCTCTAACAAAAAAGGCGGCATCATCTGTTATTCATTCCCTTTTTCGCTTCCTGGAGCTTCATTCCACTTGCTTGCTCTCTCCTTCCCCGTTCTCTTTATTTCCCTTTCTGTTTGCCATTCGATGTATATATACTGCTTTTATTCATATTCTATTTTTTTAAAAAGTTTTTCTTTTTCTTTTTTTCTTTCTCGTCTCCCTCTCCCCCCTTTGATCATTCAATAACCGCATGCCACTTCATACACATGACATAATTCATATCCCCATTGACTCTTTTTTTCTTTTCCCTTCCCCGCTTAAAAAAAAAAGAAAAAAAAACACAAAAAAAGAAGCTCCCCAAAATAAAAAATTCTTTAATCGCTTCTTGCTCTCGCTTTCAAACATAAGTATATTGAAGAATGTGAAAAAGAGTGATAATAAGAATGAAGTAAAAAGTAGATAAGTAAGCTGGGAATAGTATTAAAGAATGGAAACAGAAATATGATACAGAGGATTGAAGAAGAAAAAGAGGGCTGGAATAGATTAGTGTGAACTTTTTTTTGGATTTGTGTTCTTTTTCCTTCTTTTCTGCTTCATTTGGATTCTTTTCCTTGTTTTTCCTTCTTTTTCCATATCCATGAGCATAGATATGGATAAAATGTGTAAGTTTGGGTTGGGTTGGATTGGTCTATATCGTTTTCGGATGAAGGAGGGTGGTTTTGTCGCCGGATTTATCTTCGTCGGTTCATACAGGAACCGATGATATCCCAACCAATCGCAATAATGTAAAGTACAAATGCCAAGAAACCCCAGAAAATACTGACATTGTAGAAATTGCAGAAACCGTCATAACCGCCCGGTTTGCACGTAAACTTTGCGATTTCCACAATGATACCAATACCCCACATCAGCGTCAAGAACAAGTCGATCCCGGACATGATGACTCGATTCATCTTATTTCCGTGAAACAGGCGTCGGTGAAGAAACAACGACATTTGGAATACAGACCAAATAATCGACATGCAAGCCTACACGTTTGTATGCATGCTTAAATCAGCCATCCACTGAAACATAATCATGTCGTCATCGAAGTCTCTTATGGAATTCATACTTACCACCGCGTAAAGAAAGTAAAAGCAAGCACTGCTGTCAAAAGGAATGCTGTCGATTTTGGAATACTAGGAATCATGATAACCATTTGTTTATCAGTCACTTGGAATTGAAAATACAATGATGTTTATCTTCTCGCGATGACTTACAGGTAGGGCTCCTGCCGCAAAGCCTAGGTGGCCTACACTGGCGATAAACTGGAGGAAACGAAGCAATAGGCGAAGCTTGGAAGGATGGCCAGACTTGTCTTTCCAGACGGGCGGCAATGCAGCTTCAACCTCTGAATTGCTGGGTTTGGCGGTGGTGGACGCCGGGGTGGGAGCCGGTGAAGGTGATACGGGCGTGGCCGAATAAGCGTTACCGCCAAAATCGTTGGAGTTTCCAAAACGCGTACCCGTGTATTGGTAAGCGTTTGCAGGTTGCGAAGGAGGTGGTGTATTGTTCCAAGCACTGTGGTGTTCTGCATATTCTGTTTTGTTGGATTCAGCCCAAGGACGATTCGCAGCAGGTGTTTGGTAGTCCGAAGGTGAAGGCATGCGTTGCTGAGGCATAGGTGAAGGCGAGTAGTCGTACTTGTTTGAATCGTTCTCGTAGGCATTACCAAATCGTGGGCCATTGTTGGACCATGGATTATCGTCAAAAGGGTTACCGCTGGTCATAATAACTGTAAAACAGAAAGCTGTAAGAGAAACAAAAGAAAAAAGCGCCAACACACCAAAAAAAAAAAAGAGTCTAAAAATACTCCAAGTGCAAGTGTCTCTTTGACTGCACAGTCGGAGTTTGTGTTTGAGGCGACATGCCAAGTGGTTGCACTATGTTCCGCTACGGAAAGAATAAGCTTGTATACAGTGCTTGCAGTTCATAGGCTTTCTCTGACAAGGTTCAGGGAATTACTCACTGCAATACTACAGCTTTTTTATGCTCTTTTCTAAGGAACTCCTATATTTCTCTTTCTTTGGTGTACTTGGTTTGAAAATTATTGGTAAAAGGAAACCGATCAATAAAGCAGGTTTTTGCTAAATGCACATAGAGATTCCACATATGGGACTGCTAAATTGAATTTTAGTGACATCACTTAAATTTTCATTTTTAGTAACATAGCTTACGTGCATTTATGATTTTTTATGGCATAATCGAACCCGACAGTGACAGTATTGCTTTGACTTTTCTCAAAAACAGCTATGATATATGATGTTAGTTGAGAAGTTATAGATCAATTTCAGTGGGCAGTAGTTACAAATTGTATGAATAGAAAGCTTATGATCCGTTAGATCATAGAAGCTTTTACATATATCTTCATGAGCGATAAATAGTGGCGGGAGCTTGGTTCTGTGTCTTGGTTATATAGTCACCAGATAAAAATGACTTGACGTGAGCTGAAGGATAATCGGATGAACGGATGAAGTAAGAGGGAAAATGGTACAAATAGGATGCTTTGCTGCTCACTATAAGTGGCAATAGCAATGTTGTAAGTGTTGCCTGTAATAAATCATAAACCACAAAGCTTGAAGGCGTTGAGATGCATCAGTGCTGTTCAATGTTGTAAAAAGTTTTTGGACATCGTCCTTGCCGAGAATACCGACATAGAAATACAATTTATCCTTCAGATGGCGCAGCATATCTGATTTGACCAGCTGCTGCCAACACTGTCCATTGCTTTAACGCTATGTGCGATCGCCCGAAATCCACAGTTCCCATCTGCTTCAAGACTGAACACCGAAGAGGTTGACTTGTGACTGAAGGATGAGTGTATTACGTTCAAAGGGACCACCTGCCGTTGACCATTTATTTGGCAAAAGAAAGTTATGAAGAAATTTTTCTGGCATTACTGCAGAGGTTGTCAGCTGAGGAGAACAACTGCAATAATCAAAACATATTAGTACATTCTCGTATAGATAAAAGCATTACTTACTCAACAATTGATGCCTGTCGTTCTTTGTCTCTTTGGGTTTCAGCCTCTTTTCTTCAATTCCAGGATGATTCATTTCTCTTTTCGTGAATGCCGTCCCCTTTTTTCTGTCAACCACAATATTAACCATGGAATTTCAGATAAAATTAACCATAGCTGTTCATACAGCATACCATCGACACTTAATTTCTTTGGAGATGATTCAGCTTCTTCTTCTTCTAACGATTATGCGATTGCGGCATTGGGCTAAGCGGTGGATCTGATTCACGTCTTCAAGAGAATTCACAATTTGTTCTATGTTGTATATCTTTTACGTGACTTTTCTTCTAAACGGTGCCAGTAGGGCGAATATCAATCGCTTCATATGATAAAAAAAAGAGTGCCTGTGTCCCGAAAATAAGTGATTTTCAAAACAACTAGCTTGGACCAATGATCGTACCTTGTGAATCCAATAGATCCCTGCAGCAAAGAAAAACCAGCTTTTCACAGTTCGAACTAAGGTACCCATATTCTCGTCTGTGCCAAAGATTTAAAGTTGCCGCATACTGTATAAGGATCATGACATCCATTTTCGTGAATGTAGGAAGACTCCTGAATATGATCCGAAGATTGGACGGGCGGGTGATATGCATTGGCACTTTGAAGCGTCAAAGGATGATGACCTGGAAATCTTGTAGAATCTGGTATTCAGGAACGCTTGAGCACAAAGCACGTTTTAGACGCATTACAAATGGAATGACATCTTGATGTGCCCCAATACATGTGAATCGGGGCATGCTATTTTGTAGATGAACATTCGTCAAACTTTACAGCTGAAAAAAGTGGTTATAGACATCATTATGCTATATTTTTCAGCCGGATCAAACCAGCAGCATAAACCAATCAATTAACGGAAGTGGTTTATCTCTTCCCATTCGAAAATTCCATCGTCAGAATGAGGCGCGAACAAATATGACATTCTTTTCATCATTTTCGAAGGCCATTTCTTACGTAATTTAACTCCGCAACGCTATTCTCTCCTTTTTTGGAACATTTTGACCCAGCAGAACGAGCTCTTGGATCCTTCCTTCCCCGCGGAATGAATCAACTCATCGACTGATGCATTGATTTGCCGTTGATCCGTTCTTTTTATTGTGACAAATTGTGTGCATATCGAGTGGGAAAAGCTTCCAAATCGATGCAATTTCCTCATTTTCGGTAAGTCCGATGTCATGCGCCAATCCTTGTAGTCTCAATAGACCACAAATACGGTATGGAGCAGCCACACTGGTTAGTGGCACCCTTCCTCTGCTGATATTTTTGCCCCGTTTGAGCCGCTTTAATGGCATAAAGAAGTTGATAAATTTATCCAATAGAAAACATCCATTTTCTATGGATTGAACAATTAAGCAATCACATCCCTAATAGATCGTTCATTGGTTAACATTTGAAACAATGGACACTCTGATATTCCATGGCTCGATTGTTAAATGATATCATATTCCTTCGATCGTCCTGACAATTTTCTAATAGAATGATCGCCGAAACTCCTTGCTAGAAGAAAATATTTCATCGGAATTAGGGCAACAATGGACAATGGCCATCCTATTTATTTGTTCATGTACTGCTTGAATTGAGCATGTCCATGAACTTGCAACGACACGTTGCACTCGTTGGAATAATTGTTCGAAAGTAGCAAACATTATAAGAATCGTATTGCATTGCATGAGTATGAAAGTTTTTAAACTGGGGAAAAAATATCAGCCCATCCAATACGACTGATATAACGACATTCAGAAAGTCATATTCATACTACGCGAGGTTGATCCTACAACTCATCACACTCCCCCATAAAGACAAGACGTACCCGAGATCTGTCTCCTTCTTAGCTACACCATTGAATTTGTGAATAAATATGTTTTGTTTTATGCGCAATTTGCATGAACAAGTTGATTTTTCCTATTTTTTCTTTCGGCCTTTCACAATTGCGGTAGACTCTCCTGGCCGTACGATGATATGCCATTGATTGCAAGGTGAACTGTGGGATTATATAAAAAAGTAATTCATTGATGATCATTAAATAAAAAAGCGACCAGGCTTTTTGTTATTTATAATTGTTTCGCATATCGATTCGGCGACCGGGCTTTGCTGTGCACACGTTGATGCCGCCGCATATTGCTTTGAACACTGAATCGACGACCACAGCCTTCTTCGGGACAAGCAAAGGGTTTTTCTCCTGTATGTGAATAAGTGTGAATACGCAAGGAAGAAGGTCTCGAAAATGCTTTTTGGCAATAAGGACATGTGTATCGGTTAAGCGAGTTATTCGTTCCGTCTTCATCATGACTGTGTTCTTCGCTTCCATGATATGACATGCGCGGTGGCGATGAAGGCAACATAAAGAGTGGAGGCTGGCTGTGAGGTGACGGCGGATCTGCCACGGATGGATTGAACGGACGATACGTTGGTAGTAAAAAGTCATGGTCAGGACCAAAAGATCCCTGTTGCTGATGATGATGATGATGCATATAGTCGTCCACATTGGTCGCAGAACCAGCACGACGGTGAGTGGGGTAGAATCCTTTGTAACCAGGGGATGTCGGTGTCAAGGACGACAAGGACGACGGCATGGTAACTTCTGACAACGAGCGACCGTGCGTCCTTCGAGCGGATCCACTTGGACCAGGAGCTAACAGACCATTGGCGGTAGTATTCAAGGGCTTTGGAAGGATTGAAGCGGAAGGCGGCGTTTGTAGCAATGGTAGTGATTGCAGTGAACTAGGTGAGGGTAGTGATGGTGGAGGCGATGGCGGCGGAGGTCCATTCACTTGATTCAAGGATAAGTTTTGCAGATCCACCGGCAGACTGCTTATACTGTGAGATTGTTTCCTGTGACGAGGGGTATACGGTTTATCTACTATGATGCATGTCAGAGAAAAAAATGGATCCCAAATCCCGATATAATAGACATCGTCGTACAGATACGCATCGGGTAAAAGCCCGATGCATGACGGAAATACCGATCTGTTCCTGGTAACGTCTCATCGGTAGAAAATTTCAACCAGAATAATGTACTCACCTTGAGGAGATGTTTGTTGTAGTAAAAATTGTATAGATGGTAAGCTAGGCTTCAATTGAGACATAGTGAACGAAAAGAGACAAGAACAAAAGAAATCAAAATCACAAGGAAAAAGAAGGAAATACGAGACTTAAACATTAGCTGATGGAGATAAAACGGTTCCTAAAACCACAAAAAAAAAAGAGACTCCGCAGAGTCGGGTGCGTTTTCTGATAAAATGGAAAACCAAAAAAAGGGTTTTTTTTTTATTATTCTTTCACAAGAAAAAATTTAAAGAAATCAAATCACATCATTGGTTTGGTCTCAATTAATGTGACGTATGGAAGGCTGTAAATTTGTTAATCACGGCGATAAGCTCGGGCAACCGTAATGGTTTGCTGACGTATTCATCCTTTTTGAAATACGAGAACAAGAAACGTCCTTCATTAGTATCCCACTTGCAAATCATAGATCGTTCGTCCTGTTTGATGTTTCTCTTCTTACCATTCCATGAGCTAAACACTTTTCCCTATCGCCAATCATGGCGTGCGCGGTTAATGCAATAATAGGTATACGACTTGTGGTTTCCAACGTGGCCTCGTATTGCCGAATTAACTCGGTCGCTTCAAATCCACCCATCACAGGCATCTGAAAAAATTAATATTTAGTGTTCTGGGATGACAAGAACTAAAAAAAGCATGCTGAGGCCGTGTATTTACCTGGATATCCATTAATATAATGTCGTAATGGTTGTCCTTGAACATATTGACCGCTTCTTTGCCATTCTGAGCTACAGTCACCTTGTGACCAATCTTCTCCAGCATCTTGACCGCCAATTTCTGATTCACGATATTGTCTTCTACCAACAGAATACGTAGAGATGTCGCTTGTGGAGGATTGCTTGGCGCATAGGTGTTGTTCTCCAAGGCTACGTATAAAGCGGTCACCAAACTGGCATATTCACTTGTAGAGTTGATGTAACTCGCAATGCCTAGCTGTACACAGTGTCGGATGTCCAATCGCTGAAGATCGGAAGATACCAGCATAATCGGGGTATGTCGAATTTGAGGAATGTCTTGCCGGATCCGTTGGGTCAATGCAAGCGACGTGGTAATGACCACATCAAATGTCTCGTCATTGTAGCACAGGAGTTCATTGGTCCTGTTGATGTAGATCTGGCTCGTTTCTGGATGAATGTACGCCAACGTCAGCGGCATCTGCAGTCGTTCGCATGCTTCTTTTACTCCGGAATCCTCCGTTGGCCCTTCTGTAATGTACAATAGCTTTCGTTCGCCAATAGCCCGTGATTCGGATCCCTCCTGGTCAGGATCACCAAAGAAGACCGGGATTTCAAAGTAAAATTCAGAACCTTTGCCAGGTGTGGAATCTACCCACAGACGACCTCCCATCAACTCCACAAGACGCTTGCTAATGGTTAAACCAAGCCCTGTTCCACCATATTTACGACTAAGAATATATCCACATAAAAATGCGTCAGATGAATGAATCAGCCATAGCAACTGTAACCATAGTGGGACTTACGTTGTGCTGCCATCCACTTGGCAAAAGGTATCAAAGATCACGGCCAATTTGTCTTGAGAGATGCCAATGCCTGTGTCTCGGACACAAAAGCAAAGGTTCAGTCCATTGTCATGGCGCTGGTTCGCTCGAATGGTGAGAGATACGACGCCTTCGGCCGTGAATTTTACCGCATTGCCAATCAGGTTCGTGACTACTTGCTTTAATCGGAGCGGATCACCCAAAAGCCAGTCGGTGATATTCTTTTCGACCTCGTAGATCATTTTTAGTTTGTTGCCACCTTTGTACGCCATGCTTTTGAATAAACCAAAGGTGGTGGTTCGGAGTGAGAAGGGAATGTATTCAATCGTCAGTCGTCCGGCTTCGATCTTGGAAATGTCCAGAATGTCGTCAATGATCATCAACAGGTTCAATGCCAATGATTTGACGATCAATAGATTGTCGCGTTGTTCGCGCGTTAAATCCGTTTCCAGTGTCAGCGTCGCCATACCAATGATGCCATTCATGGGGGTGCGAATTTCATGGCTCATGTTGGCCAAGAATTCACTCTTGCTCTGATTCGCGAGCTCAGCCGCTTCGCGCGCTTGTGTGTTCTTTTGCAATGCATCACGCAATGATTGGACCATTTGATTGATTTTGGTTTTGAGTGAATCCATTTCACCGGAAGCTTCGACCGTAATAAATTGGCTGAAATCATTTTGTGCAGCAGCAGCACTGATTTGCGCAAACGCGCGTACTTGTGTGGTGAGGTTGGATGCCATTGTATTCACATCGGACGTAATATGTTTCCATACTCCGGACACATCGAGCACTTCCGCTTTGGTGCCTAGTTTGCCTTGAGTGCCGACTTCCTTGGCGACCCGGGTCACTTCCGAGGCAAATGTACGAAGCTGGTCCACCATGGTATTGATGGTATTTTTCAATTCGAGGATTTCACCTTCGACGCGGACTACTACTTTTTTTGATAGTTCGCCACAAGCCACGGCTTTGCATACCATGGCAATATCACGCACTTGATTAGTCAGATTACTTGCCATGAGGTTCACATTGTCCGTCAGATCCTTCCATGTCCCATCCACATCTTTTACTACGGCTTGGCCGCCTAGTTTGCCTTCGGTACCCACTTCTCGAGCCACACGGGTCACTTCAGCCGCAAATGTTCGCAACTGATCTACCATGGAATTTACCGTTTCCTACATCAGCCATATCATCAGCAATTGATGCTTACATTAAGAGAAATTTTCTTCGGTTATCTAGCTTTATATAATATAATAAAGAGAGAGAATGCTTTACCTTGAGTTGCATGATTTCTCCTTTCACGTCTACTTCAATTTTGCGCGATAGATCGCCTCGAGCTACCGCCATGGTCACGGCCGCAATGGATCGTACTTGGGTGGTTAAATTGCCCGCCATCATGTTGACATTGTCGGTCAAATCTTTCCAGATACCATCCACATGCTTTACCACAGCTTGACCGCCCAGCTTGCCCTCCGTACCCACTTCGAGCGACACACGCGATACTTCGGTTGCAAAAATAGACAACTAAATGGAAGCAACGAAAAAGGCATCAATTACATCTGTGTACACAACCACAAATTAGCCAACTCATACCTGTTCCACCATTGTATTGATAATCAATTTTAAATCAAGAATTTCACCTTTCACCTGCGATGAATCAAAAGAAAAAAAGAGAAAGGTTCGTATCAGTAAAAGTGAAGGGCCAGTCAAAGAGGACACATCTTACTTCTACGGTGACCACCTTGGTCAAATCTCCCATGGCGACTGCTTTGGAGACCATAGCAATATCTCGTACTTGGGCGGTGATATTGGCCGCCATTGTGTTGACATTGTCGGTTAAATCTTTCCAGGTGCCTCCTACGTCTTTGACGACGGCTTGACCTCCGAGTTTGCCCTCGGTACCGACTTCTTTGGCCACCCGCGTCACTTCGGCTGCAAACATGCGTAGTTTTTCCACCATACTGTTCACGGTGATTTTGAGGTCAAGAATTTCGCCGTCGACGGGCACATCGATCTTTTTACTGAGGTCCCCGTTGGCTACTGCGGTAGTCACTTCGGCAATGGATCGGACTTGAGTCGTTAGATTAGCGGCCATGGTATTCACCTTATCCACAAGGTCTTTCCATGTACCGCGAACGTCATCCACCACAGCTTGACCGCCGAGCTTTCCCTCGGTACCCACTTCGCGAGCCACCCGCGTCACTTCGGCCACGAATAACCGCAATTGATCCACCATGTCGTTCACAGACACCTTGAGATCGAGTATTTCGCCACGAACGTCGACCGTAATTTTTCGAGAAAAGTCGCCGTTAGCAATGGCCATGGTAACGGCAGCAATCGATCGCACTTGTGAAGTCAAATTGGCGGCCATGATGTTGACTTTATCGGTCAAATCTTTCCAAATCCCGGCCACGTCCTTTACATTTGCTTGACCACCTAGTCGCCCTTCAGTGCCTACCTCCAAGGCTACACGGGTCACTTCGGTCGCGAACATCTGAAGCTGATCCACCATGGTATTAATTGTTTCCTATCCAAAAAAAAAAAGTTATCATCAGCCCAACGGAAACATGGATGTGTGGTCCCTTTCGGCTTTGGCAAGCCACATTCACAAGTTTTTTTCATCTACTGACCTTGAGCTCCAGTATCTCGCCTTGAACTTCCACGGTCACCTGCATGTAAGAAAATTCATGCATTCAGCTCTTTCGATTGACTCGGCTATTGAAATTTTTTTGATTTTTGAGACTTTACCTTTTTTGTTAGGTCGCCTTTGGCCACTGCTTTGGATACCATGGCAATGTCTCGTACCTGGGCGGTTAAGTTGGCAGCCATGGTATTGACGTTGAGTGTTAAATCACACCAGATACCGTCCATGTCACGCACTTCCGCTTGGCCGCCTAGTTTGCCTTCTGTGCCCACTTCTCTTGCCACCCTCGTTAGTTCCGCCGCCAACATTCGTAGTTGATCCACCTTGAGTAGAAAAAAAAAAGGGGGGGGGGAGAGTCAGCTGCGCAAACTTTTTTGTCGACTTGGTTGAATAATATGGGTCAATGTTACCATGGTATTGATGGTGCTTTTTAAATCGAGCATTTCGCCTCGTACATTGACAGTAATCTGTGGGTTCATGAACGATAAAAGAAAAGGGTGAGCGGCGGACTATGATGAGGGAATCATGCACTGGGAAATGGGACGGAATACCTTTCGGGAAAGATCCCCATGAGCAACGGCTTTACAAACAGCGACAATATCGCGCACTTGGGCCGTCAAATTACTGGCCATCAAATTGACATTATTAGTTAGATCTCTCCATGTGCCTCCTGCATTGTGCACTGTGGCTTGACCGCCTAATTTGCCTTCAGTGCCGACTTCCAATGCAACACGTGTCACTTCCGTAGCAAATCCTAACAACTGGCCACCGACCGCACGCCAAAACAAGATATGAGTCAGATGGTGGATTGGATTTTTTTTTTTCTTCGAAGCACCATCACTTCCCGTTGAAACATGATTTTCTGCTACTCAAAAAGCGGGGACGTTACCTGATCGACCATAAGGTTGATCGTATTTTTCAGCTCCAAGAGTTCTCCTTTTACCTAAAATGGAGTTTCAGTCTAATGCCCACATGAAACAAAGGAATGAAAAAAAAAGGCGACTACTTGCATTCACGGTAATTTTTTGGGTGAGGTCGCCTCGTGCGACGGCTTTGCAGACAAAAGCCATATCACGAACATCGGCGGTTAGATTGGCGGCCATGATATTGACATTGTCGGTCAAAGATTTCCATATGCCATAGACATGATCTGTATCTGCTTTAACCCCCAATTGGCCTTCAGTACCGACTTCATGGATTACACGGATCACTTCCGAAGCGCACGATCTCAGGTTATTGACTGTCGCACAGAAAACGGAGAAAGTTTAATTGATGCATCAAGTTTTTGTTTAACATTACTTTCTTCGTTTATGGACTAAGAGTCCACTTACCCATTTCATCGACGGCTTCCTTGAGTCGGAGTTCATCGCCCTGAACGTCAAACATGAGTTGTTGATTGAGATCACCCGAGGCCACTGCTTTGGCTATCCGAGTGAGTTCTTGAACATGCACGCGATGATTGGTCGATGATAGATTAATATGATCCACCAAGTCTTGCCAGACGCCTTTGGGAACAATGTGTTCCGGTAAACGAATTTGGTAACCTAATTGGCCTGTTTGATTGACTTTGGCGACTGCATCGACTGTTTGTGTCACGATTTCTTTAATATAATCAACCATGTCATTCAACGCCTGCGCTGACTGAAGATGAATCGGGCATAATATCCTATGTTCCAGATCGCCTTGCTGAACTGCTGCGGTCACACGGGCAACTTCATCCAAGCAAATACATTGTGCCTGGAAAAGATGATATTAAAAAAAACACAAGGCAAAAGAAAAAAAAAGGATTGTATGAAAAAACACGGTTCCAATAAAGTTTTATCCCTCGAGAAACAATGATCATTGGAGAATGAACAATTGCTGAACCAAATGAAAGAAGATACATCACATGTGGTTTCTTTTTTTTTCTTCTTTTGCTTGTCCATGATCATCTTTTTTCTTTTCTCTTTTTTCTGTGCGCGCCTCTCCCCCCGCCCCACAAAGAAACTATTAAAATAAGAAAATCAAAAGAAAGGAATCATTTACTTGTTCACGAAGCGGCTCCAAAGCTGAACATGGATCATGCGTGGCCACTGATGTTTCAGATACAACACAATCGGCGGTCTGTGGCAAGGAGTCATGCTTCAAAATCCGCTGTGATATTTGATGAATTTCCAGCAGCGAACGATGGTCTTCCTCACTGATAATCGATGGATCGGTCGTCTGGTTCAATTCGAATTGATGGAGTGCTGCCAGGACCTCTTTGAAATTCATGGGTTCCATCGCTTGAGGAGACGAAAATAATAGGTGAAAAAAAAAATGAAATAAAAGAAAAAAAGAAGGTAGAATAAACAATATGCACGAGAAGCCATAGAAAAAGAGGTATACCGAGCAAGCGGATTCCTATTTGTGGAAGCCTAGGCCCAAAAACTTTTTTTTCCAGGTTATTCCACTTTCCGAACGACTAGAAAAAGGAAAGAAAAGGAACTCAAGGGGACGATCCTTTTTGGCATGTTCCGATAATTTGGGACTCAGTACTAGATTTGAGGAGAATCTTCTCTGGTCTTCTGTGCTTTCATGATCTGTCGATGTCTCGTCTATCACGTTACCTTTTTACTGAATGAACCATGTTGCATCATGAAAAAGGGGAATGAGACAACCTGGAAGGGCGAAAAGCTTGCTAATGATAAAGAAAAAGCCTATGCAAACATTTACTTTTCTTAACTCTGTAAAGCTGGTCCCATAAATCTAGAATTTCTTCCCATCGATCTATAACACAAATCGACGATGGAGTGCACCTCCATGTGCCTTGAACTGTGAAGATCATTTTTTACAATGACTTGTTATCACCAAATCGGTCCAAACTTTATCATGCACACATCAACTGACTTGTAAATGCATATCTACCGTAACCTGACGCTTATCTGTGGAGCACCCTGCCTTTGCCGTTGGATAAAGTTTTTTTTTCCAAAACATGAATGTAACAGGGCAGACAAATCAACTACATCCTTTATTTTTGAAATCCATAGCTGATCCATTTAGTCATCACAAAACTCCATCACATTATCAATTGAATAATATGATTAGTATGAGAGAGCGCGTCTGGAAATATAAAATCCTTTACCCCAATACCACATTCAATATCTTGGAACGGTCCACTTCACAGCCACTGTCTGCTGCTTTACAAATAAGGCATCCAGTTTTTCGTGGCAGTCACTTCGATGGTCGGGGTTAGGTATTGAATCGGAGCAATGTTTACAAATAAGGAAGCGAAAAATTGAACCTCCTGTATCACTGGGCGACATCGTGTTTCCTGGTGCCCGTAGTTCTAATATGAAGCGCAAGACTCTTTTAATTGAGTTGGTCACAGGTGAACGTTTTGGGGAAAAGCTATTTTGAATAACCAATTCACTTTTGAGTTGCAGAAAGTCAAGGACTTGCTTGACATGCCATATTTGTTCATTTCTCATCATGAGACCATGTGCAATCAATATTATAGCAAACCGCTCCTTCTAGTTATCTGTCTATCGCGCGTCCAAATGACAATGTTTACTGGATCAACGTTTGACAAAACGTCAAGTACTGGATAAGCAGATAGCTGTTCCAATTATTTCAGGATATAAAAAAGAATTTATCACTGTCCAGGATAGATATGTTGTTTTATATTATGAGACATGTTTTTACTGTATATCCGTTGATATTGGTGCGTAAAAGTTGAGGGTATTGGGTATTTCCGGGCCGGATTTCCTTGCAGTTATCCAACCAATACATGGTGGAAAGGGTTTATTGAATCTTCTTTGCATGATGGTTGATATCTACAGCTCAGCTTGAGTCATATATCTAGTATCATAGAGTATGTTGTCAGGCAATGTTGGATTGATCCATTTCATTCTAGTGTATTCAGGTTCCATCAGCCCCTTTGTCCTTGTTCGGTGCAGCAATATGTAATTTGTAAGGTGTTAAGTGTCCGATCGCGTTTCCACGCAGATTGCCCACTCATAAATCGAGAAACATCTAGACGGTACCAATTTGCAATTTTCGGCCTCCACGCCAATGTATTCCAATGATATCATTGGAATCAAGCGTTTATCCATGTCATCTTCCATCAAGCCAAAAACAAAAACAAAAAAGGGGGTCTGAGGAGGGAAAAGCTGACATTAGCGCGTCCATCGGGATCTTTCATTTCGTGTTTGCCACATACTAAATAACCTCAATTCGTCGTATTGAAACATGAGTCGGCAACTTGTGGTATCATTACCCTGATGTCCAGCTTTACTGAAGAATTTCGCATACCGTAATGGCAGTTGCAAAAAACAAGTATAATTTGTTCGAGCGGAAGTAGGTTAAAATTAATTCGGGAACTGCTCTAGTGGAGAGAGGAACCCAAAGGAAAAAGGCAGACTCATTAGACAAATATGTCTTGTTCTACTTTTTTCACTTCACCCAAAAGAAACTGTTGTCATCATATGGTGGGAGCCGTCGTCTCACACGGATGGATATTGTACATTTTTTAGAGATAAGCTCAGGTACCTTAAACGACTGATGCGGCATAAGATTTAAAACCCGAGCCATTTGAGCACAATACCTTGCCTTTAAAAGTTTTCGGTGCGCGAGCTATCAAACATGTGGAGGTTTAAGCCGGTGACATTGTAATCGTCTCGGTATACGTACAGGACCTGTTTGATCAAACGCAACGAAATAACTAGTGGAAAATGTGAGTATGCAAAGATTCGGTTATGAAAGTACATGGAATAAAAAGGACGAGTCTATACTGTAAGCAACTAAGATGAATGTACGATGGAGAGAAAAATAAGTTGGAAGGTGCATCGTACGTTATAGACACAGATGCCTGAAATGTTCCTGATAGATGAAAATTCCTTCTTTTTTCTCCATCGATAAAGCAGAAAAACGGTATTTGGTATTGCCTAGGGTCCCATTATTCAGTATTGTTCATTTGTATAAGAAGAATGCCGCTTGTTCGCATGAAATGATCGTTCGTCGAGTTGTTGACTTGGTCACATTCGTCGCTTGCTCGTTCTTAATGACCACTGAGGTTGTACATCGGTTCTTCTTTATACATCTTGTCGGCTACCTGGCAACTCTTTTATGAGGTTTTTCCTGGACGCCCAACCAGCTTTCGAGGCTTTACTGCAATCTAAACAAATTAAAGATTACAACTTTCGCATTAATTGTTCCCGTTACGTTAAACATTGCAATATCAGAGCAAGAACTTCCCAGTTCCGATGCGATTTGTGCTGTAACCATGGCTCCTCTGCGCATTCCACAATTACAGGGTTTTTCGCAGCAAGTAAGGCTTTTTATGTACTTAATGTTGATCAATACAAGCAAAGAGAGAAATGGGGATTAACAAAATTCCATATTCCTTTTAGGACTGTCTAATTGTCTATAGAGCTTCGAAAGAAAACTGTGCTTTCCGTTCATGTGCCTGTTGCATGGATCGCATGGAAAAAAGCGTGTAGTGAATGGATCACTGATGTGATGAGCTTGAAATATGATTGGTGCATCAGTATCATTGATTCCTTTTTATTTCCATGAATGGACAGCGGGCGTTTGATAACGGGTGTTCTCAGGCTTTTTCGCCGATGAACATGTAGCGAGGCAATAAACCAACTTCACTGCCGTGAACGCTTATCCATGGAGATGTAAAAAGTAGAATTTAGTCCAAGGGAACAAATTTGATCTGGCTGGATGACTTGCACATGTCCTTGATGCAGTGTTCTGAATTTATATGACAGCCGTTACACATCCCCCCCCCCCTCCTCCCATTGCATTCCATTTTTAACAAAAACAGATTTCACAGATCGGAAATGCTTTAAAAGCTCTCTTTGTTTTCTGGAATCTAATATGTAGAGAAATGAAATAATGTACATTGGATAATAAACGATGCCAAGGGGATTGGAAGTTCATTCTATCGCTAATTTTTTAATCTACTTCCTTTTTGCCATGGTCGATCCGGTCTGTTTGTTTACCCGTCGGGCGGAGACGATGGTGATCGGCCAAACACTCTTCCAGATCCAATCACCAGTTTGGATGAAGGCGCATTACTAAATGAGGTGCGCGGAAACCGGGGTGACGACGACGACTGAATGGGTATATTGTTTTGATGATTTGTGTTACCATGCACGGTATTCAAATTGACTGCCTCGTTATCAAATTCGTCATCGTCTGCCTGCGACTCCAATCCGAAACTCATGCCGCGGACCCCGGCGAGCATGTGGCGATTTTCTCGGTCCATGTTCCGTCGCTTTTGCTTCCAGTACTCTGCCAGCGTTTGATTCCGTGCTTGCACTTGACGTTTGGTGAAGAACGGTTTCAGGTATTTTTCATCAAACGACATGAACCAGTGCGCTCGATCTGGGTCAGGAATAGGGTTGCCTAACGGTCCGGATAACAGCCCACCGATGGAGACATCCACAGGATCATTTCTGAAAGATCCACGTCGGTGGTGACTTGGGCTGCCTTCATCGTCGCTCAAATCCAGCAACCGTTCCCGACTACCGGCATTGCTTTGTCGGCGATAAGACGACGGTCTTCGACGCCACTGACCAGGGTCCACATCTTCTTCCTCGTCACTGCTTGGATCGTCCATTTCGGTCACCCCCGTACGGATTTCCAACACTTGAAGCATGCGATTGGTGGTGCCGCCGAATATCAGGACGGTCAATACAACGACAGCGAGGATGGTGATTCGCATAGCGGACGCGCTTTCGCCCGTAATGCCCGATGCCAACGCAAAGGCTACGGCCCCACGCAACCCGCTCCAAAACAGCATCACTTGATGAGATCGCGGTAAGGGCTCGGGTCGCCGAAACGCACGGGAAATCCAATTAATTAGCAGAGATAACGGTGCGACCGATAAGTAACGCGCAATGCAAATGACGATCTACGCTCATCATTTAGCACACAGCACACCCGCAAAGGTTTTAGAGAATAGGGTTACTTACCGTGGTGACTAGAATAAAAATCGGTTTGTAATCGAGATCGGCTTGTGTAAAAAGGTTCACACCCAAGTAGATGAAGATAAAGTTTTCAGATAGCTGGGACAAGATTTGAAAAACGTAGCGTGTAGCTCGTTTGGTGCGCAGTGACATGTTGTCATATGCATAGTGCTTCAAAGTGATCCCGGTGAATAACAATGTAACAATGCCTGACATTTGTACGCCATTCGAAAATAGATAGCTGCTGTAGGCCATAAGAGCAATCAGACATGTTTCGATATTTGGTAAACGATACAACTGGGAGTATTTGAGCATCAATGCGACCGAGATACCAAACAGAATACCAATGGCCGTGGAAGCCCAAAAGACGCCAAGAAAGTAACCGATGCCTTTAAATACATTGATAATATGCATTTCTTGTCCACGGAACTGACGCAATGTTCTGGGATCAAAAATAAAAAAAGTATGAGTAAGTTTTCCGTGGACGAGCTCGTTTGAAACAAAAAAAGAGACAAGGCGACGCATTACTCGGAAAGCACAATGGCGACAGCATCGTTCAACAGTGATTCACCCGAAATAATCGAGAATAGCTGAGGGTCCACATTCAGTTGAGAAAAGATGGCGAGAATCGTGACTGGATCCGTGGCGGACAGAATGGATCCAAAAATCATGCTGTCCAGAAAACTGATATGGATCCCTTCGGGGTGGAAAAATGCATAAAGGAATACCAAGGTTCTACCATCCCAAAGTCCGTCAGTCCTAGCCCTGCCCTTGGCTACTCCACAAAATCATCTGCCCATCTTACCCTGTGACAATGGCCGCTATAAATGTGCCCACCATGGCAAACGTCAGAATAGTACCAAAATTTAAAAAGAAATGCCGCTATGTCGAGTTTGTGTGTGAGTCGCTGTTTACTTGATGTTTGCCCGTTTGTGTTGTCAGTCAGGCGTGCTTACCCTTTTTAGTTCGTAGCCAGAGTTGAGAATGATGGGAGGCAGTAAAAGGTTGAAAAAGTAGCCTTGATTGAACTGGACCATGCGCTGTATAATAGTCCCCGGAGAAAGCTTGATGATGAGCCCGACAATCATGCCTGAAGCGAACACCCAGATGGCATGTCGTAAGCAAAAGCATTCTAGTAGCCAACACTTTATCAAAGGCTGCATACCTGCCATGATGGAGATGACGGTTTCATGAATGGCCCGAATTTTGCGTAGTTGCAGGAAATAGCTTGTCCACAGCGCTCCAATGAGCAGCGTCATGAGGATAAGAAGTGCCCATGAGGAATAAAATTCTTCCTCAAGAGGCTGGTCGCCGGAAGGTTCATTCGGTTCGGTCCCATTGACACCCATACTTATTCCACACAGTCAAGTCGGGAAAGAGAAAAAAATGTCAGTTGCAGAAAGAAAGTAAAAAAGAACACAAACGAACAAAATCCCAAACGCTAGAATTGCCATTTTTGTCCACACGCGCAATTCCCGACGCCCTTTCGTTCGTTGGAGCGGACATTTCCTGCATGCCTCTTCCACCTTGACCAAAATTCCCCTCGAAAACCTCCAACCATCCTGCAACTCAGGCTCTTATTTAGTATTTCTCTTCCAAAAACTGGAAAGTTCTGATATACTCAACGTTAACGTCAACTCCATCGCAATCTACTGGTTCCAATGGTGCCTCCCTTGAGAAGCACAGATATTAGTCAGCGCGGTCCTGAGCATCAGGAAGCTTCGCGTTAAACATTGCAGTGTCAGTCAATAGCATCTCCAACGAGCTTCATAAGCTTATTAGAGCACAGCATACACACATGAGTTTGAAACTATAAAGTAAGAGGGAAAAAGAAGTAATCCAATAAAAGAGTGTAATATTTTCAAGTTTTTTTCTTTATGCCTGGACAATGGTACCGGGAGCTTTGGGGTCCTTTCGAAGATCCGTCATCAGTTCTCTCATACGGCTCACGTCTCGGGTTTGTCGAGCCGCCTTGGCAGAGCTCGACAGATCAAATTCGCGCACCACACGTTCCCACACATTGGCAGAAGAGGCTTCTTCGCGATCCTTTTGATAGTTTTCCTCGCGCTCTCTGTAGATACCGTGTTGACCTCGTCAGTTAGAAGCTTTTATGCTTATCAGAACCTGTGGTTGACTGACCTGTTCTCTTCGATGGCTTTCTGTTTCTTTTCATTATATTCTTCGTAGAATCGATCAATATCTTCACGCGCTTGTTCGATGGTTTCTTGCTTCTTTCGCTCCTCTTCCTCATCGCGCTGTGCAATCACTTCCTTTTGCTTCTCACGCCATTGTCTGTGTACCGCAAAACACCATAGATGAGACTTGGTTCTTTTCTCAATGAGTCACAATGAACAAAGCTTAAAGCTTACCGTACGACTTCTGGTTCTTCATCAGGCAACATGGCCTTGTGGAAAGCCTATTTGAAAAAGAAAACCATGTTGTAGCTGCAGTGTCTTATGCATTGTCACCAGTAAGCGGGTTTACCTGAGACGATTCGAGATCTTCGGCCTTTGGGAATTCGTGCTCAAAAGCCGAGTAGTCACCAGCGCCGTTGGGGGAGACGGCAGTATGGGAGGTTGGCATATCGTTGTAGTCTTGGGCACCCAATCCACCGGTGGAGGGAGATACCATTGCGGAAGGCGAAGGTAAGACGGGCGCAGGCGAAATGGCACCAGTAAACTGACTAGGTGAGCTCACATCATCTGTAGCAAATAAGTCGGCATCTGCGCCCAAGGCCGCTCGCTCACGAGCAAGGAAATCAGCAGTAGGATCCTCATTGGGAGAATTGAAATCGCCAAAGTCAGACATGGTGTGTATGTATACAGAGAGCTAAATAAAATAGGATAAAGAAAGTCCAAAACTGCCTGCCAAGCTTCATCTACGAGAAGTGACGCAAATTTCCAATGAACTAAGAGTCGGACATTGAATTCGTCGGCGTCTTTTTCTTTTTTCCATGCTCATCCATTTCTTCACGATCAACGAACAAGGGCAACTCTCTTCCCTTCAAGGTGTTGCTTCCGCTGCGCAAGCAAGGACACTACCTTTGTGTATCTTGCCCATTTTGCAAAAGGATTGCCGTAAGATATGTTCAATTTATTTTACACGTGTAAAAATAGGGTGTAATTTTTCATGTAAAAAAGGTTATTGTCTAATCAAAAATGCATCCACCAAAAGACGATTCTTGAGATAAATTATTGGTTCTTTTTAACAGCACGTCTTCGACCACCGACTTTAGATCCTGTTACAGCCACTTTTTCCGACTTCTTCTTCTTTTTGGCAGCTTTCTGACCTTGGGTTTCGTCTGTGTCTACGTCGGCTTTGCGATCGTCATCGTCTCCTTCTTCCTCGGACTCGGCAGCAGGCACTGGGTGCTTTTTACCGGATACCTTGTAATACAGAGAGACGGGCCATCTGAAAATATACAGTTCCCAAATGCGAGGGGGAGCCATGCTGCTGATATCCAAATGCACGGGATCGTGTTCGCCTTCGGGGTATACAATGATGTACGTATCGGATTTCACCTCACAACGCAACGCACGTTGTCCAATTGTCACATAGCTTCGACCAAAGGAAGGCGCGGTGTGGCCTTTTGGCATATTCACATGCATGGTGGATCGGGCTTCATCGATGAGTTCCTTGATCTTTGATTTTTCGCGATAGTGTATGATCCATCGGGTCATGTATTGCATGGCGGCGATCACGACAAAAAGGAAGCCCAAAACAAAACCCACACCAGGGCGGAAACGCTGGTACAGGTATCCGGTTCCTCGCCAACGCGGGACACCATTCTTGTAAAAGAAATTGTATCGTTCACGGCTGGCAGGATTACGCAAAATGGCGGCGATTTTGCCCAATCGTGCAAAACGCTCCTTGGCTTTCTTATCGGACTTGTTCTTGTCAGGACTATACGCAGCATGATAGGTCAATTAGAAAGGGGAAAGAGCGAGAACAAAAAGAGTAGTTCAATGAAGGGTGCCTTACTGAAGTTTAAGCGACATTTTTCTGTACGCTTTACCGATATCGTTGGGAGAAGCGTTGGGCTACAACAAAATTAAGTTAGATCATAAAAATCAATGATGGGATGCCGCTCTTCCCCCCCCCCAGCGATACGTTACTTTAATATTCAACCAGCTGTAAAAGTTGACGTCCTTGCCTTCGGACTTTTCAAGCTCATCAACCAGATCAAAGATTTCAAAGTCGCCTATACATCATCATCCGCGCGCTTAATAGACTGACATGCACTGACTTGGTCTCCCATGATGAACATCTCTTTTCCCTTAAAGCTTACCTTGTTCCCATGCCTTGACTTTGGGTACAAGTGTCGCAAGCACCAACAGGCCAATGAGAAGAAATGTGAATGCTCTTCTGCTAGAAAAGCCTTTCAAGCGCATGGTGCCAGATGAAAATGAAGTGCAGAACCAACGGGACAGGAGCAAAAGAAGAAAAAAAAAAAAAAAAAAGAGGGACACTGAATTTCTGTGAAAAATGGTTTATGATTGGTCGGCGGAGGTTTTATTGAATGATTTTTGTGGATGAAGGGGAAAGAGCGTCATTTCAAAAGCTTTTGGTGTGGATAACTGATGGACCGTGCTCATTATAATCTACTTTGCTTATATAATTTTTGGCATCAATAAATACGAGCTGACCATTGGTACACAATTAATATGTTAGTTTTCTGAGTAGGACTAATGTGATTGTTTGGTCTCTTACCTTGGCGACGATTTCGGCTCCCAACCATGTAGACAAGCGCTGGTACTGACGATCTTTGAGCACCGTAAAATAGTCGGGTATCCTTAAAAAGCCCAAGACTCTAGGCTGGGAGTCACCAGCATTATCGGACCGAGGCAAGAAGACTTGAAGCGTCGCTTTTATCCGTCTCTGCAATTGGCTCGCTTGGCTGCATCCACCTGTCAGGACGATGTTTTCCCATAATTTAGGCCGCATTTCCGGTGGTTCACAGTTCATCACAGCAAGGCGCATTGCATCATTGAATGAAAGCGCATCAAAGCCGCATAAATCAGGCGTGAACAACGGATCCATCACTTTATGACGATAAGCCCCCACGGTAAACTAGACTCGCGTCATCGTTAGATCCTGTATCCGTCTTGATGCAATGCAGTGGACCGTTCCTTTGATATACCTTGTGTCCTTTGTATTCTATTTCCACGTTGTCTGGAACATCGGTAGGTTCTTCTTCCAATTTGGATGTTCCATCGGTGGCTCCATCTAGAAATTCTTCTGTGGCTGATGTGGGTGCGATATCAACGGCCGAAGGCACTTCGCTCGATAAAAGGTTCTCCTCCACTGTATGGCCTACCGACACCACACACACGTCCGGTTGCTCTCGTACATATCTTGCGAATTCTTCATCCAGGTCGACTTGAGCTGTTTTCATCTGTTCCACCAACGCACTATCCTCCTTCATTAACCGCAATAAATATTGATCAAATTGTCGTCCTCCAATAGGGATCGCGAAATTGGAATGCTGCTGCACAATGCTGTCAATGACCACATTGACATCTTTTTGATACAATTGTCAGTTCATGGAGTGTTTTTCATTCTTTGTATTTGAATGACTGCACCTGTCATTTCGTCACCGATATCGATGACGATGCCCGACACCGATCCACATCCGTACAAAGCAAGCACGGGTTGTTGAGTAATGTAGATACCGGGAACATTGAATTCTTCAAAAAATATTTGTGTGATGCGTTCGTATTCCTCTTTGGTCCATTGCACAGGCACGGTTAATAAGACAGGGCTTTCGTTACGTGATTTCTTTAATCCCAGTTCTTTGAAAAGAATGTGATTCCTGATGGGTGTGAGGGTGACGAAATTAGGAATGGGTTTTGAGGAAAAGGAACGTGGGAAACGGTTACTGGAAAGAGAATAAGGAACTTTACCAGCATGCTTCCATATCTTGCCAGGATGTGATGGTGTGACGTTGAATGGGGTGGTTATATGCAGCCATTGACAAGTTCTACGATAAAGATGAGTCGATACAGAGGGACCTATGGTTTTTTTAGGGAAAAAGAACGGTGAGTTTTTACCACACTGGGAGGCTTATTGGTGTCGTTCATGCCAATGCCGGCTCTAATTATCTGCGATCCATTGTCAATGACAATAAAATTTTCCTCTCTTAAAGTGAGTGCCATGACCAGCAAAAAGAACAAAACGCGTATGGTGAGGGGGACCAAAAAAGCTGAACCGAACCGCCCCGCTGATCCTGAGTCCCCCTTCGTCACAAGCCACAGTCCCAGTGGCACTGCCATTCTTTCAATTATGGGCAAAACATTTTTAAACTCCGTGTTTGGGTGTCGCTGGACCATGGCCATTTCGAGTCAATCGTATTTTTTTCATTCCCGACAACCCAGAAAAGAAAGTTACCGCACTCCACTGTTCATCCTGACAGTTTCAAGAATGCCATCGCCTCCACGTAAACAGTCTACCAGTCCCGCCGTAGACGGTCTCGTATTGCCTCCCGATAAAGCCGAATACATATCCTTTTTCTGTTCGTCCTTCCGAAGCGACAACTCTTTTTTTTCTTGGCATTTGTGTCCTTTTTCTCTGTGATACACACGGACGACTTCCTTAACTCCATCGTACTGCAGTGTAGTTAGACTCCATTCTAGTGAATCCCCCGTTCCTTCTGAAGCTCTTCACGCCCAGCCAGGTCATATTTTGGCGGTAGTGGTCCGCGATGGTGCCACAAAAAACAAGCAGGAAGCTTGGTAACTCGGTGTTATAAGAGAAGTCAAACAAAAAGTGAATACGACCGACTCATTGCTTCGTTATGGGATTAGTCTATTGGTGTTGAAGGACCAACAAGACCCTCGAACGCTGCCCGTCATTGTGCAAGTACTGCCCATTTATTCCAGCCTGAAAATTGATATCTGTAAGATGTGGTGAATTATCCGTCGGAGCTAACATACACGCTTTATTAAATCTCTCACGTTTTTTGCCAAAGCCCAAGTCAAACATCAAGAAAAAAATGCACAACCAGGTAAACAACTTTGAGCATCCATACTGAGCTTTTTTTTTTACCTCTTTTTTTACTCAACGGGTTCCATTGAACGGGTAGCTCTGCTGGTCAAATTTTCACACAACCAGACTTCGATATGCATGACCTTTCCTGAAAAACAGGCCATGCTCGATATCGTAGCAGAAGTGCGACGATTGCACTCCATAGCAGGTAAAGTTTCAATGCGAATGACGCTTCACTTGTAACATTTGTGATAACAATGCGTGTCATGGGTTGATAGAGGAATGCGGTTATCGTGAAGGAGGAGATAATCATCACTGGATCGATGCATACAAAAAGGCAAAAGGTGAGGTTTGCTGCTGTCGAGGATTCTTCAAGTTTACTGGCATAGGGTGAGGTACTCAATCATTTTATTATCCAATTTTCAGAAATTATAAAGGATGAGAGGAAATTATCACGCGCAAGTACGGTGTCGTCCAAGGATACCAGTTCCATTCCATATGTGCTTCCATTACAGCGATCCGAGACACTGGCCAATCTTCACTTACGAAGAGCCAAAACCGCTCGTGCGAAAAGAGCCCCCGAGCTTACCCACAGTACAGCGAAACAACACTGGATCAACGCCAGACTCATGGATCAGGAGGATCAGTTTGTCGATTGGCAGGATGCAAAGTAGGAGTCCCTGTCAGTTTTACATGGAAGAGGAAAAACGTGGATTGAATAACATGGAAATGGCGCCCCATAGTATCTTTGCAGGTACCTGGAATGTTCATGGAAGCTCTCCTCCACCCACATTATCCACCTGGTTGCTCGGCACGTTAAGGACAAAGGAAGCTAGTCAGTTTGATCCAGATTTTTACGTGATTGGGTAAAATGTCCTTTTTGTGCATGCTTCGGCCGTCAAAATGAATTATTTTTAACACGTCGATAAATGACGGTAGATTGCAAGAAATGGAGACAGGTACAGAG
The DNA here is from genome assembly GCF_025331425.1 of Radiomyces spectabilis. Classification (NCBI taxonomy): domain Eukaryota; kingdom Fungi; phylum Mucoromycota; class Mucoromycetes; order Mucorales; family Radiomycetaceae; genus Radiomyces; species Radiomyces spectabilis. The sequence continues at coordinate 514,018 of NW_026251930.1, forward strand.
GCTTATATCCGATATGATCCTGCAAAAGAAACAGCATGGGTCCATGCGATCCTGGAAACTCTGAAAAGTGCGAAACGAAACTATGCAAAGGTACAACGCCTCTGGATGCCCTTTAACAATTAAAATTTGTCTTACAGGCTCATCGCCATAGGTTGCATCGAAACAATTGGTGACCATGCTCTTGATTGTCATTGCAAAAACGGACATTATGCCCGCCGTTTCTGAAGTACAAACCTGTTACGCAGGAGTGGGTTTAATGAACATGATGGTAAACAGATGCAGACGGTATGACACAAGATTCGCATATACTGAAAGTGCATTTTTTACCGTCATTGCTAGGGAAATAAAGGTGGCGTGGCTATTCGATTCCGTTATCACGATTCCTATCTGTGCTTTGTCACCAGCCATCTGGCCGCTTTTTTGGACAAGACTGAGAAACGCAATCAGGATTTTACTGAGATCTCCAAACGCTTGTTTTTTCCCAATCAGTTGGATCCCATTACGGATTACGTCAATTACTCTTGGAACAATGGTGGCGATGAAGGCGTTGCTTTCTTGGACTCCAATGGCGTCATCCGTCCCTGGTCGAAAGAAGTCTCCATTTTCCATGCAGAGTAAGATTCTTTGGTGGAATAGGAAGGGAGAGGGGGGGGGGGTTCTTCCGTTTTTAAAAGCTGACGGCTCCGGATAGTCATTTGATCTGGGTAGGCGATCTCAATTACCGAATTAATTTGACCGAACCAGAGATCAAGGCACGAGTACAACGTGGTGAGTTGGACCTTTTACTGGAATACGATCAGGTAAATCATCCATTGTATACACATTACTTATAGGGTACGGTACGATGATGAGATGTGATTTCTCTAGCTATCCATCGAGCGACAAGCGGGCAGAACTTTTCCCATGTTTGATGAAGGCAAAATCAACTTTTTACCTACCTACAAGTATGACCCAGGCACCAATCAGTACGATACAAGGTAAAAATGGAGACTCACTTACAGGTGAAAAATACATTCAAATGGGAAACTCAATGATGGATGTGTGTTCACAGTGAGAAGCGCCGAGCACCTTCCTGGACGGACCGCATCTTGTGGAAAAAGATGACCGTGGATGATTCGGCAGACGACAACGAGAAACCAACGTCGAAATTGAAACTTCTCGATTATAACAATTGCATGGAGATGATGGTCAGTGATCACAAACCCGTTCGCGCTTTAATGCAGGCCAAGGTAAATTATCCAGCGTCATTTCGACATGAGTGAATTTCTTGCGCTGACGATGGAGGCTGTTACAATGATGGGCATAGATACGAAAAATCAATGAAAAGAAACAAAAAGCCACTCGAGAAGAATTGATCCGTCAGCTCAAAGAGACGCAAGACAATTTGACCAAGGGCCAGATTTCTACGTCGTTTGTCGATTTTGGCGATGTTCAATTTTTGGAATACAAGGAGAAGAAGATTGTTCTGGAAAATACCGGCCAAGTGCTGGCGCCGTTCTGTTTTATATCCAAGATGGATCAAGACAACGTGTGCCCGCCCTGGCTTCAAATTCAGCCCTTGTCAGGCGTCATTGGCCCCGGTGAAAAAGTGGTAATTCAATTCGAATTGATGATCGATCCCACTTTTTCGCCCCCTTTCAACCAAGGCCAAGAGAAAATTGACGACATCCTCGTGCTGCGTTTAGTCAATGGCAAAGATTTCTTTATCGTGATTTCCGGTAACTACATTCCCACCTGTTTCGGTATGCCGCTGGACAAACTCGCCCAGATGACGGTGCCTGTGAACCAAGTCTCCCTGGGCGCCGTGACCGCCAAAGAGCAACCCGCCTCACCAGCCCAAGTACGACCACAGCAAGCAAGCCTGCCAAAGGAATTATGGCGCGTCTTGAATTTCTTGTGGAATAAAAATATGTTGTGCATTGTAAGTATCAGAAAGGCGGCTGGTCATCCATATTGCGTTCTAACCCCTGGATGATGGATGAATGCATGGATTGTCAATGTAGACCTCTCTCTTTTTGAAGCACGGGGACCCTGTAATTTCAAAGTATATCCGAAAATGCCTTGATACCGGTGAACAGTTCGATAATTCGGTTTTACTGGGCGGAAGCATCGATAACGATGAAGATGAAAGCAACGATGATACCAGCACTTCCAACGACAATGCGCACAAGGAAGCCATTGGCGCCAATTCCATGATCGATGTATTGATCGCGTTTCTAGAATGTCTTCCCGAACCGGTCATACCTAGCGACCTGTATACACAAGCCTTGGATGCTGCAGATATGGTTGAAGTCATGTCACTGGTAAGTATCCCATTGAATTGTCTGAGGTTTGATCGATGTTTTTTTAACTTGCAGCCTCTTCCTTGTAGTTGAGAGAGAATTTGCCGGCCATTCATTTTAATGTTGTGCTGTATATCATTGATTTCCTCAGAGATGCTATTCGCTATGCTCCCTCAGAGTCTCGCGATGAACGTCGAAGATTCATTGTTGAAAAATTCACTGTATTACTGCGACCGCCCATCGGCTTCAAGGAACGCAATCCAGCTTCCGCTCAACTAAAACGCATTGATTTCATTCGCAAGCTGCTTAAATCTTCATAAACCAGGCAACCTTTTTTTTCCATCTTTATAGTCTTCTTTTTTGACTCCCCAATCTATTACTACCTCTATATTACAACTTTGCTCATGTAATTTTCTGTTGATCCATGAATGTAATATAATCCATTGTCGAAAATGTCATTTGCTAATACGTCTTTACTCTTGGTCATGATAATCATGCAGAATCCTACAATGATCCGAAAACCAAGCAAAAGCCAGGATCCGATAACCCGTGGCATTACGTGTATACGCCCTTTTCTTCTGCAATGTTCACCTGCCGTTAGCATATTTATGATCCACATTTCTCATAGAGAGACCGAGCGGAACCGCAACAGCCAGTGGAATTGGAAATAGCAGCATGACTTTAGCCATATAGTAAATATAGCGGTTACAAGGATGATATTCGCTTGGGAGGTGATAAAAGAAAGAAATCGTCTGCAGTCAGAAAGATCATAAAAACATAATTACCCTTTAAATTTAACAGACGCAAATCATCCCAGTAGAGTTTGACCATTGGAAACACGTTGCTTAGTAGAAAAGAGGCTGCAAGTCCTTCCCATTATATATCAGTCTCCCCAATGCCTCTCTTATTTCTTAGTCACACTACAAAAATAAAAATAAACAGTATTCCGGGGCAAAAGCACCCTTTCCGATAATTCCGGTAAACCTTGACAGCGAATCCCGACACTTTGTCGGCCCATCACGTGATTGTCCGGCAAAGGTGATATTTCGAATGATTTGGTCATTCAAAAATTTTTTGCAAAAAGGGCTTATAGCTCAGCGGTAGAGCGAGGGATTGCAGATCCCTAGGTCCCGTGTTCAATCCACGGTGGGCCCTACTTTTATTTTTGAAACATCCGGGCGGAGTATAAAGCGTCTAGCCAATCACAACAAGGAAATGCCATACGGCTAGGAATTTCAGATTTGAGTACTCCTGTCAGTTACGACATTTTTGTTGCAAAAATAAAAGTAAAAATAACGATTTTTTTTTAAAGGGCGGGTGAACACACGTCCGTTAACTATTGCTCGCCCAGGAATTTATGGGAAATAGTACATTTTTGTTGCAAAGGGTTGTCATTTTGTCGACTCCGTACATTTTATAACTTGACTGTTTTGCAGTGTGCAATATTTTATTGCTGAAGAAATTTTTGGGCCGCTTCAAGTTCTCTTTTTTGAGACAGAGAAAATACTCGCATGGACGTATCACTTTTAATAGAGAAAATGCTGTTATATAGAATACATTGTAGCATTAAGTAAGTAAATCCTAGTACTTGGACTGTATTGATTAACAAGTTCCAACATTGATGTCGAAATAGCTATTTGGAAAGAGGGTTGTCCCAGCATGAGCGAGTTTGAATATATCATTGAGGCACATATGATTTGCTTACGTTAAATGATCGAGAATGCTGGTGAAGGGAACAATGGAATTTGAGCAAAGAGAGGTTTCCAATTCGTGCTCACATATTTCTATGATTGTTTGCGTTATGAAACCTGCAGAGTATCTTTTCTAATGTGGGGGCCCTGATCGGTCTGTGTTACTTACGGACTTTGTTTTCTCCATCGACGATCCAATTTTCAATACCGGGATGAAGGAAACCGAAGGCTTGCGGAGGTAAATGAGGCACAACTGGTCATTGCAGTGTATTTGAGAATGATTTGAATTTTTGTCGTTCTCCAGTGGGTCTTATTGGGTGTTGTACTTACTGTCGCGATCGTGCACCACGCGCTGGAATGGGATATCGGTACCTGTAACATAGTACGCGAAATCAGGATTGCCAACACGTGGGGCACCTATTCATAGTATATTTTTGTGAGTAAGAAGCGAGCATTTATCTCGTTAGAGTATACTAACCGTAAGTGAAAATACGAAGGTTGTCGGGTGTAAATCGGATGTCACGTTGGTACAGATCCAATGCAGCAAGCACAGCCATTGCACCACCCAACGAATGTCTATCAAATTGATGTTTAAAAGGAATTGAAAGAGTCCAAACCTAGACAAAGAGGTTAATTCGTCCTCGCATAGCTTACCCCGAAACTTCCGTGTCATAGTCAGGATGAGCGTCCAGCTCCTTTTGCATTGTTAAAATCACATTTTGCGCGACTTCCTTGTACGAATTATAGAACCCTGATGGAAATAGTTAGCAGGTTTTCTTCATTTCTTTGTGTGTCACCTTGATCCTCGCTTCTTACCTGTATGAACTTTAGCGCCTTTCACCGGCGTGTAACTGGTGGCAATAAAGGTGAAATCCTAACCAAACGAGTTAATAAGATGTCATTCACCTTTACACAGATGAATCGTCAGGTAGAAAATACTTGCAGCAATCCAATTACGAATGGAACTAGAGCCTAAACAAAGGACAAAGGTCAGTGTCAGTGAATCGTTGTTCAGGAACAGAGAATAAAAGTAATTATACGTACCTCTAAAAGTCAAATAAAGCTTCTTTTTGGCATCATCGCGAATAATATAACCATTTGTGTCGTAAAGAAGCGTGGAAAAAGTTTTCACCATGGTGGCACCGCTGACGGCCGAGCATTGTGCACAATCAAGTTTTCCACCCGGGATCACAGAATCACAATAGCTCATGGACGATAACTTGGTGTAAAAGGTCAACTCCTCAATGTGGTCTACCGATGCGAGAGAAACACCAGTGTTGCTCGATGCATACGCCGCACGGGGACGCGTCGCCGGTTGAGGAGGAGCATCTAGTGCCATGCCTCCTTTATTCTCGGTGCCATTAGGAAGTTTCCCATTGCTATCCATGGCGCGTTGTTCTGACATGAGATCAGCCATTGGCAAGGTCCGCGGAAGTCGGGTTCGATTGGCAATAATGGGAGGCAGTGAGACTGCAGCCGCCGTCTTTGGATCCACGGGTGCCGCGTTGGACAAAGGAAAAAGCAAGCTTAAACCAGCTAAACACGATAGTAATACAACAGCTACTTTCATTGCTTCAAGAAATAGTTCAGGTGGGTCAAGCACACAGCTTGAAAATGTAAGGTTTTTTATTTATTTTTTCGCTATCGTAAAACTAACGGTGTATTTATATCGCAGTCCATTGTCAGTGAAGTTAGCGATGGGAATTAGCCGAGTGGTGACCTTCTCCTAACCACTCCCGTCACACAGATGAAATTAAAAAAAAGGTACACATATGATTTTCTCAACCGACCATATTTTCTGCTCAAGATCATCGTTACAGCACACATAAGATACCGCAACGTGATCAGTAACAATAGTTAAAAAAGTAATTAATCTCAAAGTCAGTTAAAGTTCGATCATCCGAACGATCCAATACCAAATAAGCTTTTTTTTTCTGTGCCACCTAGTGCTTTTGACACACGTTGCACTTGTCTCTTTGTGCTATTCGTGCTATGCGACAAACATTGTCCAGTGACTGTTGTACCGCATTGGCACTGTTTTCCGTTACCATGATATTAATAAGTTACCATTCAGAAATCACAGATTCACATATCCACAAAAATGGAATCCCCGTATAGCCAATTGAAATATTCCCTACAAGCTGCTTACCAAGCGAAAATCGATGCATGAAATAAAAGATGCTTATGCGGCACATACAGCAATTATAGATGCTAGTGCCATCGAAACAATAGTGCCAGTTTGATGGATATCGCCGGATGAGGTAATGGCTAGCAGAAGCTTATATCTCTGATGATGTTACAGAATTTTGAGGCAATGGCACGCTTTTCTAGAAAAAATATTCGCTTCTGTGTGTCTGCACATATCGATTATTTGCCAAACTAATTGGTTTTATATAGCTCAACAATGAAATAATGCATTTGGCCACAATGTGACAATAATTATTACTGTTACAAAGTGAAGCAATTCGCGATTTATCTTGCCAAAAGTTTGAAGGATTGCAGAGTGCACTATTGAGAATCGCCGCATACATTCATATCGACATTGAGGTATCTAAGCGGTCGCATGTGATGAGACGTGTGAATTTCATGGGGTGCCATCGAGGAGAGTACCGCTTACCTCAAATGATAACTCAAGTCTGGGGCAGGAAGAGCCGAATTCGAACATTGAGCGCTTTCTAATTCAGCCTTGCAGATATCTTGAATAAAGGCCGTGCAATAAGTATTGTGTGATTCGTACCAAAATTGAACTGCGAATCACTCACAAACTTTGTTTCCATCCTTAGAAACCCAATTTTCGGTGCCAGCATGAGAAAAGCCAAGAACTGAAGGTGGGTAGTGAGGCACGGCTAGTAAATCAAACATGTGTATCTTAGCTACGGTATTACTCCCAGAAATAACATCGCCCACCTACCATCTCGATACTGCACCACCCGCTGAAACGGGATCCCTGTTCCCTCCACGTAAGATGCAAATACCGAATTACCGGGACGAAATCCGCCTATGAATATAGTCTGCAGCGTTAGCCTCACACACTGTAGTATATAGAGAACGTAGACGCTAACGTAATTTACGAACCAAAATTATAGATACTAAGATTATCAGCGGTGATTCGTCGCTCGCGTTGATACAAATCCATCGCGGCAAAGATAGCCGTATTAGCGCCGAGCGAATAACTAAATCATTGAACCCTTGTCAAAAAAGCGCACAGCAAAAGCACCTCTCAACCGGCTGCTTACCCTGAAACTTCCAGTGTATAATCTGGATGTGCGTCCAGTTCCTTGGCAAACATTGGTATAACCAGTGTTTGGATCTCAATATATGAGTCATAAGACGCTATTCAAAACCGATTACCTACCAAGGGAATCAAATGGCAAACGTGAACTCACTTATTACTTACAGGTTGCCACTAGCGCATCTTGGACTGGTGCGTACCTGGTCTGTTGAACAGAAATCGCCTATTGAAGAAGTGAGAACGAAGCCGAATTACAATGTATGATCTGCTTTGTTCTCCCGTGCTACTCACCTCTAGAGGGTTCTGATGGTAATAAGCACCTAGAATGATGGCAAGCCAAAGGTAGAAGAAATCAGTTTGTCATGTTTCATGGGTGCATTCAGCCATAAAAGCTAACCTCGAAAAGACATGTATATCTTTTTCTCCTCATCGTCCCGAACAATGAAACCGGCCGTATCATGAGCGACATCGTTGAACGTTGCTACAAGGTGTGGTTTCTTGATAATCGAGCATTGGTCACAATCAAATTTGCCGCCTGTAATAACTGTATCACAGTAGCCGATGGACGTCAACTTGGCGTGGAACACTAGTCTGTCGCGATGTTCGGCAGACGCAGTAAAAACTTCATCCGTAGAATCAGCGGACAATAGCTGTGGATGGGTGCCATTGATTTCTTTTGCCGTATTTGCATCTCTTTTGCTTAGTTTGTGGTTATCTAAAGCTGTATCATACGTGGGTATACGGATGGGAATCTGAGTTCGCTCTGGAATAATGGGATATAGAGTATCCAAACTGCTGCGATCACGATCATTATCATCTGAAATACTGGGAATGGAGGCTGTATTGGCGATACCGATCAGCACAATAACGGAGAAAAATGTCACATTAGCAAACTTCATGCTGGAACCAATATCTGTACGAAAAATCGCCAATTCTAGAAAACTGTGAGGTTTATATTCGAATGTAAAGTGGCACCACCGAATAAATCTTATCATGCAGGTCTCCGTAAATTAGGCCCTACAAATTGAAGGAGACGTGTTTTGAACATCCCTCTCTCTTACTCCTTCCTAAGATATCCCATGTTCCAGGACGTGCGTTTTTATTTCTTTTTATTCTTGACTGTATTATGTCTTTATAAATTCATGTCCTGCTAATGAGCATGACCAGAGATACTGCGCTTGGGTGCCTTGCTTTCAATTTTCAGCATTTTCCATCACTAAGATTTTCTTCCAATTTGGCATCGATGATCTGCTATCACTACCTCCTTGCGTCCGGCCAAAGTGGATTCTACCAATTCCTTGAAGATATAGCCGTGCTTTAAGGGGTCATTGCCTAAAAGTTTCGATAAGCGCGCGATGTTTCGAATGTTTACTTAGTATGATATTTTCTATATTTTCAGATAGATATATTCAGCTGGATTGAAATTGCCCGGCATGTTGTGCAGTGCAGTGAGGTGCGGTGCGGTAATAGTTCGAAAAAATCGGTATCACTCCAGGGTCACAACGAGCGATGTATTACTTTGTACTCAAAACCGATCTCGCGTAGAACATGAAATACTCTCTTGCATAAAAATGATTGCTTGCATAAAAATGATCGCAGGAACGTAACATTACACAAAGGCATATTTGGAATATATCGATTTCCATACAATAGGACTTCTAACTATTCTTATTTTCTGTGCAACTCTCAGAAAAGTCATTATCAATGATGCTTCGATAGCGCCTGTTACCACCCTCAAAATTGCCTCTGTTTTTTATATGACTTATGTATTTGAATGAACCTGACTTTGCTTGGTAATGTGGATCATGGCTAAAAGTAGACGGGCTTCATATTGTTAACTGGAATATGAATTCATTCAAGTCAATGACGCGTAGTACCATATGATCTTTCTCAGGATCATGAATAGATTCAGGAACCAATTGATACAATTAATGATAAGCCTTAAATATTTTTCCAGGGTCCTCCACGGATACATCATTTGACGATGGCAATCATATGAAGAACGCACAGGTGTCGCCAGGTGTCGCCATTTCTGTGCTCAGGAAAGGAGTCTTCTCCGCCTCATGGATGGACGTATTTGAAACCCCGTTCCCGCTTTTACGATTGCCGAAAAGAATAAGCGCTTACCATCTTACCAAGCACTGGAAGCGTGCGACGTTTTCCGCGCGCACCATGTGCAGTCATTCTGTAAAGAACAATTGGGGGGGGTTATATTTTTTTGGCAAGCGGTCGTGTATATTGAGGTACGCGCATGTCAAGTACATGTATTGTCAATAGGAGCAACTCAGATCAGCCTTCATCCATGCATAAAAACTGTTTTCGAAGCCAGCCACCACCGATGGCATTGAGAGCCAGTCATAGACTTTTCGATTAGAAGCTTGCGCAGACATCGATCGCATTATTGGTGGTAAAAAGCGACGTGGCCTTACTCCAGTAGATATACGGGAATCCAAAATTCCCAAGGGCCTTTATACGTGCTGATCACAGCAACCGGTAGCTTCAGTGCTATGGTCCCATTGAACAACTGCGATTGAATCATCAGTTGTGCGAAGATTCAACAGGACGATGTTACGAAGAGTCAAATTTCCTTCATTTAAGTTCTTTTATTGCCTTAAATCTCTATATTCCCTGGCTGTGTGCCGCAGTTTGGAGCCTAGCCATATTTTTGATGCTTCGAATGCAGCGTGCTGACTCATCATTTCTAGCGTTTCCTATTGACGGTATGGGTGGAGCCGAAAATGAAGAGGATATATAAAGGCGTCGATTTCGCGAATCCATGAAACGGCATGTTGTACGGCGGCGGGGCTGATTCGTAACTGGGGCTAGCTTACTCATAGACTTTGTCTTCCTGCACCGGTTTGCTTATCCGTTCATCAGCTGGTTGGGCGTTGAATCTTGCGGGAGTAATGTACGGCAAGGTGGGCTCACCCCGGGGGAGTTCTTTTTCTTTTCCCATGTGGGCGTTCCTGGCACGCATGGTTTTTCTTTTTGGCCTCCTTCGGCAGGAATCAAAGTAATTTTCTCAAAGTAAATGAAAAAAAAGAGATAAGAGAGGGTTAAAAACCTCGTCTCTTCACACCTTATCCGCACCAGTTTTGGCCGTGTCGGATGGGTCATAACTAGTTAGAGTAGAATAGAGTAGAGTAAAAACAATAACGTAAATAAAAGCCTTGGTTTCTACCGCCCTTCATGCAGACTATTGTCTCCCCCCATTGCGACGCTGTGAAAGCGAGGGATGTTATCACTCAAAGGGATGGATATTTGTTGGCCTTTTTTTGGTTGCCCATTAGAGAATCCCTGATCTTATAATTGCGACTGCGCCACCATGTCAGATTCGCCAACCGTAATCCTTTGGTCCGGAAGTGGGTACGATGCTCAATCAGCTGGGATTTTTTTGTCGGCAGTAATGAGATTGGTTGATTGTATCGCTTGGGATACTTTTTATTGCACCTTTGGAGTTGAGTTCTTTGGCACCTTCTAGAAACATAAAAGCAGCGACGCGGAAAAAGCGAAGCCCGGGTTTCATTTTGTAAGCGAGAACAGATAGGATCTATGGAAAAATTGATGTATTGTGTGACTAATGACTATTTAGCCGATATCCTGTGTTGACTCAGGAAATTCGTCGTTGTTATTCCGGTTGGATGTCCAAAAACACGTCCTGAACGTTCTGAAAAGAAATTATGCTGCATGCTACTCTGAGGTTTCGAATCAACGGGGTTTAGGACAGCAGTCTTCAAATTTGATAAGCATTTACAATTTGCATACCACTTGTCTTTCTCTTTGTTCTCTATGAATTAAATTAAGGTATATGGGTGAGATCACATAAAAACTTTCATTCGGACTTGGCAGTATTTCTATTGGACGATTGAGATCGAGATTGAGATTGTTGCTGGCGCATGATTTTCCATTGCATGTATTCCCATTTCGCCACGTTGTCGATGCATCGCATGTCGCGCAAATAGAGCCACTGGGCCAACGGGTGATCCAAGATGTAATCGATGCATCCGCTACCTCGTAAACCATACTCAACAATACAATGCCACAAGATACCAAAGATCGTACCGATGCCTGCGCCCACTTGCACTTGATATACCGTGTGATAGCCGAGGTAAATTCTACGGACGAGCTTTTAGTATGCTAATGTTGGCCATAAAGATGACAGCAGTATCCTTGAATTTTTACCGGGAGAAGGACACCAATAGAGCAAGAGTAAAAATAGCCAGCGTGGCAACTGATTTCCAAGCACCGTGTTCCAAGGTCATGTGCGTGTACAGATACAAGATACCGTAAGTGGCAAAATACCAGATAAACTGGGCATGGCTCGACGGCATACCGTAACCTGTCCCCAAATGACCTACATATGTAGTGAATACTCCAAATTTCATTCAAATACACGAGTATTTCCTGATTGTACCATTGGGACGTGTCATTTGGTAATATTCCTTTAGAATGGCATTCACCACCTCATTGAGCAACTGGCCCGTAAGCATAAGAATACCGGTCACTTCTCGTCTTGAGACAATCACCGAGGCGTAGAACACCAAGATGGCGATGGGTGCCAAGGTAATGTAGGCCAAAAAGTAAGCAATGGTATCATTTGGGTTAAATTGTACATGGGTCAAGGAAAGCGATGAGAGCAGCACCCCCTCGTGAACGCGAGAAGTAAACATATCAAAGGATACCAGCGAGAAAACGTACAGAATACGAAATACACTAAGCCACTACAAACAGAGTACAGGAAAATAACGAACCGTTGTTCTTTTGTACGTGATATAAAAAAAGGTGTTTAAATACAAAAGAAAAAAATTGGATGAGAGGGATTTTCTAGGATATTACAAGAAAAAAAAATAATCTACGATAATAGAAAGAAAGTGCTTTTATGGTACAGATTATGCAAGGAAGGAAAGGAAATGGTAGTGTGGAAGGCCTTCGAGATTGGTGAATCTCTAATTTTTTTTTGTCGTTTACCACGAGTCAATCTTCATGGTACCGTTTTCCAAGAGGTTGGAATGCATCTTGAAGACCTTGTCGAGCATCTGAGGTTCGTGGCCCATGCCTCTGGCCAGGCACTTCTTGGTGGCCATGTCAAAGTAATCTTGGAGCAATGGCTTGTATTCGGGATGAGAACACTTATCAATGATGACCTGAGCACGGTCGCGAGGGCACAATCCACGAAGATCGGCCAGACCCTGTTCAGTCACATAGATATCCAAATCGTGCTCAGTCTGATCGACGTGCGAAGCCATTGGCACCACGCAGGAAATACCGTGAGGATCCACCTTGGAAGGACGGGTGGACGGCGTATGCATCACACTCAATTTGGCATTACGCAAGAAATCGCCGGAACCGCCCAAACCATTCAGCATACCGGAACCGCACACCATCGTAGAGTTGGCATGACCATAAATATCAAATTCGACAGGGGTATTCATGGCAATGCAGCCAAGACGACGAATGATTTCAGGTGAGTTGGAGACCTGCTGACTACGCAACAAGAATTTATCCTAAACATAAGTCATGTTAGCCACGGGGCCCTCTTTTACCCTAATCCCTTTTTCTCGAAAATTTACCTTGTACGATTCCCAGTTCTTGTAAAAGTGATCGAAACCATCGGGAGAGAATCGAATGGAAGTGGCGCTGGCAAAATCGAGCTTATCAGAGTCAAAGAAGTCCAAGAAGGTATCTTGAAGCACTTCGGTAAACCTGTAAAGTCACAGAGAGAATCAGCATCAAATTTCATCATGCAAACGACACCATTCCCCCGATCAGGAAAAAAAAAAGACACTTACACAGTGATGTTCTTGAAACGTGATTCGGCCAATCCCTTAATGACACTGTTCGCGATGTTACCAATACCGGATTGCAGGGGCAACAAATTTTCGGGAAGACGGCCCATCTTAACTTCGTGTTCGAAGAATTCGATCAAGTGACCAGCAATGGCTTGGGATTTTGCGTCGGCGGGAGAGTTGGGACCAGTGTGGTCTGGACGGTCGCTTTCTACGACGGCAATCACTTTATCAAGATCGATCGGAATAGCGGTCTATTCAAAAACACATTGCATCATGGGTTTGTATTAGAGAAATCCCCGAAGAAAATTTTTTTTCTGGGCCCTTTGTGGTGGACAATCAACTTACGGTGCCAATACGATCTTGACTGTTCATGATCAGGTAGGGTTTGCGGTGAGGAGGCATATTGCACATGGTAATATCGTGAAGTCCTTCAAAGGAAGGGATGCGGGTATTCACTTCAATGATGATTTTATCGGCCATTTGAAGCAATTCAGGTGTAGCTCCCACGGAGGCACCAGGAACAATCCAACCATCTTCAGTGATGGCGGTGGCTTCGACAATCACTACATCCAGTTTATCGCTATCGGCTTTATCCTTGGTGTAGAAACCTAACAATAGAATGAAAAAATGTCAGGGTCGGGCCGTGGCGGGAAAGGACGGGAAAATCCAGAGAAAGGAACAGAGGGTCTTACCGTAGACCAAATCTTGGGGGAACATTGACAAATGCTTATCAGCAAATCGGATACGGCCTTCATTGATGCCTCGCTTGATGTTTCTTCCCACTTGATGGGGATAGCGACGATCGATCATGTCCAATTCAGCCCATCGATCTTCGCATTCAGCACCGCTGGAAGCACCCACAAATAAATTGAATTTCATCTTGCCCTGCAAATTATTCTTTTCGACATGATTTGCCAACGCGATAGGGATCATCTTGGGGTAACCAACACCGGTGAAGCCGGACCAACCGAGATATCTGAATAAATCAATGATCAGATGGCAAGGTCAAAAAAACGAACAGACCGATCCTAGAAATTCGAACACTTACTGTCCGTTTTTGAAGAATTTGAGAGTGTCTTCGGCCTTCATGACCTTGTTCAAAAGCTGAGGACGACGCACGCGAGATTTCAAAGCAGCACTAACGGAAGCCATAATAACTGAGGTGGAGAGAAGAAGGGCGACAGGGATACGTTGTTGAAGAAAACAGAAAAAAAAAAGTTTTTTTGAAATTTCGGATCTGTAGAAATCGACATGCTTTATATAGGGAGGGTCTTCACTGGCTAACTTTCAATTTCGCTGCGGAGTAAGAAAACCCGATATTGGAACAATTCTTTTTCTTCGGCTGCCTTGCTTAATTTAACCGTCCAACCGTCGCAAAACGGCAGTGAGCCGATGCCGCTGAGATTGGGCTTCCGGACCTTCATTAAATGAAAAGCGAATTTTCTCTCTTTTACGGCCATCATACTACATCCGAGGGTTCTCGGAAGCTCCACAATTTGAAATTGAAGAACTAAATGTGGGGTAGGATAGCGGAAAACGTAATTTATAGAACCGGAACAACGTTGAAGAGAAAAGATCCTTTTGCTTCCGATCATGATGACGATGATCTCATGCCCTAAAAAAGAAAAAAAATGGACAGGAAATGGCCACAGCAAAACCGTTCTTCTTTCCATTCTAATAAAAAAAGAAAATATATTAACAAATACCCAATATTGTATTATTTGTGATGTTTCTTATGAAGGACACTTTTGGTCAATAGGTGCCCTGAGCGAATGGATCGACAGTGGTTCAATTTTTGGCCCTTGATTCTACTCTCGGTTTCCCTGGTTCGGCTAATATTTGAGGAGATGTCAAAGTCGGAGCCAATCGAATAGCTCGGAAATTGACAAAAAAGGAAACTCTTCCGTGGCCAGCTATGCAAAATGTAGAGCCGGCTGAGTTTCATCAACCCATACGGCCCCAGTTCACCGCTTTCCAACGTCTCCACAATTATACATTGCCTTGCAAAATCAATAAAAATAGGGAAAAATGCGGGGAAAGGTTCGTGTTTACTTTATAATTTCAGTTTCCGGGTGTTTTTGAATCGGAACCACTTTCATGGACCGATCATCTATTGATCGCTATAAAAGAACAAGAGAAAAAAGGGAAATGGATCAAGAAAAAAGGTTAGAAGAAAAAGAAAAAATAGAAAAGAGAAACGGGGCAAAAAAAAAATACCAAGAAAAAAAAATAATCAAGATAATGTACAAAGAGGATGAATGAAAGAAAATGGTGTTTTTATGTCCGTTTAAGGGATTGACTTGGCTTGATTGAAGTGGTGGCTTCACTGACCCAGATATCCTGGCTTCCAATTTCATCACAGTCGGCCAGATCAGCTTCATCCGATAGAATCACACGGCGCGTTTCGCGAATCACTTTGCCATTTTCCTCTTGGACAATAATGGTATCAATATTACGCACGGGACCGGTAAACCATTTACGGCCAGAGAACACGTATACCAATGAAGCGATGCCAATGACCGCAGCAAAGGGAACAATGGCAAAGTTCATGTTATTGGCCGTGACCGGGTATTGCTAAAAATTGCAAGTATCACGGAAGCGTAAGCACGTGGTGTTCCTTATTTGCTTTATGTTTCAAAAGAATTAAAAAAAAATGCATACCGTTGGTAGAATGAAAAGCACTGAAGTAAACGCGATCCACATGCACGCGATAATACCTAAAACAACATGGAAACACCATTAGCCACTCCGTATCAAAAGAGTTGTGATTGATCACTTGTGTCGTGTGTGCTAAAACAAAAAGAAAACAATAGCTGTTATACTTACCACATGGTATAGAAAAGGCACCCATGTTATAAGGTCCTTTTTGGAATCGTTTTCTGGCCATGGTGATGCGAAGCCAAATGGGGATAAAATAAGACAAATTGGCGGCAATGGTATTGATGGAGACAATGGTTTCATAAGCCACGTCGCTAAACATGTAAGGAATACCAAGAATAGCCGAGAAAATAATGTTGAACCACACCGAATTGGCCGGCACTTTAGCAGGAGTCAGTTTAACAAGCCAACTGGAAAAGGGCATCGCACCATCACGAGCAAAAGCGTACGTTTGTCGGGAAGAGCCTACAATCACCGCAGCGCCTCTAGAAAAATAAGTAAATAAAGCGATCATGAGTATCTAGGGCAACAGGTCCACTGTATCAAACAAGCATTGGACAGTCTCAACCACTTACGCGAAATACATGGCCACCAAGATGATCACGAGGAACCACATGGTCCACGCGGTTCCTGTTCCATCGAGGAACACCTGAGTAATGGTCATGGAATAATGGGAATGCAAGATTTGACGATCGAAATCTTGAATCATGAATGCGCAGGCCATCATGAGAACCGTTCCGGCCACGGCCGAAATACCAATAGCCAGCACAATGCCCAGTGGCGATCCACGTTGAGCCGATCGTGTTTCTTCACTCACGTGAGCGGCGGAATCGTATCCGTTCAGTGTGAACTGAGCTTGCAACAGACCCAACAACCACGCGTAGCCATTAGTTTCGAATCCGGTGCCGTTGTAAAAGTGACCGAGAGCAAATGAAGCAGAAGGTTTGTTGGGTGTGAGGACCAGTCCGACAATAACAATAAACATGATACCCATGATATGCCACCAAACGGACAAATTGTTGATGAAGCCAATGGATCGCACCGGAAGCGTGTTCATCCATCCATGTAACACCAAGATTCCAATGAATACGCCATAATCAATGTAAGCATTACTTTGAAATTCGGGATGGGTCAGAGATACAGCTGACGTGAGAAATCCTGCCATGCCGAGATCGCTGGCACAGATCGCAACTGCAGATGAAACACATAAAAAACAAAACAAATAATGGATCAATGACCTCTTCAACAGTAACGCCATCAATGGTTGCAGTCCATGTATTACCAGCCAAACTTAGCCTAAAAAGCCACGGATAAATGGGATGGTGGAAAATGATCAGAGTCCGATTTTCCTTGCATGGTTGTATAAAGAAAAGCAAACAGAAGACTTACCAATTAAAGTAACCTAAAATACAATGCAACGGCGAAAAGTAAAATAAAATTTGCATAATAAGAATCAAAGATCTGGTAACTGTAATAATGCTGATTTCGTATTATCTGACGCACCTACAATCCAGCACATGAACGGTACCCATTCAGAATCAGAAAGTTGGGCTGTCCAAAAGTACAATCCACCTGTCGTCGGAAAGGCGCTGCAGACTATCAAAAAAAAAAAGTGAATTAGCGTCATTTGTCGCATAAAATGCTGCAATCCATGCAAAACGACTCTTTTTTTCTTGTTTTTGTTTGGTTAAAGGGCAAAGGTTATTTACTTTCTGCCAAACTCGAGCCGATGGTCAAAGTAAGGATCGCAACAACAAGATAGCCCCAGATTGTAGCCGACGTTCCTCCTGCTAGTAGTGTTGTACCCCATAGCTAATGAACAGATGGGGGTTAATAAATCACGGAAATTGCCCAATTCGCTAAGGGTCATTATTTTTTTCACGTAAAAAAACGTACTGGTAATAATCCCCCTAGCACAGAACAGCATCCAAAAGAAATGGCAAAGTTGGAAAATGTAGATAATTGTCGACTTAGATCCTATGATTCAAGGTGAAAAATGACACGGTGAGGTTAAAAGAGAAAAGAACACTGAGATCAGGTCGTGCCAAAGCAGATCCAACATGTGGGTTTCTAGACAACAGGGACTAGACAACGATTATAACCATGGTTGCTTGGAGACAACGTACCTGTTTGTATCCCAGTCTAGCCAACAGCAATTCATCGTCAATTAATGCTTCGGCGATCCGCTTTTTCTTCATTTCTGCTGTTTCGGCGGGTCCCCTTCTGAATTGAAATATCCGCTCCGGTGCCTTGATACTATCATTTTCCGACATGGTTAAAGGGTAATGGCAAAGTAATTAAAAAAAAAAGATAAAAAATATGCCGCAAGTCGAAAAGAAAAAAAAAAGCAGCTGAAAGAAAATCAAAATGAACAGAAAAAGAAAAAAAAATAAAAAACTGAGGAAAAATCGACCTGAAGATAAAGGGGTTGGGATCACTGATTCAGTGCGACTTTTTTTTCTGCCTATTGAAACCAACGAGGAGAGATCAGCGGAGCTTGATACAAAGAGAGAATCACGGCGTAAAGTAGTCTCGTGTAGTGCATCCTATGGATCTCCTCTTCTTGTCTTGCTATCCCTCAATGACCCCCTTAAACTTATTACGATTCATACATTTATATTATGATTGGGCTTTGAACAGCCAATGTACTATTTTTTTTTCAATTCTTTACCAAAATCTAAAAATTAATAATATTGGGTAGATGAAATGGATGGTGCGGTTTGGCGTGATCTCTGTTTGACCATGGATGTAACCTAGATGGACGGAACGTGAATCTATACAACTTTGAATATTTTGTTTGGCTTTCTTACCATGAATTTGTGTTATAATCTTACGCTGGGCTGGTTACTCTTTCTTTCTCTTTTTTATTTACAGCATCATATGGTGAAATGAACTAAACATACAGATATCATGCATTGAACTCACCCGATAAAAAATCAACAAGCCCCATATTATCTTTGTTATTCATTCGAATCCTGGCTTGTCATCCTTCTTCCATATCGTTGTCACCCTTTGGCTTCGTTTCCCAGACTTCTCAACTTTATCCTTGGCGTCTTTCCGTACTTTCAATCATGAAATGGTGGGTGGATTGTTGCTACACAAACAAAAGAAAAAAAAAATTCAGGGGGAAAATTACAGATGATTGGACTGTTTGATTGTCCTTCGTCACCTTGTCAACTGAAAACAAGTGATTTCCTTTTTCGGAGAATGAGGACGTCCAACTGTTTCGCATCAAAATTGCTGGTATGGGAAACTAACCTTTTCTCACAGGAGCTAGATAGGCTTTCGTTGAACAGACCATCATCGAGCTGCATATAATTATTTTATAAAATTAACCACGACTACCGCATTCTTACAAAAGTGCATATTACACTGTGTGGAAGCTTGTTCACCGTCCTGGCTGGTAGATTTAGCCTTTTTTGTGTGATCCGCCAAAATAACGAATATCCATATACAGAATGACTTTGGGTAAACTGAATATCGTTTTTGACAAATTTCTCCTTTGTCCCCAGTTCTTTGTGCTCTTTATTTTTTTCTTTCGACCATGTCCAATCCCATCCTCGACAATGTTGAATATTTTATTCAGCAGGAGGAACAGCAACGACAGGAGTTGAAACCCACCAATTCCTACGACAGTCATTCTCGGCATCACCTGGATCCGTTACGGCGGAAAGACAGTAACGACACCGCCAATACGCAGACAGGCGATGCATTTGTTCAAAGGTGGCAGTCGCTCATTCGACGCATGTCGGTCAATATTCAACGAGAGGAAGGCACGCCCGATAACGAGTTGGTGGTCGGCACAGACCTTCACCTTTCGGACCATGAACGTCAATTAATGCTAAATATCCCGGCCCCGAGTCTCGACGATAATCTGCCTTCCATGGAAGAAGTGGCTAAGGAAAATGCAAAAGCACTCAAGTTGGCCGAACTCAAAACAAGTTACTTTGAGCATCCCTTTGAGTCCGATGTGAGTGCGCCTAGTTCCGTCGATATTACCAAGCATCCATCCAAGAAATCCCATGATCTGTCAGACCCCACTCGCCGCGACAGTAAATTCACAGGCCACGACGGCGACGATCAAGAAGCGTCGCAAGAAAACCAAGAAAACCCACCATCTGGTAACTTCAAAAAAAAAATTACGACTTCATTACTCTGGTCGCTGACGATGGTTTACATGTTCTCTATCATGCAGAAGTCGTCAATCCCAAAGCCCGTGCGCAATGGGGACGATCGATAGAAAAAATTCGTGTACTGAACAGTCTATCTCAAGTGACGAGCAAGCCAGCCAATACACATGCACAGTATAGCAAAATTCCTCTTGCACCTTGGTACACTCCTGCCTTGGCTGCTCCACTTTACATGGCCATTGTATCCGAAGATGAACATGATCGAAAAGCTGTAAGTCCAACTGCCTATTTTTTGCTTGCTCGATCCATGTGACGTAAATTCATGCAACTCTCGATATTTCCAGCCGCCGATTCTGTTTGATGTTCTATCGGTAAGTTGCTTGGCCCACAAGCACAAACAAATAGAAGCCATGGAGTTCTAACCTGTGACAAAATAGGTGGCTATTACGGACAGTGAAATCGAACAATCGTCGCTTCACCGGTTGTGGGTATTTCGGATAGAATTACAATATGGCGAAATCAAATGGGTCATCAAACGAACCATTCTCGAATTTTATAATTTGCACTTGACACTCAAATTTAAAGCTGGGATCTCTGGCTACCTTCCACACCCACCTTCTTTCCCAAGCCAATTAGCTCACTTGTGCAATGCGGCTCTAACGTCCATGCGGATTGCACGTGAAGAGGATCAGCGCGACGAGGTATGGCGTGATGTCACACTAAAACGACGAGAGGCCCTGGAACAATACTTGAAAGATCTCGTCCAAGGTTCAAGAATGTGCGTCAACTACGATCTGTGTGAATTTCTAGAAATTAGTGCCATTAGTATTGTCAAGGACATGGGATGGAAAGGCAAAGAAGGCTATTTGGAACACAAGATGAATTCAGCGTCGCCTTCACTCATGCAGCTCGTCCGACGGAGCCGATGGGCCAAGGAATGGATTATTCTGAGAGACTCGTAAGTCGATTCAATCCGAGTCACATGCGTTGGCAGGTTGACAGACATGATACATGCCCAGATACATTGCGTTTTGCAAGGATATCGATTCCTCGACGCCTTCCGATGTGCTTCTTTTTGACAGCCACTTCAAGTTTAAACGTGGTCACAGTGCATTTGCCCCGTATCAGGCCTCGCATATTACCCTGTGTAACAGTTCCAGACGCATCGAAATCAAAGGACCCACCAATCGTCACATTGAAGACTGGGTCCACAGTCTTCGTAAAATAGAGAAAGAGAGCCCGTGGGTTGCAAACCATCGATTTGGCTCGTATGCTCCCATTCGAGAAAACGCCAAAGTCAAATGGTTTGTGGACGGTGAAGGTAAGAATTTCTCTGAGAGGCGGCGGAACAATTGCCTTGTTTATTGATGTAATGCTGAGTAGACTACTTTGCTGCAGTGGCAGAAGCCATTCTGTCCGCTAAATCTGACATCTACATCGAAGATTGGTGGCTTGTAAGTGATTTATGAAAAGCGATTGATGAATTGGATTTCAAGTTAAATCCTTGGGTTTTTCACCGGTGATTTTACCTATCCATTAGAGCCCGCAGTTGGTAAGCCAACAGAATTGACCAATCAATTAAAAAAAGAAAAGCAAAATACTGATGATTTCCTGTAGTATTTGCGACGACCGCCCAAAGGCAATGAGGAATACAGAATAGATCGCCTTTTAAAACGCAAAGCCAGTGAAGGGGTCATGATCTATATTGTTATTTACAAAAATATATCCATGGCTCTTCCCCTCGACTCCCAGCACACCCGTGATTGGCTTCAAAATGCACATCCAAATATTATTGGTAAGTAGGCGGATTACTGAACATTGACAGTGCGTTATTTCTGATTTTTTCCATCATGCAGTTCAGCGGCACGCAAATTTGACGTCGGCTTTTTGGGCACATCATGAGGTAAGAAACGCTCTGAAATGTATGAAACCATGTGCCACACACTCACAGTGTAAAATCAGAAAATTCTCGTGGTAGATTATCGCCTCGCTTTTGTTGGCGGTTTTGATTTATGCTTTGGGTAACTATGACACATTGGAGCGTGTTTGACATTGGCTCACACTACTCCTTTCATCAAAAAAGACGCTATGATACCCCAAGTCATGACCTGACAGACTATTGCTCGGACGATCCATGTAATTCAGAAATCTTTCCGGGTCAGGATTATTCCAATCCTCGAGTGAAGGATTTTACAAAAGGTCAGTATGGAATAATTTTGGCTCTGCAAGTTACTTACCCAATAAATTCAGTATCGCAATATGATATGGAACTGATCGATAGAAAAATGACACCACGGATGCCATGGCATGATGTGCACACAGCAATGGTATGTCGTCCTTCCTTTTTTTCTGCGCTTTATGGGCTTCCCCCCTGAGAGTGACACAATGTGTAGGTTGGGCCACCAGCAAGAGACATTGCGCGCCATTTTATTCAGCGATGGAATTTCATCAAATCCACGCGTGCCAAGGATAGGAACAGCATACCGTTCTTGATGCCCAAAGGTGAGTATGTGGCCGCCAGAGATGAGAGCAAGTTCCGCGGGACATGTCGTGTCCAAGTGGTCCGAAGCAGTGCTGAATGGAGTCTTGGTATCGTTCGCGAGGTAATCCACAACCGCACACTGCGTATTCAATCACTCATTTACGACGACCCTTTTTTCACAGTATTCTATCTATAAAGCGTACATGGAATGCATTTCGAAAGCGAAGCATTACATTTACATCGAAAATCAGTTTTTCAGTAAGAGCGCGGCAATGCACCAAATTTGATTTATTGACAGACCTGATAAAACTCCAATTTTTCTTCTTTCTTTACGGTTTCCAGTTACTGCTACGCATCCCGAAGATAAACTCATCAAGAATAAAATTGGACAGGTAATAAAGTCGTGGCTTTCTTGGACCTGCCGGCGTTATTTCCGCATCTAAAGAAAATGTCAATTGTAGGCTATTGTGGAGCGAATCAAGCGTGCTCATCGCGAAAGAAAAAAGTTTAGAGTGTTTGTGGTGATCCCATGTGCACCTGGTTTTGAAGGCGACTTTACGACACCAGATAAGCGATCCATGGCCCTTCGGTAAACGTTAACCTCCATTTCTTTGATTTGTTTTTCTTCATTATTTGAAACACTGGATCTCATAATTCATGGCAACAAATGTATAAACCGATGCAGGTCCGTGGCCCACTATCAGTACCTATCGATATCACGAGGAGGAAGCTCGATTCTAGAGACATTGTACCAGGAAAACATTCCAGCCGAACGCTATATTGGCTTTTACAGTCTGCGAAATTGGGGACGCATTAAACATTCTGCAGCGAAAGCGGCTCCACCACCTCCTTGTACCGATGATGCAACGCCGATATCACCAACGAGCTCAACAAGTGCTGTTTCTGACCCGTTGCCTCAAAAATCCGATTCACGACGCAACAGTGGCGGAGTGAATCGGTCGAACAGTGGAAGACAACCTCGTACGCGAAGAGCCAGAGCAAGGTCGTCATTGGCATCCTTGGCCACCATTAAAAGTGGCAACAACTCGGGTATAGAGGATCCCGTGCGAAGCAGGTCCGATGGAAGCAGTGGCAGTAACGATCGCGGAGATATGAACGATGGCCGTATGGATATCGTGACCGAACAAGTATATATCCATTCCAAGCTTCTTATTGTGGACGACAAAACAGTGATTTGTGGCTCAGGTAAGGAAAAGTCTCACTAACATGACTATTTTTTTTGCCGGGAGTAAAAAAAAAAAAAAAAAAAAAAAAAAAAAAACCAACCACTAAAGGATGCCTATGCTAGCCAACTTGAATGATCGGTAAATGTCTGGAAGTTTCATTGCTGAAAATTGATTGTAAAAAAAAAGTCTCATGCTTTTTATTTGTACACAGGTCTCAATTAGGAAATCGCGACTCGGAAATAGCCGTTGTCATAGAAGATTCCGATCTCGTATCGTCCACCATGAACGGACAGCCGGTAAGCTCGTTGTCAGTGTACAAATAGACATGAAACTTGACAATAGTTTCTCAATATAGTACAAGGCCGCAAGATACGCTTTAACACTACGTATGCATCTGTTTAAAGAGCATCTTGGGTTGTTAAAATCGACTGGCACTGGCCACGCGACGATGCCTCATCGTACTGTGACTTATGAAGATCAACTTGTCACTGATCCTTTATCGGACGACTTGCACAACCTGTGGCACGATACGGCGGAAAAGAATACAAATATTTACCAATCGGTATTCCGATGCGTTCCCGATGACACTGGTAAGGGTATTCTGAAGCTGCATAGACGAATGTTTTGTTTTAGTTGCAGTGATGCTCAATGTTTCGTTAGTATATACGTATGATGCACATCGACGGTTTGTGCCGGATCCCGCTCGTGTGCCTTATGGTCACATTGCTCAACCATGGCGACTCAATAACGAGGAAGTCGAAGCCAAGCTGGCCGATATTCGTGGCCATCTAGTCCTTTTCCCCACCCATTATTTATGCCAGGAGAACTTGACCTCCAGTATTGTTCAAGAAGCTGTCCCACCCACTGTATTTACTTAATCTCCAAAACCCCATTTTTAAAGATTCCAAAATCTCCATTTAGAAACTACTTTTTTGTTTTTCTCCACTCCCATGTTGTAAAAATGCGCGGCGCGTCGCTTTTTTGTTTCTGGTGTTTTTCTTTTTCCTTTTTTCGGGGAACAACTTCTTTTTTTTTTTTTTCCTTCTGAAACTAAGCGACTTATTTAATCGGCGCCTGAATACTATGTGTGTTGAGGGCATGCCATTGCGCCTTTTTCTTTTTCGGGATTCACAGAATCGAAGTTTGGCGGATCGTTGAATTGAGAAACCTGGAACCACAGAAAAAGAAAAAAAAAAAAAAAAAACTTCCGCCCAATCCATCCTCCTCTTTTTTTTTTTTTTTTTTTTTTTTTTTCTAAACCTTGCATTCACAGTCCTACTTGTCACGGTGGCGGTTGCCTCAACAACGATATCCGGCGTCGCTTAGTTTCGTTTTCTTTTAAACCGTCTTTACTTTTCCCATTTCTTGTTGTCATTATTTTATGGTATCCACGTAACGGTCTCTAGTCATGTCAACTACACCGAACCGTTTACGGACCACCACGGCGTTTCGGTCCATATCTGCCGTGCTGGGCAAAGGCATCCATCGCGTGTCGCACATATCCGCTCGCAACCCTATCGAGACTATTGCCACCATTTTGATGCTTGCTTCGTTTAGCTATTTCTATCTATTTAATTTGGCACGGACGTCGGACCTGTTCACGGGCACCACTTCACGACTGGCCGCCACGACCATGGTAGCTCATCCTCAGTCCAACGCCATGACACTTCTGCGCGGGTACCCTTCGGAGGCTTTCGACAAAGATGCCGTCAAAGTCGATCTGAAGCAGGTCATGGTCATCAATCCAAAACACGGTGTCTTCAATCGTGCCATTCTGCAATCCGTACTTCGGTTCGAGAAATATATCGAAAACGATCTTCATGTGCCCGATACCCCAAAGGACCAGTTTACGTACAATGACGATTTATGCTACAAAGATGATCGTCATCAGTGTTTCCTTGGCTCCCCTCTGAGACTGTGGCAATACAACGAAACATTTTTGAATCGTGACGACGACGTTCGTTCGACAATTTTGGAGGATCCTTCGGCTCGTATATTTTTTATCAACCACAACAATAAGGATCAGCGAGACGCGACGTCGTTGGTGTTGTCCTACGCTTTTGATGTCAGTAATGCGTATCGAAGCGCTCTTTCAGATCAATGGGAACACAAAGTCGCCACTTTGGAATCGGGTGATCTCATCTCACTCTCCGGTTCCGATCAGCAAGAAAATCTGCTCGTCTGGCTTTTTTTTATTACCCGTAACATCACCATTCGCATTAAACAGTTGTGTGAAGTAAGCCATCTCATTCGTTCTTCCCGCACTGGACTTGTAACTCAACTCACTGTTAAAAAATGACGTTTTTTACCAATAGATAGCTGACAGTGTGGATATCATGGTGGTCATGGCGGGTTACATCATGATGATCGCCACCTTTGTATCCTTGTACATCAATATGCGCCGCATTGGTTCCCGCTACACATTAGGTATGTGGGGCTAAACTCTCATGGCTATATGTTTCTGCAGTAGATCTCATATTTTGAGGAATTTTCCTTTTTTTTTTTTATTATTATTATTATTATTATTTAGCGACGGCTGTGTTGATCAATGGATTCTTTTCCTTCATGCTATCCTTGCTGACGGTGCATGCATTTGGTGTAGCTATTCATGCCACCGTCCTGGCGTAAGTGATGGAAAGGCAAGAGTCATTGACAGCCTTGCATGACTAACGAACATGTTCAATCTTTTTCTTTCTTTTTCATTAACAGTGAAGCGCTTCCTTTTCTGATTGTCACCATTGGATTCGAACGTCCATTTAAATTGACGAAACGTATTCTACAATACAGCAAACAGTCGCCTATCACGAAACAGGATATTCGTCAAACGATCCGTCGTGCTGTAGACTCGGTGGGGTTGCAGATCGCACGCGATTGCTTTATTGAGATCTTTGTGCTGGCCATCGGGGCTAAATTAGGTCTTTCGGGGTTACGCGAATTCTGTCTTTTGAGCGCTGTTTTGGTGACTTATGATTTCATCTTGATGTTTACTTGGTATACCGCGGTCTTGGCATTGAAATTGGAGGTAAAGTAACAAGGAAGATACCTTTTTTTTTTGTTTCATCATCATGGATCAAGGAGAAAAAGATAATGTATATTGACGGGTCACTTGAAAACTTTTTTTTTTTTTTTTTTTGCTGGGGTAGCTTGGACGTATTCGGGAAATCAACAGTTCGACGGAAACTAAACAGGAAACCTTGAAACCGCCGGCTAATACAGGCTACATCCGTCGTACAGTGGTCAACGCGTTCAGTGACGATAATGCCGCTGGTGATGACACGACGGATAAGGACGCGCCAATGATCGGCCGTGTGAAACTTTTATTGGTAAGTGCAACGAGCATGAACGATGCACAGTAACAAAAAAACTTGAACCAACTCCGTTTGTCCACCCCGACCTTTTAGATCATTGGTTTTGTTGGCATGCACATTTTCAAACTATGTTCGACTTTCCAATCGGGACCTCAAGTGGATACCAGTGATCCTTCCATTGCACCGCTTTTGCAACAACTCCTCGAACAGCATCGTCAGTCCCCGCAAGCGTCACGCCCGTTTGTCGTTAAGGTATTCCCACCCATGGTATTCCAAGTCTCTACCGCCAGTTGGACCATGTTCCCTACAGCCGTCACCAATCGCTTGGAGGCCATGCTGGATATCTATTCGGTGTACATTGCGCATCCCGTCATTAGCAAATGGTTGGCTATCGCTCTTTGTTTTTCCTTGTTCCTCAATACATACCTGTTCAATGTGGCCAAGCAGCCGAAACAGCTCGTCGAACATTGGCAACCTCGGTCCAAGACCGTAGTCAGTGGTGCGGTGTCTTCGGTCGTTGAACTCTCGGATCAACATCCATTATCGGTTTCACAGGTCGAACCGCAGGACAATGTCAAAGTCAATTCAAAAGGGGATACCCTCAAATCACCCAAATTCCACCCTGTGCCACCGCAACTCCGTCCTCATCATTCCCAACATCGTCGTCATTCCTCACGCTCATCGCCCATGCCTACCGCGGTACGTCCTTTGGACATCTGCCAGTCTTTATTGAACACGCCGGATGATTTGACCGATGAAGAAGTGATCTCCTTGGTTCAGGCCGGAAAACTTGCCACGTATGCCTTGGAGAAAGTCTTGCGAGATTTGGAGCGAGCCGTATTGATTCGTCGCGCCTTGATTTCACGTGAATCGATTTCAAAGACATTGGAAGAGAGTGCGTTGCCGTTGGAAAATTACCAATACGAGAAAGTGATGGGAGCTTGCTGTGAAAACGTAATTGGGTACATGCCAATTCCTTTGGGTGTGGCGGGTCCAATGTCGATTGACGGTGATATGATCCATATTCCCATGGCTACCACCGAGGGATGTCTTGTCGCTTCCACGGCCCGTGGATGCAAAGCGATCAATGCGGGCGGTGGCGCTCGAACGATTATTACTGCAGATGGAATGACCCGCGGCCCGTGCGTGGAATTCCCCAACATTCTACGAGCCGCCGAGTGCAAACAGTGGGTGGAAGGAAAAGGCAATGAGATAGTGACGAGCGCCTTCAATTCAACGTCCCGATTTGCTCGATTGCGCAAGCTCAAGATTGCTCTTGCAGGAAAGCTCATGTTTATTCGATTTTCGACGACCACCGGTGACGCAATGGGGATGAACATGATTTCCAAGGGATGTGAAAAAGCGCTGGGCGTGATTTCCGACTATTTCCCGGACATGCAAGTTATTTCGCTTTCTGGCAATTACTGCACGGATAAAAAACCGGCAGCGATTAATTGGATCGAAGGCCGTGGCAAATCCGTCGTAGCCGAAGCCGTCATTCCCGGCGCCGTGGTGCAAAAAGTATTAAAAACCACCGTCGCCGCGCTGGTGGAACTCAATACCAGCAAGAACTTGGTAGGTTCGGCCATGGCCGGTTCGGTGGGTGGGTTCAATGCCCATGCCGCGAATATCTTGACCGCCATTTACATCGCGACAGGTCAAGACCCTGCGCAGAATGTGGAAAGTTCCAACTGTATCACGTTGATGAAACCCGTCGACAATAATACCAACCTTCACATTTCATGTACGATGCCGAGCATTGAAGTGGGCACTATTGGCGGAGGCACCATTTTACCACCTCAGCAAGCAATGTTAGATCTACTGGGAGTTCGTGGACCGCATCCCACCGATCCCGGAAGAAACGCACAGCGATTAGCAAGAATTATCTGCGCTTCCGTGATGGCCGGTGAACTTTCGTTGTGTGCTGCACTAGCTGCTGGTCATTTGGTTAAAGCACATATGGCTCACAATCGCAGTACGCAAGCTCCTTCCACCGCTGAAGGATCCTCCGTCGTGACACCTCCTTCCAGTCCAGCATTAGAAACACCGACACCCACCCCGGGTTCCTGCATCAAATCATAAATCGGTTCCCTTTTTCATCTTTTTTCCTATTTCCTTAATTGTACATTGTTTTTTGGTAGAATCATTAAAAACAGTAATTCGTCCTTTCTTCGTCATTTGGTCACTTTCTTTTCTTTAGTTTATTGGTTGAAACAATGCCCTTCTCTTTTTAACAGAGCAATTTGCACGTCCTGACATCAACTGATCGGGACCCTCATCTGAGGCATGGTATTATACGATAGTCTGATTTTGGACGCACGGAATATGGGGCAAGTCAAAAGGATGCAGTGGCATTGTTTGTATGATATTGTCTGTTTTCTTATTGGGGGTTCATTTTTTTTTTCTGATTAGATTACATAGGAAGAGAGAAAAATACATTAAGTGAAAAGCTGAAAGTCTAAAGTTAATATGTATCATGATCCGGAGAATGGAGGGAGTAAGAAGACATTCGTGGTCGACGGTCACCGAGGCTTGAAAGCGTTGGATCCTCGCTTGTTCCATAATGGTGAGTAGCCGTTGTTTCGTCATATTGAGATGCGTAGTATTCACTGGGCTGGATATCGCTTTCGGTATAGAAATCGTATCCTTCGTCGCTGTCGTGATAGTAAAGATGGTCATGGTCCTTGTCCATGTACAGGCTGCCTGTGTAGGAATAACCTTGAAATGCTTGTTCCAAGCTTTGACTGAGCACATTGTCATCGACCGGGCTAAGTCGCGGGGTCATTTGTAAAAAGTCGGCATCAAAGTTGCTAAAGTCCGTTGAGCTGCGTAAATCAGGGACATACGGTGGTCGGACACGCTTATAGTAAACATCGGCCCAATCGAGTGTGTCAAAGTAGGGATGCGATCGGATCATGATGGGACCATCAACGCCTGTCCCTAAGCGATGATCGGGATCGCGCTGCAAGAGTCCGGAAATGAAATCAGCAGTAACAGGATCAAAGTCTTCCGGAAATTCGAGTACGTCCTCCAGCACACGGCGGTACATTTCAGCATGCGTTTCGGCCCAAAAAGGGGTCACACCCGTTAACATTTCGAATAAAATGGTTCCCAAACTCCAGAAATCCACCGCGTACGAGTAATCCTCTGATCGAAGTATTTCCGGTGCAAGATATTCGGCCGTACCACAAAAGGTCCGTGTTCGCTGATCGTCCACATTACCGGATGGGAACATTTTCGATAATCCAAAATCCGTCAACACAATATGTCCATCCGCAGCCAACAGAATGTTTTCCGGTTTAAGATCGCTATCATGAAGCAAAAGCCCCAGGTTAGTATATTTGACGGTGACTCTCTATTTATATGGATGCCCGAATCCACAAAAAAAAGGAATGTCACGCCTGAGCACAAGGCAGTCTATGTGTATTTACCGGTACAGAACGCCGAGACGATGCAGTTCTTGCATGCCCAAAAGGATTTCGGCCGTATAGAATCGACATCGTTCAGGTGGGAACCGATAGAACTTAGCCAGCTGAGTTGCCATATCGCCTCCAACATGATAGTCCAGAACGAGAAATAATTGATTTGCATCTTGAAATGAATGGTGTAGTTTGACCAAGAAGGGATGCCGAATCTTGGCAATGGTCGCCAGAATATCGCGTTCCATTCTTGTATGCTCTATTTCACGTTGTGTAATCACCCATTCTTTGCTGATCGCTTTCAAAGCCAATAGCTGGGATGTTTGTAAATGTCGTACCAGTAGAACCTACGCATACCGTTGATGTCAGGTTACGATCCATTGTTCACCCTAAAATCGTCGCTTTCTCCTTCCTGTTTACCTTGCCCATACACCCTTTTCCCAACACCTTGATGAATTGGAAATCTTGAATCGAGATCTTGCCGTCGTGATGTTGATGCGAAGAATCGGGCATGGGATCTTCCAATTCAGATGCTCGACGATGACGGTAAACGTGAGAGTCAGACATGGCAATGGACAGAACGGAATGGTTGGAAGAGATGGAGGAAAGTGAGATGGAAGAAGACCGTCGTCCTCGATATACTGACGAAGTGAAATTAGAGTGCTGCGGCTGGATGGATTGCATGGAAATGACGGAAGGGGTGCGAGAAGATGGAGGGCTTAATGTGAAATCGCACATCATTTGATTCCTTTCATTCTCTATCAGTTGGCGATGAACATAGCTCTGTATGAGTTGCTTGGAAGCCACGCGATCTTCATCGCGTTGAGCAGACAAAAAGTCACGGAGTAAAGATGAGCGACCAATGACCGGATCGAGCGCACATCGCCTCAGATAAATTTCGATCTTTTCTGAATTGGATTTCTGGTACTTGTTGGAGAAACTGAGGAGAAATGATCGAAATCCCTTGCGCTTCATGAGAAGATCCGGCTGCGTCAATTGGGGCAAGGAAAGTTTGCATCGACGATAATGTGCTTTGATCTACACACACTCTTTTCAATTCATCGTTCCCCTACCAGTCAACATCCAAGTATAGATCCCGCCACTTACCCTTTGATCAAACTCAATAAAGTCAAACACATAGCGTACAAGACTCAGGTTTTGCCGTTTATCTTCAACAATCACATTGAATACCTACACATTGGTTTTCAACAGGATAAATTTTTTTTTTTTCCCAACGGTCAGCATCGGTCTACGAAATTTGATTCTCCATAGCGTTTTCCATGGGCTAAGTTTCATTCAAGGAAGCATAAACCAGGTACACTGACCACTTCCGACCATAGCACGGTGGAAAACGCAGACGTCAATTGATTGGAAGGTCAACTTACAGATAGAGCTCGCCGGCGCTTTCGGTTCTTCTTTTTATCAAATTCATACACCATCATGGTCGATTCAATCACAGCAATCTCGAGCTGATGACCTTCATCATGACTAAGAACGCTCTGCGATGAGGATGTCGCTGCCGACCATAATCCGTCGTTCGGTCCGTGCATCAGTGCTGGCTGCGACGTCGAAACACCGCTACGATCGCTCATGTCCGAAAACGCCACAAGAGCAACAGC
The DNA here is from genome assembly GCF_025331425.1 of Radiomyces spectabilis. NCBI lineage: Eukaryota > Fungi > Mucoromycota > Mucoromycetes > Mucorales > Radiomycetaceae > Radiomyces > Radiomyces spectabilis. The sequence goes on from NW_026251930.1 coordinate 545,815, forward strand.
CAAAAAGGTGCCAACAACCAGTTTTTTGGAATTTCTTTCTTTTTTTTTTTTTCTTTTTTTTTTTTGCGTCACCAGGATTTTTCGGTTTCAGCGAATCATGAAAAAACGGCGAGCGTCGCGTTTTCTTACGTAGATCGGTGGCAGTAACCAAAAGCATGATGCAATATTAACTAAACTGTCCAACCTTAAATTCAATATTTTTCTTCCAACTTCATGACCCTTGTTCGTCCGGCGTATCTTTTCGATGCTTGGTATAACATATCGCTGTGATATTTGCATCTGCGAGGAAACCCAATTGACAATCAGAGCGAGTCATGAGAAAAATCAGCAAATATACAAGGCTAATGGCTGACCTAAAATATGCTCCATTTCATTTGAATAAAGAGAGCCAAACTATATGGGAATAGAAAGAACCATAACCTGTTATTCCAAGAATATATGATGCAGTTATATTGGTGATGGTGATGATTGAAGGCTGGATAAGATGAAAAGGGCAACTATGAGAAACTGCGAATCACCATCCATTGTGTTGATTGGACCATTCATCATGCATGATTTGAGTGCCATTTTTGGAAAATAAGTTTTTTCCCATCCCACCTAACCGCTAGCATGCTTGCGAATCCATTGATAAGCTCACCGCAAAGAAAGAAAGGGAGTTAGACCCATTCAGATGAAGGACCTTTTTTATCGGATCGTCCTTCCTTCCCCCCCCCCTGCTCCTCCGCAGAGCGAACAGAATTGAGCGAAAAAGATACAGACGTAATGCAGTTGCAGATGACTTTTATCTGCTCTCAGCTTCAGGCTCCTAACTTGCGCAGAGTGCTGTACCTATTTAAACAGACGGGTTATCAGTGAACCAACCCGAATCCAGGGCACCACAGCCTTCTTTTTCACGTCCGACTTATCGACACTCATTCGTCACTCTCACCGTCCATCATTCATTTTATCGGAGAGTGATAAGAACAGCTTTGATTGAGTGGTGCAAAGCAAAAATATATCACTGGTGAACCCAAAAAAATGTCCCTTGCCGTAGGGTTATCGTGTCGATCCCGCCGTGATGTTGTTACATCCGACATGGACATGATGGAATGCCGGTGCCTGGATTGACTCACGAATGTGCACTGCTAATGCTGTCATGGCGGCTGGCCGCCATGGTGACCTGAGACTATTGGCTATGACTCAAATTACTGCAGTATAGAGAGTTTGTTTTGACACAAAATCGTCGAAACAAAACGTCAGGAGAAAGTTGTAACAAACAGTCCCTGCATTATACAAAAATGGAAGTTTGTGTTTTTCTCAAAGATAGCATCCGGTCATCCGTATGCGGACGCTGTGAAAAAAAAAACAACAAAAACGAATGTGGAAAAAGATACGTCGAATTTTAAGGGGTAGTCAGCATTCCTTTTGTGTCATTGGTCCATTATGGATTGAATGGACTAATTCAAATGGAATGAGGTCAACACTCTATCCGTGAGAAACTTTAACTTTGTAAATGCTTTATCAGTCATCATTTGAAAATAAGAAATAATAACAACAACAGCAGGTGTAACGACGAAACTGAATGATATCACGCTATCCATCCAAGAAAGCACGCAGCAGGCCTGACCATCGGACCAATCGTGATATAGGATATCGGATTAGGTTTCGGGTAGCTTGCAAAAGAGTAGTGAGAGAGTCGCAATTCAATGATAATGGGATCAGCATGATCTGTGATAATTCCGCTAGTCACATGCTTTAAATGTGGTCAAGTGCCTTCATAATCGCGCAGCATTAAAAACGCGCAGAAAAAAAATCATTGATTTTATCACTATAAAAATCACTTGGTTTCTTCCTTTCATCTTTTCATTCACTCCATCATGAAAACATCTATTATTGCTACTGCGTTGTTGCTGGCCGGTTATGCCGTCGCTTTACCTCTGTCACAGAATGAAGAAGCCAACATCGCTCCTCTCTATGTTTCCGCAGAAGCCGAGCCCATTCAGGACTCTTACATCGTGGTCTTGAAGAACCATCTCAATGAACGAAAAGTCGAAGAACATGCCAGCTGGATTCAGACCATGCTAAAGAAGAATGACCATAACCGAGCTGAAACATGGCTCGAACCGCGTGTCCTCAATAACATTGAACATGTGTATGACACTCCTTCAATCAAAGGTTATGCCGGTAAATTTGATTCGCACTTGCTGAATCTTATCCGCCAATCCGACGATGTCGATTATGTCGAAAAGGATTCCATGGTCTATGCCAATGAACTGCAACGAGATGCGCCCTGGGGTCTGGCTCGTATCTCACACCGAGAAACCCTCACTTTCCGAGACTATAACAAATATTCGTACAACAGCGATGGTGGCAAAGGCATCAAGGTCTATGTGATTGATACCGGTATCAATGTGGATCATGTGGACTTTGAAGGACGAGCCACATGGGGCAAGACGGTGCCTGTGGGTGATGCAGATGAAGACGGTAATGGACATGGATCGCATTGCGCTGGTACGATTGCTGGCAAACAGTACGGTGTGGCCAAGCAAGCCGAACCCGTGGCCGTCAAGGTGCTACGATCCAACGGCAGTGGTTCCATGTCCGATGTGGTGAAAGGCGTGGATTGGGCCACCAGTGAACATATCAAGGCTTCCGAAAGTGCCAAGGCGAGTCGACAGCCTTTCAAGGGTTCCGTGGCCAACATGAGTTTGGGTGGTGGCAAGTCACCTACCTTGGATCGATTCGTCAATGGCGTAAGTCGCATGTCATGATATTCAAAAACAAATAAGGAGCGATGCTTATCATCTCATTGTTTACAATATTTTTTGTTTGGTTAGGCCGTCGATGCTGGCATCGTCTTTGCTGTCGCCGCTGGCAATGATAATGAGGATGCTTGCAGATATTCTCCTGCTGCCGCCGAACAAGCCATCACTGTGGGTGCGTCCACCTTGCAAGATGACCGCGCGTACTTCTCCAACTATGGTCCTTGTGTCGATGTGTTTGCTCCGGGTCTTAATATCCGCTCAGTCTGGCGAGGTAGCAAGCATGCCACCAATACCATTTCGGGCACTTCCATGGCTTCGCCCCATGTCGCCGGTCTTGCTGCCTATTTCCTGAGCTTGGAGGAGAATGGCGCCAGCCCCAAAGAGATCAAGGACAAGATTCTCCAGTTGGCTACCCCAAATATCCTGAAAAAGATTCCCGCAGATACACCCAACCTATTGATCTTCAATGATAGCGAAGATGAATCGGATTCCCGCAGACGAAAGCATCACGGTTTCCGAGGCGGTTTGAAGGATTTGTTTGGCGATATCTAAAATTGATATCATCCATCGTCCCTTTTGCTCTGTGCATGAACCTTTTTTTTTCCAAGTTGATAGGAACACACTATTGTATTCATCCTTTTACACCCCCCCCCCCCTTACTCTCAGATCCTTTCTTGTTTCTATTCCATTTCATCCGTTATTCCCAAGTTTACAGATACAGTATTTGTCATAGTGTTGCTTTCAAGCCAATTGTTCCTACGAGCCTGTTTATTTCTTTTTCTGCTTAAACATACCATAAATGGCTACACATCATGTACCTCTAATCTCCGTTTCGATGGCATCATGTGGTCACAGAGCAAGAAATTTTTCTCTCATGCCACATGATCCCTGGTTTTCCCGATTTGTTAAAATGATCAAGAAAATTTAGATCATTCATTCCACCCCATGATGCACACTTGACTTGGCTTTTGCGCATCTTGGCTTTTTACATCATTTTCATCGATTTCAAGCTAATGCGATAAGTAACATGGCAAAACCGCCATTTTGTTTAAACCAAGATCCAGTCTTGAAGTTGGCAGTATCTATCTATCTATCCGATAGCGTACACATAAATAGCTAAACTATGCTTTATGACGATCATCAAGTGAATGACTTCATCGACTCAATTCAAACGTGGGACAGAATCCCCGCTTGGTCTGAATTGCCAATAAAGCCATATTGATCTCATGTCATAATGCACTACCCCAGTTGATACTGCAGTGTTGGCGCCATTCACGGCCAGTTCGAAATCAGAAAAAAAAAAAAAAAAAAAAAAGATGGCTGGAAAATCGAGATCGAAAATCTTCAGGTTAATGCATTGGTGTGTAAAAAGTCCGCCAAAGAACGAGTATCTGCCAAATGCTCTATAGGTTCTTTCAAGACTTGGAAACTGTTTATGCTTCAAGCCAAAGGATCAATGCCCTTAAAGCAGATTTTATGCATCCTGAAGTTCACGCAATGGTTTTTCGATATTTCTAGCGACTTGGTAATTTCTGTAACTACGCAATCACTATTGTTTTGTTTCCAGGGCAAGTGTAGGAGGTGCCTTGTTTTATCGGCAGTTGTGACACTGTAAATTACACTAAACCAGAGATCAGGTGATCTGAATATCGTAATACCGGTATACAATATCGTCTTGCCGATATAAGCGTCAATCTCAATATTTCAAACTATGAAGAGAATGATGAAACATATCAAGGATCGATGGATTTCGTCTTGCTTTTCAGCGCTTTTTCTTTATTCCGAATGAAGTTACAAACAAACTTTATAAAGCCTGTGAGTTCAAGCGATACCATGAATGGTCCATTGAATACTGTAGGACTGTAGTTCGAAGATTTGAGGTATATGTACATGTGATTGGTGATTGGCGAATTGAAAGGATGCAAATTGATATAGACATAGGGTGTACATAGGGAAGACGCCATTTTTATCGGCTGGGTGAAAATAGATTGCGGATCATTTCCATGATAAGACGTAGTAATAAGAGAAACCATTCGATAACACGTTGGATAAAGTATACGTTTTGCTGTTCCAGTTCATGCATTGCAGAGGTCCATGCGTTGTTCGTATGAAGTTGAGCCGTTTTCCATTGCTGGCAGAAAGTTAATCGATCGGTCGTGTCGGGCAGTCCGTCGAGGCGATCAAGATGTTGGACAAAACGTTGTTTGCTGATCGCCATGGTTTCCTCACGTAGGTTGTTGTAGATGGTGCGGAGCGAGTCATTTCCAAGTAGATTCAATTCATAAAATCGGCGATACAGCTTTTTTTCGAGACGATTGTACTGGTACATGAGATCGTGACGTGAGATAACCTCGCTGTTTTGACACTGGGCGTACCATTCCGTAAAGGCGGACTTAGTCTCCCACTCTGAATAAGTCACCCATTCTTTCATGTTGATTTTGATCCAATTTTGTTCGTAAGACGAAAAAACGGTGTCCAACTGGCCTTGGCGCCACCGGCTGCGCAGCGATAAGAATTTGGGTTCGTCTATCACGAACGCCGGCGTGGTGAATGGCGGCCGATAACCGAGAGAAACCATCAACTGGTGCCACTCAAAGGAAGGTGAGGTGTACAGATCCTTCAATAGATCGAAAGATGAATAAATACGGGAAATAATCCAATGAAACCATTCGCCTATGCGTGTTAACAGTTGCCGCAAGTACGAAACCAGATCTGGTTGAGTTGTCCATTGCCATTGCCAACCGAGCATCGGTCGAACATGGCAGAAATCGTGAGGTGATTCCGATGTGAGACCCTTTGAAAGTTGTTGAACGGGAACCATGTGCGCTGCCGCACCTTGGGGCGGATGTCGCGATGGATCGGCCAAAGCGACGAATGGGGCAAGCAACAACAGAAGAAGGAATACTTGTCTTGAAAGCATTGCAAATGAAAAAAAGGCGATCGCCAAACGACCCGAGTGTAGAAATATGAGCCGAAATGCAAATATATCAGTGAAAAGAATAAGCTGAATGTGTCAAAAAACGACCAAAAGTTGAAACCAAGGAGAATGTTGTCGGAATTTCTCCATTTGGTTTCAGCCCCGTGCCATGAGCCAATGAAGGTCTTCAGGATGATGTCGACGGCTGCAAGGCAAAAATGGCATAACCGAAACAAGAAGGAAAAAAAAGGCTTTGTTATGACTATACATGCAAAATTTAAACAAAGACGACTTACTAGCTGGCCACCTGCTGCAAGTTTAGTTCATGACGACCGCGGCTCCCAAGCCGTGTTATGCAAAAAGGTTCGATGTCAGCCGTTCCAGACCGATGGCAAGAAATCATTAAAGAAACGAATACGACTCTTCTAGCGGATGTTTATTTCATGGAGTAATCATAAGATGCAAAAAGATGCAATAATTGAGCAATAGAGGCTGTACCAAAAGCGTGTTGCCAGAACAGTGTTCGTGGAGTGAAAAATGGAAGGCTGACTTCCCTCCCCTCCCCCCTCCCCCAAAAAAAAATTCAAAACTTTTTTTCCTTTTCTTCTACTCACTTTCTTTTACTCATTCTACAAAGCTTGACCTAAACGTTTGTCATGTCGCTTATTTATGGTTTGGTAGCCCGTGGTTCTACCATTCTGGCAGAACATACCAACAGCACCGGAAACTTTGGCACAGGTAACCACCGAAATCGGCATCTTGAGCCATTTGGTTTCTGCCAACCCCAACTAACTTTTTCTTTCCATTCCGCATCTATTCCGTGTGTAGTAACGCAAGCCATTCTGGAAAAGATTCCACCCAACAATTCTAAGCTTACTTATGTCTACGACAGGTAAGTCATAGCTTGGCCCATTGTCATGGCGGACTCTACGTCTCATGTGTGTCATAGATACCTGTTTCACTATATTTGCGAGGACGGGCTGACGTACATGTGTATGGCTGACGATCAGTTTGGCCGACGTATTCCATTCACCTTTTTACAAGATTTGAAGGACCGATTTCTTTCGACTTATGGAAAAGAGAGAGCATTGCAATCGCCACCTTACGGTCTCAATGAATTTGCACGAGTCATTGCCAAACAAATGGTATAATGTCACCAAGCCCAGGTGTCGCCATTTCTTACCAACCCTATTCTCGCCTGTTTAGGAATATTTCTCTGCGCATCCAAGCTCAGATAGACTAAAGCAAGTGCATGGTGAAATCGAGCAAGTCAAAGATGTGATGGTGCACAATATTGGTACGTCTCACTGCAACGCCAAGGGGTGACTTTTGGAAAAAAAAAAGGTTTCCTGTGATACTCATCCATAATTCATGTTAGAACGAGTATTGGAGAGAGGCGAACGCATCGATTTGCTCGTGGATAAAACCGATAATTTGAACCAACAAGCCTTTGCTTTCAAGAAGCGCAGCACGCAGTTAAAGGTAACAAAGAAGCCAAAGAGCAGTGTCATTGTCAATATTTCCAGTGGAGCCAATAACATTTTATTATCGAATCTAGCGAGCTATGTGGTGGAAGAATACCAAACTCATGTGCTTGATTGCGTTGGCTTGTTTTGTAAGTGCTTCTCTTGTTACATACCGATCTTTAAACGGTTGCTGATGTTTCAATGTGGGCGTTATCGCTAGTTGATTGCTTACTTTATCGCCGCATCTGTGTGTGGCTTCCCTGGTACGTACTCATCGTCACCTTGATGGCAGTGGGCATCCTTTTTATTGATTCAATATGTATGATTGCTATAGCTTTCGGAGCTTGTCGAGCTTAAATGCAGCCTCATCGGAAAATGCCAAGTGTTTCTTTGCAGCTTTTGCTTTGTAGGTCCATCTCAGTTCTCCGTTGCCTCTCCTTTTCTCTCCTATGTATTTACCCAACCTTTGCGCTCTTTCCAACCTTTCTATCCCCTATTCGATGATCAAAGCTTTACTCTCTAGTTCTGTTTTACGTGATAAACATTATATATCGGATGTGTGCCATCCGTTGGTCTGTTTATTTTTTGTATTACGTTGCATCCTATTGGGTAGTTTAGTGGGAGATTATGCGACTTTTTTAGACAAGAAAAAATTCATGTTGTTTTGGGGGTGATGGTATGCTGGTGATGAGTGTTTAAAAGCTGAATGAGATAGTGTCGAATGCTCGCATCGGCCATGATCCAGGCTTGTTGTAGACACGCTTTGCTGGTGTCTTGCGTCAGTAGCAGAGGTAACATTTCTTTGAATCCGTGGCTTGCTGCATAAACCAGGCTTGGATTATGGCCTTTGACACAAGGACTGCCTTTGCCACCGCAAAGCATCCTTACGAGATCGAGTTTCCGTTGCTGCACGGCGGTATAAATGGCGTCTGATGTAATCGTTGTATGTTCTTCCTCAACCAAGACAGACACGCAGTCCAATCGATTCCAGTGAATTGCTAATTGCAACCAATCAACGTCGTGGCTGTGCTGATCAAGTGGGTATTTTCGTAACAGTAGCCGCAAGACGGGAGCGTAACCGATCATGACGGCGTCTTTCACCACGTCAGGCTCGTTCGTCACATTGCACAGGACTTCCACGCAGTCCACATGATGATTAAAGATAGCTAATTGTAAAGGTGTGTGTTCGTGTTGATCTCGTAGGCTGGGCGTGGCTCCTCTGCATAGTAAATACTGAAGAATTTTTGGCCGATTGTGTTGTGCTGCTATATGCAGGGCGGTGCGGCCCAACGTGTTGATGCGGTTGATATTGATACCTTGTTCACACACTTCTGCCACGCCATCCAAAAATCCGACGGTGACTGCCAAGTGAAGAACACTGTACGGATCGACTTTATGCAGTAACAAAAGTCGCAGTGCGCTCAAACTGTGCACACGACACGTCCATTCGACCAGTCGAATCCGATGTCGTTCGTCGCGGACATTCGGAGATCCGCCCGCTTCCAGATAAGCCCGCAAATGCTGGAGATTCAGTTCAGTACATTGCTGTCGTTTTCGAGGGGTGTGCAAATAGTCATCTTCGCGTTTACGTTTCTGGCTACTATTGGAGACTTCAGGCGAGGTAGGAGGGGAAGGTAACGATGTGTTGGTGACGGATGTGTTGATAGAATGCATGGCTGTTTAAACCTGACAACAGGACAACGTAAGAACAAAATAAAAAAGAGAGAATCAAGTATAGTTTCAAATAACAGAGAGACAAAAAGTAAAAGAGCATTAAAAATGCAGTAATACAATGTATATATAATCATCATTCTTTTTTTTTTTTTTTTTTTTTTTTTTTTTTTACCAGCTCTTGGCGAGCCATGCAACAGCTCCCAAAACGACCTGAAATCGGGGTTCCAAATATTTAGTGGATATGTCCCGATTTGGACAAAAAGGATCGCCCTACCGCCAGGCCAGGTCTTGGCAAAACGATATGCACTCAGCTCTGCGAACCTTTTTTTTTTTCTTTTCCTGGTCTTGGCACTGGGGCAATTGGGTTTGATGGTTTTTTTCCGCGCACAATGAGAATCATAATGAGGAGAATATGAGGTGGGGTGAGCGAGAGGCATGAAACCCGTCCTTTTGGACTCAATATCGCTATGCTCGATTTCACAGGTTATTGTCTTGGCAACCAGTGTCACGTCTCCTTGTCATTTTCCATCACTGAACTATTTTTCCCACTTTTTCACCCTGACGTGTTCTTGGGTTTTCTCAGAATCCCCACGTCTTTTTGACAGACAGAACCCGGTTTTGCTTGGCACCATCCTATGCAGGATTGGACCTTTTTGTTTCCTTTCAACAAGTCATAGGATGTGCCTACTTGTCTATCGGACATTCGATTGCATGGTTTCATGAGGAGATGACCGAGTGCGTTTTTTGTGAAACATCACCTTTTTAGGTTTATCTGTCATGGTGTCCGATCCTGTGATTCCATGATCGCTTTTTTACCAACGATAAAGAGAAAAAAGAAACCCCCAACTTGGCACAGGTCAACAAGGTCATATCATGTTAAAAAGTCTCATTCATTCTCCTGATAATCATGTTCTGTCAATAACAGGTTTTTTTTCTTTTTTGCATTGCATCAATCAACCTATAGAAGAAAGAAGTGATAATACTCAATCGTCTTACCTCATTACAGTAACCCCTGGGGTCGTGATGGGAGCTTCTAAAAGTCTGTCAATCACTGCGGCACTTGTCCATCCCTTGAACAAAATATAATAACAGGGCAACGATGATTCATACAGTGCCAAACTGTTTCATCATTGCATCGAAACAGCTCTTGATATGCTGCGTTTGTGGATATGCAAAGACCATCATTTCAGAGTGTCACAAAGACAGCGAAATAATTCTCAGAAGCTTGATTATCTTGTAAGGATGGAATTTCTTACTCGTTTTCTTATTTGGGCAAGCATGTCCACCGAAAGTTAAAGTTGTGATCAATTTTTTGTTTATTTCTAATAGTCATGATTGCAATTTTCGCGTTGTTCTCTTCCTTTCTGATTTGACTATGTACTTGATTGGCAGAGATCGGCAAGGATATGTCTGTGGACGCGTGTGGTGAGAAGTTTTTCACCATCGAAACATCAGGTTTCCGTACTCAATCTTGTCCGGCTGGCGCGAACTCAGAGATTAGTCAAACGTTGTTACTGTACGACCATTTGGAGAACAAAAGGCGCTTAAGCAAATTAACAAGAAGCCTTATGCTAGTTACGCTTGATGCAAGATTTAACGGATCAATTCGCAGGCCTTGATGTTACCCATAGAATACTGTTGATAATGACATGACAATTCTACGCAGTCTTGAAAAGAAATAGGAAGGATAAAGATTCAACCACGCTTTGGTATGATCAACTCATTTTTAGGCTTTATACAGATTTCTTCTTATGCCATTTTCTTACTTCTACCAGTATTTGAAAAAAGTGTCTCAAGATTCCACCTTGGAGTGAGCGGGGAGAGTTGATACATGATCGAAAACTTCACACCATGGTAAAGAAGTGGTTATTGATTATTGAAAATGAAACATTTACACGAATTATTTGGGATATCTGACGTTCTCGATGAATACCAAGGTCATCAAATCCAAAAAAAATTCGAGACCACACTTTATCCGCCAGGAACCGGCGAGCTTTGTTCCATAGTAGACAGCAAAGGCGTCAGCATGGCATCCACATTTTCATAGCCAACATCGCAGCACATCGATATCAGCCATTTGTACGCCTGGTACCGTTTTCCCGGTAACTGGGATTGTATACGGATGATTTCGTCCACGAGCGCTCGCCGTGCGTGCTGCAGTTGACCGAGTCGCTCCCTCAGCTCCAATACGGTATGTTCAAGTGGTGAATGGATGGATAGTGACTGCACGGAATGGAGGTTCAAGGACGCTTCATATTCTTGGATCAATTGGCTAAGCTTTTGCTTCTGGGTATACTGCATCATTTTCCGTAGATGGTTTTCCAGTGTATGTTTCCTTGATTCCAGATCCGTCAGCAGCTGCGGGGCTATTTGAACGTCTTCCAACCCCCGCTCGATAGTCTCCAACCGCTTTCGTGCCGATGCCAGCTGTTTACGTTTTTCATGCATTAACTGACGGTTATCAATAAGTTCCCGTTCATAAGTTTCTGCAAATACATCCAATACATGCATGATCGCCGACGGTGGCCGTGTTTCTGACATGAGCAGTTTGTACGCCGCATCGGCTTGGCTCGCTAGTTCTTCTCTAGGTATTGCACGCTTGTCTCCGGAAGATCGAGGTTGCCAAGGTCCCTGGAACACACTAGTACGTTGATCATCGCTACTGTCTTGCTTGGCACCAGCTTCTATCAATAGACTCGCCATCATTTCATTGCCGTTCCTGAACGCCAAATTTAGTGCCGTGTCGCCATAAATATCCTTGGCATTCAGCAGCGCTATAAATTCAGGCTCCGCCTCCTCCTCCTCCCATTGTTCGATCAGACATTCCAGATAATACCGTGAAGCGTGGTGTTTGGCTTTCCCGCTCGCTGTCAGCGCAATATGATGAAATATAGTTTGCTTCCGTTTATCCACCTGAAAGACGGTACTTTTTAAAAGCCCAACGAGTTTCTTGAACGATTTCTTGGCGTAATTGTTGGTAAAAAGAATACTACGCATCAAGGCGGTCTGCCCCTTGTAGTTGCTCCGTGAAATATCTGCACCCTGATTCAGTAACCATCGTGCCGTTTCCACGTGACCCAAAGCCGCGGCCCAATGAAGACTGGTGTGCCCTTCTTCATCAATCGCTTTGTTCATATCGAAATGCGGCGGTAAGAATAGCGGCAATTCCGCAGTTTCCGACATGAAATAGTCGATAAGTTGATCGGCGTACGTTGCGTGATGACCGGTGGTTGCCTCGTCGGACGTGTCTCGTTTCATTCGTTTGGGTTTTGGCGTGAGGTCTTCCTTGGTTTCGGATCCAGTCGACGGGGAAGGCGTCCTAAGCGACGGTTGTTGACAAACGTTCTCATGAGGCGCAGACACGCTGGGATTTTTTCTCGTACGACCTTCGCGTGTTCGCCGTGGACGAGCCGATACAGCCGTGACATGTTTGGGTGCGAGCGGTGGACTATCGTCGCCTTGAATAAACTCAAACATTGGCTGCAGCAAATGCTTTACATTATATCGTTCCGCTAACGAGATGGCGCGGTCGAGAGGAACCCATGTGCCTTTTTATGTATTTATTTCATTATTTCAGTCAAACTGAAAAAAAATCCACGGTTGGAGACTTTTTTTCTATGATCTGTCAACCAGCCTCTTACTGTCAGATAAACGATATTACCTTGATATTTTCCGTAGCCACCTTGCACCTTTTCATGTTCGCCCGTCTGGACTTCTCTGTCTAGAATTCGCGTCCGTTGAGGTTTGTCGAAATCCGCGACCTTGAGAATCTGTGTTGCATTCAAATACGAATCGGAACGTCGTCGCATCACGGCCACTCCTTTGACCATCATTTCAAACACGGCAATGCCAGAATAGGTCGCTTTAAAGATTTGTTGCGTTGTCATTTGTTAATGGAGACACGAAAAAAAACACGCTTTTATTCCAGCTTGAAAAAGAAAAAAATGCGTTGAGAGAGGACGGAAATTCAAAGGGAGATGAGGACGGGCCATTGCCATAATAGGACACAGTCGCTCTTTCTCGTTTCCACGGGTCTTTTTCATGTTTCAACAGTTCAAGAATATTTCCCTCAATATACGCTCATTGACCAATGCAGTAGGGTAAAGCAGCCTTTTTTATTCTTCAGCACCAATGGGGTCATTTAAGACTTATGCAAGCCCTTAGGTTGAACGAAGAAGAATGGCGCAACCGCGGTTTGGAACGGTAGGCATCAGCCCGCATACTTTCTCTATGAAAAAAGAGAGCTGGGACTTACTCTTGACATTCTTAGTTTTGAAGCGCTCAAATCCGAATTTCAAAATCTAAATGCTTTGCTATCCAATCGTTCCGAGGCTTTGTACGTTAAAACCATGTTTGCACCACAGAATAAAAACACTGATGCTGCCATCGTTTTTACAGCTCGCAAAACCAAGTCGATACCCGCAATTACCCATCCGTTTTAGAATTGGAAGCAACCAGCCACCTGATAAATGCGTACGCAATACAGACAAGCGTCCCGCTTCATTTTACCATGTACTGATTCAAACAACTGTAGGCTGGAGGAGAAATGGCAAGCCGTCCAGGAACGGAATCAGGACAACATACGAAAGGCCGATGTAAGTCTTGTGAGAGTTGGGGCTATGGGGACGAACTCGCAGTATTAAATGGCCTATCTCAGAACGCAGAACAGTTATTGCGTGTCTTGGTGGATTTTTGTCAGCAACATGTCGCTACTTGCGAACAGCTGAATAATTCCAAGAAAACGATGGACTCAATACAGCAAAACTTGGCTACAATGACTGAAATAGCAGGTTAACCGGGAAACAAAGGGTTGCCAAACTAAATTCATCCATAGAAAGGGCTCACACGTTGCTTTCCTTTTTTTCCCCAGACGATTTAAAAAATAAACTCTCCGCGCTGGCGTCGGATATCAGAACTGCATCGGTCAACCACGAGCGACAACAGTTTGAGGAATGGAAACAACAGCTGGAAGTTGAACATGCCCAAAAAATGGAAGAGAAGTAGTAAGTGAACAGGGAAACTAAAAAGGTGTTGCGAGGATCATTATTGACGGATTTGCATGAATGGCAGTAAAACTTTAAGAGTGGAAGAAGCGCGACTAAAAGAAGCGTATGAAGAACACAATCGACTACAGACACAGAAGCGTTTGGAACTTTACGATGCCACCTTCCAAGCCGAACTGGAAGATTACCGAAGGCGTAGAGAATTTGAGACCTCTTCTCTTTATTCAAGTATGTATCTTCTTGTGAGAAAATCGTGTCATCCTCGAATCGTTCATTGAACGATCTATATCCCATCCAGATATACCAAGATCGTCCGAGAATCCCGAGCTATCCTTGGCTTCATTAAAACTAGAAAATGCGGAGCATCAAGATTTGGACGACTTTTTTAATGAGGCAACTCCACAGGCCCAGGCACAGGTAAGCGGTCGACCAACGATTATAATTTTTTTAGTATGAAATATGAAACTACAACCCTGATATTACATAGGCATCAGCAAGCTATCATAATACACAGAATATACATTCAAAGCGAGAAGAAGGGGAGGATGGATCAAGTGATGAAGGAGTAGTGGAAGTACTAGGAGATGAGGATTTCGAGGATTGAATCATGATACAAAAATATATATTACGAACGTGCATTGGAAAACATGCTGAAAGTCGTGCCCTTTTCACCTTGCGTGTAAGACGCAGCGGGTCGTTCGAGAATCGGGGTATTAGAGTTGACAGACGCACGTTTTTCATCATCTTCCTCCTCGCTGTGAACAGTATCCGAAGACCCGACCTTGTGCCGTCGCCATAAAAAGAAGGCCAATAAGAAAGCGCCACCGACAGGCAATACGACAGACAGGACTAAACTCCACGCAGGCATCGACGTCGATTTGGGGAACAAGGACGGGGTACCATCGGGGTTGACATCCGTATCATTGAAACGACCATCGTTTGGCATATAGAACGGATTGACGGGAGAATACATCGCTTGATGCGCTAAAATGTTTTGATAAGGCGCGTTATAATCCAGCGCCACTTCACTGTGGCGCCAATCGGTGCGATTATCCGTATATGAATCGTTACGATCCGGCCCACCGACCAATGCGCCGTATAAAATGTGGGCCGAAGGTGTGGTGCTGTTGATGTGAAGAAATCCCACCGTGCCACTAGCGCCCGCGTGATGAGGATTCTTGGGTGAATTGGGCCGCTCGCCTACAATGAAATTTTGCTGAGACGGATTTTTGCCAAACGCGTAATCAAGCTGTCGCTGAGCAAACGCTGCATGGAAAAAAAGACTTTATAAGCTCCAACGTATTCCATCAGAAATTGTCAAGAAGCACCACCATACCTTCGTATCTAAGCGCTTTGGTAATATGGACTTCATTGGACGTCGAAGCAGCCAGTGGTCGGAGGACTGTTTTTGAATACAGAAACATGAGATTGCTCGTGCTGAGGGCACAGACAAGGCTGTTGATATTGCTAGAAAAAGAAAAAGAATCATCGTTCACTATGAGACTTTCTCATTTTGATAAATTTTCTAAAACACAAATGTCTGATATACCTCACAGAATCCCACCACAGCATGCCTCCTTGCGTCATATTGGCAGTCTTTAAAGATTCGATTCCATCGAGATAACGCTCGGCTTCTTGCCGCCGCGCCGTCGCTTGCTGAGTATCACCATGGTTTAGCGTCAATTCGGCAAAAAGAATGTACATGGCACCATACTAAGACGGACCATGTCAGTTGGCAAAAGCATAGATAATTCAGTGTTTAGATAGATTTTACCTTGTCATCCCAATCGGTGGGTAATGTATGGCCCATGGACATGAAACTCTGATAATACAACTCTGCATTATGGAAATAATCATTGTTGTTTGTAGCTCGATACATCCATAAACTGGCGAAAATCAGATCATCCCGGTAATCTAAGATTGTGAATTCGTTGAAAGGCCCAGTGAAAATCCACGAATTAAAAATCATTTGCCTACCTGAACTTCGGTAAACGTCACTCACGGCGGGAACGGATTCCTGATACTGCTTGAAAGGCTGAATGCTGATGGACGCATTATACAGCTGTGTAGCATGCTGCAGCAGAGTGTTGGAGTATGCTTGATCGTCGGAATCGCCCGTGGATCTGAAAAACAGAGAAGCAGCAGCAAAGGCTGTGGCTATTTAATGAAAACAAGCACAGAGTTAGCTGCATGGCCTCATTTTTTCCCGTATGCAGTTGAGAGTATTACAAGCAGCAGCCGCAGCGTCGGTACCAAAAGCGGTTGCATTGATTTGATACGAAGGACGAGGTAATGGAATCGTTGTATCGGGTCCTGTTTCCAACAGTAATTAATTGGCTTGTTAGTTGAAAATCAATGTTTGCAAAAGTAACCATGGTTTTTTCTCTTTCAATGTATGTACCCCAATAATTGTTATCCAACACCGCATCGCCGACCTGGAAAAAAAAAAGAAAAAAAGGGCTTTGGTAAATAAAAACATATCGTGCCAATTTTCAATTGCAAGATGCCGCACCTGAACAAATAAAACACTGGGTTCTGGATGAGCTTTGATGAGCCAATCGGTGCCCTGACAGACGTTGAAATTAAAATCCAAATATTGAAGCAAGCACGGTCTAATTGTTTATACCCATTTAAGCATGGTTCTTAGAGAGTTTAATTGGTTGGCTTTCTTGTAGCCTTCCATATACTCGATGCCTGGTAAGCGCGGGGATAATTTTAGGTGAGCAATGGATGCATGCTGCCATTCATCATTTTTATGCACTTACCGCCCCAACTCAGCGTAAACAAGGTATAGCATAACGGATATGTTGACTGTTGATGTGCATCGTATCGTGTGCCAGTACACATTCAGTCCATTAGATACCAAAAACATTCATGTTGTATGTCGCTTTTTGATTATCTACCTTGATGTAATCACCGGCATCGTAGTAACCCTAGCAACAGTTGAATGAATTTTAAGCATTGCAAATACACCGAAATACAAGAAGCTGTTCACAAAATTTACCCCTGTAAGATCGAGTTTCACATCGGAGCCATCCGATAATGCAGAATCATGACGCCTAATATCACGGTTAAATCATGTGTAACTCTTTTTTCATATCTTGTTTTGCAATTCATTGCGTGGAAAGTCATGAGACAAGGGTCTTTTTACCATGTTACGCGTTGATCAGTCGGAAGGCGGCCTGAGCGTTGTGCTTCGTAAAATAATAAAGAGTGCTCTAGTAATCGAACGTACTCCGGGGGAGGGCTTTTGGCCATTACGTACGCACACCATCTCAAAAAGACGAGAACAACCAAATAGAGACGCATTCAATGAGGGATAATGGGAAAACTAGGAAAGTGACGAAAAAAAAAAGCAATAGTATTGAAGTAAATAATACAACTGCGATCAACAAGTCCAGAAAAAACGGCTTGTTCAGAGTAAAAGGCTTATATAGGCAGATGGAAAATGAACGATTGCGTACGTTAGTAGCTGTTGTTGCTTTTTTGTGATTGCGTTTAACGCACTTGGTTATTCACATTTATTTATTGTTGGAGCGAGTGATGTCTAAGGCGCAGAACATTCATGCAGCATGTTGTTGTGCACACACACACATGAACTGGGATGGAAGCGGAGCAAATCAAAAAAGGAAATCGAGATCTTCCATAAGACATAGAGATTCGCAGTCACCAATGTCGCATCAAATTGATTTCCATAGATTGACTCATCTCCAGTTTTATCAGCATTGATTTCGATTCGTCCACCTACTCTTTTTTGTCCTTTTGCTTCTTTTTTTGTCCCTTATATCATGTCTGTTGTACCTGAACCGCCAACCCAAGTGGGAGCGGCAATTCCGGCTCATACTCCTCATGCTGTATCTGTCATGTTCCCAAAATGGCAAGACAATATCTATTACGAAGAAGGCAATCCCATCGTTACTGCCAAAATGGAGTGTGGCTATCCCCGCTTCTTTATTCACCCCCTCATTCAACAGGTAAAAGAGAGAGAAAACATTTAACAAAAAAGCAGTAAACAAAGCCGGCGAGGCTAATGTTTATTATTCTCCTGTTCTTGCTGTCGATTCTGGATGTATTTAATTTTTCTTTTTGGGTGCTTTTGGCTCGGTTTCGATCGAAATATTAGTTATGCGCTCGCTTGCTTGCCAAGTTTGGCCAGCCTACCGAGGACGGGATGCTGTTTCCTTCACGCAAAGTTGCTGAACGATGCCGTGACTTTATGAAACGTTATTACGAACCTGCCCATTCCCATTCCGGCCTTTTACGTATTGCGGAATTCGACATTACACCTGCCGATGCCAGCAGTGAATTGCAACCAGTGCGGACCTACATTCTTCTTTTCCCCAAAGATGCTTTCAAGGTTGCCAAGCAATACTGGCAGCATGCCGGTGATAATATTTCGTCTCGCATGGCCGAATATTGCCTTCGTATCTTGGATGAAAATCAGCGAATTGAAAAGGAGAAAGAAGCTTTGCTGAAGCGTCCCAAGGGAAATCGACGATACCAATCGGCGGCACCCTCTGCCGCGCCTACACCGAAAAAGGAAGATTCTTGCGAGGCTGAGCATCTGGTCTATGTCGAGGAACGATACGGTCGAAACTTGCCGATCCAGTTTGCTGACCGTGCAAAACGAGCGTTGCGTCGCCGCATTGCAGGCGTTATTACGGAGGCGGAGGAGGAGAATATGCTGGCGGACAAGGCAACACAGTCGGATCTGAAAGAACAGCGTAATTTGCAGGGCGATCGTGGGATCAAAGGTATTGCAGAAGACGATGTGTATCTGTTTCCATGCGGCATGAGCGCCATTTATCATGCACATCGCTATGCCATGACGATTGGTAATGCGGACCTGAAGAGCGTTTGTTTTGGGTAAATATTGGTTTTTCTTTTCTGTGCCCAATACCTCCTTTTAGTCGCCTGCATCACAAGATGAATTGGAGAAAATCCTCATGCACCATTGCCATCTTTTTCCCTCTCCTAGTTTTCCTTACACAGATACGCTCAAGATCCTTCAAAAGTTTGGCGCTGGCTGTCACTTTTATGGTTTGGGAGAGGATCAACAAATCGATGAGTTGGAAGCTTTATTACAATCCGGCGATCGCATCTTGTCCTTATTCTGTGAGTTACCGTCCAACCCCTTGCTGAAATCGCCCAACATGAGACGACTCCGCGCATTAGCGGATCAATACGACTTTTTGATCGTGGTCGACGAAACCATTGGCAACTTTTGCAACGTGGCAGCTTTGGAGTGGGCCGATATGGTCGTCAGTAGTTTGACCAAAGTATTCTCGGGCGACAGCAACGTCATGGGCGGCAGGTAATATGGAGCAAGAGATATTGTCCCTCACAAAAAAAAAAAAAGGAATGAGCGATAATAAGACGTATGGGGTTTTTTTTTTTTAATTTCTGTAGTATGGTATTGAATCCCAATCGCAAGCACTACCACTCGATAAAGTCAGCCATTGAAGCTGATTTTGAGGACCTTATATGGTGTGAAGATGCCATTTTCATGGAACGCAACTCAAGAACCTTCAAAGCACGATCAAATATCATCAATGAAAATGCTGAAGCTTTATGTGATTTCTTGGTCAATCATCCCAAAGGTATATTGCTTGAGAAGGAGGCGAAGAGAAAGGAACGATAGAATTGATACTCATGCTGAAACACTTTTTTTCTTTCAGTGCAAAGTGTTTATTATCCCAAGTTTGTCAGTCGAGAAAACTATGATGCGGTGAAAAATGTTAATGGCGGGGGCTATGGCGGACTTTTCTCGGTGGTGCTGCAACACGAGAACGCTGCGTCTCAATTCTACGATAACTTGCATTGTGCTAAAGGTCCTTCCTTGGGCACCAACTTTACTCTCGCTAGTCCCTACACCATTTTAGCCCATTACACTGAACTTGATTGGGCCGCCCAATTCGGTGTACCTCGACATTTAGTACGTGTGAGCGTCGGCCTCGAGGAAAGAGACCGCTTGCTCAAGATGTTCAAAGATGCACTCGATGCTGTCGAAGCATAGTCACACACATTGCTTTTGAATAAAATATAATAGAAAAAAAAAGTCGGACCATGTAAGAAAAACGTGGTAGAAGGCAATGGTGCCATTACGTTTTCGATACTGTATAACGTAACATTTAGAGCAATAATTCATTCAATTATTGAACAAGGATTCTCGTATGATCAGTCGGCAGTATCCGATGCTGGCTCCCATTCAATATAGTCTCAAGTTGGGTACCAGGGCCTTCTTTTACCTTTCTATCGAAATCGCTTTTTTGTTATGGTGCATACGAAAATAACTGTCGACGAAAAAAGCACCTGTGAAACTGTGCTACTGCATCCTATTCTTGTTGCTGATTCCATGTTCTGCTGCAAAAAGCTCTTATTCTAATAGGGTACCTTGGGAGCCGAGTTTGAAGTGTGTGTGTCTGTCTCTGAACCTGTCTCAAGCAACCTGAAAACCAACCATCGGCTACTGTAATAGCAGAATACTCAAAAGAGGGAAGTATATCTTATCGTATCTACGAAGTTTCCGAGTTTGACCATAGTCCGGTACGCTCTCATTTTTTCCGTCGCCAGAGTTTTCTTCCGGTAGGGAATTCCGATTCTGGGATGAGCTAATCTTCACCGATGTCTCACGGGGTTCGTTAGACCCTCAGCTTGAGCTTTTTTTGGCAGGTTGATACATTTTGTCTTTTATTATCCTTTCTTGAGCAAAAAATATGTTGGGTACAATGCGTCATTGACACCCATTTTCTCGTGTACCCTACCCTTTCGCTTGCACCCTTATCTCCTATCATCTATCGCGGCGCCAAACTTTTCGTCGAATAACAGATCCGGCTCATCATCCAATTCCGACGTCCGATGAGGGGACTTGTGACTAGTACATGTAATTTGATTGGATAAATCCATGATTGAAAAAAAAAGAAAACCAAAGTTGAGATGCCATTGGCCATGATGCCATTGGACGTTCTGAGTTTGTTTATCTTAGCTCCTTCATCTTTCCCAATTGATGCCCCAAACACCTGTTTTGGCTACTTCTTCTTTGGGTATGGGACCTTACCACGCTAGACAAAGTTTTTTCATATGGTTGCGATGAACATTTTTCTTTATAAAGTAAAATTTCATTTCGCTCATCGTCATCATGAAATGGCCCGATGACTTTTAGTGCTCTTTGCCTTTGTAACTCCTCTTTGGCTTCCATCATGGTTACTCGAAGAAAAAGAAAGCAGGAAAGAAAGCAAACCTTTGAAGGGAAAAAGTGCATAATGAAGAATGGATCGGGATACCGATCTTTTTTCTTTTGCGGGTTGCGAGACAACCCCCTTTCCCCTCTCTCTTTTTTCTGTTTCATGTTCGTAAAGCCCGATTTGGCCAGTTTCGGCGACCCGATTGGCCAGCGGACCTATAGTCACGTGGCTCTTGGTTGCCATGAGCACTACCAGACCCTGTTGACTCCTAAGTATAGCAGGTGGCAAATCTGTATCACAAATAGAAAATGATTTGACAGTTAGAATAGTACATTTTCTTTACTTTTTCTTCACAGTAAAAATGGATAAAAACCGCGCCCCACTCTTGATATAAAGTTTTATTGCTTCGGGGTTTGCAGTGTTCTGACGACGTAATTTAGTCTTATCTTTGTTGAGATCAGCCAAAGGAGATGCATCGGAGGATCAAAGTTGACAAATTGAATGTGATAATGGTCGCTGTAGCCCGCCTCAAAGGTACCCAAACAGAGAGGGTCATTAAGATTCAACTCCGCAATCCGAGACAGCACCTTAATTTTTTTCAAGCACAGAAGGCTATATAAAGGCTCCAAAACCCAGTGATGGTTTAAAGCTGTCCTAGAACAAACGATTATAAACAAAAAATGGATCTTTTGAATAAAGGAGTTGACATGCTACGTAAACGCCGATCGACGCTCACTCTACGGCGGAAGAGCAAAGAACCTTCCAGTGCCGCCTCTTCACGGCCATCCTCCATCTCAAAGACACCCAGTATTTCTAGCAGTATCACCAGTGACGACGCCAGTGACTGGTCTCAAGGTATGGATCACTTCTACAAATAAACGATATGCTTTTTTCAACAAGACGCAATGACTAACTTAATGAAGGTACTTGCTCAGGTCACGGCATGGGTATCAGTAGCTGGATGACCCCAATCAATCCTCCAACCAAAGACGACACAGAGCTCAATACATCACGTTATGGTAAGCCTTTCTGGCATACTAAACAACCGTTTACAAAAATATCTAAACATCTCTTTTTTTCTTTAGAAGATGACTATATTGCGCCTGCTTCTGCCTTGTCTAAATACGATTATCTTGCCTCCTCTCCTTCCCTCGCTTCGCCCCTTTCACCCATTCCTCAACCTGTCGAGGAAGAGTCCTATTTCACTCAACATACCGATACTGTCACTTCCACACCTTCCTCCGAATCGGTACCAGCTACACCTGCTTCCAGCACCGCAGTTTCGGTGGCCAGCGAAAAAGTCCCTCCTCTTGCGCATCCCAAATCCTCGTACACTCCTCGCCCACGTCTCGTTACCACCAAAAGCAGCAATGCCATTCCTCGCACGGTACGCCGCAAACGACCTCACCGAAAACTGCACTTGGACGACTTCATCTTGAAAGAGACATTAGGCACCGGATCGTTTGGTCGAGTCCACCTGGCTCAGTCCAAATTCAATAAAAAGCATTATGCCATTAAAGCCCTTGACAAGTATGATGTCGTCCGCCTCCGTCAGGTCGAGCATACCAATAATGAGCCCACCATTCTGAAAGAAATCTCGCATCCTTTCCTCGTGAATCTTTGGGACGCATTCCAGGATGACACTCATTTGTTCATGGTCATGGACTATGTTCCCGGCGGTGAACTGTTCCGTATCTTGCGCAAACAAAAGGTAAGAAATATTCCGAATAATCAAACGGACTTGACACCTTGGAAAATGAATACTAATAGTCTATTTTTTTTTCTCTAGAAATTCTCTGAATCAGTGGCAAAATTCTATGCAGCTGAAGTGATTTTAGCTCTTGAATATCTTCATTCGCAGAATATCATTTACCGTGACTTGAAGCCCGAGAACATCCTGCTGGATGGGAAGGGTCACGTTAAGCTGACCGACTTTGGTTTTGCCAAGCGTGTCGATGATGTGACCTGGACGGTGTGCGGCACTCCCGATTACCTTGCTCCAGAGATTATTCGATCCAAGGGATACAGCAAAGCCGTCGACTGGTGGAGTCTAGGCGTACTTATTTACGAGATGCTGGTTGGCGCACCACCTTTTGTCGATAAGAATCCCGTCGCTCTGTATGAGAAGATTCTCGATTGCCGCGTTACATGGACTGACGATATCTCGCCGGTGGCCAAGGACCTCTTAATGGGGCTGTTGACTCCGGACTTGACTCGCCGTTACGGCAATCTCGAACACGGCACCCGCGATATCAAGGACCATCCCTGGTTCGCCGATATCGATTTTCACCAAGTTTTGCGCCGAAAGACCAAACCGCCCCATACTCCCGATATTAAGGACGATGGTGATACTGCCTGCTTCCAACGCTACAAGGAACCTCAACATCCTTACGGTCGTGTGCGCGGCGATCCTTACCGCTCCAAATTCCCAGCGTTCTAAGAAAAAATCCTTCCTGCACTTAACATTCATTTTTTTTGTATATTTTCCCATCATCTTCAAGCCATACCACATGAACCTATGCATTCATATTACTTACATACCCCTCAATGCGCTTTCTAACAGTTCATTAATATAACGTCAGTGTTCAAATAATAAAGAATAAAAAAAAAGATAGCCAAACAGATGACAATCAATGTGCAGTCCGTGCTTTGTTGTGACACCACTACCCGGTTTTAACTACATGTTGCATGTGGATGAGTGTCTGCTAATACGAGGCATATATCACCGGTTGAAATGGTGATCGAAAAGACAATGTATCAGTTTTTCTTTTGCAACGGGCGAAGCGTACCCAAAATTGTTTATTTGCATGCACATGGAGGCAAGGAAAGAAAATAACTACACTGGGCCCAGCAGGAGCGAGCAAGCTATGATTCACTCAGTTTGGACAAAGACCATGATTAAAGCCATACACCTAGCCTTCTTTATACTCTCAACGTCAAACATAATGAGAGTGGCGAAGTAAGGTCCAAACCCATTACCAGGCACATTTCACTAAATCGAGAAGTGTACTAGTGGTTTCGCTTTGCAAATGTGCGTCCACCTCTTCTTTAGGCGATATGTTCTGTTCTGCCGCTAGCTAATCCAAAAGCTGGTCGATGTCGCCCCAGAAGAACAGGATGATCCAATGCTATCTTTTTGACATGTAACGATGTCTTCAGCAAATTTTAGCCTTGTTTTTTTTCGCTCTGAACGGAGCAATAATCGTTCCTTGTTGCGTCATAAGCCTTGCTTACGCAGCGTTTTTGGAACCGTAGATGGATGAATTTTCGTTGAGGTTCGGTTGGTAAGATCTTCCTTTCAGTCCGTATATTTCGGTCCCTGCGGACTTGCTTTACCAAGTTTCGGTTGTTTCTATGGATCAACTTGTTGTCGATCCCGGGGCTAAGAGTGCCTCTTCTTCAGACCTTCGAAGACAATGTAGAAGATAGATCGCAATACGTTGAATTGCTTGTGGTTGCCTAACTGGCAGCCCGCTTCTTTCAATGCCATGACTGGGGCCCTCATTTTTTGCTGCATACGTCGAGCGGCATATGAATATCCAAGAAAAGGACTGAAACCTGGCAAAAAGGAAGCCGGTCTTTACTTGTTCCGTTTCCGAATTTTTTTTTGTTCCAGGTAACTGGCCAATCATATTCACCGTTTCCCGTGATGGCCAAAATTACTTCAAGACATCCGTCAGACTTTGTCTGACTCAGGCATGTTCCCAATAGGCCAGACTGTGGGCAACTCCATTCGTCAAACAAAAAGGGGATCCCGATCCTATTTGTGTAACATTTCCAGAAAAGTAACCAACCTTTGCCGACTTGACGAACACAGCCCTTGCCATATTCTGACCCCTAATTTTTTGTTCCCTACACAGTCTCTCTTATACGTCTCAGATGACGTGTAGTCAAACATGGAACTAATCTTGGTGATGGATCAACGTTAAACGAAGAGCTCAAGCGGTGCTTTAGCGGAGAAGCTTACAGAGCATGGAAAAACGTCAAATCTCGTCTCTCCTAATATGGCACCAGGCAAGGGTGGATACTACGATAAAGTGATGCATATGCTGCGCAAACAGCAAAACGTATCATTTCAATGCTTGAATTTTTACCAATATGAGTGCAACATTTTTCTATCAGACGGGCATGGAGATATTAATTGACGAGAATAGCGGCCCCCAAAACCATGAAGTACAATATGTCGCTGATCAGAATAAGCTCGTGACTGAGGCGACTGCGACTCATATTGAATCTCTGAAAGATAAAAACGCCTGGGGATCTTTCCGGACTTGCTCAACGTCGGTAGGAAGCGAAAAGACGGAAAGCGTACGAATGAAATGATCGACGAGCGACTCTTTCTTCTGATAGTTTGTTGGCTATATGCTATAATACACATTTGCCCACATTCGATCTTTTGACCTTCACCTGCTGAAGTCAACACTTGGGCGCTGCAAGGTGCGCCAGCAGCTGATACATAATTGACGAGAGATAATTTTGGACAATGAAAATAAGTCATTTGTCTTACTTTAGCACGTTGTGCGACTCTTCCTTTGAATATGTCACCGCTTTGACTATTTACAATAGTTTGAACACACTCAAAAATCATCCTGTGCTCTCTTGGACAACGGCGCGATTGGATAAAGGAGCGAGCATTAGACGCTTCCACATAAACAGGACAAGATCAACGACGCAATGAAGCAGAGTCATAAACACATACGCCAGTACTGCACATAGTAAACGGCTGAAGAAAAAATACATGGTCATGCATTACGGTGTCTCGTGCGCTTCACTGCAAAAAGACTCAGAATATGTGGCTTGGCTAATCGGTTACTCAAAATGCACTTAGAGGAAAGTACTTTAAGTTTGAACGTGCCACGCATTCTATGATAATCAACTTTCAGATCTTGTAACTTTCCTTCCACTCTCTCCAATTGCAACTCATTATCATAGATGTGATACAGCGAACATTTAAGAAGTAAGACATTCGATTTTTCGCGTTCGGTTTCCATGCATAGTTCCCGTTACAGCTAAAATAATTACCGGGATGAGGACGTGATTTGATTGTTGATGTGCGACAGCAAGTGGATCCCCAATTTTTTTTTTTCGTTTACTTATTGACTTGCCAACAAAGTGTTTGATGCTTCATACGCAAGAATTGAGAAAGCCAGGTTTACTCATGAACCAAGCCAAACTGCCGGACGCAATAAAAAAATGAAAAAAAGTTAAACAAGGGTCAGCCGTTATATCCATATTCTTCAGTTTGTTCAGTTGCGTCGGTGTGAGTTTCCTAATAAAGTGACTGAATAAAGGCGGGAAATAAGACCCTTGCCTGGGAAGGCTTATATAAGGCGGAAAGCGTGTTGCCTCTCCTTTTCTTGTCACACATGGACATAAGCCCCAGCATGGACACAACATCAAATCGTAGATTCCATTGTATCGTACAGGTAGACTGTATGACACCATATTATAATGCTCTTTCCTACAACTCTGATGTGAAAACGGATGCTTTTTTCAACATGGAAAATCCCTCAATGCGGGTTCACATCGGTAAGAAAGCTTAGTTTTCCCGGTTCTTCACAAGGCTACACAGCCAATCAAATTCGAGACGGGTTCTATTACCGAAAGATCATCCGAACGAATAAAGGTGTGACCGCGCCACAAAAATAGTAATCAAAGATCGCCTATTCAATTCGTGCATGCGATTTGAAGCCCCTGCTTGTTGACAGGTGATTGCCCAACTCCATGGAATATGTAGAGAAGTTCGAAGACTACATCTTCTCAGTGCTTATTGTTGTTATCCGTTTTTGGAAAGTAATGTCTTTCTAAAAAACGATTACTTTGAAGGATCCGTTATCTCGGATCTGTAGATTATAGAAAACCTCCAGTTTTTTTTTCAAGAAATTTTTTCATTATTATACAGAAACCTATTAGATCGTTTCAGGCACCCTGACCGGCACAGTGAAACACTGATTCAGTTGAGCCGTCCTCAGAGACGCTGATCAGGCTACATTTTCTTCACAGTGCTTAGGTAAGGATTGGATAAACTCCATATTTCATCATTCGCTCATCGACACAGTGGGATCGGCCTCTTCCGAAATATGGTACGATTTACTACTGAAACCAAGCAACAAAATAGGTGATGAAGCTAACGGTAACCTTGAAATGAATTCAATAAAACCTTTTTCATTAACATGTATTGTCGAAGTCTTCTCTATGGGACTTTTGGAAAACTCCATTTAATCATCTGATGAGCGATTTTCTTTAATGCCATGCGAAAGACAGATCGAAAAAGCTTGAGAGAAGCGGAGAGAATAAAAAGAAAAAAAAAGGTTTGAGGAAGGCCCTCGCGAACGCCGAGGACCACGGAACATTTTTTTCCTTCAAGGCGAAAATGATGTCCATAGAAGGAATGTGTTTTTCTTTCCATGATCAAGGTCTTGCTTCTTACTGGTGCTTGGATTGATTGAATCAAGCTGGCCAATGAATCGAGCCTGGTCCAAAAGTGGCCACCAATGACCGTCATTGGCAGCGGAGACTCAACCGATTTCATTTTGACTGACCGCAAATCACACCACTGAAAAATTCGGAACAAATTTTGGTGTCACCATGCCATTTAAATAGAGCTTCAT
The DNA here is from genome assembly GCF_025331425.1 of Radiomyces spectabilis. Taxonomy (NCBI): domain Eukaryota; kingdom Fungi; phylum Mucoromycota; class Mucoromycetes; order Mucorales; family Radiomycetaceae; genus Radiomyces; species Radiomyces spectabilis. The sequence goes on from NW_026251930.1 coordinate 573,414, forward strand.
TTCCCTTGTTCTCCCATCCAAGTTTCCCATCTTTTTCCCAAATCGCAAATCAGTTTACCCTTCTTTTCCCAATCTCCCCCTCTCCCATTCTTTTCTATTTATTATCTAATTGTTTAATATTGAATCACCATGGATTCAATGAACAGTAAAGTACGACCGTTCGTGTTCTTTTGCGCCATCATCGCAAGTTTGGGTACACTGAATTCCGGTTTCAACACCTCGGCTTTGAACATTCCCGGAGATAATGTTCGTTATTGTCCCAACGTCGCTCACGGCGTTCAGACTTATTATCCCAACTCGCCTTTGCCCCAATGTCTCCCCATGAGCGATTGGATTTGGTAAGCTGAAAAGATTTTTTATTTTTTTTTCTGATCGCCATGCCAATGGCGGGGTTAGAAAAATTCTAAATGGGAGCTCCGCTAACCCGATGTCAATTGTTTAGGGGTGTTGCCACGGGTATGTTCGCAGTGGGCGGTTTGATCGGCGCCATGTTAGCTGGTCCCATGTCGGACAAGTGGGGTCGTCGTGATGCTATGATTATGATCAATGTTTCCTTCTTCATCGGTGCTATTTTGCTGTCTACTTCGGTCCACTCGGCCATGTTCGCTATCGGCCGTATTTTTGTTGGTATTGGTGGTGGTTTCATGACTGTCGTTATTTCGATGTACATCGCTGAAACTGCACCTCCCAGATCGCGTGGTTTGCTTGGTTCGTTCTTGCAGTTGTTCATGACCATCGGTATCCTTGTTATCGAAGCCATCTCTCTTGGTCTCCGATCCGCGGTTGGCTGGCGTGTCTTGACCGTCATTACGGTCGTTCCCGCCATTGCTCAGATGATCTGTTTACCCTTCTGTCCCCGTTCTCCCCGTTGGTTGATTTCCCAGAACCGTATCGATGAAGCTCGTCTTGAACTTTTGAGACTCCGTAACGGTGACATCCAGGAAGAATTCGCTGATATGGTTTTGGCTCTTTCTAAGGGTGGAGGTGCTGACCGCAAGAAGCCCGCTGACGAAGCCCACCAAGATCGTGATTCCGCTGCTGGTTTCGAAACCAAGGAAGCTGATGAACCCGCTGGTGCCGAGCCTTTTGATGCCGAAGTTAACCTCAACTTCTTCCAAGTCATGACTATTCCCGTGTTGGCCCGTCTTACTCTCAAATTGTTCGTCGTCCATTGCGCTTCTCAATTGACCGGTATCAATGCCATTATGTACTACTCCACCTCCATTTTCCAGGACTCCTTTGGCGACAACGCTCCCTATGTCACTGTCGGTGTTGCTGCTTTGAACGTGCTGTTGACCTTTGTTGCGTTGGGTTTGGTCGATCGTCTTGGTCGTAAGGTGCTTTTGCTTATTTCCGCCATTGGTATGACCGTCTTCTCCGTGTTGATGACCATCGGTCTTCGTTTCAACGTCTCTCCCTTGCAAGTCGTCTGTATCATGTTGTTCGTCGCCTCCTTCGCTGTTGGTTTGGGTATCATTCCTTTCATTCTTACCGCTGAAGTGTTCCCTACCTATGCTGTCGGTGCTGCTTCGTCCGCTTGTCTCGTCGTCAACTGGCTTTGCAATTTCATCATCGGTCTCATCTTCCCTACCTTGCAGAGAGCTTGCGGTCCCTACGTGTTTATCATCTTTGCCGGTATTGCTTTCTTGACTGCTATTTTCCTTCTTCTCTTCATCCCCGAAACCAAGCGCAAGTCCATCGAAGAAGTTGGTCGTGAAGTCGGCTGGTACGGCATCTCCTTGGACACCATTAAGCAAAAGGCTGAGAAGAAGACCATCATCTAGACAACCCATTCTCTTTTCTCACTTTATTTCTTTTCTATTCTTCTTTCATGAATGTATACTTCCCATTTTAATTCTCTTCCCACTTTTGTTTGCATTGACATTTTTTATTTTCTCATCTATAATCAGTTCTAGAAGCATACAGTTGTAGATTGTTGTATTTTACAATCTGATAAAAAGTATTACTCAATCCTTATATATTGGCATTGATCCATGATGGCTATTTCTGTTGAAAGATGTGCTGATTAGATGGCTAGTTTTTCTATGACAAGATATTGCATGGCAATCTGGGTATCGGGGGATCTGGGACAATCGGAGCTAGGCATCGAATATCCGGGGATTGAGATGGCATGCTCGAAGGGTTTGATTCCATAAAATGCGATCCAGTTCTTCTTTGGAAATATCCGATTGACCATCATAGGCTACATTGGGTATATTCATTGGCACCCCTTCTGCCCAGTATTGACCATTGGTGTCAGACAAAGTGGATAAGCAAAGGTACAAGGGTGTTGTACTGCCTTCTTTTGGTGTAAGCATGATGAATGCAAAAAGCGGATGGAAAATGCGGTACTTGAACACGCTTGAATAAGCGAATAATTTCGTACAGACGGTGCCAGGATGATATGCTAGCAAATTGGAAACTTGTTTAGCTTTTCCTTCTTATGTTGACTCTAAAAAAGAATCAGGCTATACCATGGACATGAATGCGGCAACGTTTTTTCTCTAGTTGACAAGCAAGGGTGCGGACAAACAGCGCCAGACACAGTTTGCTGTGTGCATAAGGCGACAGACCATCCCATCGATACGTTTGATTGGCTCGCTGAGAGCTTATACCATTTATGCCGTAAATTGTCGAACTGGAAGCAAACAGAATCTGACCATCCTCAGCCATCCACGGCAGGACGAGCATCGTCAACAAAACAGGCGAAAGATAGTTCTATGGAATACATCAAGAAAGCGTAAGCGTTTTTGTCCTCCAAAAGACCTTTTTTCAAAGCATATATTTCATACCGTTTGATATTGTGCTTCATATCCATCCTCCGTCAGAGCACAAGGCGTGTTCATGATGCCCGCATTATCTGATAATTTCAATCAAAAAAATTAGATCATCAAGTGTTTTTTAAAAGAAGTTCCTGCAAACTTACTAATCATAATATCAATGCTGCCTTTGGGGACTTTTGCTTTCAATCGGTCTACAAACTGATGTACGCTTTTAAATGATAAAAGATCCATTTGAATAAACTGTACATCCCCATGAGATGCCAATTTGTCTTGTGCTTGCTTCCCCGCTTCCGTCATACGAGAAGCTAGAAAAATTGTTAATCAAAGAATAAGGGCATATCTTTCAAGATTTATGCTTTTACCAATAATCACTTTGAAACCGGCCTTTAACAAACCACGAGCAATCTCAAAACCGATACCTGTTTCACCACCTTGTAACAATAACTGAGCTTCCGGTCAAAAAGACTTATCTGCAGTGCGCTTCCTTGTTTACCTGTGACTATAACGGTTCGAACTGGCATCCCTGCATGCTGTTGTCGATAGGTGTGAATGAGCGTATCAACTTTATCGTGATAATACTGCCACGAGGGCGCTCCGAATAAGCCCCGCTTAAAAATCACGGTAAGCACGGTCTCGGCTATCCCCAATAAATAGACACGTAGTAATGACGGCACCCAAATAGCTTGATGAATGCCGTGGTTGATCAAGATCATGCTACGCACAAATGTTGCGTGACCCGAGCATGCATAGTTAATCAGCAGATAGACGGAACCAATCAAGCATGTAGCGACTATCAATAGGACAGCCACCACCATTGTATAACAAGACAGCACCGAGCAGTCGAAATCGGAACCTCGAAAAGGCAATTCAAGCGATGGACAATAAAATTTCCGCCTTTCTTCATGTGAAAAAAAGAATCGAAAAATAGATCCTTGATCCTCTTACGTTCGTTTTTTTTATGTGGAGCTTTAAATGCCTCTTCAAACCAAAGCCGATTCTTCCTAGAGCACCTTTATTCCATATATCTTTCTTACACGTCAAACCAGCCACACTCGTTCCTTGTCGCACACTGACAGCGAAACCGCCTCCCAATCCTCAACGCCCGCATCGTATTCCTAAAGGCTTCGAGTCGTTTTTCAATGTAAAGCCGCCGCCTCACAGTCATGCTTCCGAGTCGACAAAACAGCAAGCCAAAACCAGCAATAAAGGGCCTTCGCCACCGCCTGGTTATCAGTCTTGGATTCCGATCGTGGTGTTGGCCACAGTTCTGTGGATCATGTCCTCGCGCAACGAAAATTATCGTGAGATCACTTGGCAAGAATTTCAAACCAAGTTGCTCGATATGGGCCTCGTGCAAAAGCTGGATGTAATGAATAACAACGCTGTGCGAGTTGCGTTGAGACCCGAGGCCGCCGACGTGATTACCACGCCGCACCGAAAGTACTACTTCCGAATTGGCTCTGTTGATATATTTGAACGACATATGGAAGAAGCGCAAAACCGACTCAATATACCCAGTTCGGAACGAATTCCTATAGCATACCATCAAGACGTTTCCGTCATAAATGCCATACTCCAGCTAGCCCCTACGCTGCTTTTGATAGGCTTCTTTTTGTACATGGCCAAACGTGCAACTGGAGCCGCCAGTCAACAAGGCCCAGGAGGGTTATTCAATATCGGTAAAAGCCGAGCAAAATTATTCAATCAGGAAAGCAAAGTTCGCATTTCTTTCAAAGATGTGGCCGGGGCGGACGAAGCCAAGGAGGAAATCATGGAATTTGTAAAGTTTCTGAAAAATCCCGCCGCTTACGAACGATTAGGTGGAAAAATACCTCGAGGCGCGATATTATCGGTTGGAACAGAGATTGGGAAAAAATACATTGATCCGCTCGCATGGCTTATGTTTCTCTGTGATAGGGTCCACCCGGTACGGGCAAAACATTGCTTGCGAAAGCCACCGCCGGTGAAGCGGGAGTCCCCTTCTTGAGTGTGAGTGGTTCCGAATTTGTGGAAATGTTCGTCGGCGTAGGACCTTCGCGTGTGCGGGATCTGTTTGCCACCGCCAAGAAAAATGCACCATGCATTATCTTTATTGACGAAATTGACGCGATCGGCAAAGCGCGTGGCAAAGGAGGCCAGTTTGGAGGCAATGATGAGCGCGAAAGCACGCTAAACCAGTTATTGGTGGAAATGGACGGATTCAACACGAGCGAGCATGTGGTGGTCCTGGCAGGCACTAATCGTCCGGATGTGCTGGATCCGGCTTTACTACGTCCTGGACGGTTCGATCGCCGTGTAACCATTGATCGTCCGGATGTCAAGGGTCGTCAACAAATATTCAAAGTGCATCTCAAACCCATTACACTGGGGGTGACGGATATAGACGCCTTGACTGAAAAACTGGCCAATTTAACGCCTGGATTTGCCGGCGCCGATATCCACAATGTGTGCAATGAAGCAGCCTTGATCGCAGCGCGACATAGAAAAGATACCGTGACGGAACCGGATTTTGAGCAAGCCATTGAACGCGTGATTGCCGGAATAGAGAAAAAGTCGCGTGTGTTATCACCTGAAGAAAAGAAAACCGTCGCTTATCATGAGGCAGGTCACGCTGTGGCGGGCTGGTTCCTTCAATACGCGGATCCGTTACTAAAGGTATCGATCATTCCCCGAGGAGCCTCCGCCTTGGGTTACGCGCAATACCTTCCAAAGGATCAATATCTGTACAGTGAAAAGCAATTGCTGGATCGTATGTGTATGACCCTCGGCGGACGAGTAGCCGAGGAACTCCACTTTGACACCATCACAACGGGGGCCCAGGATGATTTGCAAAAAGTGACCAAAATGGCCTATGCGCAAGTATCTGCATACGGAATGAGCTCCAAAGTGGGTCCATTATCATTTGACGATCCATCGCAGCAAGAACCCCAATTTCAAAAACCGTATTCGGAAACCACCGGCCAAATGATTGATGCTGAAGTTCGCAAACTCGTTGACGAAGCGTACCAAAGAACGACACGACTTTTGCAAGAGAAAAAACCGCTCATTAATAAAGTAGCGCAGCTGCTTCTGGAAAAAGAGGTCATTACAAAGGAAGATATGGAAAGACTACTCGGGAAGCGGCCTTTCTCGACGGATACGTCGCCAACCCACCGTCCCAATGAGGTAAGTAAGAATAGACAGCATCATATCAGAGCTCTCAGAAACAGATGTCTGACGGTATCACGCTACAGGAAATCTCGCCTCCACCGTTCCCTCAGGACACACCACCCGACGATGTTAAATTTAAAAATGTGTAAAATAAAAAGAATAGTTGGGTACATATTTTTTTTTTGAAGTGAGGATTTCTGCGCGACCAAAGACAAGCAACCGGCAAATTTATCAGCCGATACCGAATTCCTCAAAAAAAGGGCCGCACCGACCCTTACTTTATTCTCTATTCTCTATTACAATGGCATCAAATTTTTATTGGAAAGCTGGCAGCGTCCTAGGTAAGCAGCATTTAGAGGGATGGTTTGATAATATACGCGATATTAACAAATTGAGCAAGGTCTTACTGCACTGGCTTTGGGTGCCTTTGGTGCACATGGTCTCGCCAAGCATGTAAACAATGACCAGACAAAGATTAGAGTAAGTCAATGTTTTCCTAGCATGGACACACGGAGATGACTATAAAAGAAAACCCACAAGATAAATAACAAATGATTTGTGAAATTTTTCTTGCTGCCGCAGAACTGGACTATGGCGGCTGAATTTCAGTTAATGCACGGCGTTGCTTTATTGGCCTTGTCTTCTATTCCCTCCACTGTAAGACGAATTCATCCTGCCGCCTCGCCCTTGATTTTGGGTGGCACGATCATGTTCAGTGGTACAATTTACCTGTTGACCTTGAAGCGTGAACAGTTCCGAGCTCTTGGCCCTGTGACACCTTTGGGTGGATTGGCCATGATGGCTGGCTGGGCTACCCTTCTCTTGTAATATCTATCACCTGAATAAACAACAAACATCGAAAGTTTTCTTTCATTATATTGCTAAAGTAGATGTAATTTTTCATTTTGTGGATAATACAAAGCACACTGTATACATCACACATCATCAGCGTTTTTTAATAAAGAGGGGATGGCATCGATCATGACACGGCCAGAATAGAGGAAGCCACGCTAATGCCAATTTGCACGCGATCATGCTTTTAAAATTACAACAGGCGGTGCCCGTTGCTTTTTGCACACCAAAGCAAGCTTTCAGACGCAGGAAGAATATCAATTACAGGATAATCGATTTACATGCTTCGCCCCAAGTCGAGCTTGGGCATATGGTTGTATCATTTTTATACAATGTGTGATCCTTTTTCAAAATAGCCTAGCCATTAAAATCGATGTTTTCAGCTCCTATTTTGCCAAAAAGCAATATGCATTGGCGAAAGGGATGGTATGTTCTGGTGCAAAAGGATCAAGATAACAACGCAAGTAAAAATTGCCAAAAGGAGGTGCAGTAGAATCGTCAATACAAGCATGTTGCGGTTAAGATCGAAATGTGATATCATCTTTGAATTCAACTTGCATGGCTCATGAGCTGGATAGTGTGTCGAGTGGTATTCAGGCAAACTGTTTGCTGTCAGTATAGATCTCCTTTAAACTTTCGTGAACTTTTTTTTTGTGATTGCATTTTCTTGCGTTCTTTCCGTCGTTGATTCTCTACGCGTTGTCTTTTCGTTGTATTCATTGATTAGCGAAATAAGTTCATTCGAATAAAGTAAGATCCCCTTTTTTTGGAGCGAAAAAATTACAGGTTGGCGACCCGGGCCAAGGTGGCTGCATCGGGGTCTTTCGGTACTTGGACAGCTTCTCGAACTGTGTCCATTAATTTTCGGTAGCAGTCTTGCACGTTGGATGCTTGTGATCGTGTGCGATCCGATGTGAATACGATTTCACCTGATTTTGTTAAACGGTGAGAAGCCTGAAAGGTCCCAAGGTAAGTATCATGGATAAGGAAAAAACAGTAATGGAAAAGGACAGACCTTTAGCTTTTCCCGTGCGTATTCGGGTATCCAGGTGGCTTTATTCAGGACTAAGCGTAGATCTGCTTTGGAGTTCACTGTAACAAAGTAATGCAACAATGACTAAATAGAAAGTACAGGAGAGAATCCCCGATCACGATGGCTGCAATCACCTTTATTGACGTTTTGGCCTCCTGGACCACTGCTTCGGCTGAACCCGAGTTGGATCTGGTCCTTGGGAATGGTATCCTGGGTGAATTTCCCTAGCCAACGGGTCGCTTCTTCGTAACTAAAAGTACGAGACGAATAACAACGAGCTTGCCGACCAATAACAGCCCAATGACGAATGAACATGGTACCCGTTAGAAGTGAGAACGGAACAAGAAAAAAAAAAGATACGTAGCATAAAAGCCACCATGGATTAAAATATAAATCTCCCTTTATTTTCCCTAGTGGGTGAATGATCACAAAAAAAAAAGAAATAAGACTACCGAGTATTCTTTAGAATATCACAGATGTAAAAAAATCCATGATATGTGAAAAATAATAACAAAGATTATTTTACTGCTCGTCCTTCTGTTCTTCCTTTGAGGTTTGCAAATGAGCCTTGAGAACATCCATAGCTTCAGCGATCTTGGCATCCAAAGCTTCCTTATCTTCCAACAAGTTCAACAATTCGCTGTTGTCCATCTCCAAAAGCATACCGGTGATCTTGCCAGCGTATTCGGGCTGCTGAGCATTGATCAAGGGGTACAAACGTTCACCAAGCATCTGCTTCTGCATCTCCGGGGGAGCAGCAGCCAAAGCGGCGGCGGTCAAAGTGTTTTCATCCTCCTTGGCAGCTTGCTGTTGCTGAGGCTTGCGCTGGCCTTGCTGCTGACGACCTTGCTGAGGTTGAGCACCACCACGAGCGGGACGAGGGCCGCGAGGAGGACGGTTGACAAAACCTTGTTGCTGAGGATAGCCGGGCATGGGCTGACCTTGCTGAGGCTGGGGAGCCCAACGAGGACGAGGCATCATGCCGTTGGGAGGGAAGACGGCACGCTGACCCTGAGGAATGAAACCACCAGGGGGACCATAGAACATAGGGTTGGGAATGTAACCAGGAGCACCGGGCATGGACAAAGCTTGTTGCATGCGGAGTTGGTTACGTTGGGCCATCTGGGCCTCCAACTGAGAGCGACGGACTTCCTTGCGCTGAGCAAGAGCGACATAGATGGGCTTGGAGCCGATCATACGACCGTTCATTTCAGTCACAGCCTTGGTAGCTTCGTCGGGCGAAGAGAAGCAAACAAAACCGAAACCCTTGGAATTGCCACGTTCATCTCTCATGATCTTGGCGCTGGTGATCACACCGTAGACAGAGAATTCCTGACGGAGCTTCTCATCATCGATATCATCATCCAAGTTCTTGACATAGAGGTTGACACCTTGGTACTTGGCAAGTTTCTCAAGCTTGGCTTGTTCGTACTGACGGCGCAATTCTTCCTCACGTTCGGTCTTCTTCTGAGCGCGGGTGACATACAAGATCTTGCCCTTGTGTTCCTTCTCGTGGAGATCGTCGACAGCCTTGCGAGCGTCTTCAAAGTTCTCGTAGTTGACGAAACCGAAGCCCTTGGATTTACCTTCTTCGTCTTTTTGGATCACAGCAGAGGTGATGGGACCGTACTTGCCAAACATTTCGGTGAACTCCTTATCATCGACATCAAGATCCAAATTCTTAACGTAGACGTTGGTGAACTTGGCGCGCAACTCCTCGATCTTGGCTTGACGTTCCTTTCTGGGGACATGACGACCGACATAACTGCAAAAGAGAAGAAAAAAGAAAAGATCCAAATTTTTGGAATATCAGTATACGGATTGTCCCCCAAAAAAATTCGTCATGATCATCCCGTTATGGCGTTCTCATTTTATCATGAGTTTGTTCCTTTTTTTTTTCTTTTTCACATCCTGATACCATGCCATTCCCGTGGTATCTCATCACCATCGTTTCTTTTGCTTGCACCCAAGCAAACCCACGTCTCATAGAAACAGGTAACAAACCCCCCCAAAGAAGAGAAACCAAAAACAGTAGAGATAATAAACACTTACACCTTCTTATCGTTCAACAACATGCCGTTGACGTGCTTGATAGCGTTATCGGCGGCACCTTCAGTCTCGTAGTGGACGAAACCGTAGCCCTTGGAGTTACCGCTTTCATCCATGGCGATCTTGCAGGAAAGGATGTTTCCGAAAGCAGAGAAGGTATCGTGAAGAGCCTTGTTATCGATGGAGGCATCAAGGTTCTTGATGAAGACGTTACCGCTGCCAGTCTTGCGCAAAGAAGGATCACGCTGAGACCACATGATACGGCAGGGCTTACCCTTAATAAGGGTGTAGTTGAGAGACTCCATAGCACGCTCGCCATCAACCACATTGTGGAAGTTGACATAAGCGTATCCCAAACTACGACGAGTAACCGCATCTCTGCACACACGGATGGATGCAACGGGACCGATCAAGTTGAACATCTCGAATAACATGGCCTCAGTAACCGAGGGATCAAGTTCGCCGACATACAACGAAGCAGAAGGAGGAGCTGGGGCGGCGACAATAGACTCCTGAGGCAAAGGCTGCTGCTGTTGCTGCTGCTGAGGCTGTTGCTGCTGCTGAGGCTGTTCCGTGGCAGCGGCGGCGGCTTCGGCAGGTGTGGGGTTGACGACTGGAGAAGACATTATAAAAAAATAAGGGTTTTTTTAATGTTTTTAAGTTTTTTTTTGTGGTTTTTTTAACAAGCCCCAAGGGAAAAAAAAAGCCAGGGAAAAAAAGAGAGAAAGAGAGAGAGAGGGAGTGAAAAAAAAAAGATTTCTCCCGCTGTCAAGTCTTTGTTGAAGAAAAAAAACAACACAAGAAAAAAAAAATTTTGGTGTCGGGATTGAAATTTGCAATCCAATCATAGAACGCTAAACAGGGAAAAAGAAAGGAAAAAAGAGAAAAAAAAAAAGTTCTCATGTCGACGTAACGGGGAGCCCGGAAGTTCCGGGAACCGGACCATGCAGTGAGCGAAAAATAAAAATATGAGTCTAAGTTAGGTGCAAACAGTAACAAAGTTTTTTTTGTTGGGTGACGATACCTGTGCATCCCATCAATGGAAGAGCAGTATCGTTTGGATTACAGGGATATGAAAAACTAACCATGTGTCGGTGGCGCCAAACTCAGTTAGCCATGTTGTACCTGCATTTATACTTGACCGTATTGCCAAGGTGCCACAAACCTCTCTTTCTGCTAAAAGGGAATAGATCGTCAATACATTTACTTTATCTCTAATAGACTTGGCCTTTTTTTTTCGTCGTCTCTTTAATTGCTCAATTTTATAAATATATAACCATTTTTAACTGTCATTATTTAAAGTTAAACCTGTTGCTATGGCGCCAATCATGGCATTCGAAATTCTTTCCAAGCAGATCAATTCGCTGATTCTCGCCTTGTAAATGAACTTCTTGAGGGTACACAAACAATCATTACTCAGATCGGATAACTTTCTGGAGATATAAATGAAGGTTCTTATTTCGGCTCAATTTTCATTCATTTCCCTTTGTCTTTTTGTCTTTCTTTCCTTTTTGTTGATCATCTTTCTACTTGTTTTTTCGTCTGGCTGTTCTGTTTTTTTTTCGCCAACAAAACTACAAGTCGGATCTTATTCATAGACAAACCCCTTCCAGTTCCTTTCTCTTTTTTAATTATTTCTCCTTTTTCAAAACTGTCATGAAACTCAGTTTCTGTGTCGCTGCTCTTATAGCCGCTGTCCAGTTCTCCTCGGCTGCCCCCATGCAGGACACTGAGAGTCTCAAGTTTCCTTTGGTGCGTAATCCGCATTATAAGCAGAATGCTACGGCCAGTGTACTTCGTGTGCAGGCGAAATACTCAAAGTATCTCGGCGGGATTTCAGCCATGTCCTCAGGCACCACTTCAGTTCCCATGACCGATTATCATACCGACGTGGAATACTTTGGTACCGTCGAAGTCGGCACCCCTCCTCAAAAGTTGCTATTAAATTTTGATACCGGCTCATCGGATCTTTGGTTTGGTAAGTAATTTTTAATTTCTTCATCGGTTCCTTGAACGGGATGCCTTATCTCGATGGAATTTTTTGTTATCTCGCAATATCCGGTTAGCTTCCACGTTGTGTCATAATTGCGCATCTAAGCAAACCAAGTTTGATCCCAATAAATCCGAAACCTACAAAAAGGACGGACGTAAATGGTCCATTTCCTATGGTGACGGTTCCAAGGCCAGCGGCATTTGCGGAAAAGACACCGTGACCTTAGGCGACCTGACAATCAAGGACCAAATCATCGAACTGGCTACGACCGAATCTGATACATTCCAGACCGATCCAGTAGACGGCCTTTTAGGCCTTGGTTTTAATTCCATCACCACCGTCCGCGGTGTGAAAACCCCCATGGATAATTTAATCTCCCAAAAACTGATCAGCAAGCCCATTTTCGGTGTCTATCTCGGCAAACATACCGAAAAAGGTGGCGGTGGTAAGTTGGATAAGAAAAACCAACTTGATATGCAGCAAACCATTTATCGGAGTAATGCTTAGAATTTCGGTTCGGCGAGTACGATCAGAACCGCTTCACCGGCGATCTACACACCGTCAAAGTAGACAATTCGAATGGCTATTGGGGTATCAAAATTGACTCTGCAACTGTTGGCACCAAGAAGATTGCTGGATTCGATGCTATTGTCGACACAGGCACCACGCTCTTATTGTTCACCGACAAAGTGGCCAAAACGGTTGCTGCTGCTTACAAGGCCAAAGATAACGGAGATGGCACCTTTATGATTTCCTGCAACACGTCCAGCTTAAAACCGCTTTCACTCACGCTAGGCGGCAAGGCTTTCTTGGTCCCCTCGGACTCGTTGGTATTCAGCAAACAGGGTAGTCAGTGTGTCGCTGGTTTTGGTTATGCTGGTCTGCCGTTTGCTATTCTAGGCGACACTTTTATCAAAAATAACTACATCGTCTTTAATCACGCCGTTCCCGAAATTCAAGTGGCCGCTCTGAAATAAGTTATCCTTTCTACTTGTACTCTACACTATGTTGTATAAAACATTCTAGCAGCTTGCTTACTGTATTCAATTTAAAACGCATGCCAAAGGTGGATCGATTGAAATAAACAAAAAACATCGTTCGGAGGACTATCATTATCTTTTGAGTAAGCTAGTTTTTATTGAAACTCAAATCATAATGTAGTTGGCACATCAGGTTTTTAGTATGGTGCAAGTGTTCTCATTTCTTCGTTACAAGAACAACAATTTGGATTTTTTGCTTTGGACGGACCCGCAGAATCGGTGGCTTAGCAGGTGGTCCAAGTTGGTCTACAGGAATAATGCAAAAAGGCGTCGGCAACGGCTGTGGATCACGATGCACCTCATTATTCCTAACAGGCCGTTAATTAACGTCATTTGATTTGTTGGCTGACTGAAGGATGACAAGGGCGCAAGGGAAAAAGTGCAAGAGCCAAAAAAATTTTTGAGTTCCCCGTTGTCTCCCCGAACAAGGAGACTTTTCTGTCAGATGATAGATCAAGTCTAACTGGACGATACATCGCGGAGCCGCTTCATAAACAAATGAATGCTCGATTTAAAATATATTACGTTAATGAAGCAGAGTTTAAAGCAGAAGAATGATGCAGTCCCATTGTTATTGGGGATTTGTGATGTTTTACAAGATGGTCGCTGAACGCAAGCTGTTTCTTTTTTCTTTTTTCGTACGTGGAAGTCGGAGCACCGAGTTAATGAACCGGCAGGATGATCTAGAAACTTAAAATTTTGCTGCACGTAGTTATCCCTTGCATGAAATGCCCAGAAAAGGCGATAACGAATCGAAATTATCCTGCCAATAGGAGGAGCAGGCACCGTAGTCCAACCTGTTTCCTTTTTTTTTTTTTCCGTTGTGCTTAACCATTATTATTAAGCGCTTCACCAATCGGGTGCATGCATTTTCAAACGCAGCACAGTGTGTAGGAATTAAAATTGTACGTTGTATGCAACAAGGAAAAAAAGGATAAGGCCCTTTTTTCAGAGGATAATCCATATTATCATTATTCGCAACTGCAATGGATTACTTGAAAGCTAATTTTTGTGTGCAAAGTATTGTGTGATTCCAGTGTGCGTTGATATTTTTGAAGTTGTGCATTCAACAAATCATCTAGAAACTTCCTTGAGATATGTCTGACAGATGCCTTTACGATTACACAAGTATTTATCCCTCAAATACACGCTGTTTTATAAAAGTTAACTAGCTGTTCTATACCAAGCGGCTATAAAAGAGAAAGCATAGACCTTATCGTTGAACCTGCATTAGATATATACAGCGAGGCGCTACAAAGAAGTTACACTTTTGAAGGCCCACTCCACATTAATTGAACCCAGCCATCTTCTCTCACCTCGAGCTCACCTTGAAAGCAGTCACACATAGAAACCGCTGGAAAACTGTCCCCAGTCAAAATAAAATTCCCACCCGAGTTGCGGTTCGACGTACTTCTTTAAACTTTCTTACCCTTCGTCTTTTAATATGGTAAGTTTTAGATTTAGCTGTTTCTTCATTTTGATGCATTTACTTATCATAGACTTTCCCGCTACAGTCTACCGCCACTAAGCTCAAGAACATTGTCCCTCTTCTCGATCGCGTCTTGGTCCAGCGCATCAAGGCTCAAGAGGTAAGAACAGACAACCAACTGCGGACGCCATTGCGTGAGCCGTAACTCATTGGCTTTGCAAATGTTAGAAAACCGCCACTGGTATTTTCATCCCCGAGAAGGCTCAGGAAACCTTGAATGAGGGTGTTGTCGTTGCTGTTGGCAAGGGTGCTCTTAACAAGGAAGGTGGCCACATTCCTTTGCAAGTTGCCCAGGGTGACAAGGTCATCCTTCCTCCTTTCGGTGGTAGCTCTGTCAAGGTTGCAGGCGAGGTAAGCCTTATTGATTTGATCAGGTACGGTTGGTTGCCATGGTTCTAATAGCCTCAATTTAGGAATACCTCTTGTTCCGTGACTCCGAAATCCTCGCCAAGATCGAGTAAATGGATCTTGAAAGCGAATTTCACTATACTGTGCTGTGCATAATAGAAGATTTATATACTGCTGCTTATTAAAAGTTTTAAAAAGGGAATATATCGGGAGTTTGAATGTCTTGCTAAGCGTGGTAACTTTTTGTGGCTACAATGGCCAATATGATTAGAATTGGTCCGACGTAACGAAAGCAATAAATAACAAGCCATCAATTGCTGTGTTCGCTCGGTTGTTATCGCATAGTAGTGTCATGAGTGTTCATGCACGTTGCGTATTTGAAGGAAAAAATCGGAGCACACCTATGCAATGCGCTGGATTTTATGTTGGCTATTGCAATCTCAGTAGCAGGCGTTATTGAGCATACCAGGGACGCTTCATCTACTTTAATCGAAGCTTGTTATCCATGAATGAATGACAACACCCAGAGCTAGTCTCTAGGTCGTATTCGTTTTCGGTTGATGCCTAATTTTTTCTTTTTTTTTCTTTTTCATCGAAATCATTTTTCATGGAAACCATTTTTCGTCGATTGAAAAAAGAAGATAGTTTTCATGAGGATACGTTTGTATTCAGAAAATAATTGATAACACATGCATTTTGTAAAAATAGAATGTTCTACGGATGATAAAAAAAATGGCATTAAACGTTAGTACATAGCTTTTTATCTGTCAAAAATCCACGTATCACTTGAAGGAGGCGGATGGCTTGTCTCGTCGCAATAATGGCTGAGATCATATCGACAGAAACAAACAAAAACAAGGTTGCGGCATATATGTATATGTGTGTACATATGTGAAAGGGGAACGTGAGTGCGGATTGTAATGAGGACACTTAGGCTCTAGAAGGCATTTTGTTCGATTTGAAGCGCGAGCTGTGATGGTCGTGTTGCTTGTTTCGTCGACGATCATACTCATGGGAGGCATCATATTTAGGTAAACTAGACAAACCATCCACCGTTAGCCTACTCAAAGTGTCTTAGCTAAACCATCCCTTTAAGCAACTTACTCTGCTGGATCGGCCGGTAATGGTTTGGAATAAAAGTAATCATGCTCCAGAGCTTCCAAAGCTGTCAAGCGTTTATGAGGATCCAGGACCAAAAGTTTATCCATGAGATCGGCGGCATGTGTGTCAAACTTTGCGAATTCGTCTTTCACTCGCCTGGGAGAAGGCTCAAATTTTACTTTATGTGCATCACGCAGTTTATCCCAACCCGGCATGGATTTCTGTGTCGGTGATCCGCAGAGATGGAATATCCGTTTCAACTGATCCATATCGTCCTGTCCTTGAAGAATCGGACGTAGTTTCAAGAGTTCTCCGAAGACACACCTTTGAAGTTTGCAAGAAAATGCATAAATTAACCGTAAATCAAACCGACACCCAATTCACCGCCATGACAACAATTATACTCCCAACAAATAACTTACCCTACGCCCCACATATCAATCGCACTTGTGTATCTTCGTTCACCCAAGAAGAGCTCCGGAGGACGGTACCATCGAGTCACAACGCAGTTTGTATATTCACGATTCTCATCCTCCATGCCTCTTGCTAAACCAAAATCCGCAATTTGGAGGATACCTTCGTTGTTGATCAAGAGATTGGCAGCTGAAAACAAGATTGGACAGCTTAACACGCTTTCCAATATACACATTATGCCGTCCGGCACACTGCCTTACCCTTCATATCGCGATGCAAAATTCGATTCTGTGAGCAAAAAAGGTACCACAAAATAGCGGTTAGTATGTGTGTTCTTGAGTACAGAGTATGAATGGTGATACAAACATGATGCAAATACGCTGTGCCCTCCAACAGCTGCTTCAAATACGTCTTTATCTGGGATGTGGAAAGACGAACAGAGGGATTGTCGAGCAAGCCTGCCAGATCGTGATCCATATAGGGAAACACCATATAAATGCTACCTCGTTCTTTCCTCGCTGAATCGCCTACAAGTCCGCTCGATTGAATAACAAGAAGTAAAAGGGATCAGTGCAAGGCCGGTATTACCTCGCTCCACCGCAATGTCCGTTAATGGAACGATGTTTTTATGTCGTAATTGCTTCAAGATCTTGATCTCACGTATTGCCGTAATGGGAATCTAATAAGAACCAGCGTTCAGCCCATCGTTTCGTCAAGCTTCACTTGTGCAATTACCCCGTCTTTCTCGTTGTGCATGAGGATCCTTTTTAGAGCCACCAATTGACCTGTATGACGATTTCTCGCTTTGTGCACCTCACTAAAAACTTAATTAATAAACATTCTTGCATTACTTCCTTGCATACTTACCCAAAAGTTCCTTCGCCTAGCTTGTCTTCGAATTCATAATCAGTAATTCGAGAGCACCCGAAAAAGGGGCGAGAATTTCGAGGAGGGTATCGATGGGCTGGTGAAGCGGATACGGACGACCATGCCGGTGAAGCGGTGTTGCTGGAGACCTCCATAGGACTGTCATAGCTTGCTCTAGCTTTCACATGACGACTGTCGATGGTATCACCGGTATGAGAACGTTTCATTACGGATACAGTCAAAGTGGAAACGACCCCCAAGAGCAAAAATTTGATGTACGCGCCTTGGCCTTTTTTCGTCAAATTGGATTTGGACGAAGTGGAAAAAGCACGTCACACGGCTCATCCTGGAATCTCTCACATCGGAGTCTGCGGCCAAATGGCGGTTTTGCTAAATGCAGACGGAGATGCACATAATGGGGACTGTTAAATTGAATTTAAGTGCCATCACTTAAATTTCATTTTTTTTTAGTGACGTAGCTTATGTGCATTTGCGACTTTTTATGCACATAAATGAGACTCGACAGTAACAGTATTGCCTTGAATTATTTTATTCTCAAAAACAGCTCTGATATTTGACATTAAGTTAGAGATCAATTTTAGTGGGCAATAGTTACAAATTGCATGAAAGAAGCTTATGATCGGTTAGATCATAGAACCTTTTACATATATCTTCTGAGCGACGAATAGTGGCAGGAGCTTGATTCTGTGTCTTGGTTTTATAGTCACCAGATAAAAATGACTTGACGTGAGCTGAAGGATAATCGGATGAACGGATGAAGGAAGAGAGAAAAATGGTACAAACAAGATGCTTTGCTGCTCACTATAAGTGGCATAGCAATGTTGTAAGTGTTGCATGCAATTAAAGCACAGTAAGGAATCATAAACCATAAAGCTTGAAGGCGTTGAGGTGCATCAGTGCTGTTCAATGTTGTAGAAAGTTTTTGGTAAGCGTCCTTGCCGAGAATACTGAGATAGAAATCCAGTTAATCCTTCAGATGGCGCAGCATATCTGGTTTGACCAGCTGCCAACACTGTCCATTGCCTTTAGCGCTATGTGCGATCGCCTGAATTCCACAGTTTCCATCTGTTCAGGATAAACACCCGAGAGATTGACTTGACTTGCGACTGATGGATGAATGCACTACGTTCAAGTGACTACCGGTCGTTGGGTATTCACTTTGCTGATGAGTTCTCTTCTCCTTGAGATCGCCTGCTTTTTTTTTAATCTATTACAATAAGATGCAGTATAATAAGGTCCCAAGCCCTTGCCATTCATTAACTTATCCATGACTTACGTTTTTCAGTGGAGAATTAAGCAAAAAAAGTCAATTTTTTTTTTTTTGTAGCGATGAATGCGACCGAGTGATTGGGTTACTTAACTTGTGTATTTGACTAACGTCCTCCAATGCGTTGGCCATTCGCCTAATGTTGTAGGCCTTTTGGGCAATCTCTCGTCAATATGAAGCAAGCAAATTATTAATGTTTCCATTTTCTGTATCGATTGCCTTCTCATCGAAGGGTGGGATGATATTAAGCGCGATCGCACCATTACTGTAGTGTGTCGGCAAGACTGACGATAGTACACTAGTGCAGATTACGAGCTGTATCATATGTATCCAAGTTCCTTCATAATATATATTTAATCATGAACGACTTTGAAGGTTTAATGTATATAGATGGAAAACATGATTTGTTGTAATGTATCACAAATAGTATAGGGTAAAAGAAGCAAAACGGAATTGTTGCCAGTCTAGCGTAAAGGCCTGACTGTTTCCACCGCATAAAGCAATTTAAAAAATGAAAGGTTTCATAAAAAAAAGAGAATAGTGTGACGGGAGTAAGAAGTAAAAGGGAATTGTTGCCGGTCCACCCGAGGGCCTGACTGTTTCCACCGAATAAAGGAAGTTACAAACAAAAGCTGCGCACTTATGCTCGACGGAGGGCTTCCGGTATGGAGTCGAGCTGGCAGTCAGCTGCCATGTAGGCCTCTAATATACGGCGCATGTTGCGGTCAGCATTGACATCGCGGTTCCAAAGCTATAGAAAAAAAAGTTTAATTTGAAACTGTGTGAATGAGGCAGATTATATTGTTGCACTTACAAGTTTTCTCGGTTCGTCTTGCCCTGACTCGCATTGAGGGCATTGCCGAATGGGATACACATTGGTGCGATAATCGTTCGCCGCTTTAAAAATACCACTTCATCAGTAAGAGTAAAAGCCTGATGTAACAAAATATAAAAGTACTCACGAACTTGTCGGCTATCTGGACATGCGGAGGTATGATGAAGGACTTGCCCCTCATCATTCAAACACCAGCGTCGACGTCGGCGATCCCCACGGAATCGGAACATCTTCGTCCTAAAAGAGGAAACAGTATGCATCAAAGTGCGTTTTAACGCCTATGTCAAAAACTGCATACTGATGGCTGTATATATTCTCATAGCTGTACATGAGCTGAACTTCGGGCGTTGTGACCACTTGGAAGTTGGAGAAGTCGACGGCGTCAACATGTTGCCGTTGTTGAATCTTCTTCACCATTGCATTTGCTAAAGTTTTCGAAGTGTAAATCAGATAAAATGATCCAATATACAATGTATTGCAAACATACCAAGCTTCTTTGGTCCTGCTGGGAGGTTATGGCCGGCATTGCGTAGTCCAAGGAAAAAAGCCGACCATACATGCACCATGTTACCCCGTAAGTTTCGGGATAAATGTTCGACAGCTTCTTGAAAATACAATCATGAATATTGCTGGTTCTCTGATTTGACTTAAAAATTCGATTTACTTACTCATAGTAGCTGTGTGGCAAAAGAAATCGGCAACAAGGACGAATGAAGACGTCAACGCAGGGAACTGGTACAAATCTGATATAAATATGATACAGTATGGTCAGTAAAAATACATATATAACAGCGATAAAACAAAACTCATTACTGACTTTGACCAGAGTTAGAATCGATCGTTGCTGGTCTAAAGTGGTTGGCAAACGTCGCATTTAATTGGTGCTCTCAGCCTTAATTTGGCTACATTGATAGGATAGAGTTATCATTGAGTAACCGTACAGGTTTCAATTGTATAGTTCAGTGTACTCACAGGGCGACTTCGTGGACATTGGTCATCACCATCTTCAACGCCCGGGACCAAAAGACTGGATTATGCATTGGAGGACATTCTGCAAATTGACCTTCCACCCATCGATGACAATGCAGATTAGCCAGGTTTAATGCACCCTGACGAGCAACGGCAAAGACTTCGGCCATGGTACGAATTCGATCTTTCAGGTACCGGAACTCAGGGCGCAGCAGAGTGGCAAATTTGCATTCACGAGCGAAGTGGGACATTCTACCCTCACCTTCTTGAAATAGCCGACGGACACGACGTGGTCTTCTTCGAACAGGTTCATCTGGGAGAGGGGAGAGGCTGTTCGACGCATATTCAGTTACAGGTGTTAAAAGACTTTGGAATATCAATGATTAAAAACGCAATAAGGTCAACTGTAGGAAATCAGGAAAGTATTTATAGTAAGCAAAAAATTTTCCATTGTGAACATGTTTTTTGTACCATGGAGCTCTGAGGGAAATTGTTCCTGGTATGGATATTTTACTCGTCATAGCGTTATTTCATCGTTATGCAAGCATCAGTAATCTTTTCCTGATTTGAACCAACGAAATGACATTGAGAACCCAAAAATACGGGAAAGTGTCAATGGGACTCTTGTATATTTTATTTTTAGAACGGAAAATCGAAGATAGGAACAATGATGAGGTTTACATTTGCTCTAGTTTTTATACAATGATGACCCAGTTTGTATGAGATCATGTCGGATACGACATAATCCTGGTTGGTCCCGCTCCGACTTCCGATGTGGCATCCTCTTTGCGCCAGCGCTTCAATTTCTGTTCGCTAAAAAACTCCGTCTTATTTGCATTTCTCGTCTCAAACAACATGCCGAAAGCTGCTGAGAACTATTCCAATATTTTTTTTTTTTTTTTGGTGAATGCAACTAAAGTGTCCAAACTCATTGTTATCGCGAACTCCAAGTCATTACCCCTTCTTTTTGGATGAATGTGACCAAGATCTCCGAAACTCATTGTTATCTTGGACCTCAAGTCACTACCCCTTTAGTGATGATCAGCAATTAAGATCCGAAAGTTGTTCAAAACCATCCCATCATTTTTTGTTTTGTGGTGACTTCAAATTATGATAACAGAAGCCATTCAAAACCCATTCAACATATTTGTTTTGTGGCGCCTTCAATCAAGATGCCAGAAGATGCTCAAATTTTCTTTTTGTGAATGCAGATCAAAGATGTCCAAAATTCATTGTTATCTTACTGAACCCCAAGTCACCACCCCCTTTTTATGGTGACTTGCAATCAAAATACCGGAAGTTATTGAAAACTCATTTCATCATTTATTTTTGGTGGATTCGGTCAACATTTCCGAAACTCATTGTTATTCGAATTGCCAAGTCACTACCTTTTAAGAAACTGACCGAAATCAGTTCATTATATTTGTTTTTACGATGACTACATTTAAGACGCCAAGCTGCTCAAAACCAGTCCATTTTTTTTTTTTTGATGAATGCTGTAACGATGTCCCGAACCGGTAAGCGGAACTACAAGCATCCGTTTATGATGCATGCAGCTACTGGATGTTCCAATGGAGACATTGTTATAAAACTATTTTTGTGACAAAGAATACGGTGAGACCGAATTTTTTCACATTTGTTGACCTATTGATTTTGCCACCATTCGATATGTCTCTTGTTTGTATAAATACACGTACAATTTGTCCCTCTTCGTCTTCACATCTCATCTTTCTTCTTTCTCTCTTTCTCAACCTTTCCATCCTTCTCATCACAAACACGAAAGAATTTTCACACGAAGACCACACCGTATATCCAGACCGCAACGTATATCCAGACCAAAGCGCAACTTCTTGTCGGTTTCTCTGGGAACGCTTTGAACGTGGCGCAGATAAGGAACGCCTGATTAGGCCACAAACACTGTACAGAGCCGGCTATAAAGGAGAAAAGCCTTTGTGCTTGGTAAGTTCTGCATTATTTGCAGGTAGAAAGAAGCTGGCCCACATTAGTTTGCTAGGATTTATTCACTATCAACAAAAGAAGTAGCGGATTAGACTGTGACCCCAGAGCTAGTACGAACTCCTTTCCAAAAAAAACCAGCATGCATTTTTAGGTAATATATAAAGTTACCATTATGATGTATCAATAGCTAATCTAACTTTTTGTTGATGGCAATGTAGCTGCTGCTAGATAGTAAGGAACTATCAACGAGCCTTTCGAAAGAGCTTGGCCTTGGGTGGTAAGTTCGAAAATTTTTCTAAAAAAATGTTTTATGACATAAGCAAAGATGTTTTAATTTTTTTTTATGTGCAAACTCTATGTGCATTTAGCCCGAAATGGACTAACATGCAACCTCATGCAAACATTCTTATTTATATGGTACCCTATTGACGTGTGCAAGTCACTCTGTCGGTGAGCACGCTGTTTCTGTTGATATGTTTAATGATCCTCCTTTTACTTCTAGCCTATATCTTGAAACATGGCTATACAATACCCTTTTCAGAAATTAATTTGTGCAGGCAATTGCCCCTGACGTTGAATTCCGGTCACGTTTTTATCTTTTTTGCTTGTTTTAAGTTGTCAAGCTAATCAAGATCGATATCTTCCCCATAACCAATCATGCTCCTCACTTGCGCAAAACAGTCTCGAGTTGCGGCCGGTTTTTAAACTATTGAAGCCAGCCCACGCCTTTGAGAACCCGTCGACTGCAGTGTGCCTGGTTCATGCGTACCTGTACAGCTCTCACCACTGGGAAATGAAATAATGGTATAAAGTCATTCTGGGTGGACTCACCCCCAGATTATGATCACCCTTGCTAGAGGCATTTTTGTCAACGATCCTCGCCTGTCAAGAAGACTCGACGAGTCTACGCAGCTGATTACACTGGAAAAGCGCAATTTGATTCGCCGGAAGCTCCGTGCCGCAAAATTCTGCGACGCCACAATCAATCCTTTCAATTCCTCAGCTTCGTCTTGCTGATAGGCTTAAGTGATTCATAGCCCAGTATTCTTTGTTCTTGTGCTTGAACCGACTTCGCTAATCGGTAATAACGTCTATCAAGCATCACGCATCAACGGTTGAGCGTTAGTGGTAAGAACTTTGCATGAAAGAGTACTTGAGATGGGTCTTGCTCTTCACCCAATTATGACCACGGTTCCCTTTGCAAATCGGAAAGGATTCTGAGGTCTTTTGATATGCGAGGATTTTTCTTTTACAGCATTGATTTCTCGTGGTGGATACAATATTGTATTAAGTGACTGGAACCTTTTGGACCCGATTCCGCGCGTTCGATATGCCCGATCCGCAAGAAAAAGATAACACAACATTTCTGTATGAGCTGTCACTTGATACGATCAAGTAGGGAGCTCGGAGAGTCTTTTCAGCAGATGAGAGATTCCTCAGGGCATATAACGATAATCGCATAGAAGCAATGACGCTCGGAAAGTACATCTATCTAGATGAGTCGATGAACGTTTGGCAATAGATACGAGATGCGCTTTCTGAAAACAACAAAAAAGGTTCCAAAAAGGCTACATCCTGTTGGCCAGGAGTACAAGCACCGGCTTGTGCAACTGATTGGGATCATCAAGGACTCGATCGTCCGATTCTTACCTACTGGGAACGGTATAAAATCATGAAATACCCATCAACCCTTTAGGTTGGATTTCTCCTCGATCTGTACTGCTTGCAAGACAGTTATGTTACCATCTCCGGCCAGGCTGGTCTGACCACGCACTTTTGCCAAGACTGTCGTGGCATATTCTTGATTTGGCATATTGGGTCATCCTAAATAAGAAAAGTTGTCAAGTACAGTAATCTCATACCTGCAAGATACAGTGAACAATTTATTAGAGTCGTTGACAAGTGACATTGCGGGGAATACGCTTGGAGTCGTATTATTTGGCCCATCACATTCGGGGATGAAAATCTTTCTTCCATATCGATCCCAATAAAATACATAGGGCAGCCGAAAACACAATAAATGGCTTCTTTTAAAAGAAGATTTGCAAAGTCAACAAGCTGTTTGCGAGCTTTCCAGAATGCTTGAATTGTTGAGAAGCCTTTGGTATTTTGTGTGCTGTATGAGAGGTTGTACAAAGAAATCGCCAAGGAACCACCAGCCAATTGACAGGTCGCTACAACTCTGTCCGAATCATTCTCGCAGCCACACCCCAAAGCACCTCCTTTCCTCTTAGTACACCTCGCTCACATCATCAACCAAAAATAGATGATAGTCTACTTTTTCTATTCGATACGACTGGTCCGGCAATTTGCCACAGCGCTCTCAAATAAGGGAGTCGGGGATACAAGTTGCGGCTGCATGTTGTCGGTGACACAAAACACTCACTCCCCGATGCAAACGCATAATATGCTGTAAGGGATGCAAAGCGAAAAAAGATAGAGTCATTTATCTCGGTTGTAAAGCATTGTATGCGAACCCACCATACAGTCATTTACGTGATGAATAATTGTGCATTTGCAATGAAACAAGCATATCACGTTTAAACCGTGAGATAAGTTTTTCACTCGATGATGCAAGTGATCCTTTTGAGGAATTTGGTTGGAATAAAGATCTGCTATTGGCTTGTTTTCTTCTGTTGAATCACTTGTTATCCCAAACTGGAAACCTCTTCACATGACCTGCTTTCAAAAGGACCTGTTAGCCCACAGTCATTAGATAGTCACGTTCCTTTCAGCACTTGACTTATCAATGCCATGTCTTCCAATCCCACATCATTGCAGAGCAGCCATTCCAACCCAACATCATCTTACACTGAAAAGAATGATAAACCAGCCGATGCACAAGAGAACCTAGTCGGTGATTACATTATTGGCGCCAAGATTGGCCAAGGATCCTTTGCTACGGTTTACAAGGCGCAGCATAAGGTATCATTCACCCTCGTCAGTCTTTATCAACCCACTATCTCATATTAAACCGCGCATAGACTACAAAGCAAACCGTAGCCGTCAAGTCTGTACTGCGCTCCAAACTCACACGAAAATTACTGGAGAACCTTGAATCAGAAATATCTATTCTAAGAGCTATAAGACATCCTCATATAGTGGGGTTGATTGAGTGCCAGGTAAGGACTTTTTGCTCTTGTTGCACCTATGAATAATTTAAAACTAAAGAAATATTGACGTATATTCAATCATCGTTCCGTTTAATTCATGCAGAAAACGAATACACACATCTACCTTGTTATGGAATATTGCTCGATGGGTGATTTATCTCAATACATTAAACGGACGAGGACGTCAAAATCATCAAGAGGACCAGGAGGCGGAATGCCTGAAAGAGTCGTACGCCATTTTCTGAAGCAGCTTGGTAGGATCATGCATGATGCTCATTTTTACCGTCATGTTATCTCATTTGTCTTTTTCCTTTTCTTTTTTTTTTTTTTTTACATCGTTCCCATCCATAACAGCTTCTGCACTGGAGTTTTTACGTTCCAAAAATCTTGTTCATCGAGATATCAAACCACAGGTAAAAATTGGCCCTGCAGCGGCTATGCTTCGTTGACTGATATGCATTGATATGTTGGATAGAATCTGTTGCTGATCCCACCAGAAGAATCTGGTCACCATGATGTGGCAAATGCAGATATTCCCGTTCTAAAAGTAGCCGATTTCGGATTCGCCCGGTTTTTGCCCAACGCAAGTTTAGCAGATACTTTATGCGGATCGCCGCTGTATATGGGTCCTGAAATCTTGTCGTACAAAAAGTATGATGCAAAAGCGGATTTGTGGAGTGTCGGCGCTGTTTTATTCGAAATGATCACCGGTCGTCCGCCCTTCCGGGCTCAGAATCATCTAGAACTACTAAAAAAGATTCAGGAAAACAACGATAACATCCGATTTCCAGATGAAAAGCTGTCATCTATATCCAATTCACCCAATAACCGATCGCTTGTTATCATCGGCGATGACATGAAAGATCTGATTCGAAAACTATTGAAAAAGAATCCGGTCGAACGTATGACGTTTGAAGAATTTTTCAATCATCCTGCCGTGACACAAGATATCGCTCCGATCAATACCTTGTCGCTGACACCTAGTCTCTCTTCTCCAGCACGTCAGCGATCATTATCCCATTATCGAGATTCCCTCTCGCCCTCTTCCGGTCAACGTCCACGACATGACTCGGCTGCCGCTTACGAAGCACCACCATTTGCCAAATCATCCTCTCCGCCGCGTCAACCCCGTCCCTTATCCAGCCCTGTCCGAAGCCCTCAAAAACAAGATCACGAGAAATCTCCCACCAAGACGCATCTAACAAGGTAAATACAAGAGTTCAGCGCACACAAACTAGACAATACCAGTGGTTAACGTAGAGTTGTCAAAAAAAAAAGCGATGAAAACTTGTCGCCACTTTATGCTCGCGGACGTCCGATACGACATAAATCACGACCACGCGCCGATTCTCATGAAAACGGAACCATGATCAAACGACCGATACGAGATGGCGATGCCGAAGAAGAAGTTCTGCGGGAATACGTCGTCTTGGATCGCCGTATTATTGAGACCAATCAATTTGCTGATGGTAATATAATACCAATTATTGAATCGAATCTAAAGCTGACCATGTTTCTCTATGCAGAAATCGATGCGTCTCCTCGGGCAGACACAGATGGCGCACTCGCCAATTATCGACCGTCTCTAGGTCAGATTGCTATCCCAACCAAAGGGCTCCACGAGCAGACGACTCAAGTGTCTCCATCCTCACTAGGCTCGACACCGCCTTTCGCACATAATCGCGAACGCAAAATCAGTGTCGGCTCAGCAGGCTCGGCTCTCGCCAAAGCGTTGTCGATGGCATCGGTACGATTGTTTGGTACAAGCAATTCACCTCCTACCCTGAATAAACTTCAACGCCATTTCAGCGGATCACCTCGTAATTTAATTTCACCGGATGGCATGGATCCTGAAGAGGAGCGCATGATGAAACAAATTGAAAAAGCCGCCTGCATGGCTCACGCTGTCGCCAAATTTGCCGATCTAAAATTCGAACAGCTGGTTTCTGGCCGGTCCATGAATGAAGCTGTTATCGCTGAAGAAGCCATGGTGTTGCATATCAAGGCACTTTCTCTTTTACAGCTTGGTATGGATACAGCACGACAATACTGGAGCCGACTATCCGAGGAACAAGTGAAACCAATATCTATTCGCCTGAACGACGTGGTGCAATGGATCCGCGATCGATTCAACGAGTGCCTAGATCGGGCAACCTTTGCAGGAAAGAAATGTGAACAAGACGACCAATACGGAACAGGTGCGTGCGTGGAGAAGTTGCTT
This sequence comes from Radiomyces spectabilis, assembly GCF_025331425.1. Lineage (NCBI taxonomy): Eukaryota > Fungi > Mucoromycota > Mucoromycetes > Mucorales > Radiomycetaceae > Radiomyces > Radiomyces spectabilis. The sequence goes on from NW_026251930.1 coordinate 600,918, forward strand.
TATGATCGAGCTCTGGAAACGGTAAGATGATTCGGCATGATTGTGGTGGACGTTAGATGCTTTTGGCAGGGTAACCTTGTTTCGGATACCGAGTGCTGATCCAATCATGTTTATTTTTTTTCCGCTTCCATGGAGATTAGAGTCGAGCCGCGGCTGTACATGAGCTCGTAGGAGAAAATATTTCAGAATGCGAACAAGATTATCAAATGGCAATATGGATGTTGGAAGCGATACTTGCTGTGCAACCTGATGAAGGCACGACTATTGAAGACGATGATAAGCACATTATCAACAAATGTAAGTTTTATCTATGGTCCTTAAATAATGCTGCTGTTGAGGTTGCTATTTGACACTGATTCCTTTTTTAGTCATTGCTTCTATCCAGCATCGCGTCGTCGTGTTGAAAAGAAAGCAGAATATGGATGGTCGATTTGAAGCCACCAACGGAACATCTGATCTCAAGTAATTAAAGCCAATTCTTTCTGCTGCAAATAAATCCTCACAAGTGTATCTATTGCCGAGCGAATGTTCATTGAATCGCTGAAAAATATTATGTAATAGTCGAGGAATTCAGACCTTTTTTCTTTGCGAGAAAAAGTCCAAGCATATCCATATGCCAAAAGTTGTGCATTCCGCAGTGGATGGCTTCAGGACTATAATGCTTACGCAAACTTTTGTTCACCATCAGCATGCTCAATCCACAATGAGCTCAGCTTTAAACAGAAATTCTTATGTTGGTGCAAGAGAAGAATTGACTTATCGAACCAAAGGTCCCAACACCCGTCAGGCACAGGCAGGGTCATTCTCAACCATTCAGGTTGTTCATTGGCAAATTCAGCCAATGAAATTTTTGTGCTGCCATAGTGACTGCTATAGACTAACTTTGTCCAACGATGAACATCGTCACAGCAGCTAATCCTTTCTTGTTTATTCGCTTTGCAAGTTTCCAAACACACTTGTTGACGGATAGATAAATTGTAAGTAAGATGCAGCTTTCCCTTTAATGATGGTTATTATGGTTGAAAGGAGCGAGGGACGTCGGTGACTGGATTACTGTTTTTTTGAAGTGTGCTTCATGACAAAAAAAAAAGTCAGTTTCCAGCACCGCGAAGGTCCGCTGTGTTGGACATGCTGCGACGTCGTCAAAATGACCATGACCTGCAATCAGTGGCATTTGACAGCCATCACGACTCAAAGTCAACAGACTTTAGAGATGCGGCTTTGCATTAAGTCTTTGTTACGCGTGATTTGGATGGCACAGCAAAACCTTCATCAAGCAGTGGAACTAAATATCAGGTCAAAGTTAGGTTGCACTTGCCGGCAGGGTCTCCGCTTGAAACTTTCCGATCCTGCAATATGCAAAGCTTCTATCAACAAGGTTTTCCAGTTACAAGCACTGATCATTCCGTAGCTGCAATCATCGCTTCTTCGATGGCAACGGATAACGTCTCCGCAGCTATTGCTCCTACGTCGTCTAGATATGATGCTGGACCGCAACGTTCTGGCAAACGCAAACAAGTGAAAAACGCCTGCGGTAAGCATTCCACTGCGCGCCGGATCGATGGCTAAACCTAGAATGCTGATATTATGGTTTCGCATGGCCTAGTCAACTGCCAGAAATCGTGCAAAAAATGTGATGAAGCTCGACCTTGTCCTCGATGCGTCAAACATGGTATTACGGATACCTGCGTCGACTCGGTGCGAAAGCCCCGTAAACGTGGCATCAAACGCGGCCCTTATAAACGCCAAGCCAAGTCAGAAAAAGGTAGGGTATACAAAAAAGCTCTTTATAATTTTCTTTTATCATCGACCGTGGAACGGAAGGCTCATAAAAAAGTGCAAGGTACACAGGGAGCCGGTGACAAGAAGCAATCAGTCTCTCAGGCACAGACAAAGCAGAGTCCAGCTTCGGAACCCCAGCAGGAAGATACGTTCAATTTCAACGCTGGATCTGTCCCATTTGACATTCCAAACCATCTCAATCAGTATGGTCAGCAGTATCATACTTACGGTGGATACAACGGCTGTTCCAAGGATCAGATCATACCGCAAGCTTATCTTCCCATGTACCCGTCCATGGCTTATCCTATGATGGCAAACTCGTCGAATGCAGGCTCCACTCGAGATCGCAGTATCTCGGGCGATTCAGAAGCTCACCATGATTCGGATATTGTATATAAGGAGGAGCCCGCATTTGCAGAAACCAAGCAAGAACCGACCTCGACGTCGCCAACCTTGGGTGGGAATGAGAATGCCGAAAAGGGTCCGGGTTCGGATGATGTGAAAAGCATGGAGCCTCACAAACAGGAAGGATGGGTCAAGCCACAACCCATGACACCCGTTCCTAGTTCTTCCAATTCGTCAATGACCTCTTCCGCTGCTGAACCTCATGAGGACCAGGATACCAATTATTCTGGGCTTACTCAGTTGTGTTCTGTGGCTCTTCATGGCCAACAACACGGTACAAAGTAGGATGGGCCATCTCTGTCCAATCGTAAAATATCAGTTCGTTGTTAGGGATGTTCAATGTTAGGAAGAAAGTCTGTCGAACTTGTCACTCTATTTCTCGTACAAAAATTTGCTTTACATAAAAAAAGTATCAATGAACTTATGATATGATACAAAGATATGACCAGGATATACAGCACTTGATAACAGCGTCGATTACAAACTAGATAACTCTTGCGCTACAAGAATAAGTGGCTTTCTCTTATCTGCCAAAGGGGTCAACACAGACAGCTGCCTATACCCAGCCTGCGGATTCAAATGCGCGCATGGATAACTCATAGGTGGTGAAAGTTACAGCTGCGGCTGGAATACTGGATGATTAGGCACAAGAATTATTCGGTGATGTTAGTACGACATAGCAGAATGAAACAGTGACGCATTTTTTACCTTCGAACGATACTTGGTGTAATACCACGGAACAAGCCTTGAACGCCGTCCCGAGCATAGATTTGAAGAAGAATACGGATGATGTAGAAGCCTTTAGGCGGCGTTGCTTCGTTTTGAGCCTGATACATGGAAAAAACGCAATGTACGCAACACAAAATTCTTTCCGTAAGATACTTCCCATTGATTTCTTATCGATACACTCAGTAACTTACCACAGATTTGACGACGTCCAGTGGATAACATGCTAACCAGTAGCTTATGCCGCCCGTTGCACCTGAAGCCATAAGTTGCCAAACGGAAGCTGGTTCCTGTTGATCGCGAGTGAGGGTCCTTCTCATGGTTTCGAAGCCGGCATAGAATCCGGCATATGCTGGAATTTCACGTGCCACCGTGGCCGACATGCCCCACAGCAAAAACCCATTTCCGAAGCCATGTTGCCGAATCAAGTGCTTGACGCAGTCGATAGGACCTTTGTAATAACTTGTCTGGCCAGTGGACGCGCTTCCATACTGAGCCTGCATTTTAATCTTGAGTAATTCCACTGGCGAGGCGAGAACACTGTTGACAATCCCTAATCAAGCAATTACCATATCAGGAGTATGAAAAAAAATGGAATGACAAGAAAAACATCGCTCATCTGTGGTTCAACTTCCACGGGCGTTACTTCTCCCTTTACCAAATATACACATACCTGCTCCGGCGCCAGCAAGGGCGATTTGACCGATGGATAGCGGATCGTCCGGGTGTGTTTGCATAGCCTTTTTAATTCGGGAGTTGGCTGCGAACAAAAGTGCATTAACAGCGCCTATGCCGACCAGCGGACTGGCCATCCCTAAGAGCTGAAGTTACGCTCTTGATGCGCGAGCCAGGCACCATTCAGAAAGTCTGGTTTTGTCAACTTACCCTTGTATAAAGCGAAAAAGCCCTCATTTTTTACCGTCTGTACACCACAATCCCAAGCTCCCTTGAACCGGCTTTGGTCGACTTGTAGGCGGACTTTGATAGTGTCCAAAGGTTGCCCCACTATAACCTGTGCCATACCAGCAAAACTTGATGTTCGCACCATGTCAGCAAATTTTCCAAGCGCTGGTTTTCGCAACGCCTATTTTTACATAAAATCATCGAGAAATGTAAAACGTTGTATACATACTTTCCCGCAAGGAAATCAGCCGCTGTGGCAGATGACGATGGCGCAACGGAATTAGATTTCGACTTGTTCGACATTATGAAGCGGAAGAAGAGGAAGGATGGTAGGAAACGAGGAAAGAAAACAATACACCAACAGGATATAAAGTTTAATGAAATACAAGTCCAGTTTTTTTTTCGAATTTTTTTATATTATTATATCGATGAGATCTTTTCTAGTAAAACTTTGCACAAGCGGTCACCCATCTTTAGCTACCATGACTATATACAAATAATACCGGTTGCTGATAATTCAGGTCTCTTGTCCTATTCCTTGCTCTGTATATGTGCACCTTGTTGATAAGGATGGCGCCAGACATGCATGTAGACGAGACTCGGGACTCCGCATATGGTGCATGATGTATTCATCCGTGCCACCTGATTGCTGGATTGTGCCATTTCGAGCTTAATCACGCAAAGTCTGTCAAGCCCAAACGAGAACACGATTGGATCAAACACGGTATGACAAGCACAAACCGAGAAACTATTACACACCATGGCTCTCTTGCAGCGAGAGACTAGGAGTAAACAATGAGGTTGATCTATGATCTAATCATAAACCGAGGGTTGAGAATTGGGACAGTAAAGGCAAGCCATATAAATATACAATTTCGTTTATGTTGGCTGATTTATTTAACAGGGATTACTGGGTGGGCTTCACTTCACCCATGAACATGGTCTTATCTGTGCTACAACTCAAAATGATGGGTTCTTTAGGATGCCAATCCACATCGTTGACACAACCCTTGTGGCCCGGTAACTTGTAAAGGATCTTGCCCGATGATACCTCCCAAATGACAACGGATCGATCGGCCGAACCACAGGCAATTTGATTTCCGTCCGTCGACCAGCATGGCTTGATCAAGTTCTTCTCAAAGCCGTGAGGTGCGCCTTCGAATACCTTGACACGTCGATCGGCAGGAGCGAACGGCTTCACATCCCAGATACACACTACACACATCAACACGTTTGCGATGAATAACCCTCATTCTTTTCAACTGCTCTTATGCTGCTGTCTTTGACCCTGTCATTTACCTGTATTATCCATAGAATTTGACAAGAGATAGGATCCGTCGGGACTCAGGGACATACCAGAAATAGTATCCAAGTGACCGCTTAATGTGTAGGCCACTGCCTTTTTGCGTAAATCCCACACCTAAATTCAATGTTGCATCAGTAATGGGCCCCCGCTTGACCACTCGCCTGTTGATCAGTCTTACCTTGATTTCGTTATCGAGACCACCAGCAAAAACCATATCTGCTGCATCGCTGAAGCAAACGCTGGTGACTTGGAATTTATCTTCAAAGGTTTGTACTGCTGCTTTTTCTCGACTGTCCCATAATTTTATGCAACCGTCATCACTTCCAGAAACCACTGTCTCTGGGCCTCGACGAGCAACCTGACAGCTGTTCACCACTTGCGTATGTCCCTTCCATCGTCGAACACGTTCACCTGCTTTCACATCCCAAATAGACACCGATTTATCTGCTGAACAGCTGAAGATTTGACTGTGTGACATAGGATTCCGATTGTCAGCCTCCATTTCGTCCTTCCAGTCTTCACTTTTCGATAATGACTTGCCTTGAATCGCGGGACCAATGTAATTCCATAACAGCGTTTGAATGTCCTCTTAATACACCATAATTTTGGCAGTCGCCATACGTGTTCCATAACACTATTTAAGTGAAAGAGAGAAGAAAAGTCAAACTGTCAGTTTCAATATTGTGTTATCATTGATGCGCAAAGACTCACTAATTTGTCTATCGAATCCTGTGGAAGCAATATGCTCACCGGTGGGATCGAATTTACAGGAAAAGACTTCACCCTAATGAGAAGGCAAGTATGATGTTATTGAGTTGCCGCTGATGGAGTCAAATAAATACGGAGCATACCTCATGGCCAGTTAATTGCATTACGGGTGAATTTAAGCTAGATGTACGTTTAATCTATATATTGAGATGAGTCCAATGTGTCCATAAAAGAGCCAGTGCGGTGATTGGTGCTTTAGTGATAGCTTACAGTGCCCACGATGGCGTTACTGGTTCCCGATCTTTCAGTTGACAAGGTAATCAAAGCAGAAGAATCGTTGGTGTCGTCAGCTTTTGCGCGTTTGACGACTGCACCTGCGGGAGCACTACTGGCTGATTCTTTCCTCTTTTCTGCAGACATTTTGAATCAAGTGTCTTTTACGAACGACAAGAGCGACAACAGCAGCGGAGGCACATTTTAGCGGGATTGACTGGCACCCTTCAATTTCCAATCCCTAAAAGAGGCTTAGCAGTCCCAACCATGAACAAATCAAGCGATCTGCGAAGAAAAAGCGAGCCATCTACTAGAAACAAATACAGCGTCAAATAGTGTGATATATTCGAAATAAAGCGATAATATCATTCGAATGCAAGTCATGCTTCGTTATACAATACGAACAAATAGCACGACCTGCAGTTTATTTTTGATCACCAGGTAGACGAACGAGTGAGCACCTCAACAGTTTTCATATCACACATCAATTGCTTAATCGGAGGCCCCCATAGAAACTTAGACCATTATAAAGCTTTTATTTATCTCTTTTTTTTGAAGCAGCTACATACATTTATGAAGAAGCGTCTGAACACTTGCAGAAAAATGGTCGATTATGCCATATGTACAATAATGGTGAGCCATATTACAGTACAATAACCCTTTCGTGCTAATCTCTATTTCATCAATAACAGAACATGTTTACATACATCTCAATCTAACTTTACCCTTCACGCACCACGCTTGCAACTCAAACTTTAATCTAAACAATTGGAATCCAACTCTAAATTGCCGTCACTTCTGGCCAGTCAATATTTTTTGCCTGTCCAAGCTGACACCACCGATCCATTGCTTAACTGTTCCTGGAAGCAATTCTATTGTCCGCATCGAAGAAGAAGCTTACCTGTGGTCCGTATTCATCTTTTTTTTCGGAAACACCATTTGGTTCAAAGGCAAGTCCAATTTCTTTTCCTTTGCTATGATGTAAGGAACGTATACTAATTTAAAAAAATTTCAATGTCATATAATCCATGCCATGGCAAGCGATCAATTACTATCGAAAACTCAAATAACAAAGGTAAAATATCTTGACGAAATTTGAATCAATCAAAGAGCTTACTAACTCATTTTTTTAAATACCCAACATACCCACACATCTTTCTAGATCTATCATAGCCTGGGCGGGATGGAACTGAGGGGGGGAACCAGTGCTGCCCTGCGCGTGTTCAGAAACAAATCACGTTGCAACGTATGCCATAAGGTTGTCATTAATATACCGAAGTTCCGTCAAGAGTTCTCGCCCAGGTTATGCCGTGTATGCGTTAGGCTTTTTGTCTGACGAAAGTCGCTCAATGTAAGAGGGCGGCCTCCGGTGGCAAGCGGCATCCATTGCACAGCGGGTGTACGGCTTGTTATTTGGTAATTTCCTTGTCGCAACCCAGAAAGGTTGCCATTTTTGGTAATGGCGGAGCAAAAACAAGTCATGTCCCCCCCGGTGGCTTTTTCTTTTCTGCCAGAACGAGTGCCCCTAACCCAAGCTTCTTTTGATATCGCCACTCCACCTCATGTTGCTCACTCCTGTTATTCGTGCTTCTCTTTACAAACGTACCGCAGCCTTCCATACAGTTTCAATAACATTAGCTGAACGTGAAGGCTTGTTTGGTAAATTCAACCCCTGGGCCAAAAAGCCCGCATCAACACCGGAAGCTGCCACGGCCCCTAGCAATACCGAAAGCATTGACCCTGTTACTTTTGACGTTAAATACCACGATGACCAAGAGATCGTATCGTATGTATTTGAAGCGATTATGAAGATGTGGAACGATTATTTAATGGCTCATTGTCGATAGTTGGAAGAATGCGGATATTATGACCGACCCTGAATCTATTCATTCGACAGTGCGTACGATTGTGCTCGAACACAACAAGAATGCAACGGATGCTGACTGGAAATCATTGAGCTTAAAGGATTTGGATGTTAAATACAAGGTGAGTTGTCCGCCACTATTTGCTCACAATGGATCAGGGTTGATGTTAACCCATCTGGGAGTAGATCGTGAAAGAGAGCATGAAGCAAATCGGCAAGGAAGTGCCGAATCTCGAACTCAATAACATGCAAACGGTTGAGGATATGCTGGCATTCTTCCAACGTCCTGAAGATAAAGTGGCGACATCGTCGATTGAAGCCTTCTTCCAAGACAACGCAGATACGTTACCGAGCAACCTTACCTTTGCGCCACGAGAGAAGACTAGATTATAGACGGGAAAGAAAGAACTTTTCTTAATAACGGATAGAGTGTGATAGCCTTTAAATGTTTTCTTTCTCCCTGATTCCATTACTTTGGGTTGTATTGACATCCAAGTGAAGGAATTGTACACTTGATTTGTATTTTGTTTATAAAATAAGCTACGCTGAATTGCATATTTTTCTTTTTCCTTTTTTCTTTACAAAATGCGTTGACTGATGTCTTGAAACAGCCGTTGATGCATCTCCCACATGCGTTCCGGTGGGACAAATCCAAAATAGAGAGCTCGCAACTCTTCTCCATGTTGGCCACGTTGGTACAGATACGTGAATTCACAAGGACTCCCTGGGCCTTTATCCTCGAGAACCCTTACAATGCGACTACCTGATGTCATGTTGTCCCCCAGGCACGCCATCTGGTCACTCTGGTTATAAAAACAACGGCATATCAATTACCAATGACTGAGGACAACATGTATTCATTTGTCACACTTACAAGTCGTTTTAGCTTTGTGGCGCGAGGCCATTGCGCAGAATAAAGCGTCGTTTTCGAGTGAAAATCGTACCGACTGAATATTCCATGCAGCACTTCAAAATCTTTATCCAATTCATTCAAATCCACCAGCTGAGGAGCCACCATGATCCCTTTTTCCATATGCATAAAGTGTAACAAACCAGGATAAGCGACAGCGAACGACAGAATGGTGAAATGGGCGGCTTCTTTAGTAAGCAAGAACGCCGAAAAATCTTGCAGCATGTCCTGCAGATTTTGCTGCAGACATTGTAGTTGATGTGCTTGGCGAAAGACCGAAGGACGAGTTCGTACAGGTTGAGTGGCAATGCGGATCTTTTCAGACCGATCCAAATCATCCCTACACACCACCATGGCGCAAAATTCGTTGCTTACAGATGTCAAAAAGATGCGACAAGGGAACAGTTGCCCTTCTTTTTTGATCCATCCACGGAACACTTTTCCGTGAGTTTCCCACAAATCGTCGTCTGGGGTGTCATCTTCGGGATCGCTATGCAAGAGATTCGTGATCAAGTGCTTGATGGAATCTTTGGAAGGGATCTGCTCGGTGAAACTGTTTTTGCGTGACCGTGTGGTAGGCGAAGAATGGGTGGACGATCGAAGTGGGAACTGTTCGCGAAGAAAAGCGGCCGGTTCCGACGGCAGGCTGTTGGACATATAGTTATTGGTAGAAGACAAAACAGGATTACTACTGGACGGATGGATATATAATGCGGCGGCATTCGGTGGTAACTGCGTATCACTACTGTGATGACTGTCAACGCGGGATGGTATAGAAAGCGGATCGATGGAACTGAAACGGGAAAGGGTATGTGAACTGCGCTGTGAAAACTGACTGAGCAAACGGTTGTAAATCAAAGGAGGTGGCGAACTCCAGGAGATGGAAGGAGATGATACGTTGGAAGGCACCACCATGACAGAAGACGGCGTTTTTTCCCGGATTTTGTATGGTGGGGCGGACGACGATGAGCTGTATACAAAGGTAAATGGCGATTTTTGACTCGGCGTATCGGATGTGGATGATGAGGTGCATAAGGTGGGTAAGGAGGTCGAGTTAACCGAGGTGGTTTCATGCAGAGAGTTGGCTGAACTATAAGGTCAAGATTCAGGCCAGAGGCGAAGAAAAATAAAAAAAATAAAATAAAAATAAAGTTAATAACAAACCAGGAACGGATCTGATGATTTCTATAATTACGATCGGGGACTCTTACCTTTGACGGGAGATATCCTGTGGAGAGCTCCCCGATTGACGGGTATCTAACATGATGCCAACCCATTTCATTAGGAAAAAAACAACGAACCAATCACAGCAAAACAAGCCAAGTGAGAGCGCTTACTATATTGACGGTATTTTTCTGCTCTTACATCTAGATATTGAACAAGGAGACTTTTGAGGTAATACAGCAAATTGTCGGACACATCATCCGTATCATCCCCATTGCAGGTCATGGATTGGAGAGGATTGCTACATCGAACCACGATCTTCTCCCTCGCAAATAGGAAGGCGTCAGTCCATTGATGCAATGCAGGTTCTGTTCCTCGGAACGATTCCATGAGAACAGTCTTATCGTGAGGATGGGACCGGACAGTCATCGTTCGTTTAGGCGGAGTAAAGAACGAGGCCAGTTTGGTGCTCGATGAGGTAGCTCGCGACGAAAACGGAAAGGCGTTCTCGCAACATTCTCGAAGACAGCTAACGAGCCTTGAACGGAGATCTTCGTGCAGTTCCACCTGCTCAACGAAGCATAGCATACCACTGGATCGCAGTGAAGGTGGTCCTGTTAAGAAATCAAGCCGACTTAGACAATCGGAGATTCCAGATAAGGAGATAAGAGGGATGCGCTGCGAACGGGAAGATCCCATGCTGGTTTGGACGTGCGAATGCCATTGCGGGCCATACGTGAAACGCAAGAAGCAGTAAATGGAACGTAGGTGTTGCTGTAGCAAGCTGACGGGAATCTGGGTGTTGTTTGTCCATGCCACATAAAGTAAACTGTGTTTCTAACATACACACACAATCCAAGCAACAAGCAGAGTAGGTGAGATTACGGTACTTTTGATATATTTTCCGTTGAAAGAAAACCAGAATACCTACTTCCCAGAATGCGATTGTTTTATTGCCTGTTTTTAAATATTGCAGTCGACCATTCAGATGGGAGCGGATCAGGTCTTTGGTCAAGAGCAATGGCAAGTAGCAGATTCGACTTTCTTCTGTAGTAAGTTGTCGCTTTGTATTCGATGAATGATATATGATATCTCCAGACTTATTTAAAATAAAATATGTGATCATTGAAGAGCCATGTCCTGTAACAATGTAGACCAGAAAGAAGTGTCCCTGAAACCTTTGGTGTCACTTAATGGTTTTTTTCCCTTACTTTTTTGGTCGTGTTTTCATCCAATCTCATTCCGTCCATGATTCATACTCCGTTCATGCATCATGATCTCTCCACTTTATTCAATCAAAAATTATAAAGTCAAATGACGAAACCTGCCAAAATGAAAAAAGTTGAATAAAAATTGGAAGAGTAACAAGTTATATTATGTAAGTAGTCAAACGGAAGGGATTTTTTTTAAAAAAAATAGTAGGTCAGTATGGTAGTATAGCAAAATTTGGGTACGGTTAAATAACTTATCTGTAACCGTCTGACGGGCTTTGCTTGCCCTCGGGAAACCAGTCAACTGTGCAGGCTAGATTACACAGTACCATTCATCGCATATCAACGTGGAAAACACGCTCCGGAGCTGTCGTAGTTCCTTGTATGATATTATAGGTATGCGTATATTGTTTCAGCCTCAACAATCTTGAGCTCACCTTTGGTGCAATGCAAAAGGTTTCGTGAAAAGAAAAAGAACCTTGAGAGACACGATGGGTACCCAATTTTATAGACTTCCATTGCTCGGCTGTCGTTGAGCCGGTCACTTTTGAGAGGACTTGTGAGAAGCATCAAAACATCTGCTGTGATGCAGCAGAACCCCAAAAAAGCGATCAAATAATTTTTGATAACTTACAAGGAAGAAGAAACACTGCCACAACACAACAGAGGCAACAAGGCAAGATGTCAACTGGAATAGTTTTTTATGGAATTGAAGTTTCGTTTTTGCGACGTCCTTTGTTGTTTTGATTGCAATGATATACTGTATAATGTTTTGGGCAAAACTAGCGAGACGGGCAGATCGCACTAAAGCCAAAGCATTCGCCCTAGTGACACGACAAATGGATATTCCCAGCATGAGTGACTTTATCAGCACCAACTACTCTATAAAATGAAGCGAATGGCGTTTAATGTGCAATTCTCGCCGTGTCCTACAAAATGCACATCTACGCGACAGCGTCCTTTTTTCGATCTCTGCAGGATTTTATATGCAGTTTCTTTATCCTAAATAATATAAAGATTCAACATGACAACTGTATGAAACATCACACTGTACTGTTATCCTTCTTCTATGCTTTCGATCGTTTCATTTTCTTTTAATGGGGTGAAACAGACAAGATAAACCAATGCACGCCCATGAGATAAAAAGATTGGCCTTTGATAAATTGATGCTAGTATCATCTGTTATTCTCGTCATGCAATTCTGTAAATTATTAGGCGAACGCTCAACTATAGACGTCAGATAACAGAGTTAACGGGAGAAAGTATGCACAATTAACACCTCATTCATGTACAGGCAAAGAATGCCGCGATGGAGGTGGGTGACCGCTTCTTCGCAACTGTTGTTGGCGGGTAAGTGGTTGTTAGAGTTATCTGCAAAAGCATTGTGAGCCACTGAGAGAAAACCGTCATGGGACCAGATGAATGACCAATATGACGGTATGGATGGTATCATTACAAGTCATTGACACTCTTTAGAGTTTCGATGTAATGCAAAATGTCAATGATGATATTTTATTCATCGAATCAGAATGGGAGAGTCGTGATTTTTAAATACCGAAAATTGAGATAGGAGATTCCAAAAAAGAAAAAGGTTCATTTCAGGCAACAGAAGCAGAACGAGAAAGGTCCTACGTTTTCAAAAGTCCGAATTGATCATCATGCAGAGGCAAGCAAGATGAACACCATTCACCAGCTCATTGCACGATTCTCACATCCTTTCTTAGGACACTGCGCAGTAATCCCAATCGCTTGGACGATGATGCAACCGAACTAGACTATCTCCAAAAACAGCTGGGCCGGATGGACGGTCTCTCAGGCAAACTAGCGAGTATTATGCAGGCCAAACGTGTTTCGACAGCAGAAATGAGTGACACTGACCATGAATTAGGTTGGAATATTGGATAGCTTCGATGACCGACTTTTACGACTGGAAACTTCTATGCTGCCCATCCATAAATCCACCCAGAATCTAACTCGTCTCGCCAACAGTATGTCAATGGCACATCATGATAATTTGGCTCTGTAACCAATGGTCGCTATTAGACATTGATGCAACCCTCAAAGCAACAGAAAGTGTGGTGGACTGCTTAAATCTACCGAGTAAAGAAGAAGCTTATATATTAAAGGGGTAAATACCGACATGACGCGACGGTGGCAGTGACTAGAGCTGACCATATTAAGCAAAATAGTCCAAACGAAAACAACGTGTTGCCTTACTTGCAAGCGATGGGTAAACTCAAGGACGCCGTGGATACCGTCGAAAGGAGCCAACTGCGATCAGTGGATAAGGCGGTTCATCAGACGGTAAAAAACGATGCTCACTCACCACGCGCGAACAATTTTGCAACGAATCACTCGTGATCCAACCTTGTCATTTTATAGAAACAGCTATTGAAAGCGGGAATGCTGCATCTGGAAACTCTATTCCGTAAATGGCTTACTTCCTTGAGCAGTCCAATGGATGTCGATACCATGCTCAACTCCCGTAAGCAAACTTGAGGACGATAAATCGCAAAATCATGGATGCACTCATGATTTTTATTTGATGTGAAATAGATCGGGATTTGATGAACTCCCATTCCATGAAACAGTTGACACAACTATCTACGTATATCGCTACTTCGGAACAGGAGATCGGTTATACTGTTGATTTTACCAAACCTTACATTGAAATCCGATCTGCTTATTTGACAAAGTCGCTTCATTCCTTGGCACAGTCTGTGCAAGGGTCCGAAAAACATCAAGGTGCATCCTATGAAAAAGGGTCGAGCGAATTTCTCAAGTACATTGAATGTTTTGTTAAGATGGTCAAGGTATTTCATATATCTGCTAAAAGACTAATGGGTCCACTCGAGAAAAACGCATGCAAAATACTCACTTGGAACTGCGTAGGCTGAATGCGAGTTTGCAGAAAAAATCCTGGGTAACCGATCACGGCGAGCAGCGGCTTTACAGGGCAGCATTGCCCCGGCCTTGTCAGAGTTTACAGCTGCTGGTCGTCAAGTGAATGCTAATGCCAAGCGACTTTTCTATGGAGATGCGGTGTTTGTATTCGACATCCTCGAGAAATACGAGAAGGATTACTCCTCCTTGTGGGGCGATTTGGGCGAGGAAATCAGCTTGCCCCAACTGACTGAACTGGCTTCTGCGTTCAAGTTAACGGCGTTACGATGCTTTTATGACTTTATGGAGGACGTCAAAGGCAAAAAGGAGAATAACGCTTTCCTCAACTTGAGTAACGATGGTACCGTTCACGAATTGACAAGTAATGCAAGTATCTTTCCCATGTATCGTACTTGAATGATCGTTTTTTTCCTATTGGTATTGACAAATCATTGTTGTAGACATTGAACTATTTGAAACGTTTATATGTGTGGCGAGAAACAGTGGAGCCTCTGCTTGTTGCGTTGGGCGATGATGGATGGCATAACCCGATATCTCCTTCCGTGCTTAATAATCAACGAGGACCTTCCGGTGAATCAGCAATGGGAGCTGCCCTATTGCAGAAATTCTTTGGTATTATTATTGAATCTGGTCGTTCACGCTAGATTAACTGATCAATTGCTTTTGGATCATAGTGGATGCCTTGGATCAATTGACGATATCTTTACAAACCAAATCTCGCGGTTACAAGAAACCTACCTTGGCCACAATCTTCTTACTGAATAACTACAATCATATCCTGCGCCAAATTCGGTCGCCACCTTTGAATATGGTATTTGACGAAGGTACAGAGATGAAGTTTGGTCGTCTCGTGAAAAAACAGCTGGACAGTTATCAAGAATCATGGAAGCCGTGCGTGGAGAATTTGATGGATGTTACTTACGTCCGGGGAGGATCGATAAAGAATGCGATGGGCAGCGCGGAACGTCAGCTGATCAAAGATCGTTTCAAGGTATGCGAGAATGGTTGACGTCGATTCGATCTATCATGTCTCATCGTATCTTTTTGTAGAACTTCAACACAGAGTTTGATGAGACATGGCGCGCTCAAACCACTTATGCCATTCCGGATGCGGAGCTGCGAAATCAAGTAATTCGTGACGTGAAAAATGTCATTGTCCCCATGTACGGACGATTCCTTGACAAGTAAGTGTTTCCGACGAGTATCACTGGAGGAATCAATGCTTAATCCCTGCTTTAGATACCAAGGAACGGATTTTACCAAAAATCCTGCCAAATACATCAAGTACGATAAAGACAAATTGGACAAGATGATAGGTCATTTGTTTGAACCAACCGCTTAATGAACATTTATTACAAATTATCAACGATTCCCCGTATAAGATTTTGTTTGCCCCTTTCAAGCATAAATGTGAACCTACAGTTTATGATGTATCGCGAACCGTGAATGCTTAGGAGCATATACTACATTACATTATATATGCATATAAACCTGCGAAGAATAGTACAGACGAAGAGTTAACTATAAACAAAATAAAATAAAATAAAAAACCTCCTGTCTGTATATTGAGAGATTCCACGCGCTCACAACAAGACAGAATGATACCATGTGATCCTACAAAATGCACATCTATCTACTGATCATGCTGGTGCGGAACATATGATAAAGCTCATCTTACGCTGATGGTATGCATTGGAATAACATGCTACAGGACGTCATTGAGCTAATTAAGGCATGTGGAGAATGCCAAACACAGCATCATTTGTAAAGATGTATTGTGGTATATCCAACACTTGTCGTTCTATCCATCCTAGACTGGTGTTCCTAAACAGGAAAGATCGGGGTTTAGACGTGTTTCCATTCTGAGTGAGCTTCTCCATTAGAACGCCGATTGAGCCTCTTCATCCATATCTTGGATCTATCGCCGAGATCAATTCATACGGGTAACGCTGTCACATCACAGCATGTGGATCCTTCCAAATACACCTTATAACCGAGGATTTCTCACTGATAATTATTGCTTCTGATCAAGATTAAAGTAAAAATAGGCAGATCACAATGAAGGGTCGAAATAAACATATTCAACATGTCTCAAAGGATTTTCACTGTCTCTTTTGTTCTAAATTCTCTAATATATCACAGTCATCACCCACTGCGACCAATATATGCATATATTTGTGGTAATCATTGGACTGTCGACCTTGTTGGACCATTCAAGGCATCTAACAGTAACAATCACTACGTGCTAGCCATGTTCGATGTTGTGCAAGAGTCTCTATCTTAAGCACTATCCAAGCAAACAAGCAGATACACAGAGTAAAAACAGTCGCACAAATACTTTGTGACTTTCGCTATATCCCGAGACATCAATCTGATAATAGAACCCTGTTCAAAAATAAGCTTATGAGCACTTTGCTGGGAGCATTACATAAACTACAGTATTGGCAAATAAGCCAAGGGGCTGAACATCATTGGGAACACTACCTTCTAACCACTAAATGGATTTAAACGACTGTATTCCTAAACGATCAAACTCTCACATTTATCTGTCATGCTTGCACGCAAATCAAGTTCATTCCAGGATTATCGTAAAGCTTCTTACAGTTCAAGTAAGTACATGTCAGATAATCGATCATTTAATTAATTATTAAAACAAATAATCATACGGCTGGCGGCGTATCTCTTGCTTTCAAGGAAAGTGCTGAACTATATGGTAATGCCAACAACAAAATTCGATGACAAACACCGGATTGATCTCGAACTCTAGCTTATTTGTAGGGGCCTTTTACCGTGATCACTGTCAAGGCAGAAACATTCGTGATACTCGTCATCGTCAGAGATGGCATTCAAGTCATTGTCATTGTCGCTGGAATCCTCCTTCGACGAGCCACATCATACAGTATCGTCAGGTACATCGTCGTCCTCATCATCCCGGCCGGAGGTGGAACAACGTATGATTTATTCTAAGGATTTGTCAGTAATGTCTACTACATCAATATTGTCGATATTTGGTTTTCACGAATTTCGAGAATGCTTAGGGGTATGAAATAGAGTTCCGCTTAATCACCTACTATCGATGATGAGCGGAACGAAACTGTGGGCCAGGACTTCCACGATGATAAGCGCAGAGCAACGTTGACGGACTTCAGGGTGAACGCCATTAATGATCCTAGAGGAAGGCTGTCGAGAAGTGAGATTGAAGTGTGTGACGAATTGAGAGATAGTTGGATGGATCTGTCAAATATAGCAGAACCCGCAGAAGCTGGATACGAGGGATCCTGGAAATGGCGATTTGATCTGAGATTTGTCAGCGGTGAAATTAAATGAGCTTCATGCTGCAGCATGACAGTACAAATTACCGAGTAATCAGCAACCATGTTACGGTGCATTGAATCAAGCCACAGTTTGAGTTACGATGTTATTCGCGCCGATTTTGGTGTTGAGGTCGATCAAAAATTCTTATAAACCTTTTGTTACGAAAATTAAGGAGGATTTCAGAAGCGATTTTATCGATGTACGTACAGCGAGGCACTTTCATATCTCGAAACGAAACTTTTAATTTGCTTCATCTGAATTCTGTCTACTTTTATGTAACCAACAAAATACGCAATCTGGCTAGGCAACTACTACGAACTTTATTTCCACTCCGCAATTACACAAAGGAGGATCGATTTCTGGCAACGCCACTATATTTTGACCGATGTACCGGTCCTGTTCGGCATTTAAACTTCGTTAATATTGATTCCTGCTTCAATTCCATGCGAGTGAACATTTCAATCCGGTGGGGATGTAGCACCACCAGCTCCTTAATACTTCTTGTCAGCCTAAGATTGAAATGTGATAAGTTCAATTGCGTTTATATTCTTTATTTGCGATACTTACTTCATGGTTTTTTGAATGTCGTCTGGGTCCGTAGAAAAACCGGCGTAATCGATGACACACAATCGAATTTTCTTGCTCTTTGTAGTGAAGTAGGAAAACATGTCTAGTAAATATAAAATAATTTTAAGCAATTTCACCACGGTAATATATACGGTGATTTATATATTACCCTGCGTATTTCCGTCGTAACTGGTGGGGCCACTGTCAGCATCTCTGGCCAGGATGGGTTCATTGGCCGTCGAGCCATCCGAGACGAAAATCTTTCGGCAGTGGCATCGTTTTTTTAACCTTTCGGCCATGCAAGTGATGAGCCTTGCTCTTGTTGACGGAAGTTCCTCGCCTGGAGATTTTCTCACGTAGCCAACATTGACCCAATCTCCATCAGAGGCACGAATGTGGGATAGGAACAAAGCATAGTCATCTTCGATAACGTCTACGTATAAAAGTAAATGTACTCGTTAGATCAAGCTGAACGTCTAGATTGTCCATGATACATACTATTCCCGCATTCTTTCAGATGGAATAACTCCCTGCAATGTACGAATTTGCCGTTTACCCTCTTTCTGATTGGGGAGCCAAAGTGATCGTGGTGCTTGCTCAGTAATAGGCCAAGCTGTCGCGTAGTCATCACACTGCTCAACCTCGGCAATTGGATTGCTAAACTCGTGAAGATGTCTTGAGTGGTGAGCCACTTTTTGTCATATAGATCGGTAGTATCTATGTTGTCCTTGGTGAATAGAAGTTTGGCCATCTTGAGGATTCCTTGTGTTGAATAATTTTCTAATGCAATCGATTAAGTATATAAAATTAAGTACGTAAAGCGTAATCGTGTGCTTATTTGCTTGTTCTACCTGGGGCTGCGTCCTCCTCGCTCGAAGAGCTGCTAACACTTGATTGCTCCACTTCATCCGATACTATAAATTACAAACAAGATTGCAATTTAATCAATTCTCTTCTGACAGGATCATAACACATACACTTACCTGTGTCCTCAATATCTGAAGATACAGGGCTGCTGGGCGGCGTAGAAGGATACCGTCTGTATTTGTACGGGTTTTTTCCAATTTTGGATTCACTCAATGCAATGGGCTCCAGATGTCCGTTATTTTCAAGGTACGTCGCGCCAAGGGATACCTGCGCTAAAGTCTCTTTGGCCCTTTTCCTGTTCTCTTTGGTCGGCTCCAAATCCAAGACCAAGCAACATGCTTGTCCATATGTGATCATTTTGAGAATATCGACAAGATAAAAAGAGCGAAGGATATAATATGTGCAAGGTAAAAAAGTGGCGATATGTAGGATAAATCAATTAAGAACAATAAAAACAGTTCAGAGCAGATGAGAGTAATAAAGAAACGATGAAGATCAGTTAATACTGATAGCTGCGGTCGATTCTGGAGTATAAATTGGAGAAAAGGAAAAAGAAGGAAAGAAGAAAGAAGAATATGTATTTCATATTTCTGTCGATTCTGGTTGGTAGAAACCTTTTTCATCTTGAACCTGTGAGCATATTGTGTAACCAGGATTGACAAGTTTCGCGAAAAAGATCGGCTTCTAACGAGCTGCTATCTCGCTAGAAAAAGACGCGGAAAGTTTCGATTCCAGTATACTTGGGATCGGCAGGTTCGATGGTGTAAAGCACGTGAAGTATCATGAACGATCAAAACGTGGGATAGCTTCGCCAAGTCCATGCGCATTAAAGTTTGATGGATTGGCGAACAGATAAGAAAGTTTGTTCCATGGGTGGCGCATGCGCGGGTCATTGGCCTTGGGATCACCGCAACCCTGACACTTCTTGATAACGGAGTGCCAATCCATCAAACTTTAATGCGCATGGACTTGGCGAAGCTATCCCACGTTTTGATCGTTCATGATACTTCACTTTCTTTACACCATCGAATCCGCCGATCTCAAATATACTGGAATCGAAACTTTCCGCGTCTTTTTCTAGCGAGATGGCAGCTCGTTAGAAGCCATTCTTTTTCGCGGAACTTGTCGTTATCGTTACACAATATGCATCCAGGTTTCAGAGGAAAAAAAAAAAGTCAACCGAATTGGGACAGAAAATACACAAGCAATGAAAACGGGAGAGTCCCATATGAATAACTAGACCTACCATAAAACTCCTACTGGACCTATGGAGAATGATTGCTTATAAAGTCACTACAAATATGGTTTGCAATAAATGTGACTTCGGCGATGCATTTGTTCAAAGAAAACCAACGGAATTAATCGGTACCAGGCTTCACGCGAAAAACAGAAGTGGGTCATTTCTTTTTGCTTTTCTTTCGGACTTTGACTCATTTTCATGGACCACAGCGGGAAATGTTAATTTTTAATGGAATTTGATGGCCCATCAAAACTCATCCCAATTCATTGGAATGGAAAATCAGCTCTTATGGGCTTACAGTGGCCACAGTATATTCTTGAATTTCGTCGCATCAAAAAAACTGCTAAGATCTTTGTCTTTCTGTTATTACAATAACAACGGCGAAAGCAAAATATATTAAGAAGTGCGATAGGTCTACACATGGCCAAAATCGTCTTGGCTATGAGATGCAAACTACGGTTGCATATAGTCTTCATCAGCGCCATGAACGGAACCGTGTCCGAAACGGAACATCGAGTGAGATAGTTACCGCGGCACTCTTGACGCATTTGGTCACTAATTATGAAATATTCTTGTAACTAGATAACACCACCGGTGAAACTTCAGCTACTTCCTTTGACTGCTAGAACAATCGCACACTCAATTTACTATAACACGGTACTTATGCATATTTTTCTTTAGTAATGGACTTGGATTTCGGCACCGAAGAACCGTTGGTCCTGGAACCGGAACTGGTCTCTTATCGTAAAGCGGAGCCGAGGCTAGGGACTTGAACTGAATTACGATGATGAAGCTGCCCAAGTGAATGGAGATCCTGCATTCGCTGAAAGTGGGACGATCGTCAGGAATGGTACAATATGCAACGAACAGTGATAAAATCAGTTGCTCAGGGTTTTATTTCATAGAAGTTGCCTCTGCAACGGTGCACTTCATGCAAGTAGTTCTCGTTTTGTACCGGTTTGATCTTTCACAAGAAGAGGCGCAGCGTTGTTGTTGCGCTTCTTCGGTCTGGTTTTGGCTGCGTTTGACAAGGAAGTGTAACTGCCAGTGACTCCAGCCACTGTGCGGAAACATGTAGGCTTCGATGACCTGCGGAGCATGTTGTCTAGTTTGTGGATGTTCCCAGTGCCATAGGGTATATTCTCGACAAAAAGCCCCTCAATGCTGGACTTACGTTCTTTTTCTGCAACACGGCCGTGAATTCCATCGACAACCTTAGAAAGCATTATTGTCTATCGGAAACGGTGCACCCACGAAAGAATACCCGTACAACGCCTTGATTCAAAACTTGAAGGTATCCTTTCAGCGGCCTGGATTTGAGCAGAAAGTCAAAATGGCGAACTCGTAATCTGCAAACCAGAGAATGCCTTTACAATGTCTATGATGGCACCATGTGGACTAGCATTCGCGCCCCTAATGATGCTAGCCTTCCTTTTGTTGCGCGCACTGCTGCTTACATTGAAATGGTTCGTCTTTTATAACATTTTATCTTTTGTTTTCTTGTTTCTGTACGCTTAACACACATATTTATTTCTTTCTAGTCGACTGGTTTCAGCCATTTCGCAGGACACAGTATTCATGTGGAGCCATCTACCTCACTGGTAACAAACTGCAGCGCGACGAATGTTCCAAAAAAGAAATGTCATTCTTGTTAATGTTATGTCTGGTCCTTCCGTAACCCAGCACGGCTGACATTGGCAGCTATTTGCAGCCGTTGGTCAATGAACTGAAGGAGTTGTATACCGGCGTGCCCATAACGACCTACCAGAGCCCAGAAGAAGTAACCATGGTGAGAGCAGCACTATTGATGGGTGCGTGTGACATCCCCGCTGCTCGCAAAGTGTGTGGATTCTCTACACACAACAGTGCCCCGTGCCTGCTACAAGTGAAACAGGTCTTTTCCCCGTACGCGAAATCAACGAAGTAGTTTCATGGGTTTAAACACGTCGACTTGGGTCAAACGACAAAATACCAAAGCTATCTGGATGCATTATGCTGGATAATGCAGACAAACCGGAAGGAACAAAACGGATAATGTGAGAGGAACGGGTGTTCGCTCGACTCCTCTTCACGAATTGCATTATTTTAATATGGTTCGTTGTGTGGTGTTGATGGATAAGATAAAATATAAAAATAGAAACCTTTTGACTCGGATTTATTTGAGAAAGAAGAGATGGGTATTCAAAAAGTGATGCAGATCAATTCTTTATATAGTTTATGACGGATCGTCATTTGACTATAATGTATTATATGAAAACGTTTATTCTGTAGGTATTGCCCGTGAATGTACTATGGACGAACAGCCGAGAGGATATGTGCATCCTTGTGACTTTTGGGTGACAAGGAGACGGTGAATTTGTGAATGTGTATCGCATTTCATGGCACGTGTGATATGGATGGATAGAGACATTGAGTACAGTGAGACTGTTGTTTTCTCGAAAGAGATGATCTCTTTAGTATCTGATATTCAAAGATAATAACTGGTATCGGGATTTGAATGTACAAATAGTGTGTAACTACTCTAGTGTCTCTTATCTGCTTAAACCGAGGTAATTCTTATCTAGTGGTATATGAACCCTATCTATACAACATTACCCCCCTCCAGGTTGAAGCAGGCTCTGTTACATGGTCATGTCGGTAAAAACCTCTAAAAAACCCTGTGGGAAAAAATACATGAGGAAAAGACTAGCTCATGAATTACAGAGACTTATGCGCTTAGTATGGAATTATCTTTTGAGAACCACCACTTATTGTCTATTGCGCTTACTACGTCTGGGGTTGACGTTTTGTGTTTTACCCTTGCGTTTCACAGACTTATCTTCAGGCAGATTCATTTCTGTCTCGTTTGATCCACGTCTGTTCCAATATTCCATAATAAATGCAGGGTCGGTAAATTTATCAGCGGTGAGCCATTGATCATCCTCGGCGCCATAACCTTTCCATCTTACAAGGTATTCGCGTTTGCCTCTAGGACCTTTATGATCAATAATGGCTTGAATTTCGTATAGTTCATCTTCGGGAACCACATCATCTACGTTGATCAGTTTCATTTCAGAGGGCGAAAAGTCTCTGGGCATAAGTGCACCAGTTTCGTCTTGAAGAACATATGACCCACCTTGCGTCTTGCGCAGAACGGTGTATGGGCCTTCATAAATAGGAGCTAATTTACCAGCTCTATTTTGTACCTTGACCATAACGTGACTTCGCTCTGGGAAATCCATGAGTCTGTGCTTGGTATCAAATTTGTCCTTCATGTTGGAACCATGATGCTTCACTTTCTCTTGGAGTGCCGGAAACACAATATCCATCATGTGTTCCACACGCTTCATCAAGTCTTCATGTGTCATTCGATCTTTCGGTACAGCGTTTCTTGAGCGGTAGTCCACAAAGTCATTTAATCGTCTTGCAAACATAAGAGAGAAAGGCGAGGATTGAAGTCGTTTTGATATGCGACTATTGATGTGTAATTGTGTGCTGGGAACGTAGTAGTCCCAGTCTTTGCCAGCACCTTCTATCTTTTTCCGCAAGATATGTATCGTTTCCTGTACATGTTGTTCAGCCACACCATTCGCTCTTGGATGGTAGGGTGTGGTCATCCGATGGTCAATTCCCAGGTGTTCAACAAACTTCTTCATGAACTAATTCTTGAATTCAGAACCATTGTCAGATTGTATAACCTTGGGTATGCCAAAATCACAGAATACTTCCACAAATGCTTTGACGAGTGTATCTGATTGTTTGTTCGGTAAAGCACGTAAAATGCAGAAACGAGTGCAAATATCCACAGGTATCAGAATGTAGTTGTTACTGGCATTAGATGTCTTGTGAAAATTGATAAGATCAGCAGCCCAGTAATCTCCAGGAAGGTATGCATAGATTGGTCTCAAGGGATTATAACCTTTGCCCTATGTTGTAGCGTTGACATTCAATACATGACTTGACCAATGTCACAGCATCTTGAATATATTATTCCAGTGGATACCATCTGCATGGATATGTCGTACGATATGTTCAGCTCCTTCATGACCTCCAAGTAAATGTGCTTTTTCCAAGATACCGTGTCTTTCATTCTCTGGTGGACACATCGTATCATCAGTTGAAGCAGCGGATTTAATCCTGAATATTTTGTGTCCATCAATAGACTTCTTTGATACAACTGGCTTCGGTCCATTGACGATAATACCCCCCTCCAGCTTGTCATCAGGGATAAACAAGCGAGAAAGAGAGTCAGGGAGAACATTCTGAACACCAGGTAAATGGACAACCGTAAAGGTGTAATCGAGGATAGTGTCCAACCAGGTAAGCATCATGGGGTTTGCAATCTTCTGAGTGTGAAGATAAACAAGCGCCTTATGGTCCGTATAAAGTGTGAACGGATTACCCCAAAAATACTGGTGAAACTTCTGGAGAGCATAAACAATGGCCAATAACTCTCTCTTCGTAGTTGAGTAGTTGCGTTCGGATTTACTGAGAGCTCGAGCCATGAAGGAAATGTATTGTTTCCTTTTACCTTGCATAACCAATACCATAGTTGGATGCGCCATTTGCGACAAGGAATGGCTTGTTGAGATCAGGATATTCCAGCAAAAGCTGTTGAGCCACTATATCTTTAAGCATCTGGAAATGCTTAGTGTGCACATCGGTTCATAGGTTTGTTAAACTACCAGCCGAACGAAGTGCATCGATAGAAGCACTGATGGTAGTAACGGTAGGAATATGATCGCGGAAATAATTGATAACACCCATAAATTTCTGGACCTCCTTACCAGTACGTGGATTGGCCATGACATCACATTGGTAAGTTTGCGGCTATCAGGTACGACGCCTTCAGCTGAAATGCAAAAACCAAGTAGGAAGATGCAAGATTGCGCAAAATGGCTTTTTGCAGGATTGAGCAGTAAATTCACGTCGGTCAGAGCCTGAATGGCTGTTTGAACATGCGTGATATGCTCAGAAATCGATGGAGAGAAAATAACGATATCATCCACAAATGTCCGCATGAATGGCAGATGTTGATAAATCAAAGACATCACTCTCTGAAACTTGGATGAAATCGGCTTTAAACCAAAGGGACAACCTTGGAACATATATTGAACACCATCGTGAGTGAACGTGGTTTTATGCTGGTCCGTATCGTGGATCTTGAAACGATGAAATGCGCTTTTTAGATCCAATGTAGTGAACACAGTGTTTCCTCCTAAGGATTGAAAAATTTCCTTGATCAATGGTAAAGGGTAGCGATCATCAGGTAAATGTTTGTTGATATGACGGGGATCCAGGCTAGGTCGTTTGCCAGTTTTATTGCCGTATGCATCCTTCTTGTCAGCCAAAGTCAATGGACTGTTTCAGGACGAATTCACAGCAGCACAGACAATAATTCCCTCATCCAACCAACCTTGAACAGCCTTATCAATGACTGGTCTCATGGTGAACGGCAAAGGGTACTGTCTTTGATATGCAGCAACTCCTTCGGGCGTTGATAGATGAATAATAGATTCAGGTAAAGTACAAAAACTTCCCTTAGGTATAGCAGCATCGGCCTTAATAAACGGCTGAACAGATCGCATGAAGTGAACATGTTCTGTTTCTGTACCTGCTGGTGATTCATTGGGTTGATATGTTTCGGCTTTTGGCACGATTGCCATTTCCTCTTTGGCCTGATGGGTTTCTGATGTATCCCAATCAGTCGCGACGCCAGTGAGAGCAATTCCAAGTTGCGGCAATAAATCAATACCCAGAATTAATTCACATTCATCTGCTAACTCCATAACTTCAAAGCTATGACGGATGTTACGACCATTGTAAATAATATCCAGTGGAGCAGTAGTTCCAATGCGCTTCACTGTGTCTCCTCTACTAGCATACAAGATAGATCCTTTGGCATTAAAAATTGGCCATTTATTTAACGAACACAAGTTTTTGCTGACGATGGACATTTCTCTGCACCGGTGTCCACGAGACCCAAGATCCGTTCATTCTGAATCATGATAGGTGTCTTTAGCATACTTGAATTTTGTTCGTTGCGGATACTGTATAGCTTAAGAGACTTACGTTGTGCAGTTCGGCTGAGCTCTTCTTCTTCAAGCTCGGTCAGGATGGTATCGATAACCTCCTTGGCAGGGTGGTCATCCTGCATCTGCTTACGTAGTGCTTGGTTAGCACCAACTTTGGCTTTGCCGGACTTTTCATCCAGGCGCAAACGACGGAGACGTTTTTCTTGGCGCTTAATCTTGTGCGCCTCCTGGTAAGCCTCGCAACGGTGGCCTTGGAACCAGGCTTTCTTGCAATACAGGCAAGTCTGTGGCAAATTCGGTCGGCTATTTTCGACCTTCTCCTTCTTCACGTTCTCACCCTTAAAGGGCCGCTTGCGTAAAATGGGAGACACAGATCGGTGGTAACGCTTACCCGCCTTGTGTTTGTAGTCACCATGGTGACTATCACCCTCCATTACTCTCTTGTCGACAATGAACGGAGCAATTTGGAGCAAGGCCTCCACAGAAGAGATAGGCTTGGAGCCATTACGTTGGGTCCAAGTGTTGAGCACTTGATTCTCCATATATGCGGTCATGTTTATCTGGAAAACACCAGCAGCCAGAGGACCGTCAGTGAGTTTGCACTCTTTCAAAGCGCGCAAAAAGCGCTCACCAAAACGAGTAAGGGGTTCGCTCCCATTCATTTTCATAATGGCAATTTTCTTCACCGCTTTATTATAATGGTCGGGATTTTCATAACGTTCTTTAAAGAGAACGCATGCCTGTTCCCATCCCAAACCACGGTTCGCCACATTTGCGTTGAACCAATCATCTGCTTGGTCCGGAAGCGCAAACATAAACCATTCTTCCCAATGCTGGTCAAGCTCATAATTGGCTTGAACCAACAGGCGACGGAAATTGGCGCAGAAGTGCTCCACCGAAGTGAAAACATCTCTGTTCTTATTCAAGGTCCAGGGACAACCACGCCATTGGAACAAAGGAATGTCCCTAGCAGTAATTTTAGGGCCCTTGATACCCTTTATAGGATAAGAATCCCCAATCTTACTCTCCCAAGCAGAGGACTGGAGCGGATTCCTTATATCCGGAACGTCATAACCGGCCAGGAGTTGACGGAGAGAGTCTCTCTCTGCCAAGAGTTTGTGAGCCTCGTCTCTAACAGCGCCTGCTTTGTCTGCAGGATGTTGCTGAGTACCCAACTGAATAAGTAAGTCCTCCAGTTCCTTTTGGCAATCCTCTAGACGGCGTTTGAGCGCGGCAGTCGGAGAAACATGCTTGGATGCCCAAGTTGACTGGGCCATAGAGGAACCCTGATCGGTGGATGCATCCGATGCATCTGTCATTGGCACGTCCTTGTATGCGTGCATCTCAGTCGAATTCTCGTTGGAGGGGTTCATGTTGGTAGTATTCACCGTAAAAAATGTGATATAGATGGATAGAGACGTTGAGTACGGTGAGACTGTTGTTTATTCTCGAAAGAGATGACCTCTTTAGTATCTGGTATTCAAAGATAATAACTAGTATCGGGATTTGAATGTACAAATAGTGTGTAACTACTCTAGTGTCTCTTATCTGCTTAAACCGAGGTAATTCTTATGTAGTGGTATATGAACCCTATCTATACAACAGGTACACTTTATAGAACACCTTATAAAAGAAGTGATACACTTTATAAAAGAAGCAGTACATCTTGACAGATATCTAAGACTAGTTAATTTAGAAGGGTTAAAAAAATAGAGTAAATTTTAAAAAAAATCATAAAAAAAAATAGCTAAGTTAAATTTAATAATAAATGATAAGAAATAAAAGATTTTAATAAATAAAATATATTGAGGAATTATCACTATCATCATAATATTATAAAATGTCAGAAGAATTAAAATTTAAAAATTTAAAAATAATATATTATTGTATTATTAAACTGTTAGTTGTATTATAAACTAAAAAAGAAGTCAGTAGAGCTATCCTATATGGGTAGCATAAACGTAATGTTGCTACTTGTCTATGGATGTGGTATCATAATGTTGTGAGGTCATCAACATTCATGATACATTCTGAGGATAGTGGCTGTTCCTCATTAAAGATATGTAAAATAATTTTGGATATATGAAATAATTAAAAAAAAATAGAATAGATGTCACACAAAAGAGCAAATATGGATAACAGTCCTTATAAAAGAAGCGGTACACCTTATAAACGAAGCGGTACATCTTATGAAAGAAGCGGTACACCTTAGAAAAGAAGCGGTACACTTTAAAAAAGAAGCGGTACATCTTATGAAAGAAGCGGTACACCTTAGAAAAGAAGCGGTACACTTTAAAAAAGAAGCGGTACACTTTAAAAAAGAAGCGGTACACTTTGAAAAAGAAGCGGTACACTTTAAAAAAGAAGCGGTACACCTTATAAAAGAAGCGGTACACCTTAGAAAAGAAGCGGTACACTTTAAAAAAGAAGCGGTACACTTTAAAAAAGAAGCGGTACACTTTAAAAAAGAAGCGGTACACCTTATAAAAGAAGCGGTACACTTTGAAAAAGAAGCGGTACACTTTGAAAAAGAAGCGGTACACTTTGAAAAAGAAGCGGTACACCTTAGAAAAGAAGCGGTACACCTTAGAAAAGAAGCGGTACACTTTGAAAAAGAAGCGGTACACCTTAGAAAAGAAGCGGTACACTTTAAAAAAGAAGCGGTACACCTTAGAAAAGAAGCAGTACACTTTAAAAAAGAAGCGGTACACTTTAAAAAAGAAGCGGTACACTTTAAAAAAGAAGCGGTACACTTTGAAAAAGAAGCGGTACACTTTGAAAAAGAAGCGGTACACCTTAGAAAAGAAGCGGTACACTTTAAAAAAGAAGCAGTACACTTTAAAAAAGAAGCGGTACACTTTAAAAAAGAAGCGGTACACTTTAAAAAAGAAGCGGTACACTTTGAAAAAGAAGCGGTACACCTTAGAAAAGAAGCGGTACACTTTGAAAAAGAAGCGGTACACTTTGAAAAAGAAGCGGTACACTTTAAAAAAGAAGCGGTACACTTTAAAAAAGAAGCGGTACACTTTGAAAAAGAAGCGGTACACTTTGAAAAAGAAGCGGTACACCTTATAAAAGAAGCGGTACACTTTGAAAAAGAAGCGGTACACTTTGAAAAAGAAGCGGTACACCTTAGAAAAGAAGCGGTACACTTTAAAAAAGAAGCGGTACACCTTATAAAAGAAGCGGTACACTTTAAAAAAGAAGCGGTACATCTTATGAAAGAAGCGGTACACCTTAGAAAAGAAGCGGTACACTTTAAAAAAGAAGCGGTACACTTTAAAAAAGAAGCGGTACACTTTAAAAAAGAAGCGGTACACCTTATAAAAGAAGCGGTACACTTTGAAAAAGAAGTGGTACACTTTGAAAAAGAAGCGGTACACTTTGAAAAAGAAGCGGTACACCTTAGAAAAGAAGCGGTACACTTTAAAAAAGAAGCGGTACACCTTATAAAAGAAGCGGTACACTTTAAAAAAGAAGCGGTACATCTTATGAAAGAAGCGGTACACCTTAGAAAAGAAGCGGTACACTTTAAAAAAGAAGCGGTACACTTTAAAAAAGAAGCGGTACACTTTAAAAAAGAAGCGGTACACCTTTAAAAAGAAGCGGTACACTTGAAAAAGAAGCGGTACACTTTAAAAAAGAAGCGGTACACCTTATAAAAGAAGCGGTACACTTTAAAAAAGAAGCGGTACACTTTAAAAAAGAAGTGGTACACCTTATAAAAGAAGCGGTACACTTTAAAAAGAAGCAATACACTTATAAAGAAGCGGTACACTTTAAAAAAGAAGCGGTACACTTTAAAAAAGAAGTGGTACACTTTGAAAAAGAAGCGGTACACCTTAGAAAAGAAGCGGTACACTTTAAAAAAGAAGCGGTACACTTTAAAAAAGAAGCGGTACACTTTAAAAAAGAAGCGGTACACTTTAAAAAAGAAGCGGTACACTTTGAAAAAGAAGCGGTACACCTTAGAAAAGAAGCGGTACACTTTGAAAAAGAAGCGGTACACCTTAGAAAAGAAGCGGTACACTTTAAAAAAGAAGCGGTACACTTTAAAAAAGAAGCGGTACACCTTAGAAAAGAAGCGGTACACTTTAAAAAAGAAGCGGTACACCTTATAAAAGAAGCGGTACACTTTGAAAAAGAAGCGGTACACTTTGAAAAAGAAGCGGTACACTTTGAAAAAGAAGCGGTACACCTTAGAAAAGAAGCGGTACACTTTAAAAAAGAAGCGGTACATCTTATGAAAGAAGCGGTACACCTTAGAAAAGAAGCGGTACACTTTAAAAAAGAAGCGGTACACTTTAAAAAAGAAGCGGTACACTTTAAAAAAGAAGCGGTACACCTTAGAAAAGAAGCGGTACACTTTAAAAAGAAGCGGTACACCTTATAAAAGAAGCGGTACACTTTAAAAAAGAAGCGGTACATCTTATGAAAGAAGCGGTACACCTTAGAAAAGAAGCGGTACACTTTAAAAAAGAAGCGGTACACTTTAAAAAAGAAGCGGTACACTTTAAAAAAGAAGCGGTACACTTATAAAAGAAGCGGTACACTTTGAAAAAGAAGCGGTACACTTTGAAAAAGAAGCGGTACACTTTGAAAAAGAAGCGGTACACCTTAGAAAAGAAGCGGTACACTTTAAAAAAGAAGCGGTACACTTTAAAAAGAAGCGGTACACCTTAGAAAAGAAGCGGTACACTTTAAAAAGAAGCGGTACACTTTAAAAAGAAGCGGTACACTTTAAAAAAGAAGCGGTACACCTTATAAAAGAAGCGGTACACTTTGAAAAAGAAGCGGTACACTTTGAAAAAAGAAGCGGTACACTTTGAAAAAGAAGCGGTACACCTTAGAAAAGAAGCGGTACACTTTAAAAAAGAAGCGGTACACTTTAAAAAGAAGCGGTACACTTTAAAAAAGAAGCGGTAACCTTATAAAAGAAGCGGTACACTTTAAAAAAGAAGCGGTACACTTTGAAAAAGAAGCGGTACACCTTAGAAAAGAAGCGGTACACTTTGAAAAAGAAGCGGTACACTTTGAAAAAGAAGCGGTACACTTTAAAAAAGAAGCGGTACACTTTAAAAAAGAAGCGGTACACTTTGAAAAAGAAGCGGTACACTTTGAAAAAGAAGCGGTACACCTTATAAAAGAAGCGGTACACTTTGAAAAAGAAGCGGTACACTTTGAAAAAGAAGCGGTACACCTTAGAAAAGAAGCGGTACACTTTAAAAAAAGAAGCGGTACACCTTATAAAAGAAGCGGTACACTTTAAAAAAGAAGCGGTACATCTTATGAAAGAAGCGGTACACCTTAGAAAAGAAGCGGTACACTTTAAAAAAGAAGCGGTACACTTTAAAAAAGAAGCGGTACACTTTAAAAAAGAAGCGGTACACCTTATAAAAGAAGCGGTACACTTTGAAAAAGAAGCGGTACACTTTGAAAAAGAAGCGGTACACTTTGAAAAAGAAGCGGTACACCTTAGAAAAGAAGCGGTACACTTTAAAAAAGAAGCGGTACACCTTATAAAAGAAGCGGTACACTTTAAAAAAGAAGCGGTACATCTTATGAAAGAAGCGGTACACCTTAGAAAAGAAGCGGTACACTTTAAAAAAGAAGCGGTACACTTTAAAAAAGAAGCGGTACACTTTAAAAAAGAAGCGGTACACCTTATAAAAGAAGCGGTACACTTTGAAAAAGAAGCGGTACACTTTAAAAAAGAAGCGGTACACCTTATAAAAGAAGCGGTACACTTTAAAAAAGAAGCGGTACACTTTAAAAAAGAAGCGGTACACCTTATAAAAGAAGCGGTACACTTTAAAAAGAAGCGGTACACTTTAAAAAAGAAGTGGTACACCTTATAAAAGAAGCGGTACACTTTAAAAAAGAAGCAATACACCTTATAAAGAAGCGGTACTGTCATATAGATAGGGTTCATACAGTATACCACTACATAAGAATTACCTCAGTTTAAGCAGTTAAGATACACTAGAGTA
This sequence comes from Radiomyces spectabilis, assembly GCF_025331425.1. Classification (NCBI taxonomy): domain Eukaryota; kingdom Fungi; phylum Mucoromycota; class Mucoromycetes; order Mucorales; family Radiomycetaceae; genus Radiomyces; species Radiomyces spectabilis. Next base: position 633,067 of record NW_026251930.1, read on the forward strand.
GTTACACTCTATTTGTACATTCAAATCCCGATACTAGTTACAGTATTATCTTTGAATACCAGATACTAAAGAGATCATCTCTTTCGAGAATGAACAATAGTCTCACCGTACTCAAGCCTCTACCATCTATACAACACATGAGTCCTTGCAATATACCTTATAAGCACTGAGCACTCACTGATAACTATTGATTCTGACTCATGAGAAAAGTGTAAATAGGCAAACTGCATCAATAGAAATAAAGATATTCAATAGTCTCAAAGGATTCTTATTGTCTCTTTTATCCTATAAGCTCTCATATATATTTCAGAAAGTAATGGGACAGCTCACTAAAGAAAAAAAGGACACCGAGGTAAGGTGCTCTGTTTCTTTGCTGAGGTGTCCTGTTTCGTTTCCCATCTACCCCATATTGATTTCAATTGACCGATGTGCCGTTTTCCATTAACTGATGTACTGGGAGCGATCACAGCCAACGTGTGGCATATGGCTTTGGAATGAGTGGATTCAGAACATGAGAGTGATAGGACGTGTTTGATTTGACATATGGGCGATAGGTGATAATTACGAGTCGTTGGTAATCGTTTTCTCTTGTAGATCGGAAAATTTAAATTAATCATGGATGAAGTGATATGATGGAGTGGTAGCTTTTGAATAGGAGTCAGAATGGTATAATGATGTAGAAATACGACAGACAGCTTCACCATTCCGGACCTTAGTAGGAAAATGATAAATGATAATGAGTATGAATCTCATTTCGCGATGTTATCCATTATATACCTTGGCCAAAGTGAGCTTGCGCTTCACCTGCTCATCAATCCATTTGGAGCGATGCGCAGAGGCTGGTCTTGTTCTCAGTTCCTTCAGGCTGCCCTGACCGACATGTTTCCCAATAGTGGGTTATCGTAATTGTTCCTCTTGATCATGCGGATCTCCGCTCTTTGAGAGGCAACGCTCCGGTTTCCGCGATATGTCGGATTACCAGCGCCCCTATAACTTATACTGACAAATAAGGAATAAGCACTTTCGGAAAATACTCGCTCAAAAGTCTCTGTAATATGTGTGGAGGAGTATCGAACCAGCAAAGTGTGTGGCCAATGCGATGCTACTACCGTGGAAGTTTGCGACGAACAAGTTGCTGTTTGCAAGGGCTGGCAAATGTTTTACACTTTCTTTGGAAATCAACTCACTGACAGCCTGACTTCTTTTTATTATGTTATTAGCAAAAAATTGCCTGCGTTTGAAGGGCCTGGGTCGGAAAGCGAAGCAAAAAAGTCTTGTGAAGATAAAAGCGTGTTAGGCCATATATCTGAGAACCCAGAGAGAAGATCTGCTAGTAATGATGATGTGGGCAGTATTGTACAGCAGTAGTCTGACCTTTCACTTAGGACGTTCGTACAAGAGCATCATTTATCCAGTTCAATTTGCCCACAGGCAAATCGAAGAATGGTATTTCGAATCAATTGGTAATTACGAAATCTTTTTTATATGGTTTGATGTCAATCAGCTGATATGTGTCCCAGGTTTGGAACAGGGATATCAATGCTGGGTTAAACATGCCAAGGATCCAATCAGACTGCCAAATCAATTCCAGACCGGTTCTCTCCAAAGGTCAACTGCCGAAAGATTTTTGTCTCAGATTGCTCCATGCCCAACGAACTGATACTGACCAGAGACGTTGACGATGACCCACCACTTATGCGGAAACAAGCAGGGTAATTTGGATCGATCCTGTAGTGTACATACAGTGCATAATAAATTATCGTCCATGGACGGCGTCCAATTTTCATGGCCGAGACGTCCAGTTCGAGACGTCTCGACCGGCAATTTTTTTTATTTTTAGAACAGCCGGGCCGTGCCAACGCCACCGGAGTTGATGATCCGGGAACATTTTGTTTGCTTTTGATTGGCCCGTGGAGACAGCGGCGGCAAGTCGCCGGGTCAAAGGAGGAAGTCTGCAGAAAAATTCGTCTCTCACAGCTCAACGCAGGTTTAGCAGTACCTATTATGACACCACCGATTGTTCATTTGAAATGGGGCAAGCATCGTTTTGATGTGGATCTCAGTGAATACAATTACGATATTCAGCAAGTCACGGTCAAGGAATTAAAAGAGAAATGTTCTCGATTAACTGGCGTTGCACCAGAACATATGAAATTGCTCGCCTACGGAGGTAAGCAGGCAAAGAAGTTGGATTGAAACTTGCTTTGCAGGCGACTCACTTAAGCGAAATAGCCGTCATGAAAAACGATGCCTTAACCTTGAGTAACTATGGTGTACGTGCTCGGTCGAAAATTATGATGCTAAGTTCCCCCCGTCCGGAAAAGGTAAGGGAGTTTGTAAGGATTATGTTGCTTATTCCGAAATGACTCATATTCACCCGTTGACAAGCCTGCGCATGCTCGACCAGCGGCATCACAGGAGCAAGCCATGGGAGCGGAGGAAAAGGCGCTTCTTGCGAAACTGGAAAAAATCAAGAGCGATATGGCGGACATTACCAAGGACATCAATCGCTACGAGGATCGTGTCAAGTCGTTCCAAAAGACATCCGAGGAAGATGCCAAAGAGCACAAGAAATTGAAGGATTATGCCGTATATTTGGGTGAACAATTAATGAAGACGCTATTTGAGTTGGATGGTCTCCTTTGTGGTAACCTGGAAACGGCGCGTATGGAGCGTAAAGAAGGTGTCAAGAAATCCCAGGCTTTACTCGATAGAGTAGACCGGATCAAAGCGTCTTTGTAAGGCAACTAAATAGACAAATGGAACCTGCAGAAGATGGCCAGCTAATCATCTTCAGAGTTCCGAAATGGAAGAGATAGAAAAGGAAATAGATACCAAAAATAATGATTAAATCAACAAAACTGTGGTCGGACAGACTGCAAATACAGAAAAAGAAAAACTCGCTTTTATCAGGTAATGAGATTATATAAAAAAAAAAAAACATTCGAGCCCGCAAAGGTAGAAACGCAAAAAAAATAGTAATCAAGAGGAAAATAGAAAATAACAGAGAGAAAAAGAAAAAGAAAAGAAAAAGATGTGTTCACACATTATCATGGGAATAATGCGAAATCTTCAAAAACATCTTCATCGTCTTGGGCATCGGAATAGGTTATCAATGGTGATGGTGGTGGTGAAGGAATATCTTGAGCAGCTGGGATGAGAGCATCGGTAAACTGTTGAATTTCTTCAAACACGGCATCATCATCATTCAATACAAAAGACGCTCCAGAGGATGGTAACAGAGGTGCTAAAGAATAGTCAGTAACAGGTTCGGGGATGGCGCCGAACAAAGACAAGGGTTCGTTGTAATCGTTTTCGGAAATAGTATCAATCTGCTGCTTATGGTCTTGCCATGAACAGGGTGGGGTCGGTTTAATGGTCGAGAATCGTCGAGTAGAACGAGCGGGTCTATGAGCATACGGGTGAGGTCGTTCCAAGCGTTGATGACGAGTTGGATACCGGGACAAAGCTGAGCTGGAAGAAGAGGAAAAAAGATGATCAGGCGAGGACTGATCAGAAGGCGGTACAATAGAAAATTCGGAAACATTAACGGGGCCAGAAGATGCTGGGTAAGAAGAACGGTGAGGAAGAAAAGTAGAATAAGACGAAGTTGAAGGGGAAGGCGAGTTGGAAGAGGAAGAAAATAACGAAGGAGAAGGAGAATAAATAGAAGAATGCGAAAGGGGGAAATCCGTGAAAGCAGTGTCAGTAGGTGGGGAACATTGAGATACATGGTTTAAGGCAGTGGGATACATTATGGTGGCAATTCCTGGTACACGAGGATAAAATTCGGTAGTGGCATCTTCTGGCATGGCCCGTGAATGGAAGTAGGGCGACCGGACAAGGTCGCTGTCAGGAAACCGTTGCCTTGATACGTGGTTTGGTTGCATGGCATCGCTGGTTGAGCAATGGACGGCATGGTGGTATTGAATTGGGTGTGATTCATTTTGAGATGATTTTTCAGAATAAGAAGCTTGCAAAACTTGCGGCGGAATGGTGTGCGAAGTTTTGTAGTACTTGTTGGTAATGAGGCGCGGTCGAGTCTTAAAGCAACAGAAAGTTACGTCTGCTTGGTTGTTGCTTTTGAGTAGCTCGCTTTTTCTTTTCGCTTTTTGTAAAGACTTCCTTTATCAAAACTTGTTTTTCTTTTCCCTTTGTAGTCTTTTTTTCACTGTTTTCTCAATATCTACTGGACGATAAAGAAAAACAAAAAAAAAGACCTATTGGCTTGTGGAAAGAAAAAAAGAAAGAAGAGTGAGCGAAGATGGAGTAGAGAAAAAAAAAGGAGAAGAGGGAAAAAAAGAAAAAAAAAGTAAATAATATGGGCAAAAAAAAATGGGGTCACCACATTGGACAATTTTTTTTCCACCAGCGTAACTTTAAAAAAACGAACACCTTTTTGATATTGTAAAAATGACTGAAAATCACTACTGTGTTGCAACACTTGCGCCAATGATTGGCCCACACTGTTGCTGAGGCTTTGATTGCACATCCACACGTGGTACTAAATACATTCAAGCTTCAGCTCGAACTGGCTGCCGGCTTCTTTATCGTCCACCCACCAAAGAAGTATCCAGTAATGGTCGTTGATCACTTTACACTCCCAGTAACCATGGCTGAGACTGATTTTGGTCTTCTTTTTATCGTCTGATTCCGGAGTCGCAAAATGGCAGGTCGGCACATAAATTTCTGTGGGCCCGCTCACCAGCTCATCTTCTCGTCGTTTATAAGTGAAAAAATACGCTGCATGATGACGATTGGTGGGTGATATAAACTGAATCGACACTGGGATACCTGCCACTTTCCATGGATGCGGCCTGTGTAAAGAAATCACATCACGCACGTTGGTGTCTGGGATTAACCTGGCGGTCGGCTGATCGTCACTGGCCGACTCCAGGTCACTTTCGTCATTCCAAGGTGAAATATCTGGATTCTTTTTGTATTTTCCGTGGCTCACTTCATCCACCAATGTTCTTGAACTGCCGCCGTAACTGGGTGGACCCTCCGATTGCCAGATACTGAGATCTTCGCCATCCCATCGATCGCCCCAAATAGGATCATTGTCGGGAACATAGTGCCAGAGCGTATAATTTAACAGGTTGGCTTCCAGTGCGTTCAAATTAGCATCCATGGCCTTGTTTTGCGGTGCTTCGGGTGTACCGATCACCGATGCTTGTCCGGTTTCAGAATAAACGCACCAAAATAAAATCCAGCCCCACAGCACCTGTAAAGCATTGGACTTTGCAGGTTCCATATCGTAAGGAATGCCTATTTCCCCTAGGATACAGGGATAAGGTCCCACATTGTCCCACCCTTCTTGCTGAATCGTAGCGAGCTGGTCTACAAAGCACTGGCGAATGGCCTTTTCGCCTAAACGAAGCGCTCTCAAAAATCGCATGGGTCCAGTACCGTATTTGCCTCGACTGAGATTGATTACGTCAACGTTGTAACTGCACCATTTCTTCTTTACCAGGGTCAACCCGTCATACCAATGAGGGGCATAAACTAAACGCGGCAAGGATGTCGGAATCTTGGGTGGAGTTTCTAACGTGGGTGGTTGCACGAAAATAATGGCTTCGCGATGGATGCTGCGCAACATCTTTGCATACGACTGCAGAAATTGAATCCAATGTTGACTGTAATCGGCGGGCTCGCCGGTCACTGGATTCATGCTGAAATAATGGGGCTGAAGCACGGTTTGTGTCTCCTTATCCCAAACACCGTGCAGCGCCCATATACATCCGGGTGACCAGGCATCGGATCGTGTCCAACCGAATGAGCGATCTGCTGCCTCCAACTCCGGCTCACTTAGCCACGCGGACGTGCCCTGAGGATCAACGTAGACGTCTTCTACCTTTTTGGGACCTGACCATGTAAATTTCCAATTTTGAACATGCGTTGCATACCCGGAGCCTAAAACCATTCCCTGGAACGCGGTTGGCATCAGCCCTTTTTTGAAATCAAGATCGTTGTCTCTCAAATTCCGGATATCTAGCAAACCCACGTAGCCTTGACCAGGTTCGTTCATGGTGTCGTAACCAAGGACCGTTGTATCTTCCAGACCGCCATGTTGGTGAATTCGATTCGTCAATGCTTCGATAGCGCGAAAATAGTGGGATTGCAGATAATCTTGCACATGCACACCGTTCACGTGGCATTTGGGAGCATAGATTTTCCCCGCAAAAAACAGCGTAAACATGGTCGATGCTGCCAACCGCTGATAATTGGTATTCCATATCATTTTTGGGAATTGATCGGGCTCCGGATATAAATTATGCACAATGGCAGCGTTGGTCACCTGGAAATTGAGAGGGTTCAAACCGACCAGCGAGTGTGTCCACCCTGGGTGACCAGATCCACCACAGTGTCGCGACCACTAACGATGAAAATGCCGTCCCATGAATCACTTTGAACTACGATAATTCGATCTTTTTTCACTCGTTGAATTAACACTTACAGCATCTTGGTGTGGATCGATGTATACTTTCAAATTGAAAGCTTTGCACTTGTCCAATAACTGAATCACGTATTCCAGATACTGTTGGTCGTATATGCCTCTATGGAAATGTGAAACAAAAGAAAAGACCGCATAAACATGGGTGTACTCAGTTTCCTTGTCAAGGAACGTATGTGAATGTATCGAGTGACGGAAACAGTACGCACGGACCTTCATGTTCAATAGCTTCCCAAGTTACAAGAAAACGCAACAAGTTGAAGCCCAGAACCACCAGTCGTTGAAGATGATCGTCGGCTTCTTCGATAGGAAACGGTCGACCGACCATACTGATGTTACGATCGTGGTCGATCCAATATCCGTCATTGACATGGGAGGGAATGCCGACCGGCAATTTCGCACCGCCTCCCACGTTGACACCTCGAAATAGCACGGTTCTATTGGTCGCTCGCTCAATAAACCATGGACCATCCAAATCCATCATGCCAAAAAAAAAAATTATGGAGCAAAAAAGTAGAGATGGTTATTATGCGATAAAGCAAAATTAAGTCCAATGAGAAGAAAAAGGAATGGTGAGTTCATTTCATAGTCAAGTGATGCAATGGCGATTTCTCGCTTTTCCATATATGGCAATCGCCCATTGCAACCCTCTGTCTCCGAAAAGGAAGAACATTCGGTGCCCCTTATAAAAAGAAAAAAAAAGGGCGAAACACCATCCGTAAAATAATCAAGAATTTTATACGATGCAATGAAAGTCAAGAAACTCGGAAAGTATGAACAACAACACTTTTGCATGGTCAACCCCACCATGTTGTTCTTTGTGCAACCACTCTGACACAATCATGCCGTTAAACACTACGGTTTCTGGTCTCCGATTTCTGTCACAGCAGGATCGTTTGTGAGATAGCCGAAAAAATTAAATCCATGGTAGTGATCATATAGGTCGGCCGAGTTTTCCAGAAGACCTGACCAGCTGACGATCGCGCGCGCTGTTACATTAACGGTTCAACCTTTTTCTGATATGCAAGTGGACAAACTGCCAGATGATCAAGGCAAAGGTCACACAAGCAGAGGGTGCTGTGGTAGACAAGCTTTTCTATGAACGAGTACCTTTTTATATCCATGACTGCCGGACACAGCACGGTATTATCTGTAATGCTCTATACTTTTTACTGTCGACATTTGCGACGAACCATTTAGGACCGGTAATTACGGAAATGAAAGTATCTAAAAGCGACTCATTTTTATTTTGTAACGATTTGCTATGGTTGATATTCTGCAATGGGTGGTCGTGAAGTGCTTGGAGAAATTACATGACAAAGGTGGTACTTTGTCCGCCTGTCAAACGCTATTACATTCCATGCTATTTATTAACTATCGCAATTTCATATAATACTAGTGAATATGATGCGACTAACAGTCCTACTTTTACATAGTGCTTTAGTGGCGGCTTGTTAAGGCTGTTGCCAGATACGATGGAGGAGAACAGTCACTTCCTCAAGATGTGCTTTTTATTTGCTGTTGTGTAGAATCGGAACGTGGTCATTCTGACCAAACTGATCGATGATTTTTGTAGTACAGCTTCCATTTTGCCATTGGCTTGATCCACAAGTGCAAAACCGTTTCCTTCTCAAATTTGCTCAGTTGCCATATCGCAAGACTGGTACAGCGACTTCCTTCATCAATTGCGCTGTAGGATTGCTAACCTTGTTGAAATCGGCCAATATGAACACGAAATATGGCTGATGCCTTCGGTTGCGTGTAAAATGACTGGCTCGACGCGTGAGAAAGTAAGTTAAGGCGCCCGCAAATCTTGGGTCAACCTGCCGAACGCGCTCTTCTGCTGGTATTCGGCTTCCATGGCCTCCCTTACATGCAATAGGCACGGAAGGTGACCATCTTATTCCGGATCTCGTTGGTTAAGCAGGTAATATCGGAAACCGTTCGCACTGCTGAAGAGCTCCCAAGACGCGAAGATAATGTCCCTATCGGACAGTGCCTTCCTGCGGAATCAAGCATCGACAAGAGCCTTCACAGAGTCATGGACCTTTTTGCTAGGGCCGCGAATAGGTCCGCCCTTGACCTGGAAGGAAGGCAGATCCTTTGGGACCAATGCGGAACACTTCGGTTAACCGGTGTGGCAGAAGGGGCGTCCGGGATGTACCAGGCTGCATGCTTAGCCTTTAGGTAGGCTTCCCATGCAATGTTGGCCTTCTTCAAATCGTATTAAACACTGATAAGCTCTTGTTCGCTGTGATCGGATCCGCTAATAGTTGAAAATCCAAGAGTGACAGAACCGGAAATGTTATAATGAAGGACCTCAACGTCACCTTCAGATGGAATAACTTGTGCATGAGCAACCACAAGATCGCCCAGAAAATTCATCCCGCACTCCGCAACGTGAAAATTGACAAACACCTAGAGCACTCAGTATAAGTTGACTTGCCTTGTGATAGAGTTTGTTTCGTTACTTGTAAGCGCCAAAGCCTCCTGTATACTTGCTTCGTCCAGGTATATTCCACATTGTAAAGAATCTGATTTCGTCAGCAATTCGAAATTTGTGGTGGTCGCGACCAAGCATGGTAAAGCAGATTTATCCAATCGCAGAGAGGAGGTCACGAGAACATTGCATGCTTCCATGCCGATAGTCAACTTTTTTCCATCTCGTGCCGTAATTGTCGTTGACCACACACTGGCATAACGTGTCTTGAATGCTGGCGGCTCGGAGGTCTGCAGAGGCTCGTTTTCTACGCTACCAAATGCCTCTCGATGAAGGTCGACAGTTTTTCCACGGCCGTACGCCTCGACGGTATTAAGGATGATGACTTCCTGCACATCCGTACGGTACAAGATCGCACCTGCAAAAAGTTGGGCAACACAGTATTTGGCTTGCGGGTGCAGTTTCCAGTCAATTTTGACTAACTCACATAGACTGTCAGTCAATTCCGTGAATTTTCTTTGGGTTAGAAGTACGCTGTGGGGGAACAATGAAAATACATGCCGGAGGACCTCCGGCATGCTATAACAGTTTGAGCAGGACGTCGGAGGGATGACTGAGTGCTGTAATATTGTCAGAGTCTACGTTGATCGACTCCCCGGTGAAAAACAAGAAGTAACCGACCGGTCCTTTTCTTGGGTTGTCCAATATCCTGCTGTTTCGACGTATGGGGATGTTACTCCCCAACCCGTGTCTGAGGTGTCGCCAAAGATCTTGATTTTTGGTTTCTTCTGATCTTGTAACCAAATAACTGGAGTGATGTCACTTCTCGATGGACCAGTGCGTTGTACTCAATGTCGTTGCTGTCAATCGCGGAGAAGGGATCGAGCTGCAAAGCGTCAACGATATATAAAGTTTTCCGTCTGTTATCGTCGCGCCCTGCAGGTGAATGTTGATCAGAGAAATCGGTCTCCAGTTCTTGAGAGAAACTCCTTCAAGTGGAGATAATCAACGTTTTTCTTTTTGCCATCTTCGAATGCGTTATCAGCCTCCTTTTGTCGTCGTGAAATATTAGGATGCGACGTCTTCAAAAGTTGAATGTACTTTCCAGCTTTCTCGATCTTTTCTTCAAAATCATCGACGTGGGTTTCGGCATCAGATTTTGACTTGAATTTTTGCCGATCTTCATATCTAGAGCTTGGCCCATGCCTGCCCTCTCGAACATATCCAAGGACCCGAGCAACGCCAGAAGGAGTAGCGGCCATTCGAGAATGGAAATCAAGTCCATGATCACCGCATAGATGCTGAACACGTGCCATGTCGAAGGATGAACCCAAAACCGCATCCTTGTGCTTGGTAGCATCTTGCACAGTTAAAATTGCTACATTGTCTTCGTCGTACAAAACCAGCTGCGCATCCTTCGAGCCAAACATCTCGTATAAAGCGACCGCATCCAGCTGAAACATGTCAATTTGTGATGGCCTCGTTATTGGCGATATGTCACGCGCGAGAGATGGGTACCCGACAGTCCTCAGTATCATGTTGGCGAGCACGACGAAATGTCAAATCGCCCTTTTCGGGGAGTAGGACCATGGCGGTAGCAGGCATACAGTATGGCACCGAATTTCCGGGAGGCACAAGGCTGCATCGATTAACACGGGAGTAACGTTGGCTGGCCGTCGGAAGGCTTATCTTAGAATCCCTTTTGAAGCCTTCCTCACCTCAGAGGCGTCGCTGGAGTCAATGAAGCTTCTACGATGCGTAAGGCATAGACCACTGCGATCGCCATTTCTGAGCATATTTTGACAGTCAAAGTACACTGGCGCTCTTGCGTAGCAGAGTATTGGCTCTGCACCGACCCGTTTGGTTATATTTCGGTTGCTTGTATCATCCGTTTTTTAAATGATACAACGCGAGGGCGCCTTCACGATGTTCGGCGATGCACAAAGAGCCCCATCCTGCAAACATGAGGAGGGTGACGAACAATCACCGGTGCTCTCACCGACCAGAACGAAATGGAAGTGGACCATCAATCCGAAGCGAACTAGCTGAACAAACCGGAAACCCAGCCATGTTGGTCTCCACATCACCGCACGCGCTTTTGAAAGGCGTTCACCAATTGTTAGAAGGCACAAATGAAGGAAAAGGTATGAAAAAATTACACTCGCTTAAAAATTTGCGGCGACGAATTTGTAACAGTTGCCGGGATGTAATTTGGGATAGAGGTCATCTCCAGTAAAAAATTATGCAGCGACCAAGAAAGCTCTAACACCGCATGCACTCGAAAATCCAATTTGTGTGACGACGACAGATGGAAAAGTGGCGATAAATGGAAAGCGGCGAAATATGAAAAGCGGTGAAAGGTGAATAGTGGTGGAAGATGGAAAAATGGCAATAGATGGAAAAGTGGCAAAACATGAAAAATATGGCATGAAAAAAGGTGTCAAGGCAATTCTTCATCTTTTGTCACGTTTTTATCTGGTATGGCTCTTGGCATACTGTATTGAATCGTGTAGAATGTTGTCAATCATGGATAACAATATATATTGTCCTTTGTTGAAACTAAGAATGGAACACACAGGTCAATTGCCCAGTAATTACCTTGTAAGCAAGTGTAAACGAGACATCAAGCCAGCCAGCCAGCCAGCCAAGTCATCAATAGCCCTTGTTCATTGTGAATGAGCCTGTCCGCACATTTCAGTTACCAATCAATTCAATGGATAAATACCGTCGTTGTCGTGGCGTTTATAGTAGCTTGGCAATATGCTCATTGTTTCCGCTGGAAAAAAGTGGCGTGGGGGAGGTGGAACATTACTAATATGATACAGTGCCGACCCGAAAATGCCTCTGCTCCTGCAAGTTTGGAAGTATGCATACATTTAAGATGTAATGCAAGTTTATCCGTCAGCATGGACGGGAAAAAGTTCACACCATTTCGTGACCTCAGACGCGCCTTACTAGAAGGTATTCAACGGTAATTATTCTAATTTAGTTCCTTTGTTGCTTTCAAGTTGGGCGGGACTTGTATTCCCAGCCATTACTGTATGCGAAGAAAAGATTGGCTCCTCACACTCAAGACATTATACCAGCCAATCCATCTGGATCGGAATTTGTAATTAAAAGTTCCATAAAAGATCCATTTTCGATCACTGACATCGAATGATCGATGCTTACTGCGCCCTAGGAACAATAGGATGGAAGAATACATTCACAAACTGCTATTCTAAAGGTTCAAATTGATGCTTACTCATGTCTTGCATGATATCTGTTGAAAATAAAAAAAATTGCTTTGGCAATTTCCTGTCTCTGAAGGTAGCCAAATTAGGCAACAGCGGGGCAATATTTACCCACTCTGGGAACACCCTTTTACCACGAACGTTGTTCTCGAAGCCATAAACAGTATTTCCATTAGCACTTTGCATGAATATGTGTAATTGGCTGTACAATAACCAAATGACGCTGGTGCGGCGCATTGAATTGTTATTTTCACAAACCAGGGCTATTTTCTACATGCATATGGAAGGAGCATACTTGATACTGTTTTTTTTCTACAATATGCGACGGCCCCAACATTTCAGAGACCCACGGTTTATTGCAATAAAGATTAAATCCACGATCATCAATTTGGCTTATTTAAAAGAAACAGATCGACTCTGATTTCCGGCAAAACTGGTTTTTGCGGCGGAATTTTTTTTTAACCTGTGATTGTGTCAGGTCAATTCGGCATCCCAAGGCACAAAAACTATCACCAAGTGGCTATTTTTTTGGGAATTCAAGTCATTAAATTACATATATCAGATGATTTAAAGCTGCTGATAAAGGTTGCATCTTCTTATAGTGCAGCTGGATGACGGAAGTAGTTTGTTCCTGCAACAGTAATATGCTGCAACATACGCAAAATCGCTTTGTTCCGCCTGCCAATGTGCGCTACTTCTGATGTCAGATTTTCCATATTTGGTATCAGTAAAAAATGGAACCTGAACAATATAAAGGTGGATACAATGGATGGGAAGAGTCGAAAAAGTACCATTGATAATCTCGTCAACCGTTTATTATCCGCCTACTTTTAGACCTGAATGTGTGGTTTCTCTGCTTACTTTCACTTTGACGCCAACTACCGAGATGGCAAGTTCCCCAAATTTGATCTCGACGGATCATTGAAAAACCTGCACCATCGCGGACCGGATTCCCAAGGACAGTATATCTCTCCCTGTGGTCGCTGTGGTAAGTAGGCTTGGTAGTGAACCAGCAAGAATATCACTAACTAAAACCCAATTGCAAGGTTTGGGACATGCACGTCTTTCTATCATCGATTTGGAAGGTGGCCACCAGCCTCTGAGCAGCAAGCAAGGCGATCTTCATATGGTGGTGAATGGGTAAATAGAGCGATTTATCAGTTGCATGTTTTTTTCAGACGCAAAACTGATAAGATGTACCTGTGATTGAACAGTGAACTTTACGATTTTGAACGCATTATGGACGAACTGAAGTCTCGAGGTCATGAATTCAAAACCCGCAGTGATAGCGAAATTGCGCTGCATTTATACGAGGAAGAAGGCATATCCTTTTTGGAGTACCTTCGCGGTGAATTTGCGATCTGTCTGTGGGATTCCAAGCGAAGCCAGCTTATTGTAGCCAGAGATCGATTTGGTATCAAGCCCGTGTATTACACTGTTCGCAACGGTACTCTTTTGGTGGCAAGTGAAGTCAAGGCTTTTTTGCCTATGGGTTGGGAACCGGAATGGGATGTCGACAGTATCTTGCACGACGGTGCCACTTTTGATTACAGAACTTGCTTCAAGGATGTATACAAGGTAAAGATACTTTAAGGAATATCATCAAAGTGCAACAAAGAGTACTGACGGTATGCTCTGCCCCCCCCCCCTACCCTAGCTTCCACCCGCCCATTATCTTCGTGCTACAGCCTCAGGTTCGTTGGAAGTACGTCAATACTGGGATGCCGATTACCCAGATAAAACACTCAAGGAAACCCGCTCTGTTGATGAAATGGTGCAAGGAGTGCGCGAGCGATTGGTGGACGCTGTTAGACAGCGGTTGCGAGCTGATGTGCCTCTTGGTGTGTACTTGAGCGGTGGTATCGACAGTGCATGTGTTGCTGGTATTGCTACCCACCTTTTGCGGGAGAAAGATCCAAATGCACGCATTGATGCATTCTCTATTTCATTTGTAAGTGGTGATGACCATTACGATGAAGGTGATATCGCCGAACGTACCGCCGAATTCTGCAATGCAAAGTTCCATAAACTTGCCGTCACAGAAGAAGATCTTTTAAGCTCATTCGAAGAATCCATTTGGCACGTTGAACAACCGCAATTCAACCTTAATGGTGTGGGCAAGTTCCTCTTGTCCAAATATGTTCGTGATCAAGGCTTCAAGGTAATATTGAAAAAAAAAGCGATAGGTTATATTCAAATCACTGATCATGTTTGATTGATTGTGTAGGTCGTCATGACGGGTGAAGGATCAGATGAGCACTTTGCGGGTTACTCTTTGTTTCACACCGACTATCTCCGTGAAGCCGACCTTACTTCTCCAGATGGATTTGGAACCTTGCCAGACGATATCCGCCATAAACTTTTTGAAGAAATTAGCCAAACTAAAAAGGCCGATGGCTCGACTATCATCCCTACAGCAACCGATGCTTCTACAAAGAATAACGTCGCCCGGCAAATGGTTAACAATGTCAGCTGCCATGTCCTAATGCAAGATCTCCTTTCGATACCTTCAGAAATGTATACGGATGAAGTTCGCAGCAAGCACGGAGAAGTGATTCCCGGTTTGGCTATTGCCGAAGCGGTGAGTGGCGTCGCCCGCCACAAGGCAAAAACCAAGTGGCATCCCCTTCACACTGCATTGGTAAGTGAAAAGAAAAGGAATTACACATTTTACAGTCATGGCCAGTCAATGCTAAATTACTTTATCGATAGTACCTTGAAAGCAGAACATTTTTGGGCAATTTCCTATGCAATATTCTCGGTGACCGTTGTGAAATGGCCCATTCCATTGAAGCGAGAACCCCGTTCATGGACCATCCTCTGTGTGAATATGTGAATAGTTTGCCTCCGTACGTATTGACTACTCTGATCTAATCATGGAAACACATGATGGACTAATTGTGTGATAAAATCATAGATCGGTCAAAATCCGTGCCTCCGAAGACGGCACTCTGAACGAAAAATGGATCCTCAAAGAAGCCGTACAACCCTTTATTACTGACGAAATCTACAAGCGTACCAAGCATCCTTACGTAGCGCCACCTTCCAAGGGCAAAGACTTGCCTATTATCAACTTGATGGACAGATTATTGACAGAAGAAAATATCAACCAGCTAGGATGGGCCAACTGGAGCACGGTCAAGAACTACAAGGATACCTTTAGAGAACTTGCTGATTCCAAAGTGTTCAAAGACCTTTTGATCATGATGTCTTACGTAGTATTATCTCAGCGGTTCAATGTTAGGCGTTATAACCATGAAAGTCCAATGTAAAAATTGTAAATTATCGTTAGAAACCCGTCACAGTTCCTGAAATGAAACCTTTTTATTTTCACTTGAATTGTAATCAAAAGTTCCCATCCCAACGCTGATTCACAACCTTTCACCTTCATGAAAATTAAGGTTAAATCGTGGACCATGGCTGCGTATTGGGCGTGGGATGTCGAAAAGGCCGATGTGTGTGGTATTTGTCAAGTTGAATTTGATGGTTGTTGTCCTGATTGCACCATGCCTGGTGATGATTGTCCTCTCATTTGGGGCGAATGTACACACGTATTCCACTTGCATTGCCTCATGAACTGGTTCCGTAAATCAACCAAGGGAGAACATTGTCCCATGGATCGAAGTGTCTGGAAAACAGCCGCAGCACCCATTTAGTTCCGATCAGTCAATCCAATGTCAAGCAATACGCCCAACACTCATTCGACCTCATATACGTCGACAGTCATTATTACACGTGAATACACCAGCATTTCCGTTTTCAAGCGATCCCTTCATCTTTCTCTTGTTCAAGAGCAGCTCACCATTTCACATTCGCGATTCCATGGAGGGTAACCAGACCCTTTCCCCTTTTCCTTTCTCTATCTGCATCTCTACCTCTTATCTATCCAAGACTTATCCTTTTGCTATAGTCTATTTTTCTTCATCATCCAATAAAGATAATTTATTGTGTGCTCAATGCAGATGGCGTATGTGAGAAACAAGGAACGTCAGCTCCATTGACTTATTTGTTCAAAACGATACCGTCGAACTATGAACATATGAAGAAACAAATTAGTTATGAAGTCGCTCAACCAATAAACCACTCTATGATCACTTACGCGAGACTTGAACCATTCCATGGATTCTTCCTTCTTGATACGGTGGTGAGGACCGACGGTGGTCTTGCAATGCTTACGGCGAGCGACACGGTTACCGGGACGACC
Organism: Radiomyces spectabilis; assembly: GCF_025331425.1. Classification (NCBI taxonomy): domain Eukaryota; kingdom Fungi; phylum Mucoromycota; class Mucoromycetes; order Mucorales; family Radiomycetaceae; genus Radiomyces; species Radiomyces spectabilis. Next base: position 649,398 of record NW_026251930.1, read on the forward strand.
CATGACAACATAGTAATCCATACCGTAGATACCGATGGAGGGATCGTACTTGATACCCAAATCGATGTGTTCGTCAATACCGAAACCAAAGTTACCGGTCTCGGAGAAGTTGCGAGCGCGCAATTCGTATTCCTTGACCTTCAAACCACGTTCCAAGATTTCTTCAGCCTTGGCACCACGGACGGTAACGTGGACAGCGATCTTTTCGTTACGACGGATACCAAAGGTACGGACGGTATAACGAGCCTTGGAGTAGACGGGAGTTTGACCAGTCAATTGTTCGAGCACCTTGGCAGCACGAGTAAGTCTGTCACCAGACTCACCGACCGAGATGTTGAGCACAAGCTTCTCGATGTGAAGGCTACGCATGGGGTTAGCCTTGGTCTTCTGATCTACGGCGCTCTACAACAACGAAAAGGAGAAAAACAAGGCACGTTATTTCTACTGTGATCACGCAAGCAACCAAGCGATTAGAATGTCGAGATTCAGGTCGGATGCCAAATACACAGATGAGAGAATGCCTTATCCACGACAGCAGGTAAAGTTGATAATTGGAAGATAGGCGAGCCATTTTTCGAAGCATTGAAGGTGAAGCATACACCCGAAAGAAGCGCATACTGCTGTGAAGCATTGTGTCGTGTGAAAACGAAAGCGGTAATGTACAAATGGCAGGTGGAATGCGTGATCGCATTAGCTTGAAGGTGTATAAGTGTTGCCGATGAAAAAAAGTCATCCATTGGATCGACCCATGCATCCATCGTTCATCGTTGGCTCATCCGTATACAGCGATCCGTCCTAAATCTAATCGACATTGAAGGCCTACATACCATTGTCGTGACGATATCGAAGCAAAAAGAGGGAGAACACCTTCCTTCAATGGCTGCTGATTGATAAATTAGGGATTCCCCTATTCCCTTTCTGCCCACCCAACAAGCGCCCTTCGGACGGTCCGGATGCGGAGTTTAAATATCACCCGTACGGGCGTTACGACTCTTTCCCTCACGCATGGTTGACCCTCATTTGACAGTGTTGTATTTACTGTTCTCGTAATCTCAGTTATGCTTTTAGGTTGGCAATCACAAGAACAATAGCATGTATGATAAAAGAATATACGCAGCAAATTGATTTTATTTGAAAGTGACTTTCATGGTGTGCAAAAGACATGACAAGAAAAATAATTATATCTCATGCCGAACAGCTTAGTGCTGCTTCTTAGACTAAGAAGAAGAAGAAATAATCAAGTCAGTTAATCAGAACATACAGATGCACCCAAAAAAATTATTTTACCTTGATCTTCTTGATGTAGAATTCAAGCTCCTTGCCTTCAAGGATATAACCGTCGCAACGGCCAGATTGACCAGGACGGGAAGCAATGATGGCATAGAGACGACCAGCAGCGAACTGATCATCCAAAAGAGGATCAACGGCAGCCTTGGTCTGACGAGCCTGGAGCTTCTTTTGGACGCTGTTGGACTTCTTCTCTTCCTTGGTCTCAGTTTCCTACAAGAGTAACAACAAAATGAGCACCAAAGTCGTATCCCCACGGCAAATGACGCTCGCAAAAAGTGAAATGGACGATTTACTTACAGTGGTCTTGGCCTTCTTCTTACCGAGGGGAAGAGCGTAGTGAGATTCGTACCACTGACGGAAAGGAGTGGCATCGATCTGGATGATGGCACCCTTGACGAGAGTGTTGGTACGGACCAATTCGTTGTTGGAGGCGTTGTAGACAACGGTCAAGACACGGGTCTTGCGAGAAACGCCTTCGGAACCCCACGAGAAGTTACCGGCTTCAAGACGAAGAGCACGCTTCTTGTAGTTACCACCGCGGACGCGGACCAAGTGAATACGCTTGCTACCAACCTTGGTGCTGGCGGGTTGACGACCCAACTCGAACCTATAATACAGGAAAACAAAAAATGTCAATCTCTGGATTGTCTATTGGTTCTCATGGTATCCCAGCTTTGAATACTATTCTCAACGATCTTTTGGACGCTGAAATGCTTCCTCAAATCGTAGCTTCTCTTTTTGATCCTCTTCCATGGTCCCCATTGATGAGATAAAAAAAATGGTGGGTTGAGAAGGCTTACTTTCTCTTCTTTCTGTACTGATCACGTCTAGCACCGGTAGCGCTGCGCTTGTGGCGAGAATCACGGCTGATACCTGTTATCCATTAGTTAGCAAAGGATGGATTGATGTCGTATTGCGATGTGGATGGATGCATTACCCATGGTGTTTGCAGAGAAGGAACCTTCTGAATGTGTGCCCAGTCGATGCCTTTAGATTTCCCGGTTCGGTGAGGCGATTGGGCCTTCCAATCCGGAGCGCCACCTGTCACACTTTAAAAGTCCGTCAATCCAAGAAATCTCTGGCTCGCTCTCACACTCACCTCTCCTGACAAGAGTTTTTTTTTTTTCTTCCTTGCCTGCTTCACTTGCGTATTGTCTGGTATTGGCTTTTGTCTAAATCATTATCAATTTGTTGAAAAGGCCAAACCAAGTACCTGGTGATACTATGTCAACTGTTCTTGTCGACCATTCTCCATCATTGTCAATTGTCACTGTATAATACTAATGACAAACGGTGTGATTGCCAAGTGACATTTGACCGAGTGTCTGTATCCCAAGTCAAAAAAATTACACTCTGCGTAATTATGAAAGTGCTTCGGAAATACATTATACAATGTAATCCAAAATCAGAGAGTTTTGACTTCTTGGGTGCATAACCATCGTTTCAAATGCAAGGCCACATTGCATGATAAACATGCAAAATTCATCATCAATGGCGCGGGTCATATGATGCACCGCATATTTGCATAAGAATATTCTCATTGGAAGAAAACGAAAAAGTAGTTTCTTTAGTACTAACTCGATTGATACGATATTTATATTATGCGTATGGGAAAAAAATAAATAAATAATGGAAATAGGATGGGAAGCGGGGTATATATTACATAAGGGTACAATTACGATGATGACAATCATTCACTTGAGTGGATTGCCGAACGGGGCGTGTAGATGTAACATGGATGCCGGGTGAGATATGCAAAGTCATGTGCTCACGTTCATTTTCTCGTCGTTTTTCCTTGATTTCCCGAGGAAAGTAGAGAAGCATGAAATTCTGCAAGCTTTGATCGAGGTTGTTTGCGTCGGCGTTGCCTACTGCATGTTCCTGTCGACAGATAGGGCAGTTCAACAACCGTTTCCGGTGGGCCTTGATGAGACATCGGACGCAGAATACATGCCCGCATACAAGCCGAATCGGTCGCCAAGCAATGGCTACATGATGCAAATGGCGTCAATATGATCGTCGCCGGATGTTAAAAAAAGCATTTCATTATGCACTTTACCTAGACAAACGGGGCACCCATAATCATCCGGTTGTGGTACAATGGTGATGATTTTCGATTGGATTCCGTTATAGAGCGACAGCACGATCCCTCGCACAAACAAAGCATTGACTTTGGCGAGATAAGGAAATTCTGACTTGGCACTGAAAACGGTAAAATTTTCACCAAAAATTAACTCAAATGCATTTATCCAAAAGTGGAATCTCCCCCTAAAAAAATTTTTTTTTTTTTTTTTGCCTTACCAAAGACCGCTCCGCTTATCATGCTTCTTCAATATTTTCGTCATGGCCATCTGGTTCAACGATTGAAAGTACTTGAAATCGACCAGTTTTGCATTAAGCGCCATAAATTGGGCCAATGCAAGGCGAGATTGTTTTGAGGAAAGCTTTTTCGTCTAGAAAAAAAAAAAGTCGGAGCAAAGCATCTCAGTCAGGGTGACTCTAGTATGGCGAGATTTTTCGAAACTCTGCATACCAATTTCTGTCGAATAAGCTCTTGTCCTAACCATTGGAACCGTTCTTTGCTCTTTTCATACGATATAACGTGACATCCATGGTTGGTTTCAAAAATGGAGGCTTCCATATACAGCTGGAAAATCTCTCGCCACACATACAAATCCTTTTTGTACGGCGATGCCTAGAGATCCGTGGTTTCATTAACCATTGAAAGCCATTGTAACAAGGTTACTAAAGTGCCTTACTGCCAAGGTTAAACGTTGTTCCAAGTCATTCACATTTTCCGTGAATCGCCGTTGTTCCACATCATGCAAGTGAGCGACATGTTGCAGCTCGTCTAGCAGCAGCTGGAAAAACTCAGAATCTTTCACAAGTTCGATCGTGAATAGTAGCGGTTGACTGGTCTCATCTTGGTGGACACTCATGTCCTCCAAAATGTGCTCGAGATACGCAATCGATTGACGCGCTGTGCAAATTGACTGAGGATCTTTGATGGTCACTTTGATAACGGGATGAGGATCCTTGTCGTCTCCTACGAAAGGTTCAGTTTATTGGCTACATACAATTCGTTTATTCCTCAGGCAACGTACCATCAAAAGTGTATGCCAATTGAATTCTTTCGTCGATGGGATTCTTGTCGTTTTGTATTGTCAACAAGTGGGAAGTTAACCCCCTTGATTCGAGCTCGTCTACCACGGAACGAATCGATTTCTTCAACGTTTTGTATTGGATTAAATGAGGTCGCCAGTCTTCGGGAAGATCGGAAGCAGCGGTTTGAATTTGCTTCGCAAACTTCATTTTTGTATTCGATCCTTCATAAAATAGGTAGAATGGATAATTAAAAAAAAAAGTCGAGAAAGTTTGCAAGGCCAAGAAAATGAAGACGCCGTGCGCTTTTTTTTTCCTTTTTGTAATCTTTTGTTTAGATCACCGATTCGCCAATCAAATCGCGCAAATGTGACCCCTCGTGAGTTGTCCCAAAATGGCGAAAAAAAAGGTAGTGCCAAAAAAAAAGCGGGGAAACAATCGACTTGGACCACATGAGGTAACAATTAAAACCGTCGTCTTCCGAGGAAAGCCATAAAGAGAAGTACCTTGTTTCTTTGAAAAGAATTTAATGACTAGGTGACAGAGATATATTGATATTAAACATCCATGGAGCGAGTCACTGCACGGAAGCCAATGAAAAAGCTTAAATGGCGGATAATAGGGAAAATCTTCGAAATAAAGGTGATGAGCTGAGACGAATGGGATGATGCCATCGCTACCTTTCCGCTGTTTGATTCACATTTCAACCAAGTTTAAATTTTAAAATTCCAATCGTTTAGCAAGCACAACTTGCAGCTAAGCTACCATTGACGGCGTTTGTTACCATGTTTACCACGCACTTGGAAATGATCATCTTTTTTTCTTCAAATGGAGTTAGCCAGTTGACTGTACGCCTATACATTTTGTGCTACTTTTGAATACAGTTCATTGTACACCAAACGATGTAAAAGCTGCATCATTATGCCGTTTTTCTTCAGCTGAAAACCCGGAAAATTGGGTGTCACCTTTCACCGGCGCGCAAATATTTGTTGAAGGCTCGCAATTTTTGACATGCATGGAGTTTTGCTGCATTTAAAAGCTTATGCAATGCGCGGTAAGTACAGTCATATGAGAAATCGATAGACATTATATGCCAGCAAATTATACTGTGCTTGATAGACTCTCTTTTTTAAAGTCTTTACCGAAAAAATATGCAAGTTGGTCGATCGTAACATTCCGGCAGAGATTGGCACCGAGGGTCGTTGATTTTGTATAATATGTCCATCAATGAACGTAGACACTTGGATTAACATAGGACCTTGGTGCTGCGAAAAAGTATTCTCACGTCTGTATTGTTCGAGCAAAGTATGTGCTTCTAGTAATGGTTTACTTTTCTTTACGAACTACATTCTTATCAAGCGAAAGCATCTTCTTTTAAGCATGATAGCCTATCATTTCCTGAGAACACAACTAGAGAATACACTCTTGGCATTTCATGTCATTGCACATACTTGAACCGATCGACTTAGCTTTTGCCATGTGCGGTCACCCATCAAAGTAGCTTATGCTCAAATAAACAAAGGAAAACTGCCTACCAACACTCCACGGAAGAGTGATATGACTCGAAAATTTGAGTACTGCACATTACAATTTTAATCTGCAAGTTTGGTAGTTATTTTTCATCCAAGCTGATCCTGTGGCATGGATAAGTGCAACAAACAAGGGATTCAAAGAGATCAAATTTCCATGTTAAGAACAATTTACAATACATACTTGCCAGATAGCAATCTACAAAATACGGATGCTGGTCGAGAAATCGAAATACGAAGGAGTAAAAATAAAATTCACGCAATAGACGCAAGGAACGCAAGATATAAAACGATAGTAGAAAGAAAATAAAAGCAAAACAAATGAGAGAAAAAAAGAAATAGACTAATAACAAAAATTATTATAGCAAGACCGCTCCGCGACAAGACTACCTCCTTGGTTTTTTGGGTCATCTGTCATTAATGCTGTTTGAGCTGGACGGCGACCCGAGATTACTGATCGGACTGTCGGCGTTACTTTCATCGTTTGGCCGCGTTTCTTCCACACCCACCATTGGATCATCTTCCAGCATATCTTTGTGATCCTTGCTTTGCTGTTTTCTACGTTTTTTCCGTTTTGACACACAGTTCTTTAGCGATGACTTCATCTCCAACATAGTAAACGGTTTGCTGATGAAATCGTTCATTCCGGCGTCAATGCAAATTTGGCGGTCTTGTCTCGAAGCCGACGCTGTCAAAGCAATGATATACACCTCGGCAGCATTCAGGAGTGGACTTTCTTCGGCTGGTCCCGAAGTATGTTGTGGTGAACATGTAATTTTCTTTCGCTCCGAGACGATTACACGCGTAGCTTCCAAACCATCCATCTCCGGCATATATAAATCCATCTAATCAACACCAACACACCCAGGTTTAGAAAGAGAATACTCTCCCTACGTTTAAGTTATACACTTACAAAAATCAAGTCGAATTTTGTTTTTCGCATTAACTCTAGGACCTCTCTTCCGTTATTAGCCAAGGTAACGTCTTGGTAACCGAGTCGTTTCAAGATGCTGATGGCGATCTTTTGGTTCACTACACAATACAATCATCATTAGACACACACTCACTTTTCTCATATCTGGTATTGCATGTTTGATGGCTACTCTTGACGCTGCATTGCTCCACTCCTTCCTCTTCTTCTTTGTATTGATCCCATAGTACTTACAAACATTGTCTTCGGCCAACATGATTTTGATCGGATACAGTTTAGCGAGATTTTCTTCCTTACTTGCTGGTTTGCGATGATGATTATACTTGGTGGTCACGATACGGCCCGACCGTGGCATGGACGGTAAAGACAACAAATCCGTATTCATTTTAGTGGAGTTTAATTGTGAATCGGGTGCACTTGCTGGGGGCCGCATGCCCATTTTCTTGTCACTGGCGTAACCATGCGATGAATGAGTCACCGGCAAAGGCGTAGTGGGAGCTATACTCGGTATCGACAATTGACTTTGGGATCCCCAGGCATGTTCTCTACTGTTACCAAAAGCCTGTAATGACAGAGTACTGCGTGTTCCGGGTTCCGATGGTGGAGAAAACTGTTGAGGCATCTGGGGCGAAGCAGGCGAGGTCACTGACGGCGGAGACGGTTGCTGTTGCTGTTGCTGCCGCGCGGAAAGACACGAATAAGGTAATTGCGATTGCTGAATTTTGGCACGTGTATGACCGCTATTGTTAACGAGTGAGGAGCTCATCATGGGAGGGAAGTAGCTTGACAAGTGAGATGGAGGGGCGGTGGACGAGGTGGTGGAGTGAAACGACAACATGTTATCGTTCATACGATCGCCGAGATTGGAATGGACGCTGCTGCTACCATCAGAAGCGGTGGAACTGGGAGAAGGGGGAGAGGTGATACAGTTACCTCCACTGGTGTCCGTATTAGTGCGACTTTCCATCGGCGGTCTTGAAGCGATCGTCATGGGCAGAGTCAAGGCAAATCGAGATCCGACGCCTTCTTCTGATTCCACCCATAATCCTCCGCCCATATGATTGACAAGTGTACTAGAAATAGCAAGGCCCAGCCCTGTACCTCCGTAACGACGTGCGGTGGAAATATCGATTTGCGAAAACGACTTGAACAGCTTGGGTAACCGATCGGCGGGAATGCCGATGCCTGTGTCTGTGACGGAAATTTCGAGAATGGCTTTTTCTGCTTGGGCATTTTCCTCGTCATCGCTCGCGCCAGCGCCAGCGTCCCCTCCTTTCTTTTTCCCTCGCATCGCCTGCGTCCAAATAGTTTCTATTTTAGCATCGTAACGCTGCTTGAAGGTCATCCTCGTAGGTTGCTGTGAACTGGATTGAGCTGGCGTAGGTACGTATCGTTTAATGCGAATGCGAATGCCACCATGTTTTGTAAACTATTCAACCAATTTATTAGTTTCCAACCAAAGATAATCACTGGCATTGATCAAGTAGCTTCTCTTGATGGTTGGTTCTTTTTTTTTTTCTTACCTTGACCGCATTAGAGCATAGATTAAGCATAATTTGAGTCAAACGCATTGTGTCACCCATGAGATAGTCGGGTATATCGTTATCAATTTTCCATATCAGGGGAAGAAGGGTTTTACCCTTGTGCTGTATTTGCGAGGGACACAAAACGCCAGTTTTCTCGAGATGAGCTATGACTTGGGGCAATGGCATACTGTCACTAATATCCATCGGACATTCTGTAACGTAAACAATTTTGTTCTGTTGACTCATGGAAGCTTGATGCCGTGCCATATTGAGCGTATCTTTTTTTTAAGATGAAAATTGAATAAGGTAAGTATTCTTTTTTTTCCTTTGGAAAACTATTAATGTTTTGCAAACGTACCTTTAACACATTTCCGTAAACTGAATCGCCGACTTTCCAGCTTGAAATTCGGGTTATGATTCAGTTTTGAAATGTCAAGAATATCGTTGATAATCTAATAGATGAATATCCGATCAATAACCGCGGTAAAACAAAACACACGCATTATGCATAAAACGAGCTAAAGAGAGAGATTATTACAGTTAAAAGATGATGTCCACTCGTCTGGATAACTTCTAGATGCTCGGCTTGTTCTTCGTTCAAGGTGCTTCGTTCCTGTAGTAACAGATCGGTCAGGGCAATGACAGCGTTCATGGGGGTTCTATGGGATAAAAAATATGAGGGATCTGTTTCCACGATAGCATGGTCAACCGATAAAGACGCACCTTATTTCGTGACTCATATCGGCCAAGAACTTGATCTTATTTTCAGCATCCAACGTAGCGGCATTTTTGGCTTGAATCAGTCGTTCGGCTTCCCGTATTCGTTCCAATTCTCGAGCACATCGTTCTTTCAGTGCATCGAAAAGATTGAAGGTGGTCCGAAGATCCTCTTCACTCATCGGATGATCGTTCATGACGCACAAGACGCCCAAGGTCTCGCTAGATCCATCTTCGGAAGGAATTTCCAATCGTACACCGGCAAACCCGTGATATGTACCGTAGACAGAGCACGACTGCATGGCATGTTCGGTGATACAACAGGAACCATCGATAAGCGTTTTGATATGTGGTCCGTCCTGTAGTAATGAAAGGGGAATCGCCGTGCACGGTTGACTATTCCGAACAATATGGATGAAAATAGAAAGAAAAATAAGGACGAAAAAAAAAAGCAGTTGATCAGAATCCAGAAAAGAGAATCGTGTGCTCCCCTTGCAGTGGGTTTAAGAGAAGACTACTTACAGTGTTTCTGTATCTGATGTCGCATAGGACGCTCGAGTGAGGAACAGCTGGTTGCTGAGGGCCGATGAATTCGAGTAACCGTCCGACATGAAACGTTGAGACTGGTCAGTATCATAACAAGATTCGGAGACACTTAGACCAGTTGGTGAATGGAGAGGGTATTTGTTGGTGTGGTGAGCGATCCCCTGTTCAGAGACCAGCTTAAACTCTTCTTCAAGCGAAGAGTCCTTGTATTCATCCAACGTTATGAGTTGCAAAAGTAGAACAGTGGGCACTTTTATCCACCGAGCGAGCTCCTGGACCAAACGTTGAAGAAACTCGGTGCCTACAAGAGAGAACGTCGTAGTGTAAATGTTTTGAATGGCGTGCATTGTCGAAGAAGATGGCGCGACGGCGTAGGATGGACTCGATGAGGATGGTATGGGCTTCATGGGTATGGTGACGGTGGGTCGACTCACTCCGAGTTCAATGGGAGGAGCGAGAGTTTCGTTGTTCTGTGTCAAGTCCATTTTCTAAAGCGGAACCTGAAGAATCCTGCAGGGCAGGTCGGAGGCGTGGGATCCGAAAATGAATAGAAGCAAGCAAATGGTTGAGATTTCACAAAGGGAAAGCAGGTTAATAGCAGAGGGCTTCGAAAAAGCACAAAAAAACACAAAAAAAAAAAATCAGAAAGCGGAAGTTCAATGCCTTTACGTCATTGCCCTTTACCCACTTTGTTTTTTTCAACATGGCGCACCGGCTGTCCCCTTTTTCTATAAGCTTTTCTGCCGCTGAACCTTGAACAATCACAACTTAATATGAATCATACATCCGCTTGCACCCATACTCAAGTTTTGGTTGAACTATAAGTTCAAAAAATCAGACGTTTCGTCGGTCATATAATATTGGTTTTACTTGTGCATGATATACAAAAAGCGTGCTATTGGACCGTTCCTGTTGATCAGTTTAGTATGCTCAACCGTACTTTTCTTGGCTATTCACGAGCAGCTTTGTTTGCCATTCAGCACTCGTCACATTGCCATTGCTCATAAATAGAATACGATAATCATGAAAACAGAAAAATACCCGCTTTGATTCGCTTTTTTTTGGTGTTCAAACTATCCACAAAAGCTTAACAAAGTGTTACTGTAGGCGAGTAGCTGGGCACCGATACAATATGGAGTCACCATGTCAACCTGATGCCAGCTTTATTCACCCTCATTCTTGGCGGAAGTTGAATATTTTCCAAAAGAATATGAGAAGTCTCCCGTGTGATAAGGTGCTGGTATTAAAAAGAACGCACCGTGGGCTATTTGTGCCTTGAATGTTCGAATTTCCTTTTTCTTTATTTTGGTTAATTGGCCTACTTTGACAAAGTGCGCCTTTTACAAGAGCGTCATCCATACCGGATGATATGAAAAATAAAAAGCAGCAGAGGAAAAAAAGACTATATGTATAATTAATTTATGCATCATTTGCATAATCCATAGCAAAATCACGGTTTCACTGAAACAAAAAAAAAGGCCCAATATTGCAGTAAGTTGCCGTGGCAAAAAAGACGGAAGATCTTTTTTCTCTGTTCGATCTAGAAATGGAAATTGCTATTTTTGGAATATGTGGCTTGCCCATATCCGTTCTGCCCGTGTTCTCACTGGGTGCAGATCAGTCAAAGCAAGATAAATGTACTGTATTCCCGAAACAAAGCAGGCTCATTTTTGCAAACTATAAATGGGTATACTATGCTTATTCTGGATTGGCAGCATTTTCCTAGTGGCGTACGATCAGGGATCAGGGACCCGTACCTTGGCTGCTTCGACAACTCATCTTTGGTGGCTTAAAGCACCCACCTTCAGCCTCCAAAGAACAAATAAATAAGAAATACTGATGAAGCTGACAACTTTACTGTTCTTCTCGTTGTTAACCCGAAATTCGGGACAATACATCCATCTTTCGAAAAACGGAGTGTGGCTTTCTGCAAAAAAAGGATTTAAACTGGTTTCACAAGCACAAGCACAAAGACACCACCGCTGTGACACGGTGCAACCCTGTAAGTTACCGAATGACAACGCATGCGGTTACATTGAACTGCCTGTTTCATTATCATTTGCTTTATTGAAAAAGTTGCTACAAATGGGTTGAGAAATTTCGCTATATGGCTGTCAGGTGCTAGAATTAACCGTGTGATGATCATCTTAGGGTCGTTTATATTCGATGAAATCTGAAGAGTCCGTATTACGTAACGTCCACCAGAACTTTGTAACTGTGCTAGACCAAAGCGAGAACACCTAGACTCCAAATTGACAGGTTATAAATGGATCCATGATCACTTATTCATCACTTACCTCGCCATCCTTGTTCATATACCATGATCGACAACCGCTATTCCACACGGTTGGTTTGAGATCCTTCTTCAAAGTTGCCACGAATTCATTCTGGGCTTCTATCTTTGGCTCAATGGCAGCCAAATTCTTGCTTTGCATACGCTTTATACGGTCCAGCGCAAAGTTGACTTGACTGTGAAACATTCAATCAATCATCCAGTTACCGTAAAAAAAAAACGAGTTCAAAGTTCGTGCTTACCACTCCACCATAGAAACGACTGAACTGTGGCCCAGCGCCGCAGCAGGGCCCAATAGCATGAAAAAGTTGGGGAATCCGTGAATAGTGACCGATTTAAAGGTATCGGGATAATTTTCATCCCAAAGCTTGTTGAGGGATTGTGAATTACGACCAAACACTTGACGCACAGCAAGATTAGTTTTAGATAACGAACCGATTCACGTCAAAGTAATCAAGTGGTCACTTACCTTGCAAGTTACCAAGGAAACCTTGAACATTGAAACCAGTCGCCAGGCATAAAATATCGATTTCTGTTTCCTTTCCATCTGCTGTCGTAATAGTACGTCCCTCAACTTTGGTAATGGCGCTTCGATTCACTGTGACATGCGACTGTGATACGGCTTCCAAGTAGTCTTCCGAAAGCGTGATACGCTTACATCCCACAGGATAATCAGGTATCAGCTTTGGTACGAGATCGGGTCGTCCCTGGGCTTCCAATCGCTTCGTCATCTGCTTGATTGTCTGACGCTGATGCACACGATAGGTCCATGAATTATGATAACCGAATCCAAGCATATATTTGAGCTCATTTCGTAAAAAAAGCACGAAACGATAAATCGTCATGAGCCAAGGGAGCCAAAAAAATAACTTTTTGACGATTTCCGAGTAATGATATTGTTTCCGAGCGAGCACCCATGCAGGCGTTCGTTGGAAACAATGCACTTCCGAAGCAATCTCTGCAAGCTTGGGAATCGCCTGAATAGCACTAGGCACACGCAACGTCAGTCAAACTAGGGCTCCACTGCTTGTCAAAAAACGAAAGAGGTTTATCCGCTTACCTGGAACCACTGCCAATAACAGCCACCCGTTTGTTGGTGAAATCGATATTTTTGTCCCAAAAGCCTGTGTGGACCTTGATGCCTTCGAATTGTTTGAAAATTTCAGGTACATGGGGAACTCGTAAGGGTCCAAGACCTGCAAATCTATCATGCGATTTTTTGGTTGGCGCTTTTTTTTTGTCATTCAATGTCGGTTCTCATACGCTATGTTCTTACACTAGGTTGAAATAGGCCGTATGCGTTTCGGTCGAACCTCGCTCACGAAATTCCAGTTTCCATTGCTGACGCTCGTCCACCCATTCGGCTTTGACGACTTCGGTGTTTAATTTGGTTTGCTCATAAATGTGGTATTTGTTGGCGACACGGCGGAGATATTCATAGATTTCCGGTTGCGGACTGTATCGCTGACTCCATGCTGGATTGTCAATTAGGAACCGATTCCTCGGTTGTTTACAGATATTCTTGATTTCTCGGAAACTTACATGGATTTTTGGCGAAACTAAATGAATAAAGATGGCTGGCCACATCACAGGCACATCCTGGGTATGTATTATGGTGCCAAGTTCCTCCTATATCTTGCGACGCTTCAAAGACGTGGGCCGTGATGCCCAACTGTTCCTTGAGTTGAATGGCAGCACAAATGCCACTGAATCTAAGTCCAACACTTTCATCAATGTCCGTGTATGGCAAGACTTTACTGGACGCATCGTAAATACCCGCTCCCGATGATGGCAACCGTTAGGGGATTACAATTGTCAGTAGTGGTCATGAGAAGGAGGTTCAATGAAGGAACTAAAGTCTGTGCGATGGCAAAACTAAGCGGTCGCTTTATATGTAGGAGAATCAGTAATACAGTCGACTGCGGACTTGAACAACGCACGATAGGGTTGGAATTATTTGTGGGAATCAAAATTACATAATCGATTTCACCGTTGTGGAAGTTTTTTTTAGCTGTCTAGACTTCTCCTGTGAACCATATATACCTTTTTATCACATAGGTGTGGCCATTGACGTGCGTAGCTTAACCGATGAAACTGTATTTAGAGAAAGCAGATGACAGGACTTTTCCCCAAATGCGGTCTAGCGCACTGTCTATTGTATGACGGTATTTCTGAGTTTTCTGTGAATCCCTGTGGAATAAGCGTGGGTTGCTTGGTAGGCCCGGCAATACCAATCTGCCGCATATTAGTTTATTCTGCATACTTTGACTATACGACCCTGTGAATAATGCCGAGAACAAGCCTTGAAACAGACGCCTGTCCTGGTGACAATCGTTATGCAGTTTTGCAATAGTCAATTCAAGGTTCAGTCGCCGATAAACTCTGTTTGGCATACTCAGTTCGTGATGCCAAGATCCAGTTGCATAAACTTCTTATGTAACAGGATTTTCCTCTTAAATGGTACTCTTTAAAGTTTCAAGCATGTCACAGGTCGTCACTTTGAAAATTGGAAATGAGGCAAATGAAAAGTCGGAAAGACAAAAAACGCCTTGCCAATAAGAGCAATCGACAAGCAATGCAATGATCGGAATATCCATTAACGCTGCGGTCACTGTAACCATGCGAGAGCCCAAAAACAGATTATAGTACGTGACACTTTCGATATTAAGCTGGATCGAATTTAACCGATCACGGAAGTCTCAATCAAATGCACGGCCTCAATTCGGTATACCGGTAGCAACAGCAGCCATTCTAAATATCTCAGTCATAAGATTTAATGGGTGTGAATTCATTTGCTGCCGAAATCGGTATCACTTCATAACTGTACACAGAGCAATAGTGTGGCATGAGCGAATGAGCCTTGTTTGCATTTACTTAATGTAACAATTTGTTATGATGCTGTGCTGGTGTAAGTTCCATAAATGCAGTATAATTTTCTCAAAGACCGATTTCAATGAGACTTTTTGATGTCTTCGCATGGTCTTCCAGAGATCACTTCCCCCTTTATCAGTTGGTAAAAGAGAAAATAGGCACTTATTATATGCTCCTCTTCAGCATTTTACTTTCTGACAGTTCTTGGCAGGCTTCAGCAAAGCCATCGCAAAACCACTCTATAAGAATTTGCAAAAGTTAGCAGGAGCCATCTTAGAGTTACGTGAATGTATGGAGAGAACTGCGAAGCAGAGAGAGTGATCAAGCATGAGTCAATTATGTCTGGCTTTCCGGGAGTCGTACTCACGCATTTGAAGGGTTTTGTCTATTATCTTACGTATTTTTTAAACAAGCTCAAGAAATCGGTGCTACTTTTGAGCCAACTAATGCGATCCCGTTAGAAACAAGCCGAGATCAGAAAGTTTGCAATGCCGTTACACCAAGGCAGGATAAATGCGACATCGTAGTCTCATGCATAGCACGGGGCTGGTGGCAAAATTCTCGTGAAATATAGACATATGGGATAATGATGTGACGCTCCTCTGTAACTTCACTGCATGATATCCGCATTGGAAGCTGGTATTACAACAAAACGTCTTCCTTGTCCAGCACAGATTTGTGCTGGTCTGATATTATCGTTTCAGGCGACGACAATACAAACATTCATAATGGAATCACCAATTACCGACAAAACAGGTGAATAATGATCGAGAGAAATTCGATTTGTAAATTATAAATCTGCATATTGTATAAATTATTACAAATATAATATATATGCTTCTTTTTTGTGATAAGATTGGGAATTAATTCACCATTTCAAAATGATAACTACCGACTGCAACGAATCTCCACGATCGGCTGCGAATTTACCAGGTTGAAAGCAGAAGCTGACTAATCAAGACTTCGTTTGTTTTGGTTCTCTGCTGATTCACAGAAATAAAAAAGAAAAACCTATTATATGTGATGCAGTGCTGAGAATGGCGATAGCTATGTCTGGGAGGTATGTACAGTACGTAGGGCGCTCTCTATACATCGATCGACAGCTCGTCCAGTGATTATCCACAGTCATTCAAGTGATCGAACATCTCATTCTATACTGCCGTTTGCTGTGATCGCGTGTCTCAAAAATCTGGTCGTGCAACAACAACTATAATCCGTTTGTATCACATGACTCCTAGATCGGCAAACAGGCCTGAACGGGAGGTTGGAAGAGTTGCCGAAGGTTCTCGACCATCATCTTGCTATAGGATAATAATGCCAGACAAAAATAGAAGGTGATGAAGGTTAAACTCAAGGTTTAATCGATGCTGGCCATGATGTCTTTCATATGTGCAATTGCGATTTTGATGTCGGTCCGACATTCGGCCAACCGACGCTTTCAGCTTGGCCGCGACTCAGCCATCTAGTAATCCCTTGAACGCTTTACTAATTTTTGAAGGCCATACTATTTGCATTGCAATCGTTGCCGTTACATTATTTTGAGAAGGACACAAAAGCAGAAAGGTGAGCACTATCATCTACGAAGAAACTAGTAAACGATGTTTGTCGTTCTGAGAACCAAAAATAATAGGATGTTTCACTACAGTTTATTTTATTTTGTTTACTTTTTTGCTTTTTACGTAAAAAAAAAAAGTACCAAATTCTTTCAATGCGCGCGTGACGATGTTTATACATGCACTGTTGGTAGTCGTAAGCGGGTAAACAAAACACAATCCGTACCAACTGGCGTTGCACCTGTCAAATCAAAAGCAAAAATGGCGGTTTTTGTTTGTACGGTGGCTTGTGGAGGGGAGTCGGAGTTCCTTGCGACACCTTCCTCATTGCGTGCTGTGGGCAAATGCGCATTGGTTCGTGGGAAATTTGTGACGGTGATTTTAGTGCCAAAAGGTGGAAAAACGAAGACCTATTTGAACCTTGTTGTCGCCGTTTACTTGTTTCTTTGTTCCATTCACTCTCACCTACATCGATATGTCTCCTTCCGATTCTCAAACTACTGGCTTTGGTACCCGCGCTATTCACGCTGGCCAGAATCCCGATCCCATTACTGGTGCTGTCATTCCTCCTGTGTCTTTGTCCACCACCTTTAAGCAATCCGCAGCGGGTGTCCACACTGTAAGCCAATGATGCCTGCTATTGGCTAAAAATTTTCACGCGCTAATCGGCTTTTTTTTTCTTTCTTTTTTTTTTGGGATGTTGGATCGTTTAGGGCTACGAGTACTCTCGTTCAGGCAATCCTACGCGTGAAAACTTTGAAACTGCTGTGGCTGCTCTGGAAGGTGGCAAGTATGGTGTGGCTTTCGCCTCGGGCTCTTCCGTTACTGCTACTATCATCAACACGCTCCACAGCGGTGGTCATTTGATTTCTGTCAACGATGTTTATGGCGGTACTTACCGTTATTTCACCAAGGTCGCTGTGCACAACGGTGTGGATGCTACCTTTGTTAACTTGTCCAATGCTGCCAACATCAAGGACAAGTTCAAGCCCAACACCAAGCTTGTCTGGTTGGAGTCGCCTACCAACCCTACTCTCCGTATCATCGATATCCGTGCTGTGGCCGAGTATGCTCACCAAAACGGCGCCATCTTGGTGGTCGACAACACTTTCATGAGTCCCTATTTCCAGAATCCTTTGGCTTTGGGTGCTGATATCGTCGTGCACTCCGTCACCAAGTACATCAACGGTCACTCCGATGTTGTGATGGGTGTTGCCGTGACCAACGATAAGGCTTTGTACGAAAAGTTGACCTTTATGCAAAACTCCATGGGTGCCGTTCCCTCGGCTTTCGATTCCTTCTTGGCTCGTCGTGGTTTGATGACACTGGAAATCCGTATGCAGCGTCACGAACAGAATGCCAAGGCTATTGCTGAATTCTTGCAAAAGAATGAACACGTTGAAGAAGTGATCTATCCTGGTTTGCCTTCCCATCCTGAGCACGAACTTGCGAAGCGTCAGCAACGTGGTTTTGGCGGTATGATTTCTTTCCGCGTCAAGGGTACTTTGGATAACGTGAACAAAATGCTCGGAAACTTGCAACACATTACTTTGGCTGAATCTCTGGGTGGTGTGGAATCTTTGGTGGAAGTGCCTGCTGTGATGACTCACGCCGCCGTCAGTGCCGAGGATCGTGCTGCTTTGGGTATCACTGACACCTTGGTTCGTTTCTCCGTTGGTATTGAGAACGTGGAAGACCTTGTGCAAGACTTGCAGCAAGCATTAGACAAGGCTTACTAAGAGGCCATTCATCCTAAAAACTTTTAACCCGCATTTCCTCTCTATCATCACTAGTTATTTTTTTCTCCTTTACTTTGTACCTAAGTGTCATTTCTTTACGCTTTATTAACATTTGTTAATCGCAAACTGTCTAAAAATCATATAATCCATTCTTTCCACAATTATGCACTGTATACACATTGTGTGACGCTGAGACGTCTAAAATGGTTGTCTTGGAAGCGAAAATCCGGTGCGAGAGCAACTTTATTTTAAGCATGAAACCCGACAACGTGTCATGATTGGCAAAATATCCTATTGGGCGATTTGATTAGAGCGTCAAATGAAATCGCGGATGAGTGGGTGGTGGTTGTGATAGAAGCAAAAGGCTGTATACGTGCGTGCCTGAGTCCCATTTTTTTCTGTTTCCGTGGTTTCAAGAAACGTAATGAACCGTTACACGATTTATTCAAAATGTAGTAAAGGCGCAGTCGCAAAAAGTCGAGTTAAAAAAGTACGATTGCACGACCTGAAAATGCCTTGGTTTTTTTTCTTCTTTCTATTTCTCACCATTAGGCACCATGGCCATACAGACTGACTTTATTCGACGAAAACTCGTGATTGTCGGCGATGGCAACTGCGGCAAAACTTCACTATTAAGCGTCTTTACACAAGGCTACTTTCCAAGAGTTTGTACTTGATTCGTCAAATGACCTTTCTTGCCATTGCCAAAAGTCCAATCTTGCCATCTAATCAGTACCCTGACCTTCTTTTTTTTCTTTTTTAGGAATATGTAAGTCAAATTTTTATTCGCCTAGCAGTATCGCCGAAAGAATACATACGCTGACAAAAAAGTTGTATGCATTTAAAAAAAAAAAAAAGTTCCCCACTGTTTTCGAAAATCACGTTAAAGATATCGTCATTGACGGAAAAGCGATCCAGTTGGCTTTATGGGATACTGCGTAAGACCGAAGCAGCTATTCTTCCCCCCCCCCACCACCAAAAAAAAGCGAGTAACAAGTCACTCATTTGTTATTACTGTATCTTGTTTTTAGAGGACAGGAAGAATACGAGGTACAAAAAAAAAAATACCATCGTCACATTATCCGACAGACGTGAAAAGAAAAATTATAAAAGAAAAAGGATGAACACGTTGCTTATCGATGCTGTTAGCGTATCCGACCCCACTCTTACGTAAAAGCCGATGTGATCCTTATTGCTTACGCCATGGACAGTCCCGACAGCTTGGAAAACGTCGCGGCCAAGGTATGTCATACACTGCATCCTCGGTGCAACAACCACCAAAAAAATTTGTCCTTTATGTGCTCAAGCTGTCGTTAGTGGATCGAGGAAGTGAATAAAGAATGCCCAAAGGCTCCTGTACTACTGATCGGTTGCAAGAAAGATTTACGCGACGGTACTCAGGATCCGTTGGCGGAAGAACACGTCGAAAGAGCGCGTTCCAAACATACAGGTGAAGCGCGATATGTACAGCACAGTGAAGCAGAGGAAATGGCAAGGAATATTGGTGCCACCAATCATCTTGAATGTAGTGCCCTCACCGGCGAAGGGATCGATAATGTGTTTGAGATGGCCACAAGAGCCGCTCTAGTAAGTAGAGATGCAGTCAACATGCATAAAGCACGGTGAACAGCATTCTTACCTTGATTTTGCATCAGTTGAATCGACCAGAAGAAAAAAGCAACAGTGGTTGCTGCATCATTCTTTGATAGTCTATTACAATTTTATTCCCATCAACCACATCTCGGAAACCTTGATTTTCCTATCTCTCTCTAACTCTCGCTATCTCTTTATACTCTTCGAAATAATTACCATCTGATTCAGCAATATATGCTATTTCTTATCCATGCTATCCTAGCACCATCTCCACCATGCCATCAACCCAACACTTGTTCCGTTCTGACGGTTTTTGTAGACCGTTCACTGTTGCATCCCAAGCTCCCACTGACGTGAATGAATATGGTTACAAGACCTATTCGATTGGACCATGCAGTGCTATTTTTGGGGTCCACATTTTTTTGATTCAAAATATTGTTACACAACAGAGATAAAAAAAGAAATTCAATATGAATTCGCTGAATAAATTGTATATTTGCTCAAAGGACCGGCGTTAAGTACAAAAATACATAATGTGAATACTATTTGACAGTTGACAAGATCGGTTTTCATGTCAATTGGTATGTGCGGGTGAAATGTACGGTGTGCATGAACGGTTGGGTAAAATGTGCCTTTTATCATGATTTTTTCTGCAAGCATCGACATTGTGGATGAGTAATTCATGCTTGAACTGACAATCACCAGATACATACCTTGTTAACAGAATAGAAAGATTATTCACAGCTTTGGATGAGAACATCATCAGTTCATACCGTCCGATAAATTGATCAACAATTGCGCGAGACACCGTTTCGTGGCAATATCATCTTTTAGCACCTGATGAAATGTGCCATCTCTCAACGGTTCAGGCAGGCATTGTCGGAGCGCTTCTCGTGCTCTAGGGAGACAGAAAAGAAGATCAGTCATTCCAAACTTAACACTCATGAATGACCATGGATCGTTACCTTGGATTTTCCGACAGTCTCAGATAACATCGGGTAACATGTTTTAAAAGTCGCATCGCCTGAGCCTCCACTAACTGGTTGATCATCGTATGAAGCACGGTTGCCACGGCATAGAACCGTTCATAGGTTTGACAAATATAATACTGATATTTGGTCAATATGCCTTAGATTGCAGACGAAAAAAAAAGGAACTCATAGGGTTAACTTACCAGGCCTGTGTCATCCAACAAGATCTTTTGCACGATAAAGATCGCCACTGTTTTTGATAATTCGCTTCCAGATTCCATAATACGAAGGCAAAGGGGAATAATCTCGGTCGATAATAAGAAATTGGTCACTTCAGGATTGTCGTTCTGAAGGAACCAACAGGGAAGATTAATGTTCCGTTTCCTGGTGCTTCGGGTTTATATCCTGTTACCTTGACCAACGCGCCAATGACACCCAAGCTTGTCAAACGAAGGTATTCAAATGGACGCGTCTTACTTGTGGTATTTAGAAAGGGATATAGGTACAGAGGGATATGCGCTATATACGAGAAATTGGACAATCGTACGGCGTCAGATACACATCGCATAGTCAAGATCGTCGTCAAATTGATACAAACCACGTAAGAACAAGCCGCGAGTTTCATTATGATTAGCGATGCATTGAAGCAATGCTAGAGCATTGCATACTCGATTCGATACGGCTCCACTGAGGGTGGGAGGGGATAAAAGCGGATAGATTGAAACAATTTCCTGCAACAAGACGGGAATCACACCTGCAACAGATAGTCCCCAGACATCAATTTCCATGCTGTCTTTCAAACCGTCCTCATCATTGAAGGGAAAAATCAGTTACCATAAGAATGCCATAACACAAGGGCAAGATCCTCATACTGTTCTCTGTTCTTGCTGAGTTCAAGGAGTGCATGTTCTCGTATGTCTGGATTGAGAAGTTCCAATACCAGTGCGTAAATCTTTTCTTCGTCTGACTGCGCTA
Organism: Radiomyces spectabilis; assembly: GCF_025331425.1. NCBI lineage: Eukaryota > Fungi > Mucoromycota > Mucoromycetes > Mucorales > Radiomycetaceae > Radiomyces > Radiomyces spectabilis. The sequence continues at coordinate 671,034 of NW_026251930.1, forward strand.
GTTTTTGCTGCATAGGATGATCCGGTTGCAGTAATGAATAATTGGCCGATGCCAGATTATTGCTTGCTAATGTTGGCTGAGTGGGCGCTCCGTTCATCATGGCGGCATAAGCGGCAAATGAGTCTTGATGAGGTGACATGATGGATGGTTGCCCGGTCATGGCCGGTTGCTGAGCCGAAGCAAAGTACTGCGATAACGTGTTGCCGCCTCCCAGTTGCAACCCTGGTGCTAATGGGTTACCATTGGCGACGGCCAGTTGCGATTGCTGCAAATACTGTTGTAGATGATGCATGAACGAAGGATCTTTTTTGGCTGTCCACTAGACTTGTCTGACCCGACTTGCCCTTGCGAATTTTATTGTCCTCCCTTAACACGTGACTTGATAATTCCTTCAAATAATCCTAGAACCGTTTCAATTCAAGGGTGCTTTAATCTCCATCTAACGCTTACCACCCTCACCTCCTCAACATGCAGATGACAAGACGTACGGTATAAACCTTGCTAAACTATTGGGGACTGTCTGCCATTAGATGCAACTTCACAAAGTTGGACTTCGTCTGTGCTTTATTCGTCACACTTCTGCAAGCAGCGTTACTATGATGCATCAAACAAAACCATTGCGGCAATGGCCTTATGCATAATTTTGCTGAGAGCAATGGTGCAAAAAGGACATAATGATCTTCGCTTCTGGAAAGCAGATTCGGGGGGGCCAAGGGCAGATCGCGATCAGTCTTAGTTCGTGACAGAAGTAGGTAGATGTCAGCAAACAGTGATATAGGATACTGTCCTTTGATGTTTTCGATTATAATATACCGCTGCAGCATGTCAGCTATGTCTTTAAATACACTGCTTCCTGTGCCTGTATCAGCTTTTCTTCTGTTTGGTGGCGGTTGGGAAAATCTTTGTCATTAATGATTAACTTAAACAATGGGGCATGATACGCGTCTGCGCCGAACGAATTTTTGCGCTCTGCATTATCATTACCTATCATATCTTTTCATATATATAGGATATGTGATATAAAATGATGATAGTTTTTTACCTTATCATGCGACATGTGTCACTTTTTTTCAGAACGACAGTTATACTGGGAGGTTGGTCTGAGAGCCACGAAGAAGTCTCGATGAGGGGCTTATAATATTCGTGCCTGAAATGGCAATATGAGAGATTTGCATCCATCGGGGAAATGTAAACAATATAGCTATAAAACTAAACCGGCGTGGAATCGATCCATTTGAGGTGAATCACACAATGCAGGGTCAGCGTGATTGTCGCCTTCGTTGTTGAATGATTCTCTGGAGTGACCATAAATGTGGAGAACGCAGAACAATGCATGGTTTATCTTTCAGCGTTTGCCGACGGATACTATTTGCAAATGTACGTATCCATATTTGAGGTAACCTCCATGTATCTATAAACGAGAAAACCCGGAATTGGAGGGGAATGGCACCATCATGACTAATGCCGACTCAAAAATGGTACCTTGAAAAGAACATTTCGAACATCATAGAATAGTCCAACTTTTTACTTTTAACTTGACAGAGATTACAGTTCAGAGCATTTTTAGGTGTGGCTTTATGCAAGAAAGTAGGAAAATGACCCTGACATCGGATATGCATGCGGAAACGATAGAAATGCCTTGACCGGAAATTCGAAATTATCTCACAAACAAGGGCATTGTATGAAACCGGGTTGGCAATGATACCTTCCCCCCAGGCTTAGGTCTTATCGTCTGAGATGTGCAACCTATCGAATACTATACAAAGAACCAGTTATTCAAATCATATAAACAGGAGTTAAAGAATAAACAAAAAAAGACAATGGCATGGCTATTGGTCACTGTTGTCTACGATTTCAAGCTTTATGCAGGTAAAACCCCCTGCTCCCCAACTCCTGAATTTCGCCTACCGACATAACCATTGAAGCAACAAAGTTGGGCAAATATGCGAGCAAGATTTTGGTTGCATAATGATGAGGCGTCGGCCGCGTAAGTAGGATTTTTAGTCTTTTTGGCCCTCAAGGGATAAACAAAGAAAAAACATGGCTAACTTTCAGGATGTTAAGGAGAAAAGCTAAATACTCACAACTGTCCACCTTCAGGCTGGCGGATGGGACGGCGGAGTTTATCTTTAGAACAAGAAAGTTGGCCTCTGAAAACGGTAAGTAAAAAGAAAGTTCAATAGGAGGCGCAATTAAGCAACCACCACGTAAGCTACATATGGATTGTTGCCAAATCCATGTTGGGCTAGCTATATGCAATCGTTAACAAGGATGTCTCTAAGGGAAAAGACGGTGATGATATGGTCCTTCTCGGCAATTCTTTTTCCAGTATTCTTGCACCATTTCATGCAGGGAGCTTTACTGGATGATCATTTACATAATAAGCTTTTCTAACGATCTGACAAGGATCCAAAAGAGCAAGATCATTCACCATCAAATAGGAGAACCGGTAACGCAAGAAAAAAAAGGCATCTGAGATGAACCACACAACGTAACCAACTTGGCTACCATTTTAATCCAGGGAAATGTATACCATGGTAGTCAATCAATATTGTGATATATACTGCTGTCATGGATGGTTGCCAAGTAATACATTAGATTTGAATTTTTAATATCATACCGGTGTCACAAAGATCGATCAAGTATGTTCAATATCAAGATTGACTTTCTCAAGCTTAACCTACTTATCCTTTTTTTTTTTAGAAAAATCGGCCGATAAAACAATGCATGCGGGGATTTCAGAGATCGGTTAGTCAAATAAAATGGAGAAATACGACTCCTCGGAATCTTTTTTAATATGCAAGCCCATTTTGTCAAGTCTGGACTCTCACAAGACAAATCTTGCTTGATTCCATAACCGGCTTCCAGATACACCTGCCTTTTGATGCCATAGATGGCGTCCATAGTTTAAAATTTACATGAGTCGCAGAAAAACGAATTAACATGAAAAGTGAAAAAATCAACATTTTTAAAAAAAAAAATTAAAAAAAAAGCTTATTTCAGGTTGAATGGATGTTTTTAGCCAACGATCAACGGCGGGGTAGCCACTGTAAAGCCGGACAAAGGAAAAATAGGCAAGTATATGGCAGGAAAAAAAGGTACCATCAAATCTACCCGTTATCTACTTTATCTCCAATGTATGCTTAGGTACTGATGATGCTTCTTACATAGTGTGTTGTCATGGAGCATGATGTTGATGAGAAGATGGAGATGCTCCTTTCTTGTCTGTGCGGTAAGCATGGGAACGGGCGTGACCTGCAATGAAAGGTTCGGCATTTGAAAAAATTGCAGAGGAGCTGCAACTTGCGCCCTTTCACCCCCACCCCCCGCTTCTGAGATGTTTTTTGATTGGAGGTTCCTGAGCCATACGAAACCAGAGTTATTTCAGCGAATCTCCCACCCTTTACTTTTTCCCTTTCTCTCACTTTTCTGTGCTTGTATATTTCCCCATTCCACGGCGTCTTTCCTACTCCCACACCCATATGTCTATTGTAGAGACCTTTCATGGTTACATCGAGACCACCCAGGATTGCCTGCTAGTCTTTGAAGCCTGTCGTCGATGTCTGCTGCCAAAAATATCTCGACGGCTGCAGGAAAAGGAACGTAAACTCGTTCGTTCCGGTTCCGTATTTGTCTTTGACGAGAAAGAATCCGGTAAGTCTTTTTTTTAAAAATAAGGAAAATAAAGCGAAAAGGATTCTATCAAACGAAGCGAAAAACGAAAAAAAGGTAACGGGAAGATGAGGGAATGGGATATTTATGGGTTGCTTTTTTGATAGGTATCAAGCGGTGGACGGACGGATTGGTTTGGAGCCCATCCAGAATTCTCGGCAATTTCTTGATATACCGTGAGCTCGACAAGCGAAAAGAGAAGCGAAAAAACTCGCTGATAGAGATTGGAAAAGCACGACAACGTAGCAACAGTGCCGATTACGGGCCTTTGGATCGTAGTCGGGAACGCCAGTTGGTTGGCTCATTGTCTGAAGCCTACAATTTCAAGGACGATGGTCTGATTAAAAAGACAATGTCACTGGTCGTCAATGGTTCGCATTTACATTTGGTGTCTTACTATCATCCGGATGATGTGATTGCTCGACGATTCCGAACCCCATCCGCCGTACCGGAAATCGCTAATTTGGAAATATCGCCAGAGTTGCTCATCCGACAAAACTTTCGTATTCCTCCCATGGTAGAACCTGATCAACGACTAAGCATAGATGCATCATCACCATTGACACCCACATCCCTTGTCACATGTAAGTATAGCAACCATTCGTGTATTGTCTTTTTCTCCTCTTATTTGCTGCAAAACGAAAATATGAGCCACCAGTATGAAACTAAATTCAGGTCGTTCTCACCGTGGTTATTTCTGCTTGATTTTTTAGATGCCGGAGGTCTTGGTAAACCTACGACGGCCTCTCGAAGCATGTCCTTGCCGTCAGGGGATTACCGCCAGCGATATTATTCACAGAATCAAGCCATGAATTACCATCGAATGTCCTTTGACGTTGATCGCAAACAATTATTTGATCCGATGTACTCTATGTCAGGTTACAACTTACCGTCTCCCACGTCTTCGCCTACCACTCCTCTTCCGTCGCCGGCTTCCAAGCAGCAAATGCGCCCTAGTCTGAAGCCGTATCAATCGGCACCGGCACCCTATCTCAATTACGCTCGCCCGCCCCAAAAACCGAATCAGCAGGATGGCCACATACTAAATTTATCTACTGGACCACGGCAAGATCATACTAGCATTACATCACTGCTCACCGATGATTTATCCCACAAAGTACACAAGCCTTATCGACATCCCTATACACATCCAGAACCACACCCATCCCATTCGCCCTACTACGTCCAAGATATGCCATCGTTACCTTCTCTTCCCGCTTTACCACCCACTTCCCTCACACCAACCCATTCAGACCCCCATCCGAACCATCGTTTGAACAACCTAGATGATGGCATCATTCAATGGATATAATAAGAAGAACTAAAGAAAAAAATGTTGTACTACTCCTAAAACAAAACGTTTCGTTTCTGAAAAAAACATACAATGCAGATACTTTATTACAAGAGTTTTAATCCTCGTCTTCGCTTTCTTCTTCCTCTCCTTCTTCTTCATCTTCATCGCCAAATGATAACTCGTTTTCTTCCATTTCTTCCTCATCGGCTTCGTGAGTGTTTTCTTGGTTGTCCTCGTTATCATCCGACTCATCATCACTGCCCTTCTTTGGAGCGCCACCAGTGCGTATACGATGCTCTTCCTTTTCTTGCTGTTTACGTTGTACATTCTCCTCCTGCTGTCGTTTACGTTCTGCTTTCTCCCGTAGTGTGCGCTGTCGCTTGGCTTCATGCTCCTTGATCTCCTGTTTCGTCTTTTTCACTGCAGAATAACCCAATGTGAGTATACATGCGCGCTGGCTCATCTGATGAACACGCTAAAAAACTTACCATAACGATGATACAAAACTTCGCCACTACATAAACCATTTTCAACCTTGATGAGTTCTAATGTAAGACGAGGACCCAGTTCATGTAATTTGACGGCTCGCTGTTCATTCTTTCGGTTATTTCGACCCGGGAAATTTTGGGCCAATGTGACGGTGGATTCAGGACCATCTTCGACATCACTTTCGGAGATGATGGCTTCCTTTAGCACATAGTCGGCGATATCCTCAAAGTTACCCAAGTCGGGAACATCGGTATTAATGACACGTTTGATCGATTTGGACACACCGGTCGCCTTCACACCTATACTGTAGTGGCGAACGTCGATCATCTTTGTCTCTTCGTTGTAGTTGAATAACAGTACACGTCTAGCTTGTGACAGTTGCATCGTTTGGATCTCGATGGCGGGAAACATGTTTTGAAGCATGGCTGTCATGACCTTGAACTCCTTGCCTTCTTGCTTGAAATTGTTCAATACTAAAAGGGGACTCTTGTGATACTCGGCGTCGGAACTCTTGGGATTTCTCTGTAATGCCAAACAATCTTTGGCCAGCGCGTATTCTGCCACACGGAAAGTCAAGGTGGGGCCTCGAGGAACACGGCAGATTCTCAAGTTCACATTCTTTTCCGTACGGCTAAAGATCATGAAATTGGTCACACCCAATTGACCAGCCACTGAGACAAAATCCTTTAAACGATTCGTCCTTCGTTCCTATATACGATGGCACTTGTTAGAGCGACCATGGTCACTAGATCCTTATCGTCGAAATAACGGTTACCTTTAAATGACTGGCTGTATTGGGCTCCATGATCCGACGAACATCGTGCACTAGTTTAGTGACTGATTGACCGACGATACCCGATCGCATGACAAAACTTTTCGGGATCTTGTTCATCTCCTCCTCGGTAGGAGCAACGTGGGTTCTATTCTTTCTCTGTTAACAGAAATATCACTGTATTAGTATCACAGTTTGTATGAATTTGTGACGTCGATTGATCTGTACCTTTCTCTTTGCCATGATGTGTGTTTAATAGATCTAGCAAGAATTCGAGAGCCTTCAAAAAACTTTTGAAATGCTGAAGAGCGGATGAAACGCGGTCACTTGGGACTGTTAATTTAAAGTGCATTGGGAGGTCGAAACTCCGATGAGTTCAGAGGACTACGAACCTGTTAATTTAATGATTACTGTATATTGGGCATTTTTAGCGTAAAGACGCCAGTGTACACTTTTTCCGGAAATGATTTGCACATCCACCGGAGAACATATTGCACATTTCCTGCTAAATCTCTGGCGCAAGCAAGAAAATATCTTTAGCCAATTTTCCACTATTTTGGTTGCGCAGAATGAACCATGAAATGCCAAAATTTTGGCTTCAGCAATCTGGCTTCTATTTATTCATTTCCGCGCTCGACTTACCCAGGATATTGCTTCAGACATCATTCTCATATGGATTATCGGGCACCGATATACCCAGGTTCAAATTTCGCCAGACTTTTCCGTCGAAAGCCCATCCAAACTCGTCTGCCACGAGATTCGCGTCAATGGTTATCTTTCTCCAAGGTGGCCAAAGCCTCTTCACAAGCTATTGACAGAAGCTTGACATTCAATGATACAGGTTTCCTTATCTTGCGTTGAGGACATAACGCCGATCGGGCATTCACATGACCAGTCTCACCACATTTGGTGCAAATGACTATCCAAAAAAGGGATGTCAGCGTCAAATCAAAGATAACAATCCAGATGATAATTCTTACCTTGACCTTGGCTGTGCTGTAACTTCCACTCTTTCCATCTCTTCTTGTAGCGGATGGATTCAGGAAACAAGTGATCTTTATAAAGTTGCCGTAAATCGTGTTTCCGAAAACTCGTCCTCCGCAGCATTTTCTTCGGTGGAGCCGTCATCCGAATAGAAATCGCCATCGTCTTCAGTATTGGAGACTGAACTCAGATCAGGATCTATGGCTGCGCGGCTTGAAAACGCCATTACATAGTCAATAAAAGGATGAACGAAAAATGAAAAGAAAAAAAGAGAGACGAGTCAAGTTGACCAAAAAAAAGGTGCATAAAAGTTTTATATGCCTTCACAGGGCGTAGTTTATATAATGTGGTTTTATTGATCGATTCAAGGACGTCCTTTGAGCGCACCAGGTCGCCATGCCAGAAGTCAATACCATCAACCCTCCCATTGACTGCTGAAAGTATGATTGCTCCTTCCATCTACCACACTGTTACAGTCTCGCCAGCTTCTCGGGAGTGCGATCGGGCAAAGAAGTGGTCGATTCGCCTTGCTTTGGAGTGGCGATGAGTGACTTTAGGTATTCGAAGGGAAAGTTCAAACAGACCGTAATTGACTCCTCTCCTTCGACAGAAGATCGACAAATTCCGATGCAAAAATGGCAGTTTGTTTTCCTTTCGATTCTGATAGTTCAAAGATAATTAATCTTGGGAGGTTGAACAAAGCTTTCCTCTGCACAGCATTATCGTTGAGTTTCAACAACAGCGGCAATACAAAAAGGACCTTTTAAGGATTTGACGTGAGACCATGTCATAGTCGCCATCAATCAACGGCAAAAGGACCATTGCTTGAGTGTAAAAAGGCGATAATTCGAAACAAAATTATCCTAAGCTGTTCCATTTCGCATCACGTTTGGAAACGGCGCACATCAACGTCAAAAGTGGAATGGTTGTTTAATGCAGATAACGCCATATCATCGGTGAGCGTTCGATAGGCATCATCATCAATCATTTGCTGATCTTCATCGTCAAAAACGTCGGCCACTTGGCTCCATCCTTGCTCTAAATAACTGCTGTCATTCTCCTTCAGCCAAGCTTCCGCAGCCATCGTTATCTGATACGTTTTGTTCGTTTGGAGCATCAGGCTCTCCAGTCATATATGCCAGCGAATTATTGGCATCAGCAGAAAACTGTACGGCAACCTCTTCTGGGGGACGGTGAATGGCAAGCATGTGGTATTTGAGGTTTTGCTCGCTTTCCAAAGAGTGAGGGATTTTTTTATATAGTTTTCAGCATTTTTGTGTACTTCTTTTTCTTCCATCCTAACGATGCCGTTTTGGTTCTTCTATGCAGGATGCGTAAGTTGAGTAAATGCTTTCCGCAATGACTGGAAAATGCATAATTAGTTGGTAAGAGAAAAAAGGTGTTGAAAGCATCGTGGCAGCTCACATTAACTTGCCTTTTGTAGGTTTTCTGACGCGCTGCTGCCCAAAGCGAGGCATTACGTGATACCAAAAGACTATATGGCGATCCAATGCTCCTTTGAATCTTAGAGCGGCTATACTACGTAAGTTTCTCGCAAATAATAACCAAATAAACGATAAGTTTTCTAAACTAATTCGTATAGTATATCTATCGTGTTGTCTGCTGGTATCAATGTGAGTCCCATAGAAAAGTAAAGCCATGACTTTTTCACTGACTGAAGTTGTTTTGTAGATTCTCTCTGACAAGCCCATTTGGGTCGCTATGCTGTTCCCATTCGTGAGCGTTCTATTGCTTTAGCAGTAGTCTACAAAGTGAAATGCAACATCCGACTGTCTGTCAACTCAGTTATCTTGCTTTAGTATCGAGTGCACACCTTCGTAGTATTTTTCACAGGTAAGTCTCTAATGGTTATCAAGGTAAGTATAAACGGCCTATATAGAAAATGCCAGGGGCGTATTTCAGATACGGTAATCGATATGTAATTGATTCAATAAAAGCCACAATTGCAAAAATCCAAACTGTATTCGCTTTCAATGTAATTTTAATTCGTCCCTATTTTAAGCACCATGGAGAACTTCTAAAATAAACCCTTCGACATTTGGAAATTGAATTACTGATGGCATTAAATAAAACAACGGTGGTGATCGGTGAAGCTGAGATCCGTGACAGCCAAGTTCGGAGCCAGGTTGCAAAAAACATTTTTACTTCAACCAATGATAAGCCTAGGCTATCCTGAATTACCAAATTTGGGCTCCAAAATCTTCAGTGGTGTAACCGACAAATAACCTTTATCTTTCATCCCCACAACATCCTTGACGACTTCACTAACGCGCTGCTGTTTATTTGATGCTTCATCAGTGAACAGTAATCACCTGTCCCATAACCGAGAAATTTTGAGGGCCTTTGTACGCATGTGGAACGCCTTCGGAGTGGAAGCCTAGTGAAGTGTCCTGGACATGTTCGAAAGAAATGTCCAACACGCATGATAATGGTTGCTTATTGCTAACTTTTTTTTTATTCTTTTTCTTCTTGACTGAGGAACCAATTGGGAACGAGGGTCATTGTGGAAAAAAGGAAAGCTTGCAAGTCGGTCCTTGTATTGTCTTCTCTTCTGTTTCTCGTGGTTTACTGTGTATGCGAAAGCACGTCCAGCTGAAAAATATGCCGGTGCCGCCAGCGATCGATATTTGAAGCAATCATATACACGTTGGGAATAAACTACAAGGAAGCTAGCCAATTTATAGCTCGCTGTGGATCTTTTAAATATGTAGCGCACAAATGTCGCCATTGTGATATTTTGTAACTACACTTTGTGGGATTTTCATCAGAGATGTCTCTGTTTTCCCTTATACTACGCAACTTCCTCTGGGAGATTACATTAAAAAAATCCTGTATTGAATTGGCGTTTTTTTCAAGCGTTCTTCAATCCTTGAAGATCCTCAATAAGAATCTGGTAGTCAGGATCTCTTTCAAAGTTGTTCTCTCTTGAGTTTGCTTTTGCAACAGATCAAAATTGCTCAATTGGATGCAATTCCGGTGAATAAAACGGGAGGTAGACACACCAATTTCCATGGTTCTACACTCTTTTCCGAAAGTCACCCTAGGAATTTGGAATTTCGACAACTGATTATGGTGAAGGGAATAATTAGCCTTTGTCCTCTTGTATCTACTTTTTCGTCCCACTCTTTGCTCGAGTTTTCATCTTGGCACGTATTCTTGTCAAATTCGGGACCGGGACACCTGGTACACTCTGTTGTATTCAGCATGAGCAGTGACATATCCGACATGGACTTCACCAATCCGCCCTGTCCTTTTGGCCAGTCTCAACCCACCAGGACTCTGGACACAAAGCTATTGACCATTGTTCGCGCGGAATCCATTCCTGAGTTAAAACAGGCGACGGATAGCCAAGCTGCTGAAGATGCGCTTAATACGGATGAATTTGGATGGATGTTTGACAGCAATAATGGCGTAATTGCATTACGGGAACAACAATTACAGCCACCCATATCAGGAAAGCGATGAATAATTGCTTGAGTCTCCCAATCGACATCCATTTATTTGAGGTTTGCATTCATTAGAATCACAGAAACTCTGACATTGTATTTATGAGGCGTAAGAAAACCCGAATTAAGCGAATTACATCATGAAGTTCCTCGGGACATTAAGAGATAAAGGAGGCGCGGAGCGCAGAATTGATCTCTTCAAGTGCTCGTTGAAATTGGTAACTGAATCGAGTACGGCAACTGTATCGCCTTCATCATCAACCACGTTGCTAAGCCATACTCGAAATTAATGGGGTTCTCTTCATTCTGAAAATAAAGGCGAGAAGACAAATGCGCCACTCTTCTAGCGTAATGCATCAGTATTCTCCTGCAGTTTGCCGGTGTTATTCTCTTTTTTTTTGCGCCAGGTCTTCACTTTATTTCTCTCTGTATAACGCCATTTCAACTCACAAAAATTGCGCACAACCTGGGAATCCGACGCGGTGACTGATTTCCTCCTTTTTTCAATCAACGCAAAATTTGGCAAGAGCACGGAACCAGCTTGGATCTCAAGTGTCTCAATGACGATCGCTGTTGGATTTGAAGGATCAGCCAACAAATTAGGAGTTGGTATTATCAGGCATGAGAATGGCAAGGTAGACGTTCTTGCCAATATCCGTGATACCTACATTACACCCCCGGGTCAGGGATTTTTGCCTCGTGATACAGCCCAGCATCATCGCGACTGCATTTTAAAGGTGCTACGACAAGCGCTTGATCAAGCCAACGTTACCCACAAAGACGTCGATGTCATCTGCTTTACAAAAGGTAACAATATTGACAGTGTAATGTTACTGTGTATGCATCTTGAAACTAATTTCTGTCTGACAAATGGACCGCAATGACTAGGTCCGGGCATGGGAGCACCGCTCGTCTCGGTTGCTGTAGTAGCCAGAACCCTGTCTTTACTTTGGGGCAAACCTCTCGTTGGTGTGAATCACTGTATTGGACGTATGTAGTTATTTCATGATCAATTTGGAAGGAAGGCTGCTTGTTCTGCGACTGAAATGTGTATGCGTTGCTTCAGATATTGAAATGGGACGCGAGGTCACTGGTGCGCAAAATCCCGTCGTGCTTTACGTGAGTGGCGGTAACACCCAAGTCATTGCTTACTCACAACAACGATATCGCATTTTTGGCGAAACACTCGACATCGCCATTGGTAACTGTTTGGACCGATTCGCCCGTATTCTGAATTTATCCAACGATCCCAGTCCCGGCTACAACATTGAACAATACGCGAAGCGGTAAGTACACTGGGCGGTGAATACAGATGAGGTGATTTTGAGAGGCTCACAGCAGCATAGAGGGACCAAATTTGTACCGTTACCTTATACCGTCAAGGGCATGGATGTTTCGTTTTCCGGCATCTTATCCCATATTGAACAAATTGCAAACGAACAATTGGTAACTGGCGAAGTAACGCCCGAAGATTTATGCTTCTCGTTACAAGAAACATTATTTGCCATGCTGGTGGAAATCACAGAAAGAGCTATGGCCCATGTGGAATCACAAGAAGTGTTGTTAGTAGGCGGGGTTGGCTGTAAGTATAGAGTATTTGGGGTGAATCTAGCTGAGCAAGTAGGTTGATGATTTATCTTGCTTTCAGGTAATGTGCGTTTACAGGAAATGATGGGTCAGATGGCCGCGGAACGCGGAGGTTTTGTATGCGCGACAGATGAAAGGTAGGCTTATGGCATTTTTGGCGATCACAGAACAATTGAATAACTGGTTGTATCCAGATTTTGTATCGACAATGGCATCATGATCGCCCATGCCGGTTTGCTCGCTTACAAAACCGGCGTCACTACGCCATTGGAAAAGAGTACCTGTACACAACGCTATCGCACAGATGAAGTTCACATTGCTTGGAGAGATTAAGCTGCATTATAATAAACCCCTATCATACATGTCTCATTTACGTATCCCCGCATCGAAATCAATTTCTACTGCTGATAAATGTTGCTATGCGTTCACGTTCTGTAATCATGGTTTCTAGTCACCAGGTAATATAAATTTGCGGCTGTCTTTTAGACACGAACCATTGCATAATCTCAAAGGACGTCTGAACTGCGTGACAGAACCAAAGATGAAGCCCTGAAAACATAGATCGCGCCTCACTATTTACGGGTATCATATTCTGGAATTTGATTGACTAGTTCACAAGCATTTGATATATGATACCAGTAGAATGTTTATCGACATTACAAATTACCTCGTCGGCACATCGGTTGGAAGAACATTTGTTGAACGGCGAATGTCAGTTGTAGGAGAACAGCCGAGAATAAAGAAGAATCATTGTCCACTCAACCATTTCTTTTTCTTTTTCTACATCATCTTGCACACCAAACGTTGGCGGCTCTCAACATCATATAGCATTCGTTAGGCTTTGCTGCCTTTCAACAAGGCACTTGGTGCGAGTCGAAGCCTCTACAGCATACCAACGTTAAGGAGGGTAATCCTCTGTTGGATGTGATGCGAGTCCGTCCTTGTTTTCAACAGCTTGGGCACCGTGTAGGGGTAGACTTTGGGCATGTGTAGCGGCTCTCTACATCATATAGCATTCTTCAGGGTTTGCTGTCTTTCAACAAGGCACTTGGTGCGAGCCGAAACTTCCGCAAGTTTTCAATGCGAAGGAGGGTGATCTTCTGTTAGAAATAATGCGAGCCCGTCATTGCTCTTAACAGCTTGGCGCCGCGTGGAAGCACACTGCATGTGCAAGGAATCAACCTTCTATGATAATTGGTGCTGGTAAGTTGATCACGACCTGGTGTAAAAAGGAGACTATGCTAATATTTTTTTTTGTTTCTTTTGTACAAACAATCATTGGGTTGTATGCTGATGGTGAGCACTGTGTTCATTTGCATACCAAACGTCAGTACCACCACCGCGACCAAATATCATTCCTTGCAAACCCTGGAGCGACTCTCGAGGACATGCCTTGGATCTTGCAGCTGGGTTAATGACCTTTTTATTGTGAGATTTTCGGGAAAGTTGGTACACTAAATCTACAGTTGCCGAGTATACCTTTTTGCATACCTCATGTCGTCTGTTTTTATCAATAAACTTTTGATCAATACCTTTTGAATGTGATTTCATTGGTTTTATTTGATTTGCTCTTAGGTCATCACCACAGTCAGCCCTTATTCTTCTTGAGCCTGCTTGAATTTACCATTCTTCAAAGCACAATATTCATTGTGAACCTCTTGTTTCCCGCAAACAGCCGCCTGTGGTTACAATAGTTTGCAGCAGCTACAATGGAGTAACTTTAGAAAATTTGCGCAGGACCTATATAGTTATTTCTGTTTGTTATTGCCAGTGACATTAACTCGCAATATAAATAGCTTATATGGTTGCTAGTCGCACCTCTTTTTAGATCATCGTTCCAGCACATCGCTGCGGACTCTAGCAACTGGATCAAAAAGATGGCAGCCTCTGCAACGGAGGATTACGCAGGCCACAACTATCATTTTTTTAACCTAATGATGTTTCTTCTTTCACATTCAGGATCTTTACCTCCAAACTTGGCTAATAGAAAGAGGGTGGGTTGCCTAGAACTTGCGCCCGGGGGGAGGGAATCGAACCCCAGCTAACGTTCATTGAAGACCACGCCCTCACCACTCCTTCATGCAACCCACCCGATCTCATTTTTGGATGGAGCGTGAATAAGTTGTGTGAGTTGTTCACGTTCTTGTGTACTGCAAAGTGCTGTCTATAATGCGACATTTCCTACTCCCCTTGACAAGGACAAACTCGGCAACTAGACAACTTGGACGATGGAGTGATTTGAAACAGACCATCCGTGATGATTTAAAAGAATGAGCTGCAACACGTTAGCTTTTTGGTCACGAAACTTGTGGCGGTCATTGAACTTCTCATAAAATACAACTCTGAACACCGAAACCATGCGTTCAAACAGTACCAAAGGAAACATCGCCGTCGTCATTTGCATATATTTATTAGTGGTTCTGTTTTTATCAACATCTATGGAAGAGCAATAAATAATCCTACTTCCTTTCGATCAAACAGATTCAGCCAGATACAGAATACGGACGTCATTAACGTTTCACAGAAAGAAAACGCATGAGGCTGTTGCTGACCAAAGCTCCCATATATACAGTTCTCTTGTACATGTTTCCTTCTTGACGTTACTCTAATTCTCCATCGTGCACAACAAAGTCATCAGTCATTCCTGATTCCGAATTGACATCTCTGGTTGGTTGAAAACGAAGGCCTGCGCGCGACTGCAAAAGCCATTGTGTTCATTTCAAACCGGAGTTCTTCTTTTCCGCTCAATATGAGATAAAATAAAAGAGTAACCTATTTTACAACGCAACAACAGGCGCATAGTAAATGTAGTAAATAATGTGTATATTTTTTTAGTTGATTATCTGTTATTATTCATCGATATTATCTTTTGCTACATATGCATTGTATGATCGAGTATCTTTTGTTTTTAGCCGGACTGATGGTTATAACAAGCCGTACACCCGCTGTGCAATGGATGCCACCTGCTACTGGATGCCGCACTCTTCCCTTGAGCGACATTCGTCAGACAAAAAGCCTAACGCAATACGGCATAACCTGGGCGAGAGTCTTGATGGAACTTTGGTATATTAATGTCAATACTCTGGCATACCATGAAACACTTTTAATGAACAAAGCAGCACTTATTGACCCCCTCCGTTCTGTCCCGCCCAAGGTTATGATAGATCTACAAAGATGTGTGGGAATGTTGGGTATTTAAAAAAAATGAGTTAGTAAGCTCTTTGGATGATTCAAATTTCGTTGAGATATTTTACCTTTGATGTTTGATGCAGCAGATACCGAGGGCTTCCCGACCGAAATAAAGAAAGGATACAAATATAAAAAAAAAAGTAAATACAATAGGTGCGTCTGTGAAAAACCCCTAAAAACCCTGTGGGAAAAAAAAGGAGGAAAAGACTGCAAGAAGACTATCGAATAAAATACAAAATACATACTACAACTACAAAATAAAATGGTCGGGAAGAAATATCGAAGGCGATACCACGGGCAGCAATCCATATGAGAGGAACCTGGGGAGGACGCGTCAGCGTTTCCCAATGAAAAAGAGAGTCACACCACCGACGATGCCTTTGACGACAAAAACCGGATTGGCCACAATCTGGTGTCCGAACAAAGTAGAAAGGTTTTGGAGGGATGGATGGCTTGAATGGCTTGCCAGGCAAAAGAAAACCGGAGAGAAAACCAAAAGCTAAAGACAGAATAGAGAAAAAGGACAGGTAAATTTTTTCTTGTCGAAAACGGATAGTCGTATCACACAAAAGGTACCTTTTTTCATAATAATCGAATCGACCGGATCAGATACACGCCATAGTCTGGATGATGGATGATGGATGCAATGATAGTGAGGGATTTCCAGGCAAACAGAAGAGATGCAAAACTAAAGAAGAAGAAAAAATTCGGACAAAAATATATGATTTTCCATGGATGAAACAATAGTCACCTCACTGATGCATGAATGATGAGCTACACAGATCGAAGCATATCTGCTCCATGTATCATTCGATTACTGAAGAGAATGAAAGGGCATATACAGTATAACTGACAGATAACCCAAATTAAATGATGCTACAAAACACCAGATCGTCGTATCGTCAATCACCTTTCTTCAAAAAAGAGCTCCACTCACATTTTATGTGAACGGCGACGATGCTCTGTTTGACCACAACTGGTGCAAACGGCATCTTGCTGCTGATTGTTTCGCCTATTATCGTGAAAGTGGGCAGCGAGGCATGGTTGAAAGATGAAAAAAAGGTTTAACAGGTCTTGATAACTTAGTGTAGATCATGTGATTTACAAAATCGCTAATTTTTCAAAGATTTTAATTATATAGATATTCGCAGGGTTCAGTTAGATGTGCTTCACCATACCGATGGGCAAGTGAGGTAAATCTTTAACTTAGATTTGCCGAACTTTCAATGGTATCTAAAACTGTCGTTAATTAACCCAGAGTCATATGTGGTTGGCGTAATACGAATCCGATAGCAAAATTCGGTATACCAGATGGAATCGCAGTGGAGGCCTATTTAACGAAGACAATTGAAAAGCCCTTGCCAATTGTAGATCAATGCAATGCAACCGTAAATATTTACTTCGTAGATAAAATCATGGGAATATATAAAAATGACGCATTACTGCTAAGTAGGCTAAACAATGGCTTTCTTTGCAGACTGGTTATGCTAATGATAACTTGGTAATTATGCTTCTTGTAAAAGGTATCTTATCCGAAGGGTTAGATGAGCAGTAGGTTGCATGGACACTTGACCCTTCTATTCATGGGTTCGTTTTCGGTTGCAAGTGCGGAGTTTCTTCATTTGGATTGAAGATTTGAAAATTATCTGTTTGGCATGGTACGCTTTGGTGCACGATATATATGGCTGATAGACGATGCGATTGTATTTCTTATGAGAATTACTGTCAACTCATTACATTACGTAACAAATGTGCATGTAGGGTTATAATTTGCTCAAAATGGGTTACCAAGTGTCAATCTCAAGTAGCACGAAAGGGGTTTGGGTTCGAATTTCGACAGCAATGACCCAAAAAGGCTGTCACATTCTGATGCGGTGCGCACCACATCTCACTTGTTTCCGATTTTTTTTCTTCTTACAGCACTTAATCATCCCCTTCCCAAGTGAAAATCGAACCACGTAGTCGGACAGCATGTCGAAATTTCAACGTCGTCAATATCCTAGTTCTCCGGCAAATACAACGGAGAGTACACCATTACTACCTCCTCCCCAAGGAAGTCTTTCCTCTCCCTTATCGACAGCTGCCAAGACTGCATCCCGATCTGGACAGCCAACGGCGACACCCGCTACCACCAGTATACGAGCCAAACCCAAGCAGCCCAACCGAACTACCAAAATATCGCAAAAGTTAAAACTGTTTCCCGAAGATGACGAACAAAACCTTGTGTTGCCAGAAGATATCGACGACGCCGATGTGTATACACAGTTGGCGCAAATCCCGCACGGCTCGGCAAGGATTGAAGCTGAACGATTAAGTAAAATGAACCGAGATGAACTGTCGCGAGTCACCGCTTATTGTACTGCCTCGTAAGTGTGTTTGTGTATCCTTTTTTGTTCAATTTTGATACTTATTTCCCACGTGGCTAGGGCGTATCGCATGGATGATCTGCTAAAATACCTGCAATCGAGAAAACAGTCCAATGGCGCCTCACCCAAGCGATATGACGAATGGTAGGTCAAGAGTTACAAGAATAAATTTCGCGATTCATGCTTTCTGGGTTCCGTATTGTGGGTATTCATGCTGTTTATGGTATAGTCTGTATACGCCGTATTCCTTGACATACCCGGTTTCACCACCTCAATATAAACAAGGACAACATCTAACCAAGGTCTTGCCGGAGATGTTCTTATTTGACTATGGTGTCGTTGTGTTTTGGGGTATGACATTACAGGAAGAGCAGCGCATCCTCAAGGAGCTGGAACCATTTGAGGAAGAAAAATTAGGTATGTTAATTCTTCTGACCACCATCTTGTTTGATCCGCTTATTGATCTGAATTTCCTTTGTCATCAGAGCTCGACGACGTAGAAACTGAAGAATTTCATTACTACTACAACGAGAATTATCAACCTCGGTATGGCAATTCAGAAATTGGACTCTCTCGTGTCGTTGAGCAACTGTTAATATTCTCTTTTTGTTTAGCATTTACAACGATATCATTACTCTCCGACACCCATCCAACTACCTTGTCAAATTGACAATTGCGCATGCCATAGCTCAAAGTGTCAAAATGACTTTGTTCGAACGTCTTATTGATGATACGATCAACGAAACCAAATACATACCACAAGTCATGGCTGAAAGTGGCAATATCCATATGTCAAGGTAAAGGAATTTGGGCGACATCAAGTGATATTTTGTGAACCCGTTGGCTAAACCGTGCATATCGCCTTGATTTTGTTTAGAACGGCCATCACAAAACGAATCGGACAACTATTTATTATGCGTATTAACGTCAACCTTGTCAGTAATATTCTTGATACGCCCGAAATCTTCTGGTCAGAACCTGCGCTGGAACCTTTATACAGCGCGATTCGATCTTATTTGGAAATATCTCAGCGCGTGGAATTGCTGAATCAACGTGTGGAGGTCATTAGCGATCTTTTGGAGATGTTGAAAGATCATTTAAACAGCTCGCATGGTAAGCACAATTGGTTCAGCACATTGTCGTGGGTTGCATATCCTAACTCATGAAATTGGACAGGCGAACAGCTGGAATGGATTGTTATCTGGTTAATTGCCATGGAAATTGTTGTAGCAGTTATTACTACTTCATTAGATGCTTTCAGTCTCTCACACAGCAAATAATGAATTGCACATGCATAGATGAAAATTTTGAAGGAAAAAAAAACTGTCTTTTTCTGCGCTTCCATTTTTTTTTATTCTTACTTGTTTATTGCATGAATTTTAAATTCCTCGCCGTCAACACCATTACCCTCCTGCAACGGGACGAGCGTGAAGAAGGTAGACCTCCTTAATGCGCTGTATAACTCTGATGACATTTTGCTGAGCCGTATTACTAAGTTGAGCCTAGATCTACGCGGCTGCGGTGCATCGGTCGTAGAACTTTATACATCTCTTCTCGCCAATGTCCATTGCGTGGATAAAGAGAAAGTCGCGGCTCTCGTCGATCTGGCCAATGAGTCTTTGCTACTTTATCCCTACAAGGACGTTCCATCCTGTTGGCGCCATTTGCTCATGGATGCCAGTTTGCTGCAAACCTCTCAATTATTGCGCGAATTGCAAGATGCCGTGGAAAATCAAGTACCCGATCACCAAGCACAGAGTTTAGCACAACAACTCATTAGAGATCTTGACACAGCGATGATAGTCAGTGGAGCACCAGGCGCTGGGCGCCGCACGTTGGCCAACAAGATACTGGAAGATATTCAGCAGTGGTTGTCTGACAAGCTACGGGAATTGAAGGGTGAGGATCGACGTGAAAAGCGGATCAAGATCAAAGACGAAGTGTTTGTCGATAAAGCGACACAGGAACGCGCGCCTGAATTGCGCTTCCCAATCGAACGCATGCGTGAACCGCCTGATTTCATATGGTTTTCACTTCGTACGCAGGGACAGATGCCGGAGCCGGTGATTATTTGCGGAGCCATAGATCATTGGCCAGCGTTGTCATCACGACCGTGGAACAGTGTACACCATCTTCTCTCTTTGGCGGCCGATCGCGTGGTCCCCGTCGAACTTGGAAGCAAATATACCGATGTTGAATGGCAGCAGCAAATGATGCGATTTGAAGAGTTTGTCAATGATTACGTACTCAAGCCAACCACACCACCGGCCTATCTAGCCCAGCATGATTTATTTTATCAAATCCCTCGACTTGAAAATGACATTCAAATCCCAGACTATTGCTATGTGGCTCCAGAACCGACGGACTGGTACAAAGGCCCGCCCCCGGATGTCATTAAGAATGCATGGTTCGGACCAAAAGGCACAGTATCCCCTCTTCATCAAGACCCATATCATAACGTCCTGGCCCAAGTGGTGGGTCGCAAGTATTTGCGTTTATATGCACCGGATCAAACATCTATGCTTTACCCTCATGAAGGCATGATGAGTAATACGAGTCAAGTAAGTTTTGTAAAGGATGGGCTGTGGGATTAACAATCATTTATTCAAATTTTTGAACCATCAGGTCGATGTTGAACATCCTGATCTGGATAGCTTTCCTGACTTCGGAAAAGCCAAATTTGTCGAGTGCGTCCTGGAGGAAGGGGAACTGTTATATATTCCGGTAGGTTAGCCAAATAAATCGATGATCCGCGAATAGAGACTCACCTCTGCTGTAGCCAAAATGGTGGCACTATGTACGATCGCTAGATACAAGCTTCAGCATCAGTTTTTGGTTTTAAAAGAAGTTGATAGGGTGCCGCTGTAAGTTGCGCCATGGTTATGGCCAAGAATAGATGGGAGGAACAAGGATGCATGTTTTGATGAATTACAGTGAAGAAAAAAAATTCAGCACGGATGGTGAATGGGTTCAAAGGTGGCAACAGACTGACCTGGATTTCATAACAGACTGTGTCTTTCTCGATGAATCGACCTTCCATGTTAATTTGAAACGAGGTATGACTTGGTCAAAGAAGTGTGAAGTCATGCAATAGCCACACTACCCACAACTAAATCCAATGCAACATTGATTTTAGGTGCAATATCTGCAACTGTTCAATTAACATCGGTTTGAGAAAGCTTGGGCGTGCGACTCATGGTTATAGCACAGGAACAATAACAGGGCACTATATGATCTTTTTGAAGGTCACAGTAGATGAAATCGACAAGCCAGAAACGCAGGACATTATCTTGTCATGGACAATGCTCCTTTCCATTGTTGAATTGATTTAGGAAAAATATATCCACCTTCGAGAATATCGAATCCTCCAGTATTCTCCTGAACTTAATCGGATTGAGCTGTTCGGTGTGTTGGCACCGGAAAAAGAAATGTAATGATTCGGACTAGTGAAGCATGCGATAGCTTATATTTAAGTGATCTCAAAGGTTTTGTTACTCTGCCAAATGTTGAACCAAGCACTTCTGGAGAAATCCGAGCTCCAAAATCAAACTTCGCAATGGAGAAATCAAAGCTTGGTTGAAGGCAGCCCCCTTTTTTTAACCTCTTTCCCGGTTTCCTAATTCTCTGCCACTTTCTGTCGCATCCATCAAAGTTCGTACGTACCTGTTGATACCACTGCCACGTCTGTAGACAGTTCCCCCCCCCCCCCCTCCGGCCGGCGGCCGCCGCCTTGCAATGACCCGCTTCTATTCCAGCTGATTCCCGCCACCCGGCGGCATTTCTTGGTCTTTACCTTCTGTTCCAAATCGTCCGATGTTCTGGTCCTACATGTCCCCAGAAAGCAAAGCTCCATTCGCCTTCACCAATGTCAACCTGATGCATGTCGTCTCGGCGCTTCTTCAACGAACTGTTGCCGCTACATAATCTGATCTTCTCTCTGCCCTAGAACGGGTAACCCGTTCTGAAGCTGGTGTTGAGAAAAACTCACAGCTGCGCATTAAAAACGCTGCCCTTGAAGCACATCTGAAGGACTCGGAAAACATGCCGCTGCCACTCCGACGAACCTCACTTCTGTTGCTGGCCCTATAACCACCAATTTTGCCAGCGTCCAAACAAGCTCGTGCAACTGCCACCGATGAAGCAATGACCTCTTCCTGGGCAAAAGTTACTCGTCGCATGGATGGTCCCGAAATCTGTCCCAGTCTTCGTATTGCCAGCGGCCGAGTTTGTTTACGGTTCTCCAGCGCCAACAAGAGGAAATACCGCAAAAATCCTGGAAATGCCGAAACCCGAACAAAGAAAGACGTCCGCTCCTTATGGTTGGCTACTACAGGAAGTTCATTGAAAATTTCGCTAAGAAGGCCCTACCCTTAACCAAATAAACGCACGAGAAGGTCGAATTTGACTCGTCGATGTCCCAAGACGATTCATACAAACCCATGAAACAGCAGATGACCTCACCCCCTTAATTCCCCTGATATTTCTTATATCTCTTATTTTATTTTATTTTCTCCTTTTTCTTTTTTCTCTTACCAGTCACCATGCGTGAAGAAGACCATGGTGCCCGAGTGGTGCGTTTGCTCGTCGAAATTTTTGCGAGGAATGAACCTCGCTGCACCTGCCGCTGAACTGGCGCAAATTATACGACCCAAAATCCATGAGCCTCATACTTACAGTGGCGTCCGTCAAGCCCAAGTTGTCGATGGTTGGCTCCGTAGTATTGAAAGATATACTAAGCTTTGCAAGATGTGTGAGACCGACGAGATCCAGTACGCAGCTACCTTGATTAAGAGCTGATATCTGGTGGCGTCAACTCGAAAGCAGAAAGGCCGATTCCCAAACCTGGCTCGAGTTCAGCAGAAGCGGAACCGGGGACCTTTCACTGGAAGCCGACATAGTGATAGACCAAGAAGAGGTGGTAACACTAAAGATCAAGGGAGGTGCAAGACGAACGCGCCATCCATCAACGGTGCTAGAAGGAACGCCGAATGTCAACCCCGAAAAAATGATCTGGCCGTGTTTCAAAAGCACAAGTCTCTTTACCGTCTTTATCCAACCGCAATGGCGTGCAGCTACCGCGTACCGCAAAAGCGTTAGCTAAAGTACACGAGATGGCCGGAAACTCATCATTGGCACTCAACCTTGATAGCAAATCAATATTGCCAGCAAAACGGAAATACGACCGCGATGATATCACACACACCATTGTATGCCCAAATCTGGCGCCTCTCATTCACTGTTCTCCTTATCGCAACATGCTCATGAAAATGCATCACTTCAATTTGAATGATGATGTAGCTGCTTTATTGAACAAGGATTGGATGCATGTGCCACGAATCAAATCCGCATGCGCGCAGGTCTTGGCTGGTGCTACCTTGCTGAATATTGTGACTATTGAAGCAATATTACTGAATACCATTGAAGTATATGGTCGCACAAAAAACGTCGATATTCATCGCGAAATATTCACAGCCGAAGATTCAACCCTTCCTCCAAAATCGCCATTATATCCAAACGTTGGGCCGTGCGTTAGAAGCACAAGGGATGGTCGAAAACTGATCATTGGCACCCAATCTTGCTCAGCCCTGGTTACATCAACTTTACGTTTGGATTGCGAAAGAGACCCAGATGTTGGTCGTCGTCATTTTCTTCGTTACATCACTACAAACCACAAAAATTTTGATCGACAATGACAGCTGGGAAAAAGCGCAAAATCTGGCTCTTGACAGGGGCGCATGCTCATTGGAGTCTTTCTATTCCGTTGGACAAGCACGACAACTCGAACTACATTTCATGGTGACAATGCTACGAGCAAGCTCAGCGAGGGTTGGATCATCAACTTCAAGAAGTGATATGGCTTCAAATCATGCCTCATGCATGGAGATGACTGGATCCGCTGACCTGGACATGGAAGACATGTAGCAGTCTATTATGGCGATCAAAAATATACCAAGGTCAAACAACCAAAATATCGGATTGTAGCATCTTCCGCTAACGGAACCTGCAAACCTGCCGACGAGAATGGTATCCTTCTCAAGCGTCCAAGGAACAAAAGATCAGTTGTGCCGTGTCCGCAAAGCACCATCGGGACTCTAGCTTAACCTTGCCAATGATCTGAGGGGACGGGGAGGTATGTGACTACTATCTTCCGTTTTCATGTCATCACACTCAAATCCTTGTTTTCGGAAATAGTTGGAAGCACAAAAAACAATATCTATATCAAATAAACCACTTCGATAATCCACTTCATCCGTGCTGTGCAAAAGCCAATGCGTTACAACTGGAAAAATGAGCGATTTATTGGACGACCTTTTGCAACTCTTCGGTGATGATTCCAATGCTGATGCAATACTCCACAACTCGTCGCTAAACCAAATAATAAAGCGAATGGCAGAAATCATGTCATCCAATATATCACGGGCGAACAAAGATGTTGTCGCCAAAATTAAAAAATGTGTTCGCAATTTCAATCAATAAATACCTTCTCTTTCGCGCATGTCCAATAGTGGCATGTTTATGGTTAAAAAAAATATGCAAGAAACTAGTTCTCGCTCTGATTTCTCCAGGGCAGGTTTTGTTTGATTTTGGAAAAATCCATCTTTTTTGCTATAATTCCCGTTTTTTGCTCTGATATCCCAAAGCGGTTTTTTCTTGGGATCTTTGCTGGAAGTTTATCATCTTTCTTTGTTGAGACACTTTCAGCAATATTAGGAGAATTGGAGTCAC
This sequence comes from Radiomyces spectabilis, assembly GCF_025331425.1. Taxonomy (NCBI): domain Eukaryota; kingdom Fungi; phylum Mucoromycota; class Mucoromycetes; order Mucorales; family Radiomycetaceae; genus Radiomyces; species Radiomyces spectabilis. The sequence continues at coordinate 695,580 of NW_026251930.1, forward strand.
TTAGATTTAAGCTATCGCATGCTTCAGCGGTTCTTTTCAGGAACTTAATTGGCTCTTGGCCACGGACCAAAACTGCTCAATTGGATCAAGTTCAAGAGAGCATAGAGGAAGATAAACATACCAATATCCGCGGTACTAGATCAACTCTCCTATACTAATTGAGTATGTATAGGAGCATTATCCATGAAAAGGTAATGTTTCTGCTTTTTAGGAGAGGTGACCTTTTCACCAACTGTGGCCTTCAGGAAAATCAGACAATGCCCTGTTACCGTTCCCATGCTCAATTGCACGCTGAAAATTTCTTTTTTTAATACCAACTTTCAAACTGACGTTGATTAAACCAGTGGCATATGTTGCACCTAAAACGCTTTTGTTGTGGGCACTGTAATATTGCAGGAATTCCCTTCTTTGACCAAGCCATAACTCGTTTCAAATCTAAACAATTACGTCTGGGGGAAATCAGCGATTTGTAAATCACATGATCGACACTAAGTTATCAGGACCTGTTAAACTTTTTTTTTATCTTTCAGCCATGCCTCGCTGCCCACTTCCACGATAATAGGCGAAACATTCAGCAGCAAGATTCCGTTTGAGCCAGTTGTGATCAAACAGAGCATCGTCGTCTTTCAAATAAAAATGTGAGTAGAGCTCTTTATGAAGAAAAGTGGTTGATGATACGACTAGCGTTCTTCTGTAGCATCATTCAATTTGTTTTTTTTTGTCAGTTATACTGTATATGTCCTTTCATTCTCTTCATTTTATAATGATCGAGAGGTCGGTGTTCATCTTTTTTTTGTCCGGTTCACCATTTGGTTCAAAGGCAAGTCCAATTTCTTTTCCTTTGCTATGATGTAAGGAACATATACTAATTCAAAAAAATCAAAAGTCATATAATCCAACTCATGTCAAGCGATCAATGGCTATTGAAAACTCAAATAACAAAGGTAAAATATCTGGACGAAATTGAACCAATCAAAGAGCTTACTAACTCTTTTTTTTTAAATACCCAACATACCCACACATCTTTCTAGATCTATCATGGCCTGGGCGGGATAGAACTGAGGGGTCAATCAGTGCTGCTTTGCGCGTGTTCAGAAACAAATCACGACGTAAGGGATGCCATAAGGTTGTCATTAATATACCAAAGTCCGTCAAGAGTTCTCGCCCAGGTTATGCCGTGTATGCGTTAGGCTTTTTGTCTGACGAAAGTCGCTCAATGTAAGAGGGCGGCCTCCGGTGGCAAGCGGCATCCATTGCACAGCGGGTGTACGGCTTGTTAATGTGAAAAGGTCAACTCATCAAGAAAGACGCAGCCTGTTGTGAAATCCAGGTCAAGTCATTTGCCACTTTTGAACACAGTCATATCTTTTGCGAGATTTTCCCAGTAGTTTCTCTTTTCCTTCGCCATCTTGCGCGTTGTAGTTTAATAAAACACATCTTGTCGGTACCTCTCCATTCCCGGACGTGCGGGCAAATAAATAACACCGAACCCATCGGCTCCCTACCAAAAAAAGAAAAAAAGTATGCAAAAGGAAAAACAAAAGTAATTTACTCTATAGTATGAGATGCTCTTTCCCGGTCATGGGAGCTATTGCTAGTTCTTGATGACCGTAGTCTATTGGATCGAATCGCAGGCGGGCTGCGATCTTCTGTTTGTATGCTCTTTAACAAATCTTCCGCACGCAGGACAACGGATTCACTTTTTTGCAAACGCTGTTGTCGAGTCGGTCGGTCCCCGCCTGCCCTTCGCTTGGTATTGGTTTCTAATTCACCGGCACGCAATTTGTCCAGTAAATTGTCCATGATATGCTTATCTTCTTCATTATTGGACGCTCCAGCTACAAATGATAACAATACAATGAGTCCTTTTTTTTGTTTTTTGAGAATGATCATGAGCGTTTCCAAGTACTTACAATCGCTGATATCAACACCACGCATTTTCTGTTTCTTCATGCGCTCTTTACGTTCTTCATCCATCTGGCGTGCCCGTTCCATTTGTTCCAACTTCTTGCGAGCTGACTTGTTGTCACTCATGGCACGCTAATCATCACAGTTTGGACATAGTCAGATGATCGATCATGTATGCCAAAAGGATCATATCGTGTCTTACCTCCCAGCTTGATGTGAACGTCTTGAAAATGCCAAAGAATTCGTCCGGTTTCATTTGCTCTGGATTCTCGCCATAGAACGCAACAACATCTTTGTATGCCACATCCATGGAGGTATACCGGACTTCAAGTTCCTCAAACTTATCAATCGCTTCGTCACGGAATGCCCGCATAACAGCGGCAAAACGATCTCCTGTGGGTGCCACATAATCGTCGCTGTAATGGTTGTCCAATTCCTGGATCAATTTCTGAAGACCGCTTCGGATTTCGTTGTAATCCTTCACCATATCTTGCAAGGTCACTATTACACAACAAATGACGGAGGTGAGGATTAAATTTCGTTGCCAAAGCAACCCTGAATCAGAAGAAAACGTACCTCTGCAGGCTTGGCCAGTCTCTGTCAAATCATCCAAGAAACTATGCAATCGAGGCAATTTTTCCTCAACAGTATCGACAAGGAAATGCAGTAGCGTCGTGTTGCCTTCCGTACCCTTGGTATCTACCAGCTGATAAAATAATTACGCGTAAGGGTCAACGGTCCAAGTCAAATAAGGTACACCTGTGACACTTGCCTTGTTGATACTGCCAATCTTGATACCAAATGCACCGCCCTGGAATGTACTTCCGTTCATGAAATTGCCGAGCACAAGGATAAGCTGTGACATTGCATAGTGGATTAGAAGAAATGATTGTCTCGGTCACTTTATGCAATGCGAGAATACTCACTCGTAACAATTCTTTGAACGAACTCGAATCTTTGAGAGCAATCGAAGCTTCCAGTACTGAGCTCATATTCTATTCAGCAATGTATGAGTAACAGGTCAGCGATTAATCTACAACGATGGTCCTCCCACCACTTACCCTACTCAGTTGTTGATGCTTTTCGGCAAAAGTAGCTCGGAATAACATACAGTCCACCCTCTCTTTGTATCGCTCAATTTTCATCATCTGCCCAGAGCATGTTAAACATGGCATTCAATTAAAACGCTAGATGTTAAGTCTATGAGTACTTTACCTCTACGCAGAAAGTATCTGGTCGCGACAGTTGTTCCAATTCTTCCTCTGAAGCACTCTTGACAAAGACAGAAAGCTTGCCCATTTCCTCCGCTGTAGGTACATTGGCTTGTAAATTCAGCAGGAGATTCTCGGTACAAAGTTTGTCATCAACGGCCAAGAAGCGTTCGGCAACCTTGGAGAATGGTATATGTTTAAGTTTGGCCAGCAATGCAATGTCTGTGAGAAGTAATAGTAATCAGTGACGTTCGCTGTACCCAGTGATCCATAAATCCTTAGATGTTTGTCTTGTGCACTTACTAATATTGTAAGCCTTTTTAGGATCCAAAATACAGATTTCTTGTTTGCGTTCCTTTCGTTGCCGTTGTTTGCGCTCCACAACTCGTTGTGCAAATAACTCTTGAATCGTGTTGAACACGCCAATATGGTCCAATTCATCTTCCAATGCGTCCTCGTCAATATCGTCCACACCCCATACCGTTTTGTTGACAAAGTTGGCGTGCAGTTTGGTCCATTGCAAAGCTCGTGTTTTGACGTTCGGTTGATGACGAATCACCTTGCGCATAGCAGCCATAGGAACGGGCGGTGGTGCAGGACCTGCTGGAGCATTGGGACCTGGTGGTGGTGGCGGAGGTGGTGGAGGTGCAGGGCCTGCCGAAGCATTGGGACCAGGAGGTGGTGGTGGAGGCGGTGGCGGTGGCGGTGGCGGTGGCGGTGGCGGTGCAATTGGTGCGGTGGTTCCTGGTGGTGGAGGAGCGGGCGGTGCGGGAGGCGCGGGTGGCGCGGGTGGTATAGAAGTCGCTTTGTCAGCCATTGATGTGGCTGCCGAAGGTATAAATGTGGTTTCGATTGGAGGCGGCGGCGGTGGTGGTGGTGGTGGCGGCGGTGGGGCAGAAGCCGAAGGAGCCGAAGAAATTGAAGGCGCAGCCGCTGAGGGAGCACCAGTGGAAGGTACAGTAGTAGATGCGTCCAACGAGGACGATAGAGCTGGCGCAACGCTGTCCTTAGAAGCCACCGGCAATGCAGTTGCACTTGCAATGTTGGACGAAGATATGGCATCTACAGCCTTCATATTAGCGACATTAGACCCATCCAAAGACAATGCGTGTTTATCCTTGACATGGTCCATGCTTTCAACTGCTGAGGATGATGTGCGTTGTTGAGTAGCTGATACGTCATTGGGTAAGTGTTCAACTGCACTTGATTTGCGCAGTGGTAAATGACGGTTTTCTGCTTCAGATAATTCGCCGCTGACTGATGAGTTTCGTTGATCCAATTGGGGCGTTGGCAGGTTTTGATCGTTGACTGAATCTGTTGGTGCATTATTGGCCAAAGGACGGCCTTGTCGTTGCAGTCTTTGTTGCAATTCCGCAGCCAAGGCACCGATTGGTTTATCAGCGTGCTCTCCTTCAACAGGTGTATTGTCCTTGAGCAACTCGTCCACATGTCCCTTCACCACCGTATGCATTCGTACGGCATCTTGTCCTTCCGGCTTTGATGAATGATCCACATCCAACACGTCTCTATTCAAGCTGTGAACTCCACCTCGGCGGGTTGTACCAATCAATGGCATAGTACCAGGAATAACAAATCCTGACGGGGCTGAGGAACTAAATTGATTAACAAGCGTCGATTTGAAGGCTTCCGATAATCCTTCGGCTTTCGGCAGGTTCTGTGGATAAAGAAATGTCAGTCAATAGACTCGTAACAATAGAGATTTCAAAAGTGTTACCGTAAGATCATCGCCATCGGATGGTTTGCCTTCGAGAATAGCTTGGGCACGCAAACGGTCATAAGCTCGGCTCACTTCATCCCTCTTGAGAACAAATTGATTATCCTGAGAATCCTCGCTCTCGATGGGTAGCGGTTGATCGACGTTGTTTGCTTCGACGGCTTTCTTATGCAACGTCTTTAATTCCTGATCCATTGCCGTCAAATTGATATGGTACTCTTGTTGAGCATCTTTCAACTTTCTTTGCAAAGTGGCGATCGTGTGACGTGACATTCGAAGCAAATCTTCCAATGAATTTGTTTTATCCTTTAGCTGTCCGATCAAGCCATCTACAGTGACATAAGGGAACAAGGGCCCTATTCAGTTTTCTCATCCCATAGATTGGCAAACTATCAAACAAGTGGCATACCTCCTTTCATATTCACCTCGAGCTCCAGTTCCTGTTTTTCCTTGATCGCTTCCTCGTACAGCTTTTTGGCTTCGTTGGCTTCGGCAATGGCGGCTGCTAACTGATCTTGCTCGGCGAATTTATCGATCAAAGTTGAGACTGACCATCCATATCCTCCCGAAAAGTCATCCGCTGCAAGTCCTTTTCGATCCAACACGATTTGCGTAATCAGATTATCCAGCAATTGATAATAACGTATTCTGCCAACGAAAGAAACAAACGATCACAAGAATTCAGTTTCTCATGAGAGGTCAATCAAGTAGTCAGGCCCACTTACTGTGTATCATCTTGATCCTGGATAAGCAACAGATGTTGTAAAGCGCTGAGGAAGAAATCGTAACTACGTGTGCCTTCCACTCGACTAAGGATCGTTTCAAACACATCGCGAGGATCATTCATATCATTGAGAAGCCGCTCGTTGTAGATTTCCATGATATCTTCGTAATCATTGTCGCTCATCTGCTTGTAGATATTGATATGGCGCTTCAGATGCTCGTTATTGAACTCTAGCATTTTATCAAAGATACGTTGCAAGCCGCACGCGTTCATCTGATTTCGAAGGTGCACACGGATTTCCACATCCTCGACCACGCTGATAATTGAATTGACCAGCATCATATTGGACAACTAGAGAAAAGTAATATGCGATTTACCGTAAGTTGAGCCGAACAATTGCATTACCCTATCCGACGCCTACTTACGGCGTAATCCGCCAAGTGATTATCGGGTGCGCCTTGCGGGCCCAGTCGCTTGATATCCTCGCTTGCGCCGACTAGACTTCCCATGCGACCTCGTCCTTCCAATGTGGCATCGAGTATTTTCAACCAACCATCAAACCTTCCAAGTTCACGTCTGTAATTTCTCAGTTTATCCATGCCTTGAAGGACAATATTTTGACCTTTGGGCAGATCAAGATGGCATACAAAAGCCAACACCTCGCATACCAATTTTCGCGTTTGAATTGGCGGCGATACAAGCGATAACACAATGTGATAGATACATTGCGGATTGGAGATCACTTCTCGTGCACCCCACTATAATTCATCCAAGCGCTAAGTTTCTCATGATCCCCTATCCACTCCATTCTAAAGACACTTACCCTGTTATTGATCAATGATTTGAAGCATTTTAGAATCTCGGCTTCCATCTGAAGATCGGCTTCTGTCCTAAGCGACGTAGATGATGTTTGAGTGTTCCTTTCCGACTGCACACATATTCTTGAGAAAAGAACAAAAACTTACTTTGATTCGCGTTTGTTTAAAATATTGATGACATTACTAATTACTTGTAAACCACGCGATTCGATGAACTGGCGTACCCAACTAGAGAAGAAGATCAGCAGATGCAGCGCATCCGATTTTTTTCTAACGTGAGATAACTTACCTGAGCGGCATGGTACGTAAACTGACAGCCAAATGCGCGACTAGACGTGGCGTGACTCCGCGCATGTCCGGTTCCAGAAATTGTTTAATGTAAAACTCGGGCGTGCTTTTCTCCGGTTCCTTTAGGTCGTTGCTTGTTTTCTTATTGTTCAGCGTGGTGGTTGGAATCGTCACTTCCGTCTGTCTGTCTTGCGACACCATCAGCCACTTCTTTTCGGTAGGAAACGACAGCATCACTGTTCGTGCATTGGCATCGTGAATGCCACGTCGCGTCTACAACGTTACTGATCAATGTCAAGTCTGCTTTTGATATTTCCCTGATGGTCAGCGCGAGAAAACAGATGAGATCACTTACCAGCATCTTCTCAAAGAGATCCTCGACTTCTTTCTCAGTGAGACCATCATATTGACCATGACCATCGGCATCATTACCAGTGGTGATGTGGGACGATCGCGAACTGGCACTGGGAGAAATATGTCCTGACAATAGCAAAGAAAGTGAGATTGAAAAAATCGAAAATAGAAAACAAGAGATCTCCTGATTAGCTTACCTTGATAATATTCATCCAAGGAATAACTATCCACTGGCGCGGTGGTGTAATTGCTTGATGCGGTAGATGATGAAGGTGTCCAGGCTTTGGAAGGCACTTCCTTTGGTAAATGTCGGACGGTGCCTGGCACCGATAATGTAGGGTCGCTTGGAAACGACTCTTTACGCCGTTGTTTTGACTTGCCCTTGGAGATCCCAAAAATTTCCATGGGCTACACGGTTGGGTTGAACAGAGGGAGAAAAAAGGCACCGTCGTTCAAGAAGCAAGGAAACAGGCGACAACAAAGGAAAAAGTAACAACAAGGGAAAATTCAAAAAGAAATAAAAAAAGGAATGCTGCCAATTCGAACAAATGCTGTGTAACCAGATAATATGGGATGAGTTTGGATGTTCAATGCACATTCTTCCCTGAACCAGCATCTTCCAATTGTGTCGTTCTCAACTGAACCTGCTCCGTGAAGTGCCATCCTTAATTAAAAAAAAAGTATTTGTAGTAAGGATGATTCCCCATAAAAAGACACGTTCAAACTCTATGCGTCTTGATCAATGTGTACAAATATTCATCGGCCTTGTTGTCACTTGCACAGTCATGATCAAAGATGGGGAAGATCGGAACAGAGTTCAAATTGCCATTCTTTGACTTTTTTCTTTATGTGCTGAGTTTAAATCTCCCATTCGTGTCTGCATCCCATCGTCATTATCCGCCTCTTTCGTTCCTGCTTTATGCCTCCAAAACATCCTACACCACATGCTGACCAAGCGCCTACCGATGAGAAGGATTCATTGCTATTCTCGTCAGCCAAAGGAGCCTATTACTTAGTGCTTCTTCAGTTGGCATCGCGCATGTTAACATTTACACTGCATCAAGTAGTCTTAAGGTACACCACAGCCGAGACGCTGGGCATTGCCTCTGTCAAGTTGGAGTTGTTGCTTTCAACTATCCTGTTCATTTCGAGAGAAGGATTTCGATGTGCTCTTTTGCGCGGTGACAATGAGGATTCGACATTGGAGAAAGAGAAATACGAAAAACACGCTTCTTCCGGCGAGCAAAAAATTACGAACCTTGCCTATATTCCGACCGCCATCGGATTGGTGACGACCTTTGTCGCTTGCACTTATTATTTGAACCAAATCGATGATGTGACAGCCGCCAAGTATCCTTATTATCGTACTTCAGTCGTTCTTTTCGGTATCGCTGCTTTTGCTGAATTGCTCGTCGAACCCTTATTCGTGCTTGCTTTGAATCGTCTCTATTTCCGACTACGTGTGTCCGTCGAAGGCGTGGCTGTTTTGCTAAGATGCTTCATCACTTTCGGATTGACGCTACTAGGCGTTCAAAACCAATCATCGCAGGCCAATGCTTACGGGGTACTTGCGTTTGCTGTAGCCCAACTCGCCTTTGGGTTGACCATGGCTATTGGTTACGTCGGATTTTTCTTTGTACAAGTAAAACAACAACGGATCGACAAACACATTTTATTCCCTCGCAAGCTGGTGGCCGCTGATAAAACGTAAGTTGGGGACAGGAGAAGGGGCCGAGGAAATTTTCCAATCACAAAGTAGCTTACCAGTGAGAAACATCATCAAGTTATTGGTTCGATGCGAAATTACTTAGTTTGGCAATGACTTTGACCAAGCAATCGTTGTTGAAACATGTGCTGACGGAAGGAGATAAAATGCTTATTTCGGTGCTCAGCTCGGATGAGGATCAGGGAATCTATGCGTTTGTCGTCAATTATGGTTCGTCAATCCGAGGGCGCACAAAAAACACAGATAACATTCAATCTAAAAAATGCTTCCGGTCTAGGTTCTCTTATTGTTCGAATCTTATTTCAGCCACTGGAAGAAACCGGACGTACATTCTTTTCCAAGCTCCTGGGGGAAAAGACGAAACAAAACGAGGCGGATGTGGCTACGGCTGCCGATGTCTTGTTGGTGACTCTCAAGTTCCACGTCATGCTTGGTTTGCTGTTCACTTGCTTTGCGACCAACTACACTGCCACGCTGATCGATCTTCTCGTCGGTAAAGCATGGTCGGTAGATCGAAATGCGCCTGCTGTTCTCGCAACGTACTGTATGTATGTCCCGGTGATGGGAGTCAACGGTATTACGGAAGCGTTTGTTCAGGCAGTGGCGTCGCGACAGGATTTGACCAGGCTAAGCTATTACATGATCGGCTTTTCGGCATGTTTTATGGTATCTGGAATTGTTTTTATGCATGTGCTTCAGTTGGGTGCGATTGGCTTGGTGTTTGCCAATATGGTCAATCTTGGCGTGCGGATTGCTTACAGCTGGCATTATATTGTTACCTATTTTTACCAAAATGGAATACGGTTGCATTTGCGTCAATGGCTTCCAAGTCGTACCACAGTACTTGGTTTCATCATCTCGTGGGCCGTAACTCGTTGGTCCGAATCTAACATTGGCTGGTATACCCTGCATCAAAAGATCCTCCACATCGGTGTAGGTGCTCTTTGTTTCGGTTTGACGGCGCTACTCAGGTAAATTGTGACCATTCGACCTTTGATTTAAGCACTCAACTGATCTAAACGCGTCAACAGTTTGAAAACGGAAAGAGATTTTCTTCAAAAGATTCGGCGGTTATCGAAATCGAAAACACAATGAAATTCCCATGCCGATTATCCTAAACACAAAGGTTGTACAAAATAAAGCGGGTTCTTCATTGGCTCGATAGGGTTAGACTGCCAGCGTTGAATACAGGATTCCCGTCGGTCAATCGCTTGAATAAGGATCAACGGATCATGCCCATGTGCTGTTCTCAACCCGCCGCCGCGGCTCATATCTTCTGATTTTTGACTTCATGAGGCATGTCTATTTTGTATATACACATTTGCTGGCTGAAAAATTGATGAATTGATCATTTTCAGTCCCGTGTCAAAAGAAAAAAGGCGCCAGGTATCAGCCACACCCAGCGCACCGTGGTGAAGGAAGAAGTTTCTCAAATGACTCTTGGCTATTTTGCTGTTACAGTTTCCGGATAGAATTCTGGTGGTTAAAATATTTTGATTTGTGGTGACGGATCGTTCCATCGATTTCTGCAATGTTCAGCGGAAATATATCGGTTATTCCGTGTATAAGAACTTAGGTAATGGGACATGATATGTGAAATTGCGTGCTTTGAAGTTGCAGTACTAGTCGTAAACGGAAAAGAAGGATCATCCACTCAAAGCAGGAAGATCCACAGGTGCCACGATAGTGAGCTGACGAAAAACTCAATGGAAGGTTGAACGTCCGAATGTAGCACGATCTGGATAGGTTCATATTGGACGGCTGTCACGATCTCGTTACAATTTTGATGTGTACGCGCAAAACATCTACTGTGAACGTACGAGAAACTAGGTTCCGTGGTTGTTTTATCCTGTGGAAAAAGTTTTGTAAAAGAGATTGGACGAAAACTGAGAAAGAACGAACATTCAAAGGCCTGCAAGTCAACGCACAGACAAGGAGAAGATCCAGAGTGACTAGACTAAAAGGGCTAACCAAGGAATACAGAATAAACCGACTGCAACGTCACATCCAGCTTCTTCTCAAGCGGCAATTCTCTTTCACGCACATGGTTTGTTTCCTTATCGATCAGTTGCCATCCATCATCGATCCATGGAAAACACTTTAATGCAAAGTGAAATTTAGAGTAAATTGGACGCACAGAAAATGTGGAAGTTCTTCGTGTCACGTTCATGTCGAGGAGGGGAAAGGCCAAGCCAAGGGAAAACAAGAAAGACAAAAACACACAAAGGTGCATCAACTATCGTCCCTTTTCTCCTTTTCTCCTTCTCTCCCTATTTTCTTCTTCGGTTTTTTTTAATCCCTTTCCTTTCATCTTTTTTTTTCCTGTTTTCACCTTCCTTTGGTTCATTTGACCAAACCCAATACCGTTCCTTCACATGTATTTACGATTCCTTTCCTACGTCGCCCTCTTCACTTCCTTCGCAGCCGCTTTTCCGATTGTTCCGACAACATCTTCGGCAGATACACCCTCCACCGTCCATGTTGATACAGCCACTTCTATGAACGTCCTGATCAGCAGTCTGGGCGAATACTATGAAACGGTCGTTGACCTGGTGATGGAAAGCGTTACCGACGATATTCTCTCGGCCGCTCCGCACACGTCCATGGCCATTCACCAATGTACACCTCAAGAAGGTAATAAGATCAATGTCAAGTCTACACTATCGGTGGTAAACGGAAACTAACCGTGATCACCCTTTCTAGATTATCCTTGTCGCGCTTCGCACCGTCCGTTTGTTCGCAATCTGCATGATCATCTCAACTTCATGCGGAGCAATCTTTTGGCTTCTGTCCAACCGCTTGTGGAAGCCAACCTTCCTTCGGTGGTGTCCGTTTCATCCCTGGTATCGGTGGATGAAGTGGTTGATGATGATACCGATACCGATATCAAGCCTGTCTCTGCAAAGGAAATGACCCAATCGTTGCTGGCTTTGAATCATCGAATGGCCAAACAGCTAAGCCTAATTGTCAACGCGGAAGAAGCATCCGAAATTATCATTAAGCAATCTCTTCCTATCCGACGCTTCAACGGCCGTTCCATCCGCAAGGCACGTATCCGGTGGTACCAAGGTCATAGCAACCAGATCCAAATCAATAAATCATCGGTTGTATACGAAGCCGACGCTGAACAACAAGAATCCGAAACCGTCGATGAATCGGCCTATTACTACCATGCCCGTAGCCACACCACCAGAGAAGCGAAAGCCTTGACAGCATGGCTTGCCACATGGCTAAAGAGCGTCCAGGTGGACCTGTCACGGGAATTTGATCGACGAGTACAAGACGCAGTGCATTCATTAATGGAAAGTTTTCTCATCGATGAATAAGTCAAGCCTCGACACCTCTCTTTTTACTATATCTCTTTACTACTTCCATTTTTCCTTAAATCGCTCCACTTGTATGATATCACTGCTGTCATTTTATTTTCCTACTCATAAGGAAAATAGATCTTATTACCCCCTTCAAACTTGATGACACTCCTCCCACCTGTAGATAAAACAAAAAGAGTACCTTGTTATTTCCATGTCCAACCCTAACACATAAATCAATATCACTTTATACAAGAAATACACAAGGCATTCCATCATTAACAGTAAAAACGCGTGGTTGCGTCAGTCTTTTTTATTGATAGATGCATTACATATAAAATGTGGTGTTTATATAACAATGATAGGGATAAATAGGAGGATGGAGTAACTCTACTTCCTTCCCTCTTTCTCTCTCTCTCTTCCTCTTGTGTGGTTTCTTTCAGGATTCTATGATTCATGTGTATCTTTTTTGTTCTCTATATTACACGGTGTATAAAACAGCGCCATCATCATTCTTCGCCAATGCATGTCTAGTGCCACATGTGGGTTTTATGCAGAATTGCTTCCACTGGGTGCAGGTGTATTAAGCATGATTTCAGCTGCTCGTTGCAAGTCATTGTTGGCGCTCGATAAGGCTCTGATAATGGCTTCTCGAGGATGTTCGGGAAACATCATGCTCAGCATCATGATGTCTTCTTCAGCTGGTGCTGTTACATCTGCTGCTGCCATGGGTGCTCGTCCAGTAAATGTATCAATGTACTCCTAAAAAAGATAAAATGAATGTTGGCTTGCTGTAGTTCCTGGTACTGACATTGTTGCACTCCTTACCCGAACAGAGGCGCCATTCATCGGAAGGCCAGTAGTTGGGAGATTGGTATCGTTTGTCGTTGACCTCCGATTCCTTAAAACGCCCCCTGAAAGCAACCCGTTATCGACTGCTAACCCAATAACTTGCCCTTGTCGGGGTAAAGGCGCCGATGAACGAGCAGTAGGCGCTGTGGCCAACATGGGCTGAATATATCGTGCTGAGAACTCTCTGATTCGACATGAAAATCGCCATCGCTTGATATTGCCAATATCGGATCGCCATAACGCACCCGCCATCAGACCGCATACACAAGGTATGATTGTAGAAAAACCTTGACTGATCAGCATCTAATCCATGTTCTTTTATCAGCATATAATATCATTGGCATAGTGTTTCGAGATATGTACCTGCAGCGCAAGGAAATAGACAAAACACTTGTCATTGAATGTCACCCCAAACACTCGGAATCGGTAAGTGACTGGAATCACACGGTGGTATTGATAAACCATGACAAAAATAAGCGCAAACCTTATCATCGTAACGAGAATGAGTGCACCCGACCATAAAACCCTCCGCCCATCTCTCAATGATAGCTCCCACTTACGGTCCTCCAGGGAAACTACGTAATCCCAATCGGGCCAGCGAAACAAGCGCTCCAATTTCCAACAGTGTTGAAAGAACGACAGCCAGAAATACAAAGGCCTAAACAAAACTCAGTGAATCGAGGGGCATAACGATGGCACAAGTGACCAACCCAGATCACCTACTGCATATTTACTGCTCCCATACAGTCGCTCAATCACACGCATGACATATAACAGTAAGGATCCAAAGAACACATCGCCGGAATTCGCAAACGCACAGTGAGAAGTCAAAAGACGCCAAAACTACGAACACTCCGCGTCAGCTGGCAACACGGTGACAAACCAAATCGTACCGCCATTTACCTGATGGTGAACTGTAATGTGAGGGCTTAATTGAAGATGAAAGGCGGGTTTCAAATTCAAAATCGCAGAAAGGATCGAACAACCACCGACAAATAACAACAGGAATTTCGTTACGGGCACGTTATAGAATCCTACGTGGATACTCATCAGACGCACGTAACTACAGGACACTGAATTAGTATCACAGCAACCTTACCAGTAGGTCCATTGGCATGCATAATCCTCGGTTTAATGAGCGTATAGAAAACGATGGACGAAAGAAAGAGGACAAGAGTGAACCAGTAGGTGCAAGAAAAACTCGCAGAAAAGAGGTTCGAGTCTGCGGAGCCTCAATTCCATTTTGCATAGGACAGAAACCCCCCATTTGTGGCGACCCAATCCAACCGTGCCAGATACACATACATAAGCTTTTTTACTTTTAACGTTTACTTTTTGGCTTTTTGGCTCTACAACAAAATGAAAATACAAGTGCAATTGCTGTATCTATTTCTCGGGCCCTTTTTTTTTCTACATAAAGTTTACCCTTCATCATTTTCTGTCGCTCGCATGGCCTCTTTTCGTTCGGCGGACGATTTGATCACCCCGTTGGGATGGAACCAGAATTGCGTGGCAAATTTTCGTCGTAATTCCACCACCAGGTTACCAGGCGTGGCCTCCCATTGGACCGTTTCGTCCCACTTGCCCGTACTTAATCCGGTAATGAACTCATCCCACTCTTGGTTTGTAAACGTCAAGTGTAACTTGGAACCGCTAAGTTCCTTCGTCATCAGCAGTACACCTTGACCGACGATCTTGGTCAATTGCATCATTCGCTCTCCCACCATAAGATTGCGTCGAAATGCCGGCCAGTTCGTCTCCGCCAGCAAAGGTTCAATCCATCGTCGATATGATTTCATATTGATATTTCGCTCCCTGTCACGGTCCTTATCACTGTCCACTGGATGCTCGGGAATCTTGACCACTTCATGTGGAAACAGTACGGCAAAAATACGCTGGAATTGCTCAAACGCCAAGTAAAGCCTAAAGTAGTCGGTGTTGTAGTATATGCCGTTCTGATTCATGCCGTTATCGAGATGAGGTTTCATATTGGAATGGAACATTAGGATGCGTAAAGCGGGTTCCAAAAGCTCCGCTGCTTCTTCAGCAGATAGGACCCCGTCAATGGTAGGTACAGTTGCGTGTTCGATCGCCAAGGTAAACTCGGGTTCAATTCGTTGCGCCTTTTGTTCCAAATCCGCCGTGGTGATGCTCCGCATACGACTGATAATATTATCGCCTAAATCACATACGCAAAAATACGCACACACATACACAGATATTTAGCATTTCCTGATTCCATCCCTTTATGGTGTTTTCCACCCTTACGTCTTTTCTCAAATTCACCGTTACGATGTGGAATTTTGGGCTTCTTGGCTGGTGCTGGTAATGTGGATAATTCGTAGGGAAACTCGATATCCGAGAATTGTCGTCTTCGTTTGCGCATTAATGAAGCTTGGGTGAGCACACCTTGCTCGGCGTACCTCTGCAGAAGCGCCGGTTCCCGCCCGATGCGACCATCTTGGTAATAAAATCCCCGCTGCTTCGGTTCCATCAGGACCTCGGTAGCGGTTTTCTTGTTGTTGTTCATTAGGGTATTAAGGGGCGGATATCGGGTGTTCGTGGGCTCGGTGGTGTCTATCCGTTGAGAAGGGTACAGTGGGCGAAAGTTTGTGTAGGGGCGAACCGAGAACGCATCGGTCGATGTATCGCCGGGAACGGTGAGGTCACCTTCGGCGGCAGGTGTATTAACAGTGGGGGGTTGAGTCTGTTGTGAGTTCGTAAGGTAAGAAACGCTTAGAAATCGAGAGAGGGGTGAAGAAGGTGATTCCGACCATCGGTGTTTGGCTGTATCCTCGCTTTTACAACATGGTGTGTTGCCTGGTAATCGTACGATGCCATAACTTCCTGTATTGTCATCTCGAAAATACAATTTATCTTCATGCAGCGGTCGAAATGATTTGACACTGTCGCCCAGGCCGTATGACACACAAAACAGTAATTTCGCTAATCGCTCAGCATCTGGTTTTTTCCGTAGGAATTGTTTGACAATTCGAAATAGATCGAGTAGATCTTCATCGGTCAATATATCTTCGGCTTGAGGTTCAAATAACGGTGTGTCACTAGGCATGCTACGTAGACATCCCGCCATGACATTATGCTGGTTCATGGTCCAAAACGTTTTAATTCCGAGGATTCAAGCAAAAAAAAAAAAAAACAAACTGATATCGATTAAAAATAAAAAGCTAGGCACACACTAAAAATTGGGTCCCCACGCATTTCCATTTTATGATGCTGGGTATGAAAAGCATCGGTCTTTTTTTCCTTTTCTCTCTGTTTTTTCTTTTTTTTTTATTGGCTTTCTCAGACCAGGCCAATGAAAGCGGTGAAAGGAAAAAGAGAACTGATCCATCCAGAAGAGGGAATGTTAATGTTGTCAACACCCAGGGCCGTGCGTAATAAGTTTGCTAGGTTTGAAACTCATTTCCCTTCAATGGTCTCTGCCTTGGAACTATGGTTATTCTCTTTGCCGGCGAAGTTTTCGCCATAGTTACACCTGGAAATTTTGATGTCCCGTATCAAAAAGTAAGGGAAAAAAACACCCACGATCCCAAAACCATCATCTATCCGCACCCAATAAAGTAGCTCGTTTTCTTATCGTCCCAGTCATGATTCAATCTTTAACTTTTTCCTATTCCCTAAACGAGAAGGCAACATTTCACACTCTACACTCTCTTTTTCATGAAACATGCCGTTGATATGATAACCACTAGCCTCCACTTGGATTACATACAAATCACACATTGAAGTCCCAAACATTTTCTCATGAAAAGAAATCTCGTCATTATCTGTCCCAGGTGTACATGCAATTTACCGCATGTATTGAAAATTATGTTCTTAAATGGATCGTCCCCTATCTCAACACTGTTTGGGCATCTTTGTGATACGCAGAAACAAAAAACATTCCAGAGGTCCTTTTTCCACCAAAACTATAACCATGCAATTATCTATTAATCTTCACCGTAGCAACGTCTCATATAGACAGCGCTACGACTATAATTCAAGGGAAGGACGATTGGAGATGAAAGCCTGCAGGGTTTATATGCAAGATCCTGCTTTTCATAAACGGGATTTCAATCACAGATGGAACCAATGTGTGACCAACCTGAGAAGGAAACCTCAACTGAATGTCATTGTGGGGAAACTGAGCAAGAAACTACAAATAGAATGCGCGTCATATTCTTTTTAGTTTCACCATTTGAAGCTGCCATATTCGGCACACCTGCAGTTGTTGAAAAATTCGTTGGACAAGAAACTGGGATTTACGCATCCTGCTGAACGTAGAGCCTGCTACAGTAATGTTTATACTGAACCCTTTTTGAGCATACTGTGAAGGATACTTCCTTGTACTCTCCAAAGATGACATCAAAATCAGGTAAGTCACAGGAACCACAGTTTTAAATATTTTTTTGCAGCCGGATAGAGAAATGGCACTGTTTGTAAAAATCACAGCAACGCATGATTCCAGTATGCAGTTATAGACATGTTAGTTTCGAAATACCACACACTCGCCGATCGATCTATTTTCTGTCCTCCTTTAACATTGGGCGTATTGTACCCGAAACAGTGGTACATCGCTCACTGCGGTTCCTTATATTTTACCAAGAATGATATCTGTGTATATCTGCTACCCAGTTTATCTTAAAACCTGTTAATTAGAACTGACGCGTTTCATTTTTCTCACTTTTTGCTATTAACCTTTTTACTTGCAGGATAAAAGATCATTTATCGAACTCACTTATTTGATTGAAAACATTACTACGACTATCCGTAATAATATATAAAGTGTGTATTAGATAGTATGCATGCATGTTGAACATCAACCAAGCAGCCTAACAGCAAACCAGCATGATCCATATCCTTATCACTTGTCCACAGCAAATCAGCGATTTAACTCTGATTTCCACGTGAATCAATTTTGCTGGATGCGCAGATCAGAGCTGTATGCCTCTTCGCGCAGACATATAACAAAAAGATCCTGGAGACTGATGGAACCTTACAAACGAAAGACGTGTTCAATACAATAAAAAAAGCCTGACATATGAGAAAGGCGGGCGTTTTCAGCCGGATTACTTGTCCTTCCGTCTGGACACAATGACTTATATATACTTCGGAAAAGAGTTTGATGAAACTAAGTTTTCTTATCATAGGAGCGATTTTTATGCTCGGACAAAGTCGATTGGAAGCCGAAAAAAAAAAAAGATGAATTGGATAATCGCTTTTGCTAATGGCTCCATGTGAGATGACAAGCGAGTGAAGCTCAATCCAGAAATGCAAATATGGGGCGTCAGTATCATTCAGGGCGACCACCCCCATATCGAGAATATGAGCTGTACGAAGCCGATCAACTTTTTATTTGACGAACTTGTAAAAACACTAATAGCTTCTCGCGTATGTGCAGGAACACCGAGAATAAAGCAACGAGGGGTAGGCCTTCCTTTTTTTTTCGATCATTTTGGATTTCGCATTCATATTACAAAAGACAAGTGCCATGCCATCATACGATCTCTTAATTTGAAAAGCTGCAGGAACCCTTTCGAATTATTTCGAGGATATCCATGAGCTTATTCTTACTTTGTTCTTCCCCACCCCAAATGCAACGGATGCATATGCATGCATGATCTTTACTTCAAAAAGGGCGAACCCACTATACAAATAACAAGACTAGACTCTACACATTTGAGCCACTATTAGTCTGCAAAACAATGTATTCGATCTGACTTGAGTGAAAAAAGGGTATCTTTTTCAAAAAGCCAAAAAAAAAAAACCATTGCTCGGCAATTCGCGCAATCTGATTGGTTCGTTAAGTCTTGACAAAGATTTAAAAAAGATGCTGACTGTGAGATTCGAACTCACGCCTCTTGCGAGACCGCAACTTGAGTGCGGCGCCTTAGACCAACTCGGCCAAATCAGCTCCGATTTTTTTTTGATTTTCAGGAATATCACATTAGTAATAATCACGTGACTAATTCGGGCCGAGTCATCGCTGCCCGCCGGGGTCTTTGAGCAATTCCGGCGATACTATTCGGCTGGTTTCCGGTGATGGATTGATGATATGCGAGCGCTTGGACGTTGCAGGCCCGTGTTGTCACATTATATTTTCTAAAGTAAAGTGCTGCGTTATAGTAATTCACGATGATCAACTCGATAACTATTGCACTTGTCTTAGTTTGTTGTTTATAAAGAGATTGCAATGTCCGTATCTTTTTTAATCTAGTAGGCGGCTAGAAAAGCTAAAGGTCAATTTTTACATGTGGATAGCGTCTTCTATTAATTGCTGCTGTTCGCGGCGGTAGCGAGAGGCCACGGCCGTGGCGGGTGCAGAGAGCGGTTCACGGCCAATGTAACGAATCTGGCCAAAGACCAATTATCAGTTACTGCTATCATTCAGTGCATCACAAATAAATTTGTTTCTTACCTCTTTCGTGGGAACGATCTGGGAAAGACGAGGTGCCATGAAGGTGTAAGCGCCGGCATTTTCAGGCTCTTCCTGGCACCAGACAAACTCGCTGGCTTGCTGATATTTCTGAATTTCTCTCTGGATGTCATCTCTTGGGAATGGCGATAATTCTTCGATACGAATGATGGCGACGCGATCATCTAACTCTTTCGCCGCTTTGGTCTTGGCCAAATCATAGTACAATTTACCACTCACAAACACAACTTTTTCCACTTTTTCAGGATTAATCATCGTGACTGGATCGTCCAAGACGGGCTTGAAGCTTGTTCCTGGGGCCATGTCTTCCAAAGAACTGACTGCCATCTAAACGACATCACCCAGTTTAATATGTAAATCACTTTTTCAACGTCATCGGCCAGTACTTACTGGAGATTTCAAGAGACTCTTTGGGGTAATGGCGATCAATGGCTTTCGGTAAGGTCGGAGCATCTGATCAATTAAATTAGCATATGTACAGGAACTGAATCAATCTGTATCTTTGTAATACCTGGCGACGCAAAACGTGGAAATATTGAGCTGGCGTGGTACAGTTGACGATATGCCAGTTTGGAGGATACTTGTAAGCATCCGCGACATTGATCGGGTCATTGCTCATCTACAATTGAATTTGTTACAGCTGTGCTTGTCGATTATTGTTTTACTTTTTCAAACTTTTTTCTTACCTGCAAGAAGCGTTCCACGCGACTGGATGAATGCTCGGGACCGGCACCATCTTGACCATGGGGTAACAGCATGACGAGTCCACTCTGTCGAAGCCATTTCTCCTCGCCACTAGAGATGTAGGTATCAATAGTGATTTGAGCGCCATTGAAAAAGTCACCAAATTGAGCTTCCCACAACACTAAACGATTAGGCGACTCGATCGACATGCCATATTCAAAGCCAAGCACCGCAAATTCGGATAACGGACTATTGGCAACCTGAAAATATGGGGTAAGGGAAAAAACTCAGCTTAGGACCATACAATTTTTTTCTTCTTCTTTGTGTGGTCGAATCTGATTACCTCCAATAAGCCTTGGTGGCTGCTTAAATTATTGAGTGGAATCACAGCTTTCTCAGTGTCCTGCGATACAAACATGGCATGACGCTGGGAAAAGGTGCCGCGACCAACGTCTTGTCCCGAAATACGCACATCGTAACCCTCCTTCAACAGGGAACCAAAAGCCAAGGCTTCACCGGTAGCCCAGTCAATGCCTTTACCTTGCTCCAACTTTTTCAGACGAGAATCCACATGATATTTGCGAAGACGAGGATGGACCTGAACGTCTTCCGGTGGTGTCACAGATTGGCGACCGATGGCTCGCAACTCTTCAATGTCAACGCCAGTCATCGTTTCGGTAGGCTGACCAGTCGTGATATGTTGCATACCACGCCAATTTCCATGCAAGTGATAATCGGAACTTGGTTTGTAGGATTCGGCTTCTTTGAGGCTTTGATCGAGTTTCTGTAGTTCCTCTTGACGCAGAGCTTCGGCATCGGCTTCGGAAGCCAGGGTCTTTTCAGCCAGCAATTTTTGTTCATAAAGTTTAGCGACAGACACACGAGGACGGATGGTATTGTACATGAGTGGTTGCGTAAATGCAGGTTCATCCAACTCATTATGTCCCCAACGTCGGTAGCACATCAGATCCAGAATGATATCCTGTGTAAATCGTGGTATATCAGCAAACGATTCCTTTTTCTCAGAAAATCATGACAGCGAATCTTTGGTCTTACCTTTTTAAACTTGTTACGGTATTCACACACAAGATCCATGGCGCGAGCCACGTCTTCTGGGAAATCGCCATTGACATGAACCACAGGAACATTGATCATTTTGCCAATATCAGAGCAGTAGGCTGAGGAACGTGCATTTTGTGCTGGTGTTGTATAACCAAGTTGATTGTTGACGACAATGTGAACCGAGCCGCCGGAAGAATAGTGAGGCAAGTTGGACAAACAGAACGATTCAGTAACAACACCTTGGCCAGTAAATGCCTAGTGAACAATCTGTCGTAAGTTTTTCCCGGTTGTTCAGTACACGGATTTCCGCCACACATACCGCATCACCATGGATTTGGACGCACATGACGCGATCTCCGAGGTTACAAGAAGGATCGGCGGAAGACAATAGCGCCGTTTGTTTCGCTCTCGCCTTTCCCATGGCTACAGGATTCACGGCTTCCAGATGCGAAGGGTTGCTGAGCAATGAAACATGAACCTTGTCGCTGCCATAGACCAAGTCAGGATTATTAACTAAAAAAAAAGGTGTTAGCCTACATGTTCGAGTGACATATGTGAAGCTGGCAACATACTCAAGTGGGAGATAACATCGCCTGAACTAAAGGTGTCTTCGGGTAGTTCCGAATTGCCTTTCAACTTGTGAAACAGTGCAGCGTGGGGAAGTTCCAATAAATCACACAACAAATTGAGTCGACCACGATGTGGCATTCCTATGACCAGATCGCTCACGCCCTCTATTGCAAAAGTGATTATTGCTCAACGTTTCAAAGAATATGATGGCGGTATCCGCATACCTTTGGCTGATAGTTCAAACAGGCGATCAAGAGCTACCATCATGCTTTCTGCGCCTTCCAAACCATATCGCTTGACATTTGGGAATTTCTTGGCGAGGTAATGATCAAAGATCTAACCAAAAAAACACAGGCAATTTTTTTTTAAATGAACTCGACATGGAAACTGATAGGTGACATGGTTAGAGTTCCTAAGAAGCTTACCTCTGATTTGGCCAGCAACTCATGAATCCGTTTCTTTTGGTTTGCCGTCAGTTGCGGTTTGTTCCAAGATTCGACAGCATGGTACCACCATCTTCGCTCGCTTGCGGACTGTGTCATGTCCAGTTATTATTTTCTTTTCAATCATGAGTACCTGAAAAGACAAAAGTGACTTACTGGAAGGTGCATGAATTCATAGGCAATTTTCCCGCAATAGACATTGTTCAAATGATCGAGAATGGCTTTGAAATCAGCCTCTTCTCGACGAGCACCGTCATGCTGAGCTTCGTTGACATGCAAGATACCTGAATGGAAGTAGTAGAGTAAGTTCAGTCATTTGACATTTCATCGACTGTAGCTTGTAATAACCTGAGAGATTGTACACTTTGTTCTTGTCCGATAACCCGTAGCGTTCGGGTTTCAAACTGAGGACTTCTCTGAACGATGATACATGGCGATGAATATAATGTGGTTCTTTTTTTACAGGTAAGCCATACTGGATTTCGATTTTTACTCTTTTTGCATAATATTCAATGGATCGAGATGAGCGCCTTTATGGCCATAGGTTCGGTAGGCTTGGACAAAGCGCAGCAAGCTGCCATTTTCCATACGATTGGCGAGTTCTTCCTGATTATAGTCTGGCATTTTGTACTCTTTGGCCACTCGATAGCCGTAAACACCGTCGTCATGATATGGACGTCTTGTGCACAGCAAAGGACGTGTCATGCTTTGACGAGGCACAACATGAGAGAGTTGGCGAATACGAAACATGGGAATGAAGAGTGTGGGAAAAATTTAGACGGAAAGAGAAGAAACAAAAGAGATTAAGTCCGTCCTTATATTTGTATACGACCCCTTGATTAAAAAATCGGTGAAAGCATTACAGTTTTTTTTCCAATGTTGGGCAAGATTCTACCCCACGATCACATGATGTAACTATTTTCTTTTTCGACCTCGAGCGCTCGAGCTACTTTTAAAATGGTGCTTGCTTTTCGAAAGAATCGATGCATAAAATATAGCATTTCATTGTATGTCAAAGGCTTATAAGTATCAAATGCAAAGTATATTTTATAACTGAGTTCACTGTCATTTTGTTGTCTTGCACGAGAAAAAAGTTATCTTTTTTTTGAGCCGCATTTGAAAGAAGATTTTGACGGTCTCAGGGACTACTTGTGAGACGGCAGACGATGCATGAAGTCATTATCGTTTGTGCGGAGCTTCACTTCAAAAAATTCGCATGCAAATTGTTATGATGATTTCTGCCTTTGTTGCTGATATTTGATATTTGTATTACGGTCACCGTGAATGTGGCTAAAGCGAAATTCGGCTGCATAATTGTTAGCAACCTTTTTCTACCACTCAGAACAGGATATGGAAGCTTCTTGGAAACGGAGATAGGTGTGGCGGTTATTGAAACGTTAGAAATTGATGGTTGTTTTTCCTTTTTCACCAGTTTGGTAGTCACCATGACCGAAACCAATAAGCGAAGGCACGAAAGCCCTACAGAGGATACCTCAGCGGCGAAAAAAGTAGACCACAAGTGCTCCCCCCTCGACGATGCCAACAAAGATATTTGGAAGTCGGTGAACTTGAATAATTTTGATATCAAAGTGTTGTACCAGTATATCCGGTCAGGCGGCGATGTGCACATGCTCAGTGCCGATGGTTACGGAATTTTGTACTTGGCAGCCCATCACAAGAACATTGAAGCGCTACGGTTGTTACTATTGCAACCGCATATAGACGTCAATGCATCCCACGGTCCACACAACGAACGAGCATTACATGCATCGAGCAGTGCAGGCCATTTTGATGCTGTGGAATTATTACTTGAAAACGAAGCCAATGTGGATGTGACGGATGCGCTCGGACACACGCCACTTAGCAACTCACTGTTTGCCAAGTCGTTTCCATGCACCGAACTTTTGCTGAAAGCCGGTGCCTCGAGGGACATTCAAGACAGTCAAGGCAATTACCTCATCCATCTAGCGGTGAGTAATGACTTTATTGAAGCGGCTAAAGTCTTTCTTCAAGATGCATCCATGATTGACAAACCCAACGCACGAGGGTTGTCACCGTTGGCGCTGGCTATCAGTCTAGGTCATATGGACCTCATGCGGGTTATTTTGGACCATGGGGCGGATGTCAACAATCGATCAAAGTTAACGACGGTGCTCCATTTAGCAGTTCAATGGAATCGTTTTGAGGCCGTTCAGGCTTTGGTGGAACGAGGATGCAACGTCAACGTGATTAATGCCATGGAAGAAACACCACTGTATGTGGCGGTTCAACAGCGAAAAATCGATCTTGTACGATATCTTGTCGAACATGGAGCTGATCCTACCTATTCCATCCACGATACCTCCGTGAACATGCCACTGCTGTATGCCGCGAACCATGGATACAACGAAATGTGCATATTACTTGTTACGAAAAAGACATCCCGAGACCTCTTGAACAGAGCGGCCACCATGAGTCAGCGAAACCATTTCTTTGTCACAGCCAAAATTTTACGGGAACAAGCGATGAAACGCAACGCTGTAACCGTCAAATCAGTTATTGAAGAGCCTGCCGATGCCGATTTCAGTTCGCTGATCAATCTCGAAAGCGATGACGACGACGACGACGACGAAAAGGCCAACATCGATAGCAGGTCGTGTCTGGAATCCACTGCGGAAAAGAAACCATCATGACACACCTACACATACATGCGGGACAGCAATAAAAAAAAGAAATGGAAGCTCTTCGATAGATTGTAGAGAAAATATACAACGTGGCATGCGTGAGAAGGGTTTTTATTTTGGTTGGTTCAAAAAAAGAGAAAGGTGAAAATGCGCCTTTAGATCTCGGCCAACTCACGAAGACGACGAACAGTGGAGCGGACAGTGGCAGCAGCAGTGGTAGAGACAGTGTAAGCACCGCCAGCCATGGTCTTCTTGCAGCCCTTGCACTTCCAGATACCAACAGCAGTACGCTTAACGGCGTCCTATGAAAAATGCCAAAACAAAAAGGAGTTTAGCTTCATTTCGGGGGAATGTCAATTGGCGGGCTAAAACGTACCTTGCCGCAGAAGGTACAGGTGTACTTTGCGTGCTGGGTGATTTC
This sequence comes from Radiomyces spectabilis, assembly GCF_025331425.1. Classification (NCBI taxonomy): domain Eukaryota; kingdom Fungi; phylum Mucoromycota; class Mucoromycetes; order Mucorales; family Radiomycetaceae; genus Radiomyces; species Radiomyces spectabilis. The sequence continues at coordinate 720,783 of NW_026251930.1, forward strand.
CATCTTCTTCACTTGCTTACGGAGGGAAGCACCATAACGGGTACCGTACTTTCCGGTGATTCCGACTTTCTTGGTACGCTTGGCCTAATGAAGTCAATGACGGCAAATGGTGATGACGATCGCAAAAGTGAACAAGCGCAATTCGATGTGTTGATCAATCATGTGATTCCAAATGGTGTATTGATGGCGAAAAGGACGAAGCAAAGTTGTTCACAGATTTGAGTAGATAGATGAATAAAAGAAGCAGATGGATGGATGGATGATCGATCAAAACGACAACGGATGCAAATGAACAAGATCAAGCAATGGAATGAGCGTTAAGTTTGTATTGATGAGTAGTTTATCGGATAGATGAAAAGGATGGATGAATAGGTCAGTTGATGCATCATCAAATTTTCATATAAAGGTCCATGTACATACCATTGCTAGATGTTCGTCGAGAAAGGAAGGACGCTCAGAACCACGGCTCCACTGTTCGAGGCATGCACCCCCCTCCCACTCTCTCCTCCGGTAGTCACGCTCCCGCACAGACGACATTAAAGCTCCGCATATCGCCCCTCTTTTCCAGTGCCCGCCAGTTGTAATGCAGCTCTCTTTTTTTTCTTGCACCGAAAAAGGCCGACCTGTCCTGAAGCTCATTTGACCATTGTCCCATTGAGCTATATTACAGTACCTTTTTTTAATTAGGCTTGGAGAAAAGAAGACATATCTATTTTATATACCACACAAAACCTCCCCTGTCATAATCTTTTTTTTTATCCTCTGCAAAGATATGCCCAATTCGCCACCAAGCACGCCTCACTCTTTTCACAGTCAGACGCAGCAGGAGTTAACTCCATCCGGCATCACCAATGGAGCGCTTCCTCAACATTATCCCAAATCGGCACGTGCAACCGGCGAAAGCATGGCCTGCCTTGTGGGAGCTTCTTTAACCGCGGTCGGAGACGCTGTCTATGTATTTGGCGGCTTTGATCGATACAGCGATGAAGTCTTCAATAATTTGTACAAGTTAACGCGCAGGGACCAGCATCAGTACGAATGGCAGTGCATGTACTATATAAAAGAAAAAGCACCTTCCAAACGCAACGATCACTCGGCAACACTGTGGCGAAAAGATAAACTTATCATCTATGGCGGAACAGGCGAAGACGAAGAAGAATATTATGCCGATATCATTGTGCTCGATCTGCAGACCATGACATGGATCCATCCCACCACAACAGGCTATCAACCTGAAGGAAGGGTCAAGCATTCGGCGACAATCTATGACGACAAGCTCTACATCGCAGGAGGTCTGACCCGACATAATCAATACGCAGAAACTCTTTTGATTTTGGATTTGATCACTTGGGAATGGCAGAAGCCCATCCCCTTTGTGTGCTGTTTTCAGCATATTACCTTTATGTACAATGGACGGCTGTATCTGTTTGGTGGATTTCACGTGGACATGAGCCGGTCCAACCACTTGTCATTTATCGACATGGATCGACACACCGTCACGCATTTGGAAATTGATTCATCGTCGGCTCCACCGCTGGCGGGGCAGCGGTTCTCTCAGATATGCGGGGATCAGTTGGTCGTCCTTGTCACGGATCCGGTATCGCAAGCCTCTGCAGAGACAAAGATGACCACCGGTGTTTGGCATCTCGATTTACCATCGATGCAATGGCAATACCATGACATACCTACCCGTTGTGAAAATCAACATTGGCACTACTTTGCCATGGCCGAACATGATACCTTCTTTTATCTCTTTGGCGCTGACGACGATGATCCCGACGAGTATTATTCTGTCGTGTTACGCATGGATCTCAAAGAGTATGGCATTGTCCCTGTCCCACCTCCGCAGCTGGGTTCGGATTTGGTGGGACTTCTGTTCCAGCAGTCCGCGTTTGGGCAACAGACGGCCGATTTCTCTATTCATTCAACGATTGAGCCCGAGCGCGGGGAAATTCGTGTTCATCGACTGGTCATGGTGGCGCGATGGCCACATTTTACCCATCTCCTCGATTCTGGTATGGTGGAATCCTTGAACAGTTCCTTGACCCTTCCTGAACCTTTTTCGGTTTTGGAAGCGTTTGTTCGATTTCTTTACACCGACACGTTGGATGAATCGTTATCGACGGACCTTGTATCAGATTTGCTTGTCATGGCTAATCTGTACCAGTTACCTCGTTTATTAGCATTATGCGTTCGACGTTTGCACAGTGGGATTGATGTTGAAGTGGTGAGCAAACTTTACTGGTGCGCAGGTGAAGCAGGTCAAAGAGGACTGCAACAAACAGCGCTTCATTTTATATTCCAGTACTTTGGGCAAGTTTGTCGCACAGCAGGATACCGCGATTTACCATTGTCGATCATGTATGATATCTTGGATGAATTACCGCAAAATGCGGCCATCCACGTCCGTGCGCGCGATGACCACCTACTTCATTATTGTAACGGAGACTCTACAAGTCAAGCTCTCGCCATGGAGTTGGCAGCATCTGTGGAAGATCAAAGCATGCCAATGGAAGTATAACCTGCAGAAAACGTGTCTGAGAAAAAAAAGAAGCTTTACTGATCTGAATATATTGTTGTTAATGTTTTCTCCCCAAAAGCTATCGTGATCTGTCCATTAATTAAACCGCAAAACCATGCACTCGGGCATACATGCAAATATAGATTAACAGATTATGCACACTCATCAATCGGCTATCGCACAAAAAAAAAGTCTTGACAATTTGAAAACATTCAACAACCCTTCCTTACTACTGGCCCCACGCCGTCGTTCATTCTGACTATGAACCTCTAGTAAAGAGAACAAGGCGAGAATAGCGCTGCGGTAAGCAGGGCAACAAGAAGCGATGATCGCAGAGAGATGGCAACTGCAAGCTATAGGGATAATCATGTTTGTGATAACTGAGCTGTGTCCATGATTGACAAACCGACAATCAACTTGCTTTTCCTTTGCTTTATTCAAGACCATATAAAAGATGGATCGAATTGTACGACCGGAAATTCCATTACTTTTGCGAATGCTGTCACCGCTCGATTTAAGAATCATCCCGCCAAAATTAATTCTTAAATCGAGAATATGCTTAACTCGAGTAGTCCTAAATCGAGTGGCGAATTGGTCACCGCTCAGTTTTGGGGTCATCCCGGGAAAGCACAAAAAATGGAAGATGCTAAAATCGAATTTGATGTAGCATACAACGTATAATAAAAATGACGATGGAAAATTCCAAAAGTGAGTGAAAAATCGAATGGTGTCTTTATGCTTTGCCAAGATTCATTCGAATCAAACGCACAAACGGCTGCATCTTTTTATCGAACACAAAATAGCCCAACTTGTCACTGTGCAGAGAAGCGGAGAAGGAGGACTCAATTTTTCAAGAGGAGATAACAGTGGTCCTGCAGGTCAGTCAATTTATGCGAAAACGTGCAAATGAAGAAATCAAACTACAGGTGCTGTTACTGCGCTGATGCGTGTTTCTATTGTACATATCCATAAGGGCACCTTTTGACGTACTCAAAGTACATTCTGTTAACTTGCTCTCATGCCTCTTGGTCATTGCGCTCTCTGTGTTCCATCGCCATTGCAACACGGCACCATGGGAATAGCACCCTGGTTTGTAGAGTGGTAACGTGAGTTCTTATACTCACAGAAATATTGAAGACACGATTTCAAAATCAAAACTGATACAAAGTAATAGGGCAAGGTAGGGAAACTTTCTAGCATGCAACAAGATAAAAGAGAGTGCGTAAAATCTGAAGCATGTCGCATCAGCGTTCACCATAGGCTTTACTGCACGTTATAGAGTGACTGTGGTGCACATGGGTTGCTGATGGCAGCATGAATGACATGGCGCAGTCCCTCTTTGCATGGCTTACGCGAAAGAAGAGTGAGGCGCTGAATTTCGCGAGTTTTGTTGCGGGAATCGAGCCAATGAGGTGCATTCGCGGTCATAAAGCAAGGTCACAATCGAAGGTCCTCGAACGATTTTTGAAAAAGATATAAAAAGGGGGCGTTTCTTCTCATCTCTTTTTTTCTTTTGTGCGCCAGTTCGGAATCAGGGGCTGCTAGGCTGGTGGTCACTGGTAATGATGAACGCTCCGGTTTTTGGTAAAGCATTCGGGGTATGGCGAAAAATTCGAAAACCATCTTCTAATGATAGGATTGGCCATCCTCTGAAGAAGATTGTTTTCGTTCCCGTTGGCTCTTCCCTTTGGGCGCCTGACTAGTCATCAGCGCGGTCATTGTGGAAGGTATGTCGGTGGGTTTGCTTTTTAATCGCAACAAAGGTAAATGAAAAATAAAAAAGGCTTTTGCCTTTATTATTCTTTTCCCAACCCTTTGTGGGTTGAATAATAAAAATAAAAAGTGGGCTTAACGTCCTGTGGACGATCACACGCCACTTCATAAAAAAAAATGAAAAATGGTTTGCTTAGGAAATGTATGTACAACAGGGTAGACCTTTGTTTTTTATTTGTACATGATTCCTCAATTCAATAAAGACATCCAATTAACTCCTCTTGCCCAAAACCGTCCGCCTTATTCACATGTTCTGCCTGCCGCAGCTCACTCTCAACTATGCCATCCACATCTACTTGGCTCAGTTAACGTCAAGTGGGTTATTGCTTGGTCGTTCCACTGAGGGAGGCTGCTCTTGGCGTCAAAAGCGGCAGAATCGTAGACCGGCAAACGCGACGGAGTAATAAAGAAGTAGTTGTGGCAAGATCAACAGAACTGCTATAGGTGTGTTTTGCTAAACCGTGAAAAGAGAGGAAGTAGAGAAGAGGGAGTTATTGCTGAGGAAGGAACACAGTCCGCCAAGCTTTCGAACATGGCGGTGGTGGTGCTTATCAGGATGTGAGGTCGAGTGCCATAGTTTACGTTGCACCTTTTTTAAGTGATGGGACCCTCGCGATGAGCATTGGTCCTTTTGAAATGAACCAGCATAGCAACTTGAATGTAAAACCATTTATTTTTAAAGCAAAGATTGGATACCGGATACCAAGAGACCGTTTCTCTTGTCATGCAACAAGCGACAGATTAGTTATGGTGAAAGGGATTAACTTTCTCCAGCCTCGTATCTTTTTTAAGCATGGCCGCCTTTTTGAAAATGATTAGCTTACTCCTGCTCCAGAGAGTGATAACTGCGAGAAATAATTTACAGCCTACAATTATCAAAAGCCCAAAAGGTGAATCTTCAATCGGATATATTCTAAAAATCGAGCATTTTTTAAATCGAGTGATAACTGTATGACACCAATAATTTACATGTCCATGTGTGGACAAAAAAATGAAGCAACCATTGAGTTGTTATGCAGAATCACATTTCGATGAGGCATACCTCAAAAATACGATATGAATATCTATTTTCGAGGTACATGTTATGAGCGCTATAGCTGTCTTGGTAAGACAGCTGACAATATTGTTCATGCAAGAGAACCATGTATGCGATGAGAACCATGTATGCGATAAGCGAAATAAACACATCGCAGCGGATCTTGCACGTATACGATCAGGAATAATCGTCACCAACTTTTAACCACAAAAAATCCGTAAACCCAATGCCATGATTCGCATACCTTGTTTTTCCCATTTCTATATCCCATTCCACAGATGCCAAGTTTGCAAACCAAATCATCACGATACTCAATTCAACAATTCCAATTCCGTGCAACACACCGGCAGTTTCTGTTTTCCGTTTTTTAATGCTTAGAATAAAACAAAGACTTTGGGCAGGTGTTTTTTTGATGATAACAACACGCTTCTTAAGCCTTGACAGCGTACTTGCGGAGGGGGAAATGAGTCAACTTCTTCTGGAGCTTGACGGTCTTCAAGCTCTTCTCAAAAGGAGTCAAGGCTCGGCGCATAGCACGGGTCTTCTTGCAGCGGAGATCCAAGGGAGTGAATTTCTTCTTCTGGTAGAAGAGACGAAGCTGTTCACGCTGGGTCTGGTTGATGACAGTCAAGATTCTGGCGACGTTCTTACGGGCGCGACCGATCTCCTGGAGCTTGGAGGAAGAGCCACCGGCAACCTTCTGGACACGAAGAGAAGCAAGTTCTTGCTTGGCTTCATCAAGGAGCTTGACAAGCTCGGCCTTGTTCTTGTTGCGAAGTTCGTGGGCTTTAACGGCAACCTGCACACAATTGAAAGAGTATCATTAGTAAGAGCAAACATACATAACCGATTCCCCCCAATCTCCCCATCTCTCACGGAACAAAAAGAAAGTGATCGCGCTGAAGTGGATGAGAATTTCACTGATTCAATTGGTTACAATTGCCGTGACATTTTATAGATCAAGTTTTCGACCGTAGGTGCTTCATCCGTCTCGTTAATCGATCGTGAAAATAATCATCCATTTTCGGCGTATACACTATAACCATAATCCATCCCTTCCCCCCCATCTTCCCTATCTCTCTTGGACGGATTCACTCACCATTGCGATGGATATGCTGCAAGAAAGATAGTGGCAGAGCTTCAATCAGCATGTCCCAGAGGGTAAGCTTGGTGCATTATGAACTCCGCACCGAACCGGGATAAGCAAGTCACAGTTTGCTGCTGCGATTCGCTGTCCGTTCCATTGTTCCGGAGTGGCCCTGCTTTTGTCTGGTCACTGCCCTACGCCGGTGACGATTCTGAGTTACTGAAGAAACATGCATGTCCATCCTATACCTTGCGCGTATGAATGATTCTTTTATCAATTATGTTATTCTGTAATCATTGTTTTCTTGAGAGAAACGAGTCAAGCACACAAAAAGAGCTATAGGAAAGCATCAATTTACGAAAATTGAAAGGAATAAAATAAGCTTGATAGTTTTTTTGTTGTGCTTTATTTCAAGTGAGAGACCTGTTTTCATGAGATGATGCATCTAAAACAATATTGTCGATTTTTTCTCAAACATCAGCAAGAAGAGGAGATTGACTTTCACGTGATAACTCGGCATTGCGTGCCAAGCCCAAAGACATCAACTACATTGGAATTTTCGTCGCTCTAGGTCTCCCTTTTTCTGCGAGTGTTGATTTTCATATCTTTTTTATTTCGGTCAAGTTTGATTTGTGATCAGCTTCACCATCATGACGAGCGGTCTACATGCCTATCGATCTTCCAGATTGCCAGGAAAGCAGCTTGTACTTGGACTGTGGCAAAACACAGCGATTCCGTCGTCTCTCTGGACCATGGCATCTTACCTCACCATTGGTGCCATAGCAATCACCACGGTTTCGTTTCTATTCTGTTTTTTCCTGTTTGTCAGCTTGTTTGATGATTTTCTACGGGTCACAGCCCCTAGTCGGATGTGGGGTCTTGTCAAGAATAATCGGTGGATCCATTTGGAATATACTTCAATAGCAGACATTATCAAGCAACAACTGGCTAACCTCGCAGAGTGGGAAAAGCGGAAACGAGCTTCGTGGTATCCAGAGCATCAACAAGAACTCGATCGGTTTCACGACTTTATAATCAGTATCACTAGCTATCTTGGCTGTGACTTTGCAAAGCAGAAGGATCAGTAAATTCTTTCACCTCATCATCTAATCAGCGAGTAGTGTCTCTGTGCAATATTACATGATTCATTATTTGGCTGCGACGATTATATTCAGCATGTAGCCGACTCTCCCCATCTTACGTTGTGTATCCATCATTGGGTGTTTTTACACAGGCACGCACGCACACGTCTACCTATCGAATGGCACAACTAATGCACCTTTTTTTCGGCTGTGGGCTGGGAATCACCGCAGTTTTCACAATCACATGAAATCGTGTACAACAGTAACAAAAAGCATGGTAGCTTATAGTCGAACACTTAAATCATAGATACCCCTCACCCATACCATCCCGAAGCAAAATAAAAGATTACCCATGATACCGCTTGGCCGTGCAAGAGAAACTATTCTTGACAGAAACCCACTTTTTGCCCTTGTCGTACATGGCACGAAAATTTGTGATACCTGAATGTTTTTCTTTATTGATGGAACGGGAATATCGTAAGCAATGTGGGGCCTGTATATATAACAATGATAGGTAAGGTTTTTTTTTCGCCCATTCCTCGTATGCAGAATACCATAATCGGTCAAAAAAAAACTGGCCATGCGAAGAAGACGCCTGATCGTTGGGGTAAAGCAGAGAACAAACCAAGCAATACAGTAGAAAATGATGAATGGGCTTGATATGCGTTTGGTTCAGCGCGGGAAATGACACATCTTGCTTTTATTCTTTCTTGACAGTTTTAGCGTCCTGGTTGTCTTCCATGACCGCGGCAATGATGTATGCGACGACTACCAGGTTAGCAACCAGAGCTGCCGATCCTGCTGCGTAGGTATTGTTGCCTAATTTGTAAAAAGATGAATATGTGCAAGCTCAAAAGCCATAGAAGACAGACAAAATACACATACCGGCGAATAGGCCGTCTAATGTCAGAAAGTAGGTAGCGATGGGCAAGATGAACATGGCAAAAGAAAATCCTATAAGCTTGGCGACCACCGGGCGGCTAACGTTGACTCTCTTCTCGGTGCTTAATGACGAGTTTGACTGGGATTTCTCTCCTTTCATTTTGCCAATATATGTTTAGAAGAACAAGGAAGACAACACGCTGAAACGATTCAACAGTGCAACAATTCCGAGGAATTTTGGCGGAAGCTTAATTCTTCAGGATTTGCAATTTCTTTCGGTCCAATTTTTTCCTTCGTCACCTAGCATTCAGTACTTCTTTGATTTTTCGTCAGACACTTTGACTCTTCAAGTCACACGCTTTCTATTCCAATGATATGTACCGAGTCAAGTGTATAAGATAATCTAACCGTTATGTATCTCTATTATTCAAGTGCGTTTACATCGCATAATATGTGAGTCTGATCCCTTTCGAGAGTGGTTCGCAAATACGGATCCCAAAATGCGACCTGGTGAGGTCTTCCCCAGCAACGAACACCTACCATAAGGTTACAAGTCATTGACTATATATACTACAGTTATACCGTCTTGTTATTTATTTCATTTTTTGTCTATTTGACTTTTTCCATGTCGTTTTGATGCGTCTGGTAAAACTGCCAAGTCAGTAGAGGCGTGCTTCTTTCCTTGCAAACTTGAATCTCACTTTGCCTTGGAACCCTGCTTGAAGCATCATTTTACCCGTACGCCAACCCCAAATCGATCCTCATTCTCAAGATCAATCCGTTCCGAGCTCCAGCTGCATGTGCCGATCCTCTTGTACCATGACAACTTACGCTAATGTTCGGTTAGGTGTATAGCTGAGCATTTAAGGCATTGTTCACGCAAATAAACACCGGCACCAAGGGGGTTGACTGGGCTCTTCGAGAGTGGCGTCACGAAAAAGAAGCCATGCATCCTTTTCATTTGAGGTTTAAAGTTTCACCGTCCATCAAGAAAGACAAGCTTTTGGCGCCACACCAAAAATCTTGATATGTGATACAAAATCGCCTTTTTCGCTCGAAACACATTTCTCACTTGGGACCAAAAATCCAAAAAGAACCAACTAAAAAAGTACACCTGATTGATGAACAAACAAATGGCCGTTCAAACTGAACATCATCATGAGAAAATAGTGCTAGATCATATGCCCTTTTTTCTCTGTTTCTATCTTTCACAGGCTCGCGAAATCGCGGACTGATGACGTAGCTTACTCACAAAGCGAAGCAACTTTATTCTCAGTGGAGATCCAAAAAACTTTTTTTTTTCTTCTCAGTTTTTTTTTTTTTTTTTTCTTTCCATCTATTGAATCACTCAGCTGATCAACTTGGAATGAACATGGGCGGCAACAAAGTATTCCAATTGTGTTCCTCGGGAAGAAGGTATTCTGTAGACAGGGTAACTTGTTGCCGATCGTCATTAACGTTGTGTACGCTTTTATGTTTCTAGTCCCTGGTATCGGTACGTACTACTTGGCCGCTTTCCGCTTTTTTCCCATATCGAATCCGGAGTTTTCCCGGCTCGAATTTTTTTTTCTTGATTTATAACAAATGAGCACTTGTAAACGAAATATGCTAAATATCCTTGCGTCTGATATTCCAGTGCGGATGGTTCTACTACTGAGAGTTATGTTATTGGTATTGCAGGTCAGTGATTGGACAAATTTATGCATGAAAATAAGAGTCCTGAAATTTGAGAGACAACGCAATTTGTTGCTAGGTGGTAGTGGTAGTGGAAAAACGAGTGTCGCCGAGTAAGTTTTTGCAAATCGACTGTAAAATGCAATCCAGGTCCTTAAACTATGATAAAGGCGAATTCTCAAGAATTTGAATGTCCCTTGGGTGGTCATTCTCTCTATGGATTCATTCTACAATGTCTTGACGCCCGAGCAAAGTGCCTTGGCACATCAATGGTAAGATCCCCAAAATCAATGCTTCTCAAACAACCCAATTACTCAACGCCACCTTTCGATTAGTAATTTCAATTTTGATGTTCCCTCTGCTTTCGATTATGATCTGTTGTTTGATTGTCTTCAGAAACTGAAGCAAGGGTAAGCAGCAGCCTTTTGGAACCTGATTTCTCACCTACAAAAAGACGATTGATCTCTTTATCCAATTTTCCAGCAAATCCGTCAATGTGCCCATTTACAATTTTTCAACGCATGCAAGAGAGGAAAAGTGTACCACCATTTATGGTGCTAATGTCATCATTTTTGAGGGTATATTCGCTTTATACGATAAGAAAGTGAGAGATCTCATGGATTTAAAGGTGAGGCGACAATGGGAATGTTCACACGCTACCCAACCGACGCTTATCTCTCTTCTTCACTATTTTCCAGATTTTCGTCGATACCGATGGTGACATTCGACTGGCAAGACGATGTAAGTCACAAAAAAAAAAACCGGAACTCTCTCACGTTCGAAAAAAATAATAATTCATGCAATTCGTTTTTTCTTGATCAGTGCAGCGCGATGTTGCCGAACGTGGCCGAGATATTCCTGGTGCCCTGAGCGTATGCAGTTACTCATTCGATTGCTTTGGAATACAAAAATCGCTCACGAGATGGTTCAATAGCAATATACACGATTTGTCAAACCAGCATTTGATGAATTCATCGAACCGACCGTGAAATACGCTGATGTGGTATGTAACTTTCGAATGCCTGAAGAGATGACCATACGCGTGTTATTCATCATCCATTTTACTGGAACGATTCATGGTGGATATAGATTATTCCAAGAGGTCTTGAAAATGCTGTGGCCATTGATCTTATCACCAAGCATGTGCAACGTCAATTGCACGAGAAAACCACTCAACTTCGATGGGATCTTGTCAAAACATCCGTGGGAGAAACTTTACCACGTGAGGTGGTCGTCTTGCCTGCCACCAATCAGATCAGGGTAAGATCATTGGTCTAGGTTTGGGAATCTGGAGAATGCCAAGTGACCAAACCGCGGTATCTAGGGCATTCACACTATCCTCCGAGATAAGAATACACCACGCGATGAGTTTGTGTTCTACGCAGAACGCCTGTCCACTCTTATTGCGGAAACGTAAGTGAAAGACGTTGGGGACACTCCAAATTGGAATCCTTTGGCTGACCTATTTCGTGTTTGCTGTGCATTTCATGCAGAGGCTTGAGCCAACTTCCTCACGACAAGACTACAGTCACAACCCCTGTGGGTGAAACCTACGAAGGGTTAAAGTTCAATAGCGAGGTAAAAATTCGACAATCCAATGGAGAATATCCAAGCTTTCAAGGACTAAAGGAAAAACGACATGGCACGATAGATTTGTGGTGTTTCCATTCTTCGAGCGGGCGGTACAATGGAAGCTGGTCTTCGAAGAGTTTGCAGTGATGTGACGATTGGAAAGTTATTGATTCAAACCAATCCTAATACCGGTGAACCCGAGCTACACTATTGTAAACTTCCTTCCAACGTTCATAAACTCCACGTACTTCTCATGGACGCAACCATTGGAACCGGTGCGGCTGGCCTGATGGCTTTGCGTGTATTGTTGGACCACGATGTGCCAGAGGTAAGAGTGGCTAAAAAGATGATAATGCAAAAAAAAAGAAAGTATACTGACTCAGTCGTGCTACAGGAAAACATTACCTTTTTAACATACCTTGCAGCTCCAGTGGGCTTGAACGTTATCGCCAAAGCTTTTCCACGAGTAAAGATCGTGACTTCCATGGTCGATCCTGTTTTGTCTCGAGAAACTTTGTGGATCGAACCTGGTATTGGTAATTTCGGAGGTAAGTGTTGCGTTTTTGCTAAACAATCGTGGGACGAGAAACTAATTTGATGACACAGACCGATACTTTGGAACGGAGTAATGGCGACTGTATTCCAAATCATCGAAAGAGCATTATGAAAGACTTTTTCCCCCTTGGATTCTCCTTCATGTTATGCATCATAATTCAAAAAACATTCAATATATTGCATTCTTCATTCAATTTCGCAGAAAATGCATCGGAGATGATGCTTCACTCGAAAAGCGCTACTTCCTGAGTGAAAAAGATACTCGGGTTCCAAAAAAAAGGCTAATAAAAAGTCATCTGAACGTTCGTTTTGAGCATATTTAGCGACAACAAGTAGTAACTGATCGATGTACCATTTCCGTAAATATTTATTGATTTATTGTAGCTGCTGATGTGCTGACTATAATCTGAAAATTTGTGTCTGATAGTCATGGAAATTCTTCTTTTATTGAGGTGGCATCATGGTGATATGGCTCGCAAATAATGAGTTGCAAATTTAAAGACAACCGATCAGATAATCGACGGCTTTCACAGGGCGTTGTATCCCGAGTTCCCTTGCATGATGGGTGCAGAAATGTTCTGGGCCACCCATTGATGTCGTTTTTTGGCATGTTGCTTTTTGCAACGCCGATACAGACGAAATGCAAGCAAGACAATGACGGTGTAAATTGCGACACCGATAGATATACCAACGCCAATGAGAACTCCCCGGGATAAACCAGGAATCGGCGCACTGGCGGTCGTTCCTGTTGTCTCGGGTGCCAGAGCTCCTGATGAAGATCCATCTGCTGGGACATCGACAGGTGTTGCTTCATTGAACGGCGTCACTTTGTCTATTAAAAGAAATATAAGATTTCTTTTGTCTACCTTTATGTTGTACTGGTTTTACCGATTTTCGTCACCGAGAATGAGGGGTCAATCAGCATCGCCAGCTGTCCGTTCGATGGTTGGTAAAGCGCGCTTGCAGGATTCGCCACCAGATCCTGTAGCAAGTTTACTTTTTCCGCCGGAATCGCCATAGATACAACGAGGCCATCCACTGGTGCTTCATCTCGCTTTTTAATATGGTTGGTGGAGCTAGTGACAAAAATAATCATAATATCATCGACCGTAGTGTTCAACACATTGCTGATCAGTACCGGGAGTGACTGAAGAAACTGGGTTGTTAACGGCGGGCTTTGCAGTAATTGTTCATAGGACAGATATTTGAACCGTATGTAAGCGATGCTGCTTGCCGCTAATTTGCGTTTAGTTCATCCGGTTCAAAGTCATAGATCTATGTGAATAATTGTACCTGGGAGTGGTTTCCTGATATTTGGTGCAATAAATTCCGGTATGCCATCTTTGCCTTCTTGGGGAGTATTGTTTGCCAGAGACGAGTTGCTGCTCATTGAATATAACGGGTCTCCCTGATTTGTTTGACTTGGCATGCTTGTTGCTTCAGAGGTCATCGCAGACATATTCACATTGGCAGACGCTTGAGCAGCCATCTCGCTTGTGCTACTGGCGCTGGCTGTCGGCTTTGTGCTTTTAGCACTAGAGGGTTCATGGGCAGACTGCTGCAAGGACGAATAAAAAGTCGAGGGTACGGTCTCTGATGAAGGAATCGTTAATGCTTCTGTGGATAACATTGGAACTGCATTATCCAGCGTTAGCTTTTTTGAATGCTTAGGTGTGTCTGAGTGGTCGGTCGGTGCTGATTCTATCATGACTGTTGTTGCTGATATAATGCTTGTGGATGAAGGTGGCAAATCACTCTGTTTCGACGACGACTTTTCGTTTGGGGTTTCTTTTATGGGGTCGCCGTTGATGCGTGTAGTTGAGGCAACGGAAACTGTTTGCAGTGGCACCAATTCATCTTCTGGAACACTATCTTTCGTCGGAACGCTATATTCCGTTGGCGAAGGTGTCATGACAGACGAGGCGCTCTGCTCCACTACCGTTGGCGAGGTTTTGGTAGAAGGAAGATGGCTGGTATCGACGTTGCTACATGAAGCAACGGCTATAGGTCCGTTATCCAATGCGTTGGAGCATGCAATTATTCTAATGGACGAAGTTGGACTGATTTCTTCATGTCGCGCTGTAGTACTCACTCGAGCAGTAGAAGCAGCTGATATCGACAATGGGATAGGAGAATCCCCTGTTTCGCTCAAACTGCCGTATGAATGTACGCTATCTGATGTGAAAATAGCATCTTGCGTAGTCGCCATTGGTTCTTCCAGCGTATCAACGGTGTTGGATGGCATTGTGTGAGTAGTAGCGGGCGCTTCAGGACCCGGTGATGTTGTTGCATGGTTGGACGAGACAGTAGACTCAATTGGATCAGATGATGCTACTGACGATAGCAACGTGCTTGGAGATACATTCAACTATGATACATTTACTGTGTCAATGCTAAAACAGCTATGAAAAAAAAAATCCTTTTCATGATAATGGTCGCTTGGTTACCCAATTACTGAGTAGGTCATCCTCGTTGACAGTTGATGGTATACTGCTATGTGATATTGCCTCTTGCGCGAAAACAAGTGATAAACCCATATTGATAATAAAAATGAAACAACATGTTGCAAAGCAATAAGCTGACAGCCGTGATTTCATGGTGAATAGATATAAAAAGTGGACGAGAAGAGCTTAAAAATTTGGTTTTGACAAAAATTATTTCGATTTTGATTCAGCGGTGGTTCGAGGAGAAGGTTGAAAATGGAGCATAGTGTGAAGATATATACAGTTACCGATTCCTTTTCCTCACCAAAAGTGCTCATTTTTCTCTGATTTCACGACTGATCACTACCGGCTATCGATTGGAATGAACCGTTTCAATAGTCGTGACAAGTGTTACTGATCATCCATTGTTTCAATGGTTATGCGGTGTAACGCCATTGTATTACTGTCTTGCATTAGCATATAATTCTATTCCTGTCCAACCGCAAAAGGTTTTATTTCGGATGGCAATTTCTACTTAAGCTTTTTGTGATCGGATAGATGATCTACAGTACGGTGACCAATTCACTGTAGTATCGCATGGTTATTTACTAGAATAAAAAAAAGAAGAGTGGTGATGTTGCCAGTCAGTTATATCGCAAAATTGTTGAAAATTTTAATGATTGTGAATCCTTTTTCCAACTATGGTACTCGTATTTGATAACCCCAGGAAAGTCTGCATTTCAAAACTTCCTGCTCGCGGCTAATTTTATCTATTCTTAGCTCCTGCCCGTTACGAAACTTGTCTGGATCAAAATGGTATGCTGTATCTGATTTCACCCTTGAAATTACCGAAATCGCCCGGAGGAGCGCTCTCTTATGATGAACATCTTGGCAACTGTGACGGAACTTCTTGGGTTTGCAGTCGCTTTTTGGCTCGCCGGCATTCACTCTCCCAATCGGTATTTAGAAGAATCACATACGCTTCGCCGATGGTCTTGATGCATCCAGCAATAATGACACCTGACCATACACCGTGTAACCCCATACCATGGACCATTGTCATCCACAAACCGACGGGAAGACCCACCATATAATAGGAAGACAAATTGAAGCAAGCCACAAGAGATTGCCTTCCACAGGCGTTCAAAGCCCCGGAAAAGATCACACTATTACCCTATATCCAAACAAAAAATAGTCATCCGTTAATTGAGGGCCTCGCGCGTTGTGTCGTATTCAATAGAGAACAAACCACAGCAAAATGGGCCATGCTAGCCACTCCCATCAGGTCCACTACCGTTTGGCTAATCCCTGGATTCTTTGTAAAAAAGGCAGCCACTTGAAATCGCATGGTATACATCAAAAGCGCATTGAGTGAAACAATAAAGACACTGGTTGAAACCGAGACAAGGACAGCCCACCGCGCTTCAATGGCACGCGAGGCCCCAAGATGATGACCAAGGTGGACCACCAATGCATTCGATAAAGAACTATAAAATATTTGTAAGGGCAATGTCGATGTGTGGATGTCTGTCACCTCTTGCAGCCTACCTGGGAAACATTAGCAAGAAATGATTGACCGTCAAAATGATGGATTGCGCTGCAAGCGTATCTCTGCCAAGTACACCTGCCATTGATTTCAGATTTTTTGTGAAAATCCATCAAATTTGGGGAGTTTCTCCTTACCTGTGATAATGGCACAAAGTTCAAACGCCCAATCTGTGGATACACTAAGCATTCCCGGAATGCCTGGACCGAAAAAGTGAGTAAAAACATGGCCGCCAGTCGTATAGCAACAAAAAGCTTACCAAGTTTCAGAAAAGTCGGCCATTTTCGAAAAGCGTGAACAGACCATGGCGGATAGTATGATAGAAAATCGGTTCGGAGTAGCAAAAATATGGAGTAAGTGATGAACACTATAACATGGAAGCAAAGGATATGGTACGCCGCTCCAAGTAGACCCAGATCGAGATATTGAAGAAAGAAATAATTGGATGCAATATTGAACGGAAAAATCACCGCTATGATATACATGGTCACTCGCATTTGACCTTTTTATGCCATTCAATGATTAGACTCATTCGTAATATGACGTATCAAGAATATTAGAACCACTTACCTAAGCATTGAATGACCTTGCGTATTGCTGTGGAAACAAAAACGAGAAAAATAAATGGGATGCAGACATACAGGTACGACTGGGCAAGGTGAGCCAGGGCAGGATCTTGTCCCATGTACACAAGAAGAGACTCGGCGTTTAACCTTTGAAGACATGTGTTATTTGGATTTCATCGCATTCTTTTTTCACCAAAACATACCAGAGCAACGTGATTGGTACCGAGAAGATGGCCATGATGACTACTGCTCTTTGAAAAATTATGCCTAGCGTGTACCGATCTTCGGCACCAGTGAAAGCTTGTGCTACCAAAGTATCGATGGCTGATGATGGTGTGAATTACATCATCTGATATGCATCAACTACTGATTTTTTTTTATTTTGTTTTTTTTTACCTGTCAGCAAGCCGGTGCCGACGGCGAGACCACCTACAGTGGTATACAAATTGCCAAGACTCACAGCCGCCATGACTAGATAACCAAGCAAAGGGCGTCAATCCATGAACGACAGTGAAATTTTTACCATCACTCACTTTGAGGATCGAGATTGCCCAAGAATTTGACGTCTGTAAGTCGCATGCCAATACCCAGGAGAAAGGTGACAAGTAATGGCCACGTCAACTTCAACATGGATCGAATCTCGCCTATGGCCAATTGCAGGCCCGGTCGGTTGCTTTTACCGCAAGCCAACTGGCTGACGGAAATGCCACTATCGCTCCTGCAAGGCTTATCAATGGCATTTTTCGATGAGGCTCGTAAAAGAGGGGAATGTTCGTTTATGGCATCCTCTGCAACTGCAGGTTGCGGCAAGGTATCATGGTGGTTAGAGCGTGATAAAACCGACATATTACTGCATTGATAATAGAAAAATTTACGAAAAGCAGCAATATGAAGCAGAAAATCTGATAAAAAAATTGGAAAGAAAGAGGAATGGTCGAGTAACGCGAGATGCAGAGCGATAAAATAAAGTTATATACTTACTCAGTCTTAGTTTCTGCGGGGAAGATAAATAGTCAACATCGATCGTCATTGGCGGATGAAACGAGAACTAAATTAAAAAACAGCAGTTACACACCTTTTGTTTTTTGTCCTGACTGTTACAAGTTGCAGATCGACCGGGACTCACTCAAGTTAATGCAACCCAAACAACAAATTTCACAAAAAAACAAAAAGATTTCCCATCCAATCATTTCTGAGGTACCTTGAACCCGCCATACCTCGTGTATGGCTGTTTGATCACCTGTACGCCCTCGTGTAGCAAAGTAAAGCCGTTTCAATTCCAAAAGCACGTTGGAAAAAGGTATTTGTACCGCACAGACAAAGCTTATGCAAAAAAAAAAAAAAAGAATATGTGGACATCGTGACCAGCTGCACCATTAGTCCAACAACAACAGCCTATGTTCAGGATGGGATTGATAATGATAGGCATCGAGATTGTCTTAATTGAGCAAAGTCAAATTTGGAGAAAGAACTTTTTTGTGCATCAAGAAGCTTTTTTTTACTGCATTTTATCCGTCCGGTGTGCCGATCGGCCTATGGAATGGGGAAAAAAAATTGAAGGTGCTGTGACTTGCTTTTTGGACGACTACCTTCGGGAAACTTGAGGAGTCAGGGCGAATGCTGGGAATATGTTCAATTTTTCAAACAGTCGTTCAAGAATTCCAGCTTGTGTTGACACGGATTGCCATTGTTCAAAAGATCACGATCATCCATCCGTGTATTGACTCGGTTAAACTCCTTGATTACTGTCTATTGTTTAAAAAACGCTGACACGGCGATGACTACGCGTTCGCGGTTTCCTCCTGATGTAAGCTAGACGTGCAGTTACTGGTACGGTTTCAAAATAAAAATAAATAAAAGCGAGTCTCTAGTATACCTTAGGATACTGCTGTTACTGCAATGGCATATACGACTTTGATGAGGACGGAAAAGCGCAATGTCTTTTGAAATGCTTCGACTGTCATCGCAATGGTTAGTTTTTCTTGTCATTTTCAGAAACTCTTAGCGTCTGCCAAGGGAGTCGATATTTTTTTCTTTTTTGGCGTGTCATTTATTTCCTTATTTTGACTTATTTTTTTTTTTTTTTGGGCAGTCCATGCAGTGTGTTCCGAGTTGGATGATAAATCGGCAGAGATTGCACAGACATATGATTGGCAATGCAATGAGTGCAAAAGTTGCTTTGTCTGTCACCGCAAAGATGAAGAGGTATCGTACACATTTTGGATGATGATCACGATAGTATAATTCAAAAAAAAGAGGCTCACCGCTTATATTATCTTTATGGCATCGTTCTTTATACTTTTATTTTTTGATATATTGAAGGACAAGATCGTGTTTTGTAGTCTTTGTGATAGAGGATGTCACACATTTTGCTGTGATCCACCTTTGCAGGCAATACCCGACGGTAAATATTGAGAACCCTCCAAATTTTTTTTTTTTTTTTTTTTTTTTTTTTTTTTGGGCATGTGGAGAATAACCACGATCTCAATCATTGTTTCACACAGATGATTGGCACTGCAGCATATGTTCCAGCATGCCTTCGCCATCTTCTATTCGCTCTCCCATTGCAACCGATAACATCCCCGCCAACGACAAAAACGAACAAGATTACACCGTCTTTATCTCATTATCGGATAGATCTTCTGCTGCTCATCCTACACTACATCACACACGGGCCACAGTGGTCAACCCACCTCCAAAACCAACCATGATAACACGAACACGTAAAAGAAGAGCGGGGTCGCACGATGACCATAGCGACGATAGCCTTATCAACACGAAATCCTCAAAAAAACATACCTCATCTACACCACTGTCCGATTCCGCACGGACATCCCACGTCGCCACCCGACGATCTTCCTCGGAATCATTACCTTCCACGCGACGACGACGAGGACGACCACCGCTCGATTCAACCCGGTCAAACAAGCGATCATCCTCGCCGTTGCAAGTGCGATTGACCGTCAAAAATACCAACGCAAGTAACACTGCCGACGCGTCTACGGTCCACCGCACGAAGAGAGCTCGAAGAATAGAGAATGGCAGGAAAAAGTCAATAGCGGATGAGGACTTTTATGAGACATTCGGTCACACATTGACGAAAGCAGAAGCCAATATCAAGCGAGGCACACCTACACACCGGGACACCCAACGATTTGCAGAAGCAAAATCTATCGCCACGGTAAAATTGACTTTCTTCTTTACATTGGCTCGTTTCGCTAATCTTGGTTGTAGCAGCCTTTGACACTGGAGGAAGATACGTCACCGGCCGGTTCACGATCATCTTCTGTGACGGCTGAATCCTCGGTCAAACAAAACTGGAGCGCTGCATTGGAAGTCCCGAAAATTAGCCAAATCCGGTTTGGCCATTATTTGATCGATACCTGGTATGTGGCACCCTATCCCGAAGAATACAGCCAGCAGCCACGACTGTACATATGTGAGTACTGCATGAAATACATGAAAAGCAGCTACGTTGCGGAACGCCACAAGGTAAGAAAAGAAAAGAAATGCTTTGATTCATTTATCTACTTTGCTTTAACAAGGCGAGCCTCCGTTTTTGCAGATCAAATGTCCAATTAAGCATCCGCCAGGTGATGAAATCTACCGAGACGGAAAAATTTCCATTTTTGAAGTGGATGGCCGAAAAAACAAGGTAAAGTATTTCGGTTTCTAGGTTAAGGCCATCAAACTTCCACTTATTTTTCTAATAATGAAACCGTATCACTGCTGAATCATGATAGATTTACTGTCAAAACCTCTGTCTGCTTGCCAAGATGTTTTTGGATCATAAAACACTGTATTACGATGTGGAACCCTTCCTATTTTACATAATGACCGAAACGGATGATGAAGGGTGTCATTTTGTAGGCTATTTTTCAAAGGCAAGTGCACCAGGTTAATCAACTAAAAACAAAGTGTTTATATTGACAACATCCATGACAGGAAAAACAATCCGCCATGAATTATAATGTCTCCTGCATTCTCACCATGCCAATTTATCAGCGAAGAGGATTCGGCCAATATCTAATTGATTTTAGTACGTTTTATGGATCGATGCGACCCGCACCATGTTAAGGAATCGCTTATGTACGGTTTTTTTTTCCATTTCTTTTAGGCTATCTCCTGTCGAAAAATGAAAACAAAACAGGTTCTCCTGAACGACCACTGTCAGATCTCGGTTTACTAAGTTACCGCAGTTATTGGAAAAATACATTATTCAAAACACTTGTTCATCAAGTACAAAATATCAGCATCGAAGGTAGGTCCACAATAGTGAATTGCTTCCTCATGCTTGTACTTCGAATCACTCACATACCGTATGACCTTTGTGCTTTTACTTTCATCTTTCTCACACAGAATTGAGCGTCCACACAAGCATGACTCCTGATGATATCATTTCAACATTGCAGGCAAATCATATGATCCGCTTTGATACGGACCTGGATCGATATGTCCTGGAAATTGATTGTAAAGTCATTCGTGAGCATTTGCAAAAGGTGGAAGGGCGAGGGTATCCCACGGTCGATCCCGCCAAACTCACATGGACTCCCTTTGTATTGTCTCGGGATCGGTTAGCCATGCTATTGGAGCATCAGCGAACCATCAAAGACGGGGAAGAAGCTGCAGATGTGGATATTGTATCCAGCGATACAAGCAGTGATACTTCTGAAGCATAGTGAACTCATCTCATTCAACATCATTTCTACGCACGTCCCTTCCTCCCTCCCTCTTTCATTCTCTGGCATACAGTATTATATGGCATTTTATTTTAGCAACAAGGAAAAAAAAAAAAAAAAAAAAAAAAAAAAAAAAAACTGTATAGGATCACAGCAACATCTTTTAAACAGGGAAATTCAAATGTATGATACATGTTCAAATTTTTTTTTCTTCAGAATATTTTTTTACATCTTGTATTGTTCTATTCATACATGCAATTGTCGTTGTTCACGTTGATGGCGCCAACGAGGCCCACGTGAAAGTTCCCAGAACATCGGTATCCGGGACAAAAGAAGAATACCGGAAACCAGCGTGAACATCCATCCCGCCCCTAATAATTTGACCCCCGGTAAAACCAAGGTGGTGGCTACGGCTCCGCAAAGACAACGAAAGATGTTGTTGCATGCTGTCACGGACGCAGACGCGTTGGGAAACAAATCCACCAACAGGGTTTGGATACAGTTAAAAATAGCTTGACTGGTAAATCCGACTAGTAATGCATATCATATGATCAGTCAAGTCAAATACCGACGGGGTGGATGAATTTCAAAGTAGAAGCCCCTCACTTACGAAAAAAATGGATCACCAAGGCAATCGCCAAATGAGCTTTGATGTGAAGGCACCAGCCGTAAGCAACCAATAAAATCTTGAATAAAATGGCGTGAAAC
This sequence comes from Radiomyces spectabilis, assembly GCF_025331425.1. NCBI lineage: Eukaryota > Fungi > Mucoromycota > Mucoromycetes > Mucorales > Radiomycetaceae > Radiomyces > Radiomyces spectabilis. The sequence goes on from NW_026251930.1 coordinate 742,887, forward strand.
CACACCGTACGTAACCTTGCATGCTCCAGCGGAATATCTGTGCTCCCGATTTCTGCACACTTTTTCTGCGCGCGACGGTAATCCCTATTTAGAATCTTGCCTTGAATCACCGACCCGACGATGCATCCAAAACCATTGGCAAGGTACGACAGACCAATCATCAGAGTATTGAGGTTGTAAATGTCGATAAACAGATACGGAATACTGGTGGTGACGCAGTAACAGGCTGCATATTGGACACTGTAGTAAGCAATCAAGATGGCGGTATCTTTTTCTTTGACATAGAGCAAAGGTTGTAAAGGGGTCATTAATTTCTGAATGAAACTTTTTTTCCGGCTGACATGCGTGGTGGTGCTTGGCTTCTCCTGAGTGATGGTGACGGCGTCGTGCTGTCGCTGACTTTTGTAGTTCCGATACCATTGAAAAGGGGTGGGATTAGCGTAACCTGATCCATTGCCGACAAGTGATCGCAGGGTTTCCGGAAGAAAGAGACCGATAATACACCAGTGCACACCACAGACAATGGCCAAACTCCAAAAGATCCAACGCCAGCCGAGATACTGTGAAAGCACGGCTCCGATAGCTGGACCCACCACTGGACCAATATTCCATCCCAATGAGTACCAGCCAATGTAGCCACCTCGTTCCGAGGGATGGGTGATATCAGCTGAAAAAGATCGTCAGCATTCACATCAATTGATCGACGTCCGTTTAGTACGTCATAGTGCCCACTTACCGATCGTTCCTGCGCCGATCGCAATGACTGAGCTTGCACCAAATGCCTGCAGTGCACGAAACACCAGCAGTAAAGTGTAGTTGGATACACACGCCAATCCCGCACATGAGAGGATGTAGATCAATAACGTGATAAGATACACGGGACGCCGTCCACGACTGTCGGCAAGGGAACTCCAAAATGATGGAGACAATGCTTGGAATATCATAAACATCGTCACCGACAAATTGCTAAAGTTGGGAAACCAAATTTGGAATGAGTCATAACGTCAATGGAAAAATGGGGTGATACAGCACTCACATTTGCTGTGAAGTGACATGAAGATCCTTTTATCCCAAGGGCAGGATAGCAAAAAGAAAAAAGACAACAGGAAGCGAGTTATTTTATTGATGTTAGAGAATGCAGCGTGTGGTGAATGTTTTGATTTGTGTGGTTTTTTCTTTTTTACCTGTTCAATCTTGTTCATGGCAGGAAAGTAGCTGTTGACAGAAAATGGCGCAAAAAAAGCGGAAATGGAGGCGACGATGACGATCCATCTTATTTTACGTTTGGAAAATACAGAATAAGGTTCATCGATGGTAGAGGAAGAAGACTTTGTTAGCGCTTCAGCTGGATCGAGCGTTTCTGTGATGGTTCGTTTGCTAAAGGAACTGTCACCCCAGCTTGTCCAGCGTTCTTGGGATGTATTGTTGTTGTTGTTGTTGTTGATGGAGGGCGATCTTGTCAAGTTACTGTCATCATTGATGATTGTGCTACCATAGTCAATCTCGTTGGATGACAGACTTGTCAAAGAAGCATATCGCTGAAAAGTAGAAGGTGCACTGGAGGATCGACGGTGTGCCATAGAGATAAGATGAGTTCAAAGGTCAATAGATGAATTCTCCAAATTCACAGCGGTGCTTGATCGCTTGCTTATAAAGCTTTTTAGCTTCTGTCTGCGCTTCATTGTCCCCTTTTACCCCCATGCATCCCTTTCCAAGAAAGAGATCGTCTCCCCCGGCTCCTTTTTTGGTATTCTATGATTTCGACTATTTTTGATTTTTCTTTCAGAAAGCAGAAAATCAAAAAACAACAAACATAATCAACTGAATCATGATGCCTTCTTTTTCTATTTTCTACTTTGCCAAGAAGTAAATGATGAATCAAGGTTCCCTCTTTTCTGTGTTGCTATTTCCAGCTTTTGGGCCATCATCGCTTGATTGACATGATATCATGATTGTTTATGCTTTCTGCCAATAAAAACATATTCACGTTAGGTGGCAGTAAAATTACTCACAGACATGCTATTATCTTAATGAGGTCACCCACAGGCAATGGACGGCATCTCCAAATTTATCAGGGGTAATAGGCTCTAATCATTCCATTGACCGGAAACTGCTAATATTCCCGAGGACAGTGGTCTCCTTTATTTTTGCTGAACTTCATAAACCAGCTTGCTTTCTTTTAGACTGCAGTTCGACTACCCATGTTGCATTAGCGTGTCTTGTTAAGAGCTCGGCCTTTCTCCACCTTCTTTTTCTCTCCTTTTTTTTTTTTTTAAAAAAAAAAAAATCTCCTGATGACAAGGTCAGAAAAAGGAATCACAGCTAAAATAGCAAGAGCGCAATGGCAAATTAAATGGTTTATTTCACTAGCATCAGCGGCAACTTCATGTATACAGTAAAAAATGTTGCGATACATGTCTGGATAACAAAGACTAACTACAGCAACAGACTTTACATAGCTCCTGTATTTGAACCTCGCCATAGACAGTTTGGATATTAGCGCATATGTGAATAAAAATAGTACTCGACTAGCTAGCCATGCTTTTCTTAGGAACCTACTATTGCCATTCCAACAAGGTTCATGGAAAAGTCCCCCCCCAAAGCAAGGTTTCCTTTTATTATAACCACGTTGCGGCTCAAGATCCCTACTATACGGGTTTACCATTCACTATCGTAATGACGATAAGAATGATTGTTTTCTTTTTTCATTTCCTTTTATTGTTTTAAAAAATGGTGGCGATAAGGGAGAGTAGTCCCCATTCTGTTCACTGAATTATAGAATTCAGGCACTGCAATAACTGTCGGTACGGCAAGCAAAAGCAACAGCAGAGCCTACTCCTCTTCAGGCCGAAACCCTCCAAGCAGGATACTGCGCACGATTTCAAGGTTTGAAACCGTATATTCACCTATTACTGGCCTATCACTAGGACTAAAAGCCCAAGCAACCACAACCCTGGAGAGCTTCCCTAACGCTAATAGATTGAACGAACCCAAAAGGGCCATCCTCGCATGTTTAGTTCGCGTCAAATGCAGAGCTTCCCCATCGCCGATGAAAAAAATTTTCACGAAAACCGCCGACAGATTCCCTTTTTATATGCTGAAAAATATTTTTCGTGACCGGATTTTTTTGTCTGTGGCAATTTCTTTCTCCGCAATAACTTTTTTTCCGCGCTTTTGGGGCGAGAACCATGAGATCAAAAAGAATTGGCGAGAAATTAGGGGGTCACTGTCGTAAGTTCACAGGGACGTACCTATTGGCGGACCGTTCTCAAGGATAGAGTTAGAGTTCGACGATTTCATTATGTAAATTGCTTGTAGACCGCGTTCTATTGAACTCAAAAATCTTAACAAACCCTCCTCGGCTTATTTTTTCGCGCCATCAACATTTTTATTTTTCTTTAATCCCCAAGAAGGGAAAAAATGGCGATATTGGGACCTTATCAGAGTGGGAAATACGCCCAGTTTGGGCTTATTTTCTTTTATGTTCGACATTTGAGTGGTGTCCCCAATCGTGATGTTAACACAATAGTCAGACACATGTTCCATGAAACCCAAGGCAACGCCTGTTTGTGTCAGACAAATGAAATTACCAAAAAAGGTAAAAAGATGTCTTTTCGGTCTAAAAAGTGAAAAAAAGAGCTCACAGGCTAAAGAGCCATCTGCCAAGATCGATCATCTTTCCCATTTTCTCCTTTAAAAAACCATAAAAAAAGATGGTTTGCCTCTGCAACAAATTAGCTTGGTGATAGAAATGTATGCATCATGTATTTCTTTTCTTATTTGGTTCCCAATTATTCTCGTTCTTGGCGTGTGATCCATTTTACATTGGGATCGATCATACAGTGAACCATGCACAACGTCACTGTTCCACCGTTACCATTGAAACAGGAAATATCATTGGCTTGGAGAAATTGAGCATTCTCCCATCTTTTTTCAATTTTTTTTTCTCCGAATCTGTAACGTTGCCCCAAACTTTCACATGATCGCCATTATCCAATAAGAAACAGGCAAGCTGGAAGAGATGGCGTTGATAGTGAAAAACTGTGGGGACACTACACTACTTGTTCAGGGTTCTTTGTTACATTAGCAGTTTTTCAAGCAGATGATGATGATGGTGGTCGGACTGAGCCGCCAAAAGCACGTCACGTAAGCAGTCCCATTGTCATTTGGGGCCAAGTTTCTTTTGAACGAGATGGAACTGGTACAACGTATACAATCACAATTAAGAATTTGTAACGTGATATGAAGATTAGATTCTTTGTTCAACTTTGTACCATGAATCATATTCATTGTCATGCTTAAAGAAAAAAAAACATGATGATTTGCAAGCTTGTCATATGTTGCATAAAGGAACAAACACATTTTAGATAAGTCAGAAGTGGGAGTGTTTTATTGGACAATGCTTTTGGTAAAGAAAAAGACCCGCTCACCAAGATTCAGTTTGGCTCGACTGGAGTTTAAAAGATTCTCCTCGGATCTCAGACGGGAGGAAGCTCAGTTAGCAGGATAAATTGATCAAAAAGAATTAACACAAGTTTGCTTGTCAACTTCTTTGGTCAGATAATCAGCCGTTTTTTGCCCATTATTTTTTTATTTTTATAGTGGGTCTTCCTTTACCAATAACCCCGGCCGAGCTGTCATCCCTTGCATTTTTTTTTTTCATCCCTAATTTTTTTTTTCTCTCACATTAAAGAAGCCTATTTCGTTCGAGTTTCTTTTTTCCCTTTTCTTTCTTCTCTTTAATCTTGTATTAGTTTTTTTTTTCTCCTTTTTTTTTCTTTTTCTTCTTGTTCAGAGTCTTTTGAATATACAAAGATGACAGTGGGAGAAGCTAGTAGCTCTCGAGGTTCTATAAGCAAATTCCCTCTCTCCGATGAAAATGTGGATCAAGTAATAACCAAGGACGTGAGCGAAGAAAGTGATAGCGCGTCCATCGAAGAATTGCCTCGCCAAAAATCGAGAACCGCTTCATACTTCAATGTCATTTTCAGTGGATTCGCTTTGCTTTCCGATGGTTATCAATCAGGTGTCATCAGTACAATCAACCTGCTCCTCACAAGAATTTACGGTAAAGAGATCTTTGACGACACAACCTCGTCTCGTTTATCCTATTCCATGTTCGTGGGAGCCGTGGTCGGTCAACTAGGTAAGCATCACATAAAAATTCGATCACGTCTCGCAGATCACTTGACTCATTGGCCAAAAAAACTTGTCCTTTTGATTCGCCTCTTTCGAATTTTTTGTTACGCATGTGATACTGTGCCCTTTTTTTTCTGTCTTCTGGGTTATTTTTCTTTCCTCTAGGCTTCGGTCTCTTTATCGATCGTATCGGTCGAAAGATGGGTTTAATTGCCACCACCGTACTGGTTATCGTAGGTGCCATCTTATCATGTGCTTCCAGTGGTAGCACGCCACAAGGATTGCTTTGGATGATGGTCATTGCACGCGGTGTTATCGGTGTAGGTGTCGGTGGTGAGTACCCTTGTTCTAGCGTTTCTGCCGGTGAGTCTGCAGACGAAGTAGCACCGGGTCGTCGCGGTACTCTGTTTGTCTTTGTAAGTAAAAAAATGGAATGCCAGCTACTTAGGAGGATGGAAATTCACTCATGGAGGGTGCTAGGTGACAAATTTCGTGATCGATCTTGGGTATGTCATCTCTGCCATTGTACCTGTCATATTGCTCGCCATTTTCAAAGATAACCTTGAACCAGTGTGGCGTTTATCGCTCGGTCTCGGTGTCTTACCACCGTTATCGGTTCTTTACTGTAAGTTACATCATCCTTTTGGAAAAACAAGCCGAACCAAGACGTAACGTGATCTTGAAAACTCATCTGTTGATGCCATTGTTTTCATCATCATCATCATCATAGTCCGCTTAAAGATGGGCGACACCAAAAGCTATCAAGAAGGCGCCATCAAAAGAGCGGTCCCTTACTGGCTCATCATCAAGCGTTATTGGTTCCGATTGCTCATTGCTTCGGGATTATGGTTTGTCTATGACTTCATCTCGTATCCAAGTGGTGTCTTTTCTACCATCATCGTTGACAAAGTGGCCCCAGGAGGAAAGCCCATCACCGTCATCGCATGGAACATCCTCTTGTACGGATTTTATCTTCCCGGTGCTATTGGTGGAGCCTTTGCAGTAGACAAGATCGGACGAAGACGTACCTTGGCGATTGGTTTGCTTCTTCAAGGTATTGTAGGCATTATCATGGGAGCTGTCTATGCACCATTGACCGAAAACTGTTATCCCATGTTTATTGTGAGTATAAATTTCTTACTTTCGAAAAAAGCGGAATACTGATGATAGTTCTTTTTTGCTTGGGATGACTCGATCTAGGTCATGTTTGGCCTTTTCCTTGCATTGGGCGAATTCGGTCCTGGTGACTGTATGGGATTGAATGCAATGGAACTGTTTCCTACCGCTGTTCGTGGTACGTGCTACGGCATTGCTGCTGGTAAGTTTTATTAGCCTCTACTACAGTTGAACCGCATCTCAGAATCATCGTCACGCATGTAACCAAAATGATTGGATGTAGCTTTCGGCAAAGTTGGTGCAACCATTGGTACGTTTGCCTTCGTTCCGATGCAAAATTCCATGGGTGGTATCCGCGGCCCCTTTTTGGTGGGTAGCGGTATCGCCATTGCAGCCAGTATCGTTGCCTGGTTCCTTATTCCCGACATTGGTCCCGAAGGCTTGGTGGAAGAGGACTTGGCTTTCAAAGCGTACCTGGCTGAAAACGGGTTTGATGTCACCCAAATGGGTATTGCTCCCAAGTCCACCGCCCCGGTCGATGATGCAGTGGCTAAACCCACGAGTTCATCCGAGTAAGCGAGTGATTCTCCTCCATTCCCATTGTTTCTAATGCTTTTTTGTCTTTTTTACATATTCCCCTTTTTATCCATATAATTTTTGTTGTTTTCATGGAAACATTATATAACATTCGTAATTATACACAATTCCTTTTTTTTTCTTTCTGGTCAAACAAAAAAATAAATAAAAAAAATCCGGAATACTATGTACAACTTGTGTGGACGAACGGAAGCAGCTCGGAGATCACGGTAGAGATACCACTAGCCTTTTTGAGTAAATTACAGGAGAGGACTAGGTAATGATCACCGAATCTCGGGAAGTCTCAGTGTTCAGGGGCGCTGCATGATTTATCTTTCACCGCGGCGCGTTGCAGTTTCTTTTTTTTTGTGACGGCAATTGAAAAATTGTGATTGGTGCTTTTGCCTGTGCATTGTGCTTTTCTTTTCAGTAAAGCTCAATATGAAGCGGCGAACCGTAAGTGGCGCAACCCCAATATGGTATCATGAAAACATCACTCATTCGTTTTCCTACGCTAGTCAGAAGAACTATTGCCCCCATCATTATTGAGAAGTAAAACTCATGCCAGCTTAGCTTCCAATGTAAGGAGTTCTTGCATCCATGCTAACATGGTTCTCATGCGTTTTGTTCTTAGTCAACGGACGTGGTCAGTGATATCCATGTCAATGACTCACTTTCGTCGCTTCAATCTTCTACATCGTCATTCCACGATTCTGAGCTGCCCAATGACGATGTGGATCTCGATCCGTTTGCATATGCACGTCAACTCGAGGCTACGGAAAGCCGCTTGCTTGAATCTCCTTCCCGTCACGCCAAGCAACCTCCCACAGCCAGTCGATCGGACCAGACAGATAGCGTGATCAGCCAGAATGATGACGCCATCTCACCTCAACCACAGGAAGAGATCTATTCGACACAGTCCGCATTTGAATTTGAACCTGATATACCCCGCGGTGGCACACCACGCGATATATTGCAAACAAAGGCACTTGGAGGAGGCGAATTGTTGAGTGATTCTATCAATAGCTTTACAAGTGAAGATGGCAGTCGTATCATTGGAAGCGATTTCAACTCGGGATCCCATATGGAAGGATCGTATTTGGACGGATTCGACGTGTGGTCTCCAGCAGGTGATCCGGTACAGATCAATGAATCACATCCCTCCTTTTTGGAAGAACAACATAATGCGGAATCCAATCAGTTACTCCCTTCCACTCATGCATCAGGCACGAAAACCTCGGATTTGCATTTTGAACTTGCCTCCTCCATCGTCCCTTCTGTATATGCGCAATCTCTGAGTCTTCATGTCAACCCGCGGCCGGACCAAGCTCCCAAATCCAAACCGATCCCATTGCAGACGTAAGTGATGGCCGCTATTATTTTGTATTATTGTTTCATTCCGCTCATCATTGAGAAAAAGGAATGGATTGGCCTTAGACGCGTTAAAGCATATAACGCGATCAAAGCAAAGTTATGCGGCATGGGAAAGTTTAGTGAAAGCCAACAGTAAGTTGAGTTGCTTTTTTTCTTGGGGGGGGGGAACATCAAATTGAGTTTTTCTTTTCCATCAGTGGCCAAGTATGGAAATATTGCCAAGGTGTGCGATCAGTTTGAAGACGCTACGGTGTTTCGAATCGTGAAAGCATGGGAAACCTTTGGTGTGATCTTTGCATGGTGTGTTGTAGCCAAAGAACGTGATAAAGCGTTATTGATGGCGGCGTCTCGTACACCCGATCTGGATTTTTCAAGCCAAGATGATATCATTGAAGAATCTTTCTCTCAACCTGTGGTACTGCCACCCTACGAGCCATCGGAAAATGAAGAGCGTCATTTATTCATGCTTTCTACCAGTTGTTCGTCCCTGTCTGTATCCGCAAGACAAAAATTGCTGTCCTCTCAATGTATTGGCATATGGAGTCCGTGGACCGAGGTTCCTGTGGAGATGGACGGAGAATATCATATCGCGCACGTTATTACGCGATTCATGACGGACACCATCTATTAGCAAAGAATGGCTCTCGTTATGCGAGCAGTTGTGGATTTTTTCGAAGTTTTCTGGGATTGAAAAAGTAGCAACACACGGCACGTGTCTGGATGGATTCAGGTTCCTCATTTTCTTCCGCCCTTCAGTCCGTCGGTTCTCTCAAGCTGGATTTTTTTTCTTCGTTGTTTTTCATCATCTTACTTTCCAATGACAAACTTATATACCCCTATGAATGTCAAAAAGTCGCAGCATATTTCTGAGGCCAAGTTAAAGAGATTGCTCGACTACAATCAACGCTTACGGGAGCAGTTGGATGTTCCTCGCATTCCAGTATCCGAAGCCTCTGCCAGGTAAATGCGTCATTCATAAAACAGAAAAAAAGATGAGATTGCAAAAAAAGTCATCCAGATCGCGTAAAAGGCATTTTCTGACTTGATATTGATGTGGCCATTTTCATTTTCTTAGTCTCATTGAATATTGCAAAACGACCCGGGATCCTTTGGTTCCTTCTGTGTGGGGACATGTTGACGGTAAAGATGACCCTTTTGCACCCACCAGTGGCGGAGGTTGTTGTTCAGTCATGTAATCATCATTAGCACAAAAGTCTAGCGGGGCTGGTTTATTGTTCGCTCAATATTTCCCCCATATTCTTATTCTTTACAACCTTTTGTCCCTTCTTCGTAATTTTGTATATAGTTTTCATCCACTTTTTTTTTTTTCCTTTCGTCATCTGTCGCGCTTTCAATAATATATTTTCTATTCGGGCTGGCGGAAGCACAAAATAACAAAATTAGCTTTTTCAGAAAATTCCCATGGCAACTTATGTATTGTGTAGATCCTTTTGTTTTTCATATATGAACTCTGATTGTCTTTTTTTATCAAATTCTGTGCTCGCTGGATACCACTGACTCTAGTCTTACACGCGATGGCAATAACACTGTATCATCTCCTCTGTTATATATCCTATAGCATGAACGCCGACTACTGAGATTTGTGTTTGTCAATGATTTGAACATTTGTAAAACAAGGAGGCGACTTGTTCTTGTGCATGACTGTAACAGACACACACGTCATTTGATAAAACGCTTGACGATGATCAACCGTTATCATACCTTGCCTATTTAAAAAGTTTCATGGTAGGAGTCACCTTCGGCCAGGAAGTAGAAAACTTGCTTCTTCTTTACCTAGTGAAAAAAAGACATCAACCGCGAAGCATTTGAGACAGATGTATTTTTGCTGCAAGGCGTTTCATCAATGAAGCGCATGGAGGCAATGCAGACTCGAGTTGACCAAATTAATAAAGAAGTGCCTGGACAATCAAACATCATGCCTTGCCTGACAAAAAGAGTGGGGTTTCCGGAATCATCCTACTCCCAGAAAATCAACGAGATTATTTTTGTTTAACCGGCAATAGAGCTAGTACCAGCTACAAAAGCGTTTGGAATAAGTGTTGCTGCGGCAAAGCATACCATTCAAAATAAAATGGAATCACAGAGATGGCAAAATGCAGACAGCTTGACAGAATTCGAAACACCGCTGAGGTGATGATGTAACAGGAAACAGTCACGATGAGCATGGCTCGTAAAATGTTGGCAAATAACACAAAAAAGCCGTACAAGTCTATCCCTCCAAAAACAAGACAAGAATGGCTGGTCTCAAGGCAGATCCCGCAGTTGAGCGATGGGCCCATGTTCGTGAGAATACCCACCTTTGGTTCACCTGGAACAAAAGAAACACAAGAAAGACCCTTCTCTGGGGTATCATTGTACCCGCTGGATTGGCCGTTTTAGCTTACGGCACTGATGTAAGCCATTCTTAATTACGCGCTAGAAAGAACATATCTCACTCAACTTTCATTTCGCTTTTCGTTCATTTCTCTCTCTCACTCTCGAATCGTTCCTTTCAAATCATTTACGATACGTCACTTTTGAATTTTCATTTTGTACGATCCCTTTGCGAATTCATCTCGTGCAGAGAAAGTGGAACCTGACTGGCGCTCAAACCATGGCCGAAGTTCGTGGTGAAGAAAAGAACTAGATTGCTTATATCAAATAAACAAAAACGAACAAACGCATACATGTATTTAATCAATAATTATAAACAGGTGATGGCTTTTTTTTTCATTAAAATAGATGAGGAGAAAAAAAAAGGATGAACACAACGTATGAACAGGGAATATTTTACAGAGCGTCGAAATTGATAATGTGCAGTGCCTTTCGTCTTTCCAGCTCGTCTTCACGCTTTTCACTCCAATGAAGAATAGCTACAACGATGCCGAGAATAGCAGCTGCGGCGATCAAGATCACCAAGACCCACGGCACATAGGCAGCCGGTTGGATGTATAGTTCAACTTTCCATCTGTGAAGCAATACGACGAGTGAGCGGTTGCACAGGATAATTCAAGAGCAAGCAAAACTTACGATGAGCTGTCTTGAACTGTTTCTGGTTGATAGGGGATAAATACAAGCTGTGAATTGGGAATCACGCCCTCATAGAATAGATAATTCATTTTCTAATCAATGCCGTGAGAGAAAATTTAATATCTCCACAATAATGCAAAGGGGAGTGCGTCGATTTACCTGATGACGGGTCACACCAGCAAACAGTTCCTCTACGTAGTTATTTGTTCGACCGAGACCGAACAATGAATAAGGCGTTTGAAGGCACAAATACGATGTTTGGGATAACTGAGACACTGCACAAGAGAAAAAAGAGCCATCAGCAACATAATTCATCAATGACCATCAAAAACGTCGTGTGCCATATGATTTAGACGGTGTAGACTGCTAACCTTGATGAGCACGTTTTACACCCGACGTATCAAGCACTGTGAATTTGAAAGTCGCTCCAGGATAACTGACACCGTAGGGCTAGAGAAAAAGAAAATTGGCACCCGTCAGCATCAATCCAGATGGTTGGATTTTTCATACCAGACCGATACAGTACCTTTGGATCTGCAAATACAGGTTCATGAGGGCAGTAGCTAGGACAAACACCGTTGGATACTGGTTGAAGAAAATTTTGTCAGTTATGGATTGCGAAAAAGCACAATGCAGAAACAGCTCTTGTCATACCCAGTCCTTTCAAAAAAAAGGCATCATTGAAGTAGTTGTTGATAACAAAATGTGGAGTTCGGCTCACACTGGTGGACATGCCTTTGGGTTGTAAAACCAGCATATCCAAAGATCCCTACAAGATGGGGGTAAAAAATCATGATTATATTTTCTACGCACGCTCACATCACTTACGTCTTCATCAATATCGAAAAAAGCAGCTTGTCGTGGATTCTTGATCGAAGTTAATGCACTGACACCTTTTCTGACAAGTGAAAAGCTTCGTTTGGATGCTTGGATCGCTTCGTCAGCACACAACGTACGTGTACATAATATGGATTCAAGCAGGATGACTCGTTTGTTCGTGGTGACAAGAAGGTCGGGGTAACCATCCAAATTGTAATCGCCTAATTTCTACCGTATCAGAGAATTGCAGCAACCAACGCAAAAAGCGATGACTGACCTGGTTGCACGACAATCGGCAAAGTGCCGCGAAACGCGGTATCTTCCATTCGGATGGATTCATCGTTATCCAGCACGCGGAACATTTCAAATACGACATAATTCTGCAAGAAAATCGGTATGAATAACTTGCCTATCGAGATGTGTCGGCGCCAACTTACTTGACTGTTCGGTTGTGTAATATCAAACTTGAATTCAGGATCAGCAACGCACAAGTTTTGAGCTTTTCTGCAACGTCCACCATGTTCACTTTCTTCAGCTTTTGCACAGAGTCCCATTTGTTGATTGTAAACCACATGTATCTGACATTTGTCATTATTGCATACTGGGAATATCATATCGACCGAGCCATCACCATCTAAGAGAAACCAAGACGATTGAGAACGGGTGTTTGCTTTAGATAAAGCTGCTTCAATATACCCATATCTGCGAAGCTAATGGAACCTGCTCCGCGTGGTAGATCGAACTGTTGGGCCATCTTGAACCCTTGTTCCCTTTGATTGGTCCACAGCTGCACTTGCCGCTGACCCGACTGTCCTTCACATATAAACACAACATCTGACACAAACTGTTAAGCAAAAGCATGTAGGCTGTAGTAGATTTTCTGAAATTTGGTAAGTACCAGCAAGACAATCGCCGTCCAGATCAAGAAAAGCATTGGAATGAGGATGCGACCATATACATTTGCTTGTTTGTGCTTGATCGAATATTTGAGCGGCCGAGGAACTACATTTGAGTGAGTTTTGACATATTATTATCAAAAAATAATACAAATGTAAATACATGTTGTAGATGCTTGTTTGATTTGCTGCAGTCGGATCGGCGGTGTTGATCCACATGCTTAAATCTGGCGTGTTACCACCATCATTCCATGCGTAACCGAGGAGATCCGTTTTCATATCGCCATTGACATCGAGTACCATTGGTAAAGCTTTCTTCGCAGAAGGGAGCGATTTATATTCCGGATCTATTCCAGAGAACACATAAACTTCATTAAATATACAGACTCTTGTGGTAATCATGGAAGCTGTTGCATTTTTACTTAGTGTATCGTTCCCGTTGCCCATATAGATCCGTAATTTTATTTCGCCGTCGGGATACCGATCTGGATTGTCTTGTCCCATGATGAGAATATCTAATTTGCCGTCATAGTTATAGTCGCCGGGAACAATGTTCGTGATTAGGAAATCGTGCTGCTGAATATGCGGTGCGTTGGGTATTGGCATGAAACTAAAAGAAGCTGCAACCAAACCACCCATGAGTCCATGTTATTTTAAATAATGTGCATGGTGAACCTTACCGTGGTTCCAAGTATATACAGTGACAGATGACTGGTCTGTGCTGAGAACAAAGATATCGGTACTGCAACAGGAAAAACAAAGGTCGAGTGAGTGATTTGGAAGAAGGCGAGGTGAAGGGCGAATCAAGCTCGCTTACAATTTATCTCCGTTAAAGTCGGCAAATGCGGCTATGGTGCCGTCCATGTCTTGTAGGCCGATGGATCGCGGGGACATGTTGTAAAGTTTGCTTTGTGGAAATCGATTCGTGTATTTAAAGTTTTGTGCCGAGGCCGAGAATATGCAACAAAGAAGCAGGAAGCACGTCCATGCTGACCTTCCAGCTGTGGTCAAACGCCCTGCAATCCTCATGGTTGTAAGAGGCTAGGGACGCTCTAAAGTTACAAAAAAAGAGGTGTGTGACGATCGAGAATGAAGGGAAAGCAAAACGTCCTCTCTTCCTGCTTGGCTGGCGTTTTCCCGCTTGGCATGGCACTCCACTCACAGTCACCCAAATTTCTGCTGCGCTTCTCAGTTTCTGGATTTTTTTTTTCTTCTCTCTTTCCCTTAGCCGAGGGTCTTAACTCGTGTGATATCGTATTGGCAGCCATGCGGATATGTTATTACGATCTGCTCAGCGTTGAAAGAACAGCCACAGGCGACGACATTAAAAAAGCCTATCGCAGACAGGCTTTAATATGGCATCCAGGTAGGTCCCACGGTCGCCAGGCTTCAACGACGGGATCCATACTCACATAAATTCTAGATAAAAATCCCGACAGACCAGAAGCCCATGAACGATTTCAACTCATTCTAGAAGCTTACGAAGTCTTATCAGACCCGCAAGAACGGTCATGGTAGGATGTGACTCAGTGACACTGAACTGTTAGGCCCATGTCGTGATTAACTTGTGTGAACTTGCAGGTATGACAGCCATCGCGATGCCATTTTACGCGGAGACGATCAGAAAGCGCAACGAGACAGCAGTGCAGGAACCACGGCGGAAGATCTTATGCGTTACTTTAGCGTTTCCGAGTTTAAGGGTTACAATGACAATGATCAGGTAAATGGGGGACGCTATTCCCAATAGGTTACGTTTCCACACACTGACCTGTCGGTTTTGTGGCTGTAGGGATTCTTCACAGTATACCGAAAATTGTTCCAAAAACTTAGCAACGAAGAGGAAGAAGCGTATCGAAACGATCCACCCGATGATTATGATGACCAGCGTTCATTTACATCTTATCCTTCGTTTGGTGACTCCAAGACACCTTATGCAGACAATGATCGCTATTTAGGCTACGGCGGTTACGTGCGCGATTTTTACAATGCATGGTTGAATTTTTCTTCGGTGAAATCGTTTTCTTGGATGGATAAATGGCGTTTATCAGAAGCACCGAATCGATATGTGCGAAGAGCCATGGAAAAAGAGAATAAAAAGGCCAGAGATACAGCACGCAAAGAATACAATGATACCATGCGAGTAAGTGCAAGGAAATGGAAATCCGTCGGCATCAACTCCATATTTATCGTCACATGATATAGAGTCTCGCCAATTTCGTGAAAAAGCGCGATCCGCGCTTCAAAGCATTCCAAGCCGAAGAAGAGAAACGAAAAGAGGAAGCGGCCGCTAAGCAAAAAGCACGAATCCAACGTGAAAAGCAAGAATTACAGGCGCAGATCGATGCTTACCAGGAACAAGAGTGGGCCAAGGTGGATCATCATCCGTTGGATTCGCTCTCCATTGGAGGAAGCGACGACGACGAGGAGGAAGAAGTGGAGGAGAGTGCCTTTTATTGCGTGGTTTGTGATAAATTCTACAAAAGCGAACAACAATTTGTCAGCCACGAGAATAGTAAAAAGCACATCAAATTGGCCGAAGCATTGAAGGAAGAAATGATGGCCGACGAGGAAGATTTCGACTTTGCAAATATGGCTGCTGCTCCAGAAGATCAGACAGTGGAACCTGCACAAGACGAAGAAGAAGAAGTAGAAGAGGAAGAAATCATCCCTCTTCCAGTCAAAGAGAAAAAGAAGAAGAAAAAGGGAAAATCGGCTCCACGCTGGGGTTTCGATGAAGAAGGAAATGAGGACGAAATTGCGGCTCTTACAGCGGCATTGGAACTGGAAGAGAGTCGACGGAAAAAACGAGGGGGTCGGAGAACCATGGAAGCTGGTAAGGCTATACAATGTATCGTTTTACGTTCTGGATGGATTATTTAACAGAATGCTTTCTTCGCGAACGCAGATGGGACACCTGATACTCCAGCCTCGGTAGAGGAAGGAGAAGAAACGAGCGAGTCATCGGCCATGCCAAAGGAGTCGGCGAAAACAAAACGAGAAAAACGAAAAGAAAAGAAGAAGCAAAAGGAAGAGGCTGCAGCGACGGTAAGGGGATTCTGTGAAAAATGACGAGGCTAAAAATAAGGCGAAACAAAATATTAAGATGTTCTTTTTTTTTTTTTTTTTTTTTTTTTTTTTTGGTATAGCATCAATGCAACGTTTGTCAGGAAAGTTTCGAGACGCGTAACCAAATGTTTACGCACATCAAGGCCACCGGGCATGCTCTTGCTGTTCCAATGAAGAAAGGCAAATCAAGAAGATGATAGGGGATAAATCGCGTCAGGCTTTGCAAAATTGTAGATACATTGTTATTTCTTGTTTACTCTAGATCATGTACAATATAAGTTTTTTAGATTCTAAATGGTGTATTGTCAAATGGATTATGCCAGGATAGATGCGTCTTCAAACAAGACTCTCGGTCGCAGTGGCCACTGATCGAATTTGATAGCCACTTCATTCAATTGTTCGGCTGTCATATGGCCCACCGTGATTTCGGGGTCAAATGAAAGTCTCCGCAGAATAATGTCAGCCCCGGGTCCGAGTGTTCTGTAACATTGAATTGAATGAATATACTGGAAAAACAGAATGCAGTGGTAGTCGTCACTTACTTGACAATTTTGGACAGAGGTTGTTTTTGCATGACAAAAAGATGTTTGAGGACATACTCAAAAACATCCCATTGCGCTATTTGAATAATAAACCTGTGTAAGAATCCACAATCCATGTAAAAGAAGCTAACGCATAACAATTTTACCGGTCAATTTATGGGTGGCTCTAGGTACAATATGTACTAGGTGGTATTCTTCCTATGATGACGACCAAATCAATCAGTTGAATCGTTGATGAACCGACAATGTGAGGAACACTCACGTGAGGATATAGCACGTTGGGTGTTGCCGAATAGAGGGATTTTACGTCTGCGCTTGCTTCAGCAACGACGCTCATTTTGCATCGATTGGAGGAAGCGGGAGGTGCCACAAATTTCTATCGAATTTGATGAGCTCAATAAACGGATATTTGACGAATAACCAACCGACCCGACAAAGGATACTTACCCGATAAAGCATGTCAGGCATCCATAGAGCCATTTGTATACGACCCAACGTATGCAGTGCCATCTTGTTCACGATACAAGAGGCAAATTGGGCCAACAACTGCTCGCCCACCGAGGATTTTGGTAATGTGCCAGTAAATAGAATTTCCGGATGGACTACGTCGCCAAGGTTAAGCACCCAAACCACAGTCCATATAACAGACATGTATTTACCTGTGGACCAGTCAGGTCTCTCCAAATGACCGAGGTACTCTGGTTTCTTGAGTTCCACATAAGTAGACCAGTCATAACCGTCTTTCTTTATAGGCACGATGACATCTTCTGCTTGCGTTTTGACGTCCTAGTTTCCATACCCACATCAATGCTCGTAAAGTTGCCGTGCCCATCCAAACCTAACAAGGCTTACCATCATATGCTTATAATAATGCTGCTGTGGCTCAAGTGCTAATATCTTTTTGAAGCCAGCATTGGCCAAGGCGGCTGTCCAGGTGCCGAGTCCTGATGAAAAAGAAGACAGTTGTCAATGACTGCCTGAGGAACCAATCCCATGTGGATCGCATTACCTGGATATATTTCTACAACTGTCATTTTTTCAGGATGCGGCAACTGCAATCGACTCAATGCTTGTGCTTATGGAATCAACAAAGTTAATCACATGCCATCGATCGGGGCTCTGCAGAAAAGAATGGCTTACTTGCTGTATCCATGTCGGCCAAAGTCGCTCGTGGGTAACGCATGGACCCTTTCATTTTGAATTTCTTGTTCCATTGTGCGAGTGTTGGAACTTTGACCGAGACATTGCGTAGTTGATTCATGGTCCAATGTTCGAGGGAGAGTGAGAAACCGCAGTGGACCCAAGCCACCTCCTGTTGGCAATGCAACTCTTTCCGCCGATCTCAAAATTAAAAAGAAAATTTTCGGGATAGAATTCCGAGAGCTTCCGACAGAAATTGCATAAAACTTGCAACATGTAAAAAACAACTCTACTCTGGACAATCCATTACAACAGCGAACGGCTTCAATTGATGAAGTAAAAGTATCAAATAAATTTGCTAATGCTTCTATTTTATGTTCGAAGTTATCAGACAAACCATCTGCTTGTAATATTGCATTATATCAAGGTCTGAAAATCATGTTTCGAGATGCCCTTGTTTGTTTACATTGGGTTTCACCGACTTATTAAAAAAGAAACAAAGGCCAACGCTGAGTCTTTTTTCCCCCACTTTCATTCCTTTGATTTTATCAAGCATTTGGTGCCCAACACACGAGAGCGACAGGAAACTAACGAGTAAACCATATAAAATGCCCTTGATTGTGCGAAGGATCGGTATCTGTGGCCTTCTCAATATATCTTCAAGAGTGACGCGTCCAACATTGTCCTCTGTTCCTATTTTCTGCTCATCACGTTGGCCAGCATTTGCTCCACGTTGTTACAGCAAGCCTATTGATCATTACAGTGCTGAAAAGGTACACCCCCCCCATTACACCTATACCAATCGAGACTTATTCAGTTGGCACAGGATATCATCGTCAAGTTATTGTATAATATTGGCTCACGAAAGGAGGTCGAGCAATATCTGCGTCATTTCTCATCAGTGGAGTCGCAAAAGTTTGCCGTCATCAAAATAGGCGGGGCGGTCTTGACAGATGAATTAGAGACCTTGGCATCCGCTCTCACTTTTTTGAATCGAGTGGGATTGTATCCTATCGTGCTGCATGGCGCAGGCCCGCAACTGAACCAATTGTTGGCTAACGTCGGCGTAGAACCGCGATACGAAGAAGGCATACGCATCACTGATCATATTACTTTGGAGATGGCTCGTAAAATCTTTTTGAGCGAAAATCTGAAACTGGTCGATGCGCTTGAACGCCACGGCACACGTGCGCGACCGATTCCAAGTGGTGTGTTTGTTGCTGAATATTTGGACAAGCAAAAGTATGGCTATGTGGGTCGAATTACAGCCGTGAACAAAGAAGTGATCGAATCGTCTATTCGGGCAGGCGCACTACCGATATTAGCCTCACTAGCAGAGACAGTGGACGGTCAAATCTTGAATGTCAATGCCGATGTCGCCGCTGCAGAACTGGCAATTGCCTTGGAACCACTCAAGATTGTCTTTTTGAACGAAAAGAACGGGCTTTATCACGGCATTACCGGCGAAAAAATTGATGTTATTAATTTGGATGAGGTAAGCTTCTCGTGGAAAAAGGCCCCCCCCCAACCCAACACATGCAGAACATTCATATCTGACATGGAAGGATAGGAATATGAAGATTTGTTAAAGGAACCTTGGGTGAAATATGGCACAAGACTTAAAATCAAACAATGCAAAGAGTTACTCGATGGCTTACCGCGATCCTCTTCGGTGGCTATTATTTCAGCCGGCCATTTGCATAAAGAGCTCTTTACGGACTCGGGTGCAGGGACCCTCATCCGACGAGGACACAAGTTGTTCAAGTACAACAACTTGGATGAAATGAATTTGGACAAGTTGCGACGCATTCTCGAAACCGAAGATCGCAAGGTGAAATCGGGCCACATTTCAGTGGCGAGTTACTTGCGTGAACTTCAACAAAAACCCAAAATGACTCTGTACACGGATGAACCGGGTCAGGTGTTGGCGATTGTCGTAAGCGACCCTGCGAATCCTTCCAACCCGCCTGTGCTGGAGAAATTATTAGCCACCAAAACCGCTGTACTAAATAACGTTCCAGATAACCTTTGGAACATGATTCGAAAGGACTACCCCACGCTTACTTGGCTTGTCCATGCACAGGATATAGACGGAAATCTGGACGGTGCTTGGCATTTTGAACGGTCCGACGGATCATTACGACGACAACAGGACGGTTCCACCATGTTCTTTTATGGCATCCAAGATTCTGATAAGGTGCAGCATACGCTGAACGAATTCGGAAAACAGAGATCACCGCCCTTTGATTATCAGCAACGTCGCGCGTAGAAAAATGGTCGTGCTCTGATACCCGTTTTGCTCAGTTATTTTGCCAAAAGTGTGTTGATCACTGACGCACTTTATGCTGTCATCTGGCAAAGAAGATTTATATCGAGTCCCAAGCATCACTCTAATGATAATTATTGATATCATCAATTGATAAATCGGTCCCGAATCACTGTACGAATTCCATACGACATTTTTTGTTGTTGCAAATGAAAACAAGTATAACAAGCAGATCATCTATACATAAACCTATGCCGTTTCAAAATCAAAATCATGCAGAGGAGAAACCTTGAAAGCGTTTTTTTTTCTCATGTTCATGTTACAGTAGGTTAGGTTAGATCAATTTGGCATATGAGTGATTTTTTTTTTCTGCTTTTGCTTTTGCATGACATTTGATCACCTTTAATAAACCCATCTCTTCTTTCTTGACAACTGCTCTTGAAAGCGAAATAAGTTTCTTTATCAACATGGATCCAGATGTTAATATGATTACAACCCCGGCAAGCGAGGAATTTGAGGAGACTCTAGAAGCGTCGGCTCCTGTAATAAAACAAAATTTCAAGAGTTCATCCCGAGCATCTTCAGTAAGTATTGACAATACATATTATATAGCGCCTAGTTGTATTCGAACATGTACTCATATTAGCCAAAACAAAAAGGCATCTTTGCCAATGGGGCCTAATGGATTTGCCTCGGAAAATGATCGAGACGAAATACATACAATAACAGATGAGCCAATGGAGGAAAGCCAGCTACTAGAGGGAAGCCAGCTACTAGAGGGAAGCCAACTACTAGAGGGAAGCCAACTATTAGAGGGAAGCCAGGTACCCCGAACAGACTTTGTCACGGATATCATGTACTTTTTGCAAGCATGGAAAGAAGTCTGGGAACATAAATCAAAACAGCTGGGAAAAGACGCCGTTTGGAAGCAGTTTTACTATGTGCTGGTTTGGAAGCCTCGAGCGTTGCCAGAGTTAAAAGGTAAAGCAAACTCAACTATAATTCGGAAGAAATCGACATTAATGCAGAACAATGGAAAAAGATTGGTTTCAGCAAGAGGTTGACCAAATTTGCTGGAATGTCTTTGAAGCCTTCCTTCGATCTCCCATCCTGATTGAAGTGATCAGCGTCGGTACAGACATTGTGCAAGACTTCATTACTGGTATGTAATATCGAAACCATTTAGTCGGTTTCTTTGTGTTTGCAAAATTGTGGATTGAGATTAACTGATGGATTATAGAAATTAACGAAACAAAGGCGATTCAGGGATGTGTGGCTCCACACAAAGGAAAACACAAGGTACCAGCACCGCCCGAGCTCTCACTGAGTGATGTCATCGACCATCGTTACCCTGCAAGTGAAGGAGCGCAAGACAATGGATTCGTAGAACAGACTCATTATCCATCTGCTGTTCAAAAGCTAATTGAGCGAGCCGATCCCCTGCTAAAGTCATTGTTGATGGACGAATACACGGTGGTAGCGATCGAAAATCTTGTTCGGTGCATGAATCATCTGAAGCAAGAGAAAAAACAAGGAGCCGCTTATCCATCGGTCATGGTCAAAGCAACAATGAATGCATTTATCAGCTTGCAAGGTTACGAAGAAAGTCGCAAGTACATCGATGAACTGGTCTCCACTTTGATACGGCTTGGATTACCTCCCGTAAACGCCATTTTCCAGGAATGGTGTAATGCGAAAAAGGAAGCGGATGCCCTGGTTGATGAAAATGACGTTGGCCCATTCCAAACCACAGTCCCTCAGTCAACCCGCTCTGCGGTAACTCGCCACAAGCTGCTTCTAACATTGGCAGACTACCTGGAGAAACAAACCGATCTCGACGCTTTGAACACAGCAATTCGCGATATCCGAATTCTCATGGAACCATTTTTTGGAGGTTTCCCGGCTTCTCTGTTTCGACAAACTAAAAAGATTGCTCGGTCTATCTTTTGGGATGACCAACGTTCCTGTCTCAATCTAAGCGACACTTGCTGGAAAGACCTCGGAGCCATTTTTCCTATACTGTGAGTTGGATGATGATATCTTGTCAACAACCGAATTTTGTATTAACGTTAATTTTATCCAAAGGAGCGAGAAGCTTGGTCCGTTATCCATCCCTTCCATCCACGGGTAAGCGAGGTCACTACCGAGAGGTAGAAAGAACTATATCTGATTGCATGAATGATTATTTTACTAGTCAACTGGGTAATTTCAATTTTTCCTTGAGCAATATCATCCTTGATTGGCATCAGGTGTTGCCAACGATGGTCAAGGTCCATCGAGAAACCTTAATCACGACAGATGCGAAATATACGTGGTTGGATCGCTCCCATGAGGAGAATTGGACTCACTACGAGTTGTATGTATTTACTATCAATGCTTGCGACTGCATCTAACAAAGACTCATTAATGATTTTGTTTCACATAAAATAGTCAAGGGTCGGCCATTGTGTGTCAAAATATGGATTACGTATTTAATCGAACCTCCTTCCCAATGTGGGCTGACCATGGAAAATGCAAGGTGCTCTGCAACAACATTTACATCAAGGTAGTGGCAAGCACGGAAAATACAGCCACCCGACTCAGTGGAATAGAAATAAGAGAGTGTTGCTGCACCATGGAAAACGTGTCATTACGGGTCGAAGAAACAGAGCACAGGTAGCATGATAGTTTGGTTCCATGTAAATGCTGCATATTAATATTCACCCTGGGCTTTTTCGTTTCGATTTTTATAGGATTCTGACCAATCTCTTGGCGCCAAGATTTGCAAACACTTTGCAGAAAAGTCTGCAACAACACATCGCCGATATCATTAAAAATGTTTTTGAGCAAATTTGAATAAAGAAAGTAGCAGTAAAGGAGAATAAGCGAGTATAATAATATTGGATGCATATACAAATAAAGAAAAAAAAGGCATTGGAGCGGTTCGATAGCGATGATAAATAGCTGATTGTTTCGTTAGGCCAATCGTTTTATGCGCTGCATGTCAATTTGGGTAATCATGTCAATCTTTACCTTCTGCCGGTAAATCATGGAGAAAATAGGACGCATCAAAAAAAGCTTAGTTTGGCGGTTGATAGACGTTGACCCATCCACAAGTAAAACATTCGTAAAGTTTCTTGGTGGATCCGCAAGGAATGAGCGGAATGAAGCAAAAAGTGAAGCATTCATTGGCTTTCACCAAGTAAACGTCATGAGCGGAACAGTTGGGACAATGCCAAACGTGATGAGACGATTTACGTTTGAACTGATCAAACCCGACTAGAAATAAATCATTATTAGCTATGCTTGCTATATCAGATTATCAAGTGAAAACTCCATTTACAAGTAAAGCAGAAAAACATGCTTGAAAGGTTGCAGAAGAAGCCTTTTGTCACAGCATCCTTGCCACAGGAAATAGACTGACGGAGTTTTAAAAGGCGGGGGATTCCCTATTTTTGTGCACCCAAGCAAAATGCAGCTTGAACGCTAGACACCCTTTTCGGTTACGGCCATCCCTACACATCAATGCTGTATGCAATACATACAATTGTATGCTGTGTGGTAGAGAGAGAACTAACTATTGTCAAGTCAGAGGCTTCCAAATGACGGCGATCCTGATGCGTCCACGGAGAAGCTTTGTCTCTCGAAAAGTCGTATGCGATGTAGTTGATGACATATAGTACCTACATTTGGTTCGATAAAGTATAGTACGTAATAAACGAGAAAAAACGCTGGTGTGAGTAACCCAGTCAAAAGAATCTAAAAGTACACATTAGCTGGTTTATCACTAAATGAAAAGATCAGGAACAGTTGAACTCGTCAAAGCGGGCAATATATCACTCAAGTCAAGCTTTTTGTCTAGTTCATTAGAATCAGAACATATTAACTATGTTTTATAAAAACGCTAACAAACTTTGATAGAGGAAGATCGTGAAGATCCACCGTTGCTGTGGTTAAATTATACTTGCCTTGCTTCACAGTTGCAGACAGGATGCGGCAATTTGTGCAGGATCGTCAGATCGAATTCAGAAGGTTAATAATAATGCGTATCAGGAAAGGGCACTTACAATTCAGTATGTCAGTCATCCGACGATGGTATTTCGTCATGCATTCCGAGAGTTACCAGGCTTTCGGTTGGGCTTGTTTCTTCCTTTTTGCTGAGTTGAGCCGTGTAACATGCATTAAATATTGTTACATAGAATACAGAAAAATAAAGATGCTGTGAGCGCTTTACCTTGTTTCTATCGACAACCGCCCCAATGCTTTGATGGCAGTCAAGGCAATGAGTTTGTGGGCTATTCTGACGATCGGAGTGCCACGATGGTTGGATGGAACCCTGGGATGTCCACCGTTTTGCCCTTTTTAGGCTTTTTCCGAGCGGACATACAAGGTTTGAATTTTTCAACGGGCGATCATATTGGCACACCACAATCGTTCATTAAGCATATCTGAATATGGGAGATGCTTATCTTTGGGTGTGGATGGCTTGGTTAGCTATCCATTGGCCATTAGCGAAACCACGAATCAGGAGAACTTTATCTTAAAAGGTTGCTCGAAGGAGACGTACACCAAAGGAATATGTATGCAACGTGCAAAACAAGAAAACGCTTCCCATCAAGCACAGAAAAAAAAAAGGATCATGCCTGCTTAAGCATGTGGAATACAAACAGAATTTGGCTGTTTTGCTCTTTTTTTTTATTTGAATTACTTTTTTTTTTCAGGTGCCGATCCTTGAACACTCTCTATGCTGCATCCCCTTATTTTATAAACTACTCTTTGTTATCATACTGACATGGCCATGCATCGTTATTCCATGCCGGCTGTTCCACCTTCTCACGACAAACTTAATCCTCTTCACAACTTGATGAACTATTCAATACCTCTTCACGATTCCTCATTAGCTTCATTGGTAACTATTTCATAAAACAGTAATATAAATATTTCTATCAATTCTTTTTATTTTCGAACCTCCATTTCTGTCATACCTAACGTATTCTCGCTCTCCCAACCGTTCCAAAGCCTTCACAGTCATACCCACGGCGATCTATCCAAGATGGTGACGCCAATACTCGGTTAAAACAGGTCGACCACGAAATTGATCAGCTTACCCTCTCCAACATTCGTCTAATGCGCGCCAATCGTATTCTTAAACTTGAATGCGATCGACTGGTCGATCAGCAAACAAGAGAACTCAAACAAGAGATGAACGAACTTTTGCAGCTTAATGTACGTTTGCAACGAAGTAATAGGTTATTGCAAGATGAGTTGAATGCCAAAACGGTAAGTGAATTTCCCACCAAACAATACAACGATCATCCATTGAGACGAAGGAAAAAAAATGCATGTCATTGAGTGAGTGTGAACAATTGGTTAACGGTCAATGGCTATCTGTCATTGGTAGGAAGAGATCAATCAATTGAAAGAAGATCAAATTCGGAAAATGAAAACAGTGGGACCTGAATATGAGTATTTGGTGCAGATGATCAATTTACTGTATCGACAGGTGAGTGAAACAATTAAAAATAAAGAAAGACACCCGTGACGTCGATGTATAATGAATGACGCTATTTTTTTTTTAGTTGGAAGGAAAACCGACATGTGATAAAACTTGCTGTTATACCAATCAACCGCTAAGGCAAGGTTTCTCGGTATTGACATTACCTCCGGAAACCGAAGTACAGAAACCTAAACCGCAGCACATTTGTCGTCCGGTGATCCACTCGAATCTGTCAGGCGGTGATTTAGCGTGCGCACTGGAAAAAGAAAACGTGGGCTTGCGACAGGAAATCATGACAATGGCAGCCGATAGAGATGTTCTATGCGAGATGCTGAGAGACAAAGAGGAGGATGCAGAAACCTTAAAGTGCGAATTACGTATGAAGGACGATATTGTGACTCAATTGGAAAGGGACTTTGAACGAATGGAACTAGAAGTCATTGATCTACAAAAGGTAAACAAAGAAGTCATGGAGCTTTTTTGAAGCATTGTTTGATTGGATGATTGTGTGAAATTAACAACAAAGATGTTCATTATGTTAGGATTGGCGATATTCTGATCGATTAAAATCGGAGTCATCATTCTCAGATATCCATGCATTCCCTATACCCCCTCCTCTACCAAAGACGACGCCTACCATTCACACTGTTACCACTTCCGGTGAAAGCTTTTCATCCGGTTCATCGCCTACATCACCTATGCAGGATAGAGATTTCTTTGCTACAAGACAATAATAAAGAAACAATCAGAGCAGGGAAGAGGAGAAAGGACAAGGTGGTCATCCAATGATTTTCTCACGTGAAAAGATTCGAACCGACAAAATTTTTTTTTTTTTTTATATTTTGCAGTGAATAAGCCAATCAGTGACGGTTATCAGCATCATACAACAAGAGAGATTTTTTTCCCTGCAGTTGAGTGTTGGGCTTGTCCACACCACCTTTTTCTTCTTTTAACCGACTCTGTCCGGTTCTTTTACCCTTTTTTTTTCTTTTCTCTTTGTCTGACCTCTTCTTTTTCTTGATTGAGACGGTAGAAGCACGTAATAAAAAGAAGAATATCTAAGCTTTGCTTGCCATTCTTCTTTTTTCTGTTCTCTGTCTGTTCTCTTTCTCTCTTTTTTTCTCTTTTTTTATATATTCTTCTTCATTTCGTTTTCCGTCTGATTGGGTCAGCTCGTTTGATCTTAGACTCCTTATCTTTTCGATCAGGTGCTTTTGATCAATCTTGGATCTGCGGTTACGATCTCTTCACTTGTCCGCTCATTCCTGTGCTTCTGTGCAGACAGCCGACTTGCCAAGAATGCATCTTCAAGTGGAACCCATGCAGCATTATACGCTGTTTCCTCCCAAGCCAGCAGTGACTCAAACTCACTCTACGGCGTCCACCGACTTTACCAAGATCTCGTTTGGTCCTTACCGACGTGCTTCGCCAAAGTCGCACTCCTCGTTCGAACCATTTGTCCCTTCGCCCTCACCTGGACCTGGATTGGTGGACTCGTCAGCGCCAGTGATTCCGCAACTGGCCGAGTTTGCATCATCGATGATATACCTGATGTGGCACGCGCGAAAATACTGTGTCTCTCCCCCCTTCTCTCCTCAGGATCGCACTTCGCCACGTCAGTGTTCTGTCACGTCCATTACCGCTTCACCGGCTTTCAAGCGCTTTTGCTTTCAGGTACCGTTATTTTCTTTAGTCTCTTCATTGTTTAAAATTTCCTCGACTCTTTTGTGCTCATTTCCTCTGTGTATTTCAATTCTCTAGGTGCTCAATGCGACCCAACTTTCCGATTCCGCCGTATGCGTGGCTCTCAGATATGTCGCCATTCTTCTGCAAGCCAATCCCACCATTGAAGGCGCAGAAGGCTCGGAATATCGTCTCTTTATTGTTTCATTGATGCTAGGTATGCTTTGCTTCTATATACTTTTGCGTGGAGGTCAGATATCGTGATTTGTTTTTAACAGTATGCTCACATTCTCTTTTGTTCATTCTTTTAAAGCCAACAAATTTCTTGACGACAATACCTACACCAACAAAACCTGGTCAGAAATTAGCGGAATGAAAGTCAATGATCTGAACGCAATGGAGGCGGAGTTCCTTGGCGCTCTGGATTACAACCTGTTTGTTCGCGACACGGAGTTTTTCCGCTGGCGAAAGATCCTCGAAGCTTGTCGTGAACGTGCCTCCGTCATGGCATTTGAAGCGCCTTTGCAACGACAACAGCTCATCATGGCGTCATTGGAGAGCTTGGGATTATGTCCTGGTGAACAGAAACCGGTCAATGACGGTTATTGGCAGTATCATCTTCGTGAACAGGAACAGCGACGTCAATGGTCTTTTGAAGGATCGTCACAAGAAACGAAACAACCACGTGTTGATGAAGAGAATATTCGTGAAATCGAAGAGCAGAAACGTAGAGCCCATCAGCAAAAATGGGTGGAAGATCGCAAACGCCGTATTCACAAACAGTTGCAGTTCGATGATCGTCGTCGCAAAGCTCAGCAGCAACAGCAATTGGAAGACCGCTTGCGTAAAGCCGAACAACAGCTGGAAGATCAACGTAAAAAGCAGCAGCTGCGACAGGTCGAAGAACGTTTGCGTCGAGCTCAACAGCAATTGGAGGAACGTCGCAAGTTGCAACAAGAGTTGGAAGACCAACTCCGTAAAACACAGCAGCGACAGACCCTGGAACAGCAATTGCGCAGCATTATGCAGGAAAATCGAGAGCGTTCTCTGGATCAACATCGTTATTCTGAAAACGAAAAGTTCCCGTTTGACAAGCAATCCTATTCACGTGAGAGCCGTCCAGGGACGCTTCGTGGCGCCTCCACTTCCGCCAATCGATTCAGTCTCGCTAGTCTCGAGAACGCCATGTTCGAAGATCAAAAGGGCACCCATTGTTCAGTGTCCCTCTCGCCTCCAAAAGACATGGCCCTGTCGAAAGACCTGCGTCTTCCTCCGTTGATCCACCCTTCGCCTGTTCCGAACCACGGCCATCAACGATTTCTGGGTGCGGATCTCCTGACCTCGTTACGTACTTCGTCGTCCGGTTATAACGCCTGGAATACCATCGGTAACGGTACTCAATTCTTTGATCGCTGTCAGGGGATTGGCTTGCAATCCACACATCCGTTTGATCGTTACCAACAATCACTTCCCATCTGGCAGAATTGAAATGGTAAATTGATATCAGTTACATATCAAATACCTTGATACTTTTGCTATTGGAAGAAAAAAAACCATCCAAAAAAGCTAATTTTCTCCCCTTACTTTTTTTTTTTTTTACCATTCACATGGATGGACCCTTTTTTTTCTTTTTTTTTTTTATATTTTTTTTTGTTCGTCGTTCTTTCGCAATTGCGATATGTTGCGAACAAAGGTTGGCTTCTTACAGGGTTGACTTTGTTATAAGCGAAAAGTGATAATAGGCGGTGACCGTTATTTTCTTTTTTTTGCCCTTTTTTTCTTTCTTTCTTCTTCTTTTTCTCTTTTCACCATTTCCCCCTTTGATTTATGGATTATCATCTTTGTTATCTTTAAGTAGAAGATGGAAGCAACTTTGAAAAAAATGAAAGAAAACTCAATAAAAAAAAGAGAGAAAATTTATTTAAAAAGCATCAAGGTCTACTTTGTGTGCAATGTTGTCCGAAAAACCGGAAAGGGGAGGCCACGGTGGTACCTTGCATCTCTCCTTTTTTTCATCCGTTAGGATGACCTGGATAAATACTCTATCATAAGAGAAATACCTCTTAATTTGTTATGGAAAATGCCTCTACTGTATCCATATATTATATCTCAAAAAGATCGCATGCTGGCGGACACAAGTGATTGCTATTGTGTATATTCTGCTACTGTTACTCGCCCGGAGCTCGATTTCCCATTGAGCATTTTTGGTAATCCTTGTCAAATAGACCATAAAAAGGACAACTTCATGCAAAACGAAGCCTTAACGAAGCGAATTACAGAGACGCGGTGACGGATAGCACTCTTGTCATTGTTGTTTAAAGTAGGATGCCCATGTATTTGTGTCTGAAGTTTCCGCATGAGCGACAAAAAGCACCACACTAAGACATCTTTTTGTTTGCACCAGCTCCCTCAATCGACGTCATATTTATTTTTATAATGTGTTATATTAACTGCCGTCAAACAATTCTTTGGGGAGAAGCGCTAGATTTCTTGTGACTGAAACTGTATACAAATGATGAGAATGTAAGAACAAGAATAATGAGATCAATATCCTACTCTAGAAAGGTTGCCAGTCTGGGAAGAATTGCCGTAATCGGAATGGCCATAAATAGTGGTATTACCAGATCGAGCCGTGCTGCCAGGCTCAGACGCGGTGTCCGTAAAAGCACCCTGACGTCGAATTTTCTCCATAAACCCAATCACTCGAGCGAGATCCAAATCAGGCGGATCGCTCTCAATAGCCAGTGTTAGTGGTTCCACGAGCTCATCAATTTTGTCAATAGGAAGATTGCAGCAGGCGGCAATCAGTTTCTTGCACTGGAGTTCCTTTTCTGCCGATTGCGCTCGCAAACGATCCGCTTCGGTTTGCAGATCTTGACCATTGCGTTCATAAGCCGTTACTCGGGCTCGCAACTTTTGCGCCATCTGGTGTAACTGCGTCGCCGACAATGACTCCATCGCCGCGCGGTTCACCATATCCGGTAGTGCAAACACGGCATCGATATTCTCTTCCGGATCGATCGCATCAATCTTTTCAAACGTGAGCTCTTGGTTGGAGTCTTGGCTGGAATTCTGTTTAAGTTCTTCCAGATGTTTCAATCCACTTTGTAGCGCTAGGTGGAGATTGCGAATTTTCTGTTCCACTTCCGCCAACTGCTGTGATTGTGATTGTCTTTTCTCTAGCTGCTTTCTCGCTTGCTCGAGCTGTTGCGATATGCTTTTAATTTCGTCTTCTGTCTGCTGTAGTTCCTGTTCTCTTGTCGTCAATTGGCCACCATACTCTTCATCTAAAGCGTCAACTATTTTTTGCACAGCTAAAGAGATATCCCACGTCAGCTTCTCTGCCTTTTTTTTTATCTGTTACGAGTACTCAACTGGATACAATTTCAAGTCCTCGTTGTGACAATCCCGAGGAACGTTTGGTCTGATGGCTTTGCTCGTAAGTTGGACGTTCATCCCCACCTCCACTGTCAATGGAGTCTCGCTTCTCCTGTTTATTTACCCCAAGAAAATCGCATAATGAGTTTTTTTTCTCCTTTTTGCCTTTTCTGTGATTTTGTCACTCACCAGTGAAGCGCCCTTTTCATAGTCTTTGGATTTTAATCCAATATTATTCTCGACTTCATCGGTTGCACCTGCCTGCAGAAGCATATCAACAATATTCCAACGTTCCAATCGCGCAGCAATATTAAGCGCTGTATCGCCAGCATCGTCTTGTAGATCCAATAGAGAGATCATTGGTCGATGAATATCCATGTAACGGAGAACCTCTTGCATGTATACCATGGCTGCAACGCTGCGTCCTTCGATACCGGCCGTGAGCGCAATATGATGTAGGATGGTCCTTCGTCTCTTGTCCACCAATTGCATCGATTGATACAGTCGATCCAAGATTTTATCGAAACAGTTGTTATTGTAACAGTGCGTTGTCATTGATGCTCGGATCAAGGCCGTCTCGTTCGCATTGTTCAGCTGACATATATTGGCACCCATGGAAATTAATCGCTCCACAGTATGGAATCGGCCTAAAGCCGCTGCCCAATGAAGCGCCGTGTTGCCTTGTTTATCGAGAATGGTATCGGCGGTCGCGCCAGGATTCCGCTTGATATCTTGCAAGTACGCGGCCACTCGATCAGGGTCGTCTGCCTTGTAAATGGTGATGAGAATGTCGCGATGGGCATCGTTGAGCGAATTGTTTTCAATGTAATCAAGGGTGGGTTCCACTCGCATTTTCTTGCGTTTGAGCTGATTTTCTTCCGCTACCAAAGAGGAAGGATGTTTTTGTTGCGAATAGGAGGAGGATGATTGAATTGGCGCAGCAACAGACGGCGTCAATGGTGATTTATGTTGTTGATAAGACACGGAGCGTGACGTGGATGGAGCATAAGGCGACGAGGAGGTGGATGGTGGCTGCGAAGATGAAATGAGCAAGTTTTCTCGACTGTGGTGTTTACGTAGCGCAGCAATGACTTCCTCTTTTGTGGGTATTTCGTCTTGCTGATTACTGTTGGGCCGCGGTGGATTATATTCCAACAACGGTGCCAAGATGTCCGACACCTGATATCGTTTGGCGAGTTCCTTTCCTTTATTCAGAGGAATCCTAGCGTTCCACGATCACAGATGAATCAATTCTGATGTCTTACTGAATGGATACCACAGAAAAGCATGCTTACCAAGTGCCTTGATATTTGCCGTAACCACCTTGCACTTTTTCGTGTTCGCCCGTGAGCACTTCTCGTTCCAAGATCTTGGTTCGCTTGCCCTTCTCGATGCCTGCCACCTTGAGGATCTGCGTTGCATTCAGATACGCATCCTCGCTTCTCCGCATCACGGCTATACCATTGGCTGTCATTTCATACACAGGCACACCTGAGTAAATGGCGGAATAGATGCCTTGCATTTGAAGACGTTTTTCAAATTACGGATTTGTCGAAAAATGGAGTTCACAAGGGAAAATTAATTGGAACGATTTTTCGTTTTTAGAGAAATAGACTGTGTTGTTGTAGCAGTTAGAAGAGATCAGCTTATTGTACAAGAAACAAAATATATAAAAAGGCGCAATAGGACGAAATAGAGGGTGAAAACGTCAGTGAAGAAAAGAGGGAGCACAAATAAGTTATTCGCGTTCCAAAACACGCCCATGCGGGAGATTTTTTCCCTCTTTTATGCAGTCCAGAAAGTAAATTCGCCCAATCACGAGAATAACATTCGGTCGTACGAAAAATAAAGTCGCTTTGATAGAAAATCCATTTGCCGGTCTTGAAGGGGTGGTTGGCCAATGTGAACTGCTTTTGCAATCGGCAGCAAAGTAAAGATACGACATATCTCGACGAAAGCGAGCAGCTTGGAATTGCCTTCATATGTATGAAGAAATACACTTCGAATTTGACCGAAATACTGCCGTGCTTCAAGAACAACCGGTTGGCTTCGGCTGTTGTCGACGTTCACCCACATGACAATGCGGACAAAGGGAATGCCGCAAATTGTCACCGTAAACCGTGTTGTAGCTCCACGCCTTCGTTCCGGTTATTATGGTTTGATTGTCCGGCACGTGCAGGTGAGCCTTGTGTTCGAAGAAACACACGTTGCTGCATGAACACATACGCAATGGCCACCACTGGTGACAGAAGCGATTCACCCAGGAAAGGTTCAATGGTGGACTTTCTGCAGGGTACTTGATATTTTTCGAATTGCTTTTCGGTTTGCCTGCATATTGTCGAAATCACATGCAGCTTATAGGCTTCAGTCTTGATTTCTTCGATGACTGAGGGGCCATTATATGCGAACGTAACGAAAGGAAGAAATGTATCCTGTTCGGCGGGTTCTTTTTTTTCCAGTTCTTCTTTGGCAGTTTGGCACAGGAGCCTAATGGTTTCCCCATCGCTAAGAGGCGCCTTTGTAAACATGTGAGATGTGTTATTTTATACTTCATATCAATAGCATATTTACCGTCTCTGCGATGTGAAAAAATGGCCGGCTCCTGCGAGCGGCGGCAACGCGTCTTCCTCCAGATAATTTGCCAGCGTCTCTTTTGTCATGAAGAAGCGTGGTGTCTTTCAAAACCCAATAATGATGACCTTCTTTGGTCATCCACCAGTATCTCCTTCTGTTTTGCGGTACTGGCCTGCCGACGCTGATGACGAGAACCGTCGGCTCCTTGTGATACGTTTCATACACGTTAATTGCGTATTTCATTAAACGTGTAAGAAACACTCGGTTAACGCCATTTTGGACTGCAGTCAAAGTCCTGCTGTGCCCAATAGTCGGTTGACAACTTGATAAAATATTGAACCTTGGGTGCGACTGCTACCTTGGTGTCAATGTCCTTTTATCACGAGACGGGAATCGGCAGTGATTTTGGGATTTCAACCACGATCGGTGGTAGGGCAGTAGTAGCTGGTTCGATCGGTGCATACAAGATGTCTTCACGCCGACCATCTAGCCATTCCGTTGGTCGAGAGTTGTATCTGCCAACTGATCCAATAACTCTCCATAGTACCCCTCCGACGGTCTGTCTCTCGTGGTTTCGAGCTTCGTAGAATACTGCAGCTCGCAATGCGTTTCAACGCGGCTGACGAGCAAAGCGAGCTGATCCATCAGAGACAACTGCTGGGTTGTACGCAAAGGTTGGTTGCCACTCGCAAAAGAGGCGCACTGGAATGCGGACATTCTCGAGCGTTATCACTTTTCAAGAACAATGTGACATCCATGCTTGCATATCGAGAAAACATGCGGCTTGACAGCATAGCTCTTGCGAACATGCATTTTTTAGCGACAAGATGACCACATAACCACTCGGCACAATCACAATACCACGGCGTGATCTGCGCTCTCGTCACTAGGAAATCCGGTCAACTGTTCTTTCATTACACTAATTCCATTGGAAACTTACGTGACATGCAGTTTCCTCAGTAAAATTCAAGAACGGTATACAGCGTCCAACAAGTTTTTTTTTTTTTTTTTTTTTTTTTTTTTTTTTTTTTTTTTTTTGGAGTGTATGTCTGTGCGTGGGTGGGTGTGCGTGGTGGCATTCACATGCTATACCTGTGAATAATGCAAGCCTAATACAGTGAACCCATTTTCCTTTTCATTGAATGCAAATGAAATGGGTCTTTCAACTGCATCGCAATTTATGGAATATTATGAATTTATTTATTATGTTTTCCAACCAAGTTGGCTACGACTGCTTACAAATGATTTTACCACGACGTCGCTTGCCATCAGACTGGCATGCTCCAGTAAAAACATTTCAAGATCTTGCCATCCTCCACCTACGCGAACAAGCACTTTATTCCGTACGGCTTTTCCATTATTTCGCCGCGCATACCGATCTCCATAATCCATTAATTTACAAGTGTACATTTTCTTTCCCCCTCCAAGAGACGGGCTCAACTCATTGCCAAAATAATACCGTCCTCGGGTGGAGGGCGCTCTTTGGCACTTGATCGCAATAGGACTTGCATTAACAACGTTGGCGACTTCAACGTCCAATGGGTCTTTTCTGTCGGGCAAGTACGGAGGGAGATCTTCGAGTGCGATGTGCGTATCGGATTCGGACGAGGCTTCTTTCTCCACCGAGGGTCCGGCCACACCAAAGTGAGAAGGTTGAGGAATGTGAGAAATCCGGGATGGGGAGGGATCTCGTTGCAGCAGCATTGAAGCCGATTGTTTTTTGCGCAGTTCATGCCGTACGGATGGTGAGCTTCCTTTGCTGCTGGGAGATGAAGGAGGTGAATGATGCAAGGTGGATACATGGAGATTGGAAGACAACTGAGAATCGGAGGAAGGCGTTTGCGTCATTTCCAAATGCGTTGCGGAACGATGTTCCACATAGGAAGGCAAAGACGGCACTGGGGGAATGTAAGACGAATGATTGGCGAATGAGGAACGAGGGCGGGTGATGAGACTAGGGATGGAGGTGTTGGAAGGTGTCTTTGCTCGCGGAATCAAGGAAGGAGTGAGTGATCGTCGGTGAGATGATGATGGTCGATCGCGATCGTGAGGCGGCACGGCTAGACGCGGGTTGTATTTGTCTAGGCTGCTCTTTGGTCTTGCTGGAAGCCGCGTGGGTGTCTTGGTCCGCCGATGACCGGGATTGGGGGTTTTGGATCGTGCGACAGGTGTCTTTGGCCGCAAATCATTGTGCTCTGCCGTGGACCGATCAATGCTCTGGGACCGATGGCGGAGCAATACACTTTTGGTGGGTTTCATCCATGAAGCTTCCGCTCTCTCTCTTTCCGATCCTTTTTCGGGAATCCGACTTTTCCTAGTGCCTCGGAGATCTGTTTTGCTCTCTGATTTCCACAATGGGGACGCTGATGAAAACTCTTGCTCTTTGGCTCTGATGCTGGCATTCCACGCTGGTTTCATTGCTCTTGATGTCTGCTCGGCATTGGATCGCCGTCGCACAATCAAAGACGAGCCAGTGGACGAAGATTCAGATGTACTGGATCGTAATCCGCTAAAACTGCTGGCGTGGTGTAGCTCATGGTGATTAAATTTGGACCCGTGCGTTGCATCATACAAGCTTTCATGGCTTGTGTGAATGGATTTGGATCGCCCAGCCATTAGGTCGGAGCTCGTTGGTAGATGATGGGTCGAAACGTAATCTGAAGAGGACGAGAGCTGGGATTGATTGGTGACAGACACATCTATCCGAGGATGCATTTGCATGGATCTCGCTGCCGTAGTGGTGGATGATGGTGTATTGTTCTTCTTTCCTGCCATGGTTTCCTGTGCCTTATACATTGGGCATTGCCATACACTTGGCAAGCGGCGTTGGTACTCAGGATCGTAACAGCGCGTTGGTTGAGCCGATCCTCCGCTGAAAATCGCACCAATCTCAGGTAGATCATGCAGTAGCAATTGGTTCATGACTGATTTCAGTCTTTGCCAACGCTGCATAATGACTTGATGACGCTGCGTGACAAAGCCAGTGGTACTGGTAATTCGTGTGGAAATTCCATTCTCCACCATGGCCAACATACGATCAATGGCGGGGGTGTAATACTTGTATTTTGATTGAAAGTTCTTTTCCGTAGAGTTCCACTTTTCGCGATCTATAGGGGGATGGAAGGGGACATTGGCCTCGTAGCTGGACTCGGCCTGACGGGAGGAAGAAGAATGCTGCAATCGAGGAAAAGAGCGCTTCAGGGTTCTGGATAGTTTATCAAACGTGCTTAAATGTTGCGGTGATGACGCGATCTCCTTGGAAGCTTGCCAATCTCGGACACACTGAATGACGGTTTGACAATGGGCCACCGTTCGCTCCAGTCCATCGATCATGACATTAACTTGATCGGCCACCTGGCGAAACACCGCCAACCAACGATCCTCTTTCAACTCCTGCTTCAACTCGTCAATGTCCACTTGCAACGAGTCCCATCGCTCTTGTACGGCATGGTATTTGCGTGTCAACATGCCGGACGCATCTTTCGGAGGTTGAGACGTCATTCGTACATATATCTTTTCGATGTTGTTGAATAATGGTTCGATTTTGCTGTCGATCTCCGTCAACAGCACGTCATCCTTTCCATCTGTACTTTTATCGTCTAACATGATCGACGACTGACTGTTGGCATTCGAGAGTATATCACTGAGATCGGTCCCTGGATGCATGGCGGCAACATGTCTTTGTTCTTGAAACTGAAAAATGACGGTGGCTAGATCATCGATCTGCAGTAAAACGTTCTCGATAAGTGAGGTCAGCTCGCGTTTATCGGTGGAATTCTTCAGTTCGGCTTTGATCGATGACAGAAAGTGCTGTAATCCGGACCATTCTGATTGGATCTTGGTGATGGATACCTTTACCGCTATCAGTTGCTGACGTTGTTCGAACGTTTGATCCTCTTGTTCCTCATGTTTTTCTTCAATGATGTCTCCTACTTCTGTCAGCAAAGCGACCATGGGTTCCATGGTGGCGATCGCTTGATCCAAGGATTGCATATCATCGAGGTTGGTGGAGAGGTCCTCCTTGATATTCTTTTCCATGGTGAACACAGCGAGATGCGCTGTTTCAAACCACCGAGCCATCTTGCTGATAATCACATCACACCTTTCAATTAGTTCGGTAAGCGATAACCGTTCATGGAGATTCAATATCTCTTCCATTTCTCTATTCGGCGCCGCAATCGCCGCCAACCGTCCAATCACTGTGTCTTCCGGTTGTATTGACAACGAAGGCTTTTTACGCAGCCTAAAGTCCGAAAACAGTGCAATCTCCAGCACGTCAGAAGTCTGGTCACCCATCACTGTCATCAGGGTACTTGAGAAGCATGGTATAAAGGTTATTTAAATTCTACAATATATTTTGTATTTCATCCGCATGTCGAATCGTAATGACGAGCCGCACTTAACTTACTTGTTCAGAAAGGCAACGAGGACAAACGATACAAACTCAGCAGGTCCCCTTAACTCGAGTTCACTGTTCTTTTAGCAAATGGAGATGAAGATGAGGAGCAATTAACTTTTTGTGTTTTTTTTTGAAGCAAGCGTATGCAGTCAGTTTAAGGGGTTAGTAACTGTCGAAAAAGAAAAAAAAATATCATTGATATCGAGCGATCTGGAAATTTATAGGAGCTTCTTAATTTGTTTTAGCTGACAGTTTGCCTGTGTTCTTTAATGGAATCTCTTCGTCATGGCTGAGCAAGATGAACAATCAGCTCGACCAATGACGAAAAACATTGTATACACCGAAATTTTTCGATAAGCTTTAATAAATTCTTTTTTTCTTACCCAAACGTTAAATATGATATGTCTGCCGAAGATTAGGTTGCAAGGTCACATACAGTAAAAGGAGGCGAGAGAATCGAGCATAAGCTTGATTAAGAAAAAGCCAAAAGAGGTCGCACAGCTTGAGGACCGCGTGGCTCTTCTCATAGGAGAAGTGTGCAACATCAAACAGACTCATATGATTCTTATTTCTCGCTAAAATAACGAGCCATCATTCTTCTGTCTGGTTGCCAGAGTGCTTCTTAATTGAGTCATCGTCGTTGCCAGCGTTATCGGAGAAACCTCGTCCTCAACTTTGCTATGCGGCGTATCATCGAGTATGAATCCCGGTTCTGTTTCAGCTAATGCAAATGCCCGGCCTCAACATGGTTCCCCGATAAAGTGATCATCCAGAATTGCCAATCCAAAAAATGTCGGTCATTGAATCTGTCCAACTCGAGGTCCACAGTCCCTTGCTGTAATAAAGGTCCATGTTTTATCGCCTACGACGTCGAGCTTTTTCTTCAGAGCATACTGTGTAAGAATCTTATAATGATAAAAAGGGACAAGATCCTTCAAAGGACGCTTTTATCAACGTAACTATTGTCGTATTTTCCCACATTTTGTCTGACGATGAAAAACAGTGGATAGATTTTTTCTTTTGGCTTCTCCCGATCGAACTAACAAACGACCATCCTATTGTCTGAAAATAAGTTGTCGTTGATTGGATGGCTCAACAAATATATCCTCTACCCTGCTCCTGTATGTTTTCCTCGGAACGGTAAAGAACCGTAATCGGAAAAAGATATTTGTCAGACTTTACGGATCCGATTGCGAAAACGGGACTTCAATTTCATGGAAAAAAATTCCCAGCTGGCTCCTTGTTGCTTCGTGCATTGTCGCCGTATATTTTTTTTTTTTTTTCATTGTGTGTTTGCACCTTGACCTGCGGTACATGGCGGTTAGGTAGTTCGTCCTCTTTTAGGCAACAAAGACCAGCCTGACGTTTACGAGCGAATACATGCACATGTAGCTATACTGCCATAATAATTTGCTAGTTTTTCCATTCTGTCTTCCGCTTGGCTTATGATTTCCCCACTTTTTCTTGCATCTGACTTTTTTTTTCGTCGCTGGCGATTGCTTCTCCATCTTTTTTTTGTCGTTTGACTTTTAAATTCTTGTGACTCGAAGCTGGATAAACTGCAAAGGTCCCCGGTTTTAAATTAGTGATGAAGGTGCAGGAGGATGATGATTCGCTCAGCGGACGATGAAAGGATGAAAATAGAGTTGGGGATTGACCGTCACTTGGATCTCAGTTTCTAAAAGGTCTCAACATTCTGCAGTATTCGGCAAATGATGTGCAGATGCAACAAGATAATTATCCCAATCAAGTAATTTCTTCGGCTCGTAAACAGGGTACTGACTGGTGGCGGCGGTAAATCGTCTTGACGTTACACACCGACCTTTCTCAGTCATCGGAGTCGCCCCGGATGTTTGCAAACTCCAGGGAAAATGCGGGGAAATATGGTATGTGTTTGGTCTCTATGTAAGCAATATAAGGTGAGAAAACAGAACGTTCAATAGTCCCTGACTGTCATTTACAATTTTTTATTTTTATTTTTTTTACATTTGTTCTCAGTACTCATTTATACATCTTTTTAAACAATGATTTTTTCGAAAAAGGAGCAGCCGCATTATGATGAATCACTGTCTCCGCCACCCTCAATACTGGATCAGACGGATCAAGAAGCCAAACAGAGACTGGAGAAGCAATTAGTCAAAAAACTCGATACTCGTCTACTTATCTGGGCCTTCTTTGGCTACTTTGCCAACGGTCTCGATAGAAACAATATGCGTAAGTGCATCACCTCATGAGGAAAATGGGTCGTTGGCTGCCAAGGCGAATTTATTTAACAAACGATGAATGTAGCCAATGCTTTTACCAATGGTATGGAAGAAGATTTGCAACTTGTTGGCTCCAGATACAACTGGGCTATCACCATGTTCTTCATCGGCTATATCGTACTGCAAATTCCAGCCAATGCCATCATTACCAAAGTGCGTCCCAACATCATGCTTCCCGGTGTGGTATTTGTATGGGGAGCTATTGTATGCTTCATGGCCCTCGTCACCAACTACCAAGGTCTGTGGGGTCTTCGTATTTGTCTCGGCTTCAGTGAAGCGGTAAGTCTGGTTTTTTTACCCGGTATCCTATTTCGACAAGGTGTACTGAGATGTTGACTGATCCCTAGGCGTTTTACCCCGGTATTGTCTTTTTGCTGGGAAATTGGTACACAAAACAAGAACTGGGAGCTCGAACGGCCATCTTTGTAGCTGGATCTCAGATTTCCGGAGCTTTCAGTGGTCTTATTTCAGGTGCTATTGCCAGTAGCCTCGACGGAGCTCACGGGATGCGTGGTTGGAAGTGGCTTTTCATTATTGAAGGTCTGATTGCGGTGGCTGTTGGCATCTGTGGCTTTTTCTTGCTTCCCAATTTTCCTCACAACACACGATTCATCAAGGGTGAAATGCGTGAACTGGCCATCGCCCGTCTCGAAAGACAGGGAAAGAAGGTGATGTCGACGGGTTTGAATCTGGTGACGTTGCGAAATCTGATTACCACACCTTATGTATACCTTTATGTCTGTATCTTCACATGCATGCAAATGGGGATGGGTATTCTTCAGCAATTTCCCATTATTCTGAAAAAAATCGGTTACACCAGTTCGTTCGCCAATTATATGATGGTCCCGATCTGGCTGTGGGCCGGCGTGGTGATTATTTTCCAAGGCTGGTTATCGGATCGAAGAGGCCATCGTTGCTGGCATATTGTCGTGGGCGGTTTGTGGACTCTCTTATGGTACATTTTGCTCGTGGCGGTCAACGGAGGCAACGTCCCTATTGGACTCTTGTTTGTGTCCGCATACATGGTGGCACCGGTACTAGGAATCTCTCCGATCATGATGACTTGGTGTAACGAACTGTACGCCTGTGACAATGAAACCCGCGCCCTTGCCATTGCCATTGTCAATTCACTCGGCAATCTCGCGCCAAACTTTATCAATGTGCCCGTGTGGGAAGTTGATCTTGCCCCCGAATTCCGCCTTGGAAAAATCGTCACTATGAGTATGACTGCTGGCATGGTCCTCATGTGTCTCGCCGTCTACTTTTTGCAAATCAACGAGATTTTGCTGCCGAAACCCTTGCAAAGAATAGAAACAGAAATTGTAAAGAAGGAAGAATCTGTTTAAAATGCTATCCTCATGCTACTTCTCACACTAAAATATATACATGTATATTATAATAACAATCAAAAAAGTACCTGTTTACGGGATGCTTGTGTTGCACTTGGTTCATGAACTTCAAAAAAAGGAATTTACTATAGCACCCCGTCTGAATGATAGAGGACGTTCATTGTTATTGCACCCCATGTGTAGAAAGTCAGAGCGGATGTTTTTAGCTACTATGCAGTCCCTCTTCCACACCGTATCGCGCAATTTTGCATATGAGTACAGCTTGGAGCTCGGCTACTTCTCCGTGATTGACTGGGCGTTCCTTTTTTCCCCTCTAAATTTCTCGCCTGACACTTTGGGCAAATTTACGAGATCAGAAACTCATGGATCATGATAATTCTGCCCTGACCTATCGATTCGTTTGTCATCAGTCCTGTTTTGCGTTTCCATCTAAGAAATTTGCTTCAGTCGTTTAAAAACAGACTTTGTTGGCGCGGACGCTTCTCCTCTTGTCCTTCCCAAAAAGGATCCGTTTCCAGACACAACTCGTTGCGACTGTCGCCTGGTTTATCGTTAGGTTGTCCCAGGGCGCCATCGTTTCTGTGTGTGGTCGTTGCAGCGCGGCCGCTGAACTATACCTTTCGCTAACTCAAAGGAAATCCCTGTTTATTTCCTTGATGTGTTTTGCTTGTTCATATTTCAGTTCGAGCTTGTTGTATATATTAAAACGTACAGTTTTTCGAGACAGTAAGTTCGCCTGATAGAATATTGTGATATATGAGAGAATATTAGAACAAAAGAGGCAATGAGAAGAGATCTTTATTTCGATTAATGTGACCTGCCTATTTATACTTACTCTTGAGTCGGAAATGATAGTTATCCGTGAGCAGTTCTCGGTTATAAGGTGTATTTGGAAGAATCCACATGCTGTTATGTGACAGTGTTAACCGTATGAATGGATCTCGACAATAGATCCAAGTTATGGATGAAGAAGCTCAGTCGATGTTCTAATGGAGAAGCTCACTCAGAATGGAAACACGTCTCGGATCTTTCCTGTTTGGGAACACCAGTCTAGGATGGATAATACGGCAAGTAGTGGATATACCACAAATAACAAGTCGCCTCATGTGTGTGTGTATGATATTTCAACATGATCAGTTACAAATCGGACACAGACATCACAATCCGACCTCTCATCTGTCATGGAATTCGTCCTTCTGTAAGTCCAAA
The DNA here is from genome assembly GCF_025331425.1 of Radiomyces spectabilis. NCBI lineage: Eukaryota > Fungi > Mucoromycota > Mucoromycetes > Mucorales > Radiomycetaceae > Radiomyces > Radiomyces spectabilis. The sequence continues at coordinate 785,183 of NW_026251930.1, forward strand.
TATACTTTCTATCGGTTTATCATCTCCTCCGCCAATATATACATCATTCTTTCTATTGGAAACTGGTACCTACAGAGGTTACTCAAGACTTATACAAATACCCATCACATTCATTGTGAGTAACAATCTCATTTTCACTCTGGTTGACATCTTGCACTTTTGCACATTTAATCCTAACGGATATATGAGTAACGTCGTATTGTACGAAATGTAAACTTCGTCCTCGCTGGCCAAGTATCTTGGATTATACGCTCCTCCAATAGTCACCGTGAGTTCGATGGTGACACATCGTGCTGTGCATGTTCCTTTGTACTCCAGTGCCACGTGATTGCACCCATCGAGCGACTGCCGTCAGCTCGATTCCATCATCAAGATGTTTACGATCATTCCGATTTCCTCTGTGCACACAAGCACACACCAGTATTGTTTACTTTATCCGTTCTCTCTTTTACTCCACTTCTCTTTCGATTCTTTTTCTCATATCATTTTTGTCCTGTTTTTATCCTGACTGGTATTCTTATTAAATTGTCAACGCATGCTTTTTTACGAAAACTGAGGAATTCAGGAAAATATCTGCTCTTGGCTGCTTTTTGTTGTCCTTCTCATGTTCTATTCGCTCACTAGTCTAGTCTCAAACCAGTAGAGAGGTAGATTATGCGTCTAAAGAAGGTTCTATTTGATACACATAAGCTCTGAATTATCAAATTTTTCGGTGATCATAGAAATAATATCGATTCCATATTTTATCATCGTAGGATGTATGATTATCGTGCCAAAACAAGGTTCTGTCGTAGCTTATACAAGCACATGAAAAATTATCATTTTCTCACGTACCCGGTTTTTTTAGATCCTCCTCCGTGTTTTCCTCTTCTTTTACCTCTCCCCTATACTATCATGGCCCATCAATCCAAGACCTCTCCTCCTAAGGCTGCTTCCCTCACTCCTGAACAACACGGCAAATGATCCGAATGTGAACAACTGTACTTCATGAGATGCAGTTGAAACACCTGCACCGGTGGTAACTTCGTCTTCGTTCGGAGCTCAAAGAATCAGAAAGCTACGATGGTGACTGTAATGCTACCTACATCGACAGTTAGTTCCTGAGCATTGAGCGATATTCCCAACTATGCGCGCTCACCGACCGGACACCCTGCTGTATGCCATGAGCCTCTTGCATGGTCGTGCGAAAATCTGGTAGCGCCATCTAAAAGTTTCCGAAGCAGTAGGCAACATTCAAGCAAGAGTTAACCACTGCATTCCGCCCACCAAAGTCAAACTGCAACTTGAATAAATCATGATGCAATGAAAGCGGTGAGTTTGAGAGAGAAACCAGAATAAGAAAATATTATTTGTTTTTGTTTTTTGTTGTTATTTTTATTTATTCCATTTTATTCTTGATCCGTATTAGGCCGGTGACCCGAGTTAACGCATGCACCGCGCCTAGTAGCATCACGGCAAATTAGCACTGTCACTGTCAAAATTATCACGATACTACAGTCGTACTACATCCGTGAGCCACCGTTTTGCCTTAATACAAACGATGTTGTCCTTAATTCTGTGAACAGGATTTTTCTGTCCACCGAAACATGTAAGTTTTTATGCTGTAAAAAAAATCGCATGTAAATAATCAATTGAATACTACATCCGTCAGGAATGACGAAAAGCAAGCCAGTGTACGACCTGACGCATCGATTGATATAATACATGGAGCATTGTGAGCGATTGAGTCGGTTGCAGCTGTAATTTTCGGACATCGTATATCGCTGAAGTTTCAATACTGGTGAAGTGAAAGCGCAGTACCAGGCCCTCAGTCACCGGCTTTTGGTATCGATCTGGTTGCGTGTCGCAACATTGGCCAAAGACGCTTTGGATAAACCGAAGTTGTGATTATACCGCTTGTTACCGGTTTTTTTTTTTATTTCGAAACCGAACAAAGTTATCAAGGTCCTACTTGTTTCCAGAGTGTAGTAAACGGCGATAACCACGACTATACCCAAAATCCGGTGACGCTAACTGTTCACGCTATGCACCAAATCGGAGGCTAAAATTTCAAATAAACGAAAGGCAATGTTTAGTCATTATAGCCATTAATCATCATCGTCATTTCTTATCCGTTGTATGAATATCTTCATGTCTGTTATACAGAGATCATAAATAGTTTTTTGCAGCTTTTTTTTTCTTGAGCTCCCTCTAAATCACCTAATTTAAAGCTATTATAAGCTTCAATGATTCAAGTCATCGATGTTTCCTTAGAAACTTGCTGCATTTCTTTTTACAAGCTAAATTCGAGAATTACAAAAGAAATGGTCGAAATAAAAAAATAGACGAATTCAACGAGCCAGCTGAAGACGCAGCATTAGCGGTTGAATCATACGTACATGCATGGCAACTGTTTCCTTCACCAAATGCTCCTTCAATATCTTTGCATGCTTGCAGTATTTCCTGTAGCATGGACATGGAAATCCTTCAGTCTTTCGAATGCGGTCAACTGTCAATTCGTCTTTATGATTTTGGTATATGTAAGAATCAGGAATGAATAAAAAGTAAGAGGGAACCAATAAAACCACACTTACCGACTTGCACCTTTGAACCATGGGTATGCATGTGCGGCAAACCACCAAATAAAAAAGAAAAACCAGGGTTTAAAAATGTCGCAGCACGATGTATCAAAGGGGTGCCGGATGCGATCATGTTTCACGACGTTGAGGATCCAATGGGTTCACCATTGTGGAATAAACAGCAACCGTTTGGTCAAAATCTCAAATCGTACAGATACCCTAGAATCGCTACTCTTCTTCACTGGATTCTCGTCTACTGCTTTCGAATAACGCCCAACCATCAAATACTGGAGACCCACACACATAAACCAAAGATTAACGAACCAGACACTCTCAAGAAAGGGGATAGTCATAACCAGGAGAGCACCAGTGAACCACGAACATCGGTAGCGGGTTCCAGTGATACATCAAATGAACATTCGTTTGTGACCAATGAAGCAAAGGATACGTCCACGGACGATCAACATTCTCACAATGCCTCACATCTAAACGACGGAATCGACGGAGTCCACACCGCTCCATCAGGTTCATCCGCGGAAAAGGAACCATCCGTTGCAAGGGACACTTGGCGACCCCATTTGCACAGCAATCGCCAACAGGATACCCCCACGAACGAAAAGGAAAACAGGCATTGATAAAGTACAGTGGGAGAAAATCTTTGGGACGCATAAGCGGTCTGTAAGCTTCCAGGAATCATCGACTCAATCACCATCTAGAAAGAGAGCCCAATCGACATCGCTTATTTCGGATCTCATTCACGAGTCGTATTTCAAGTCGTCGCCTACTACTTCTGCTCCGATTCCCTCCATCCATGAGCCAGCTCTCCGTTCGAGTGAAACAGGTTCTCGACCATATCATCACGCAGATACAATAGCCAAGACTGATGACGAGAAAAGGAACAATACACCGCAATCTGAGCACCATCTCTATCCACACTCCTACCTAGAAACTGCCGCCCATCCTAAAATGCGCAACGCCTCAACTGTCCCTACAACCAATTTGATGCCGGAGGAACCACCCTCTGTTCTCACACCTCGTCCTGTAAAGCATTACGTATCAGAGCGACCGATCACAGATAGGCTGACAGCTGATCTGCCGGTACGGATATCTCCGTCTGCTTCACCTGCATTATCGGCTGTCAATTATAAAGGGCAGACATCCACCCATCGTCGTCCGTCATCTGCACCTTCGTCACGCCAGTCTTCCCCATTATCCGATCTATCGTTTCAAAACGTGTGGATATTCAATGAAAATGAAGGATTCAGTGAAGGGGTGACGACGATTCATTACATCTCCAACTGGGACTGTGACAACGATAAAGAACGCATCGAACGGTTCATAGAATACTGGGGAATAGAAACCATGATCCTCAAGCAAGCTGAACTGTCCGAGCAACTCATTCGCTACATGTAATATCTTAAGACTTTTGTAAATCGACAAGTCGAAGAGAAAAAAAAAAACCTCCAAATAGGATACAGTAAAGGGTGCGAGAAGCAAAATGTTCCGTAAAATTATTCATCTGTCGTTGCATAAGTTTATAGAGGATAAGTAGCAGCGTTAAAAGAAAAACCAAAGCCGTAACATAAAAAAGCTGCAAAACCCTTTTTTATTCGTAAACAGACAGGAGTATATTCATATAATGGAGAACATGATCAAGACGGCTAATGGTTATAATGGCTAAAAATCGCCTTCAGTTTGCTAGGTGTTTTTTCCGTCGGTTTTTTTATGCATAACGTGCCAAAATAGTCAACGGATTCCGGGTAGAAGTCGCGCTTATCGCCTTTAGCAACATTTTGGAAACGATTGGTGACCTTGTTCATTTGCGAAATGAAAATTGGAACTTGATCAAGGCTGAACGGGAGTTGGATATGGTGTAGAGATCACTTTTTGCCCGATTGACAATGTAGAGCGTAGCATTTTTACCTATGCGATAATAAAGAATGAAAATGCTATACAGTAGACATTTCGAACACAGCAAATACTTTACCAACAACAAGAAAAATAAAAGCAGATTTCAACTTGTGCTTATCGGAAGCATCTATAGCCAATGTTGCCACACGGAACAGATTGATGCCTATAAGCCGGTGGTCCAGGGCTTGGTATTGAGTTTTTACTTCGCCCGACTAATCTCGTTCGCCCAACATTGCTCCGTGTATGATGTTGATGGATTGCGTCCGGCCGAATGTTGGCTTGCTTTTCGTCATCACTGAGAGATGTCCTATTTCAACTGAAATGCTGAATATCAAATCGCCCCCTCTCCATTTGTCCTTTTCATCCCAGCCAAAAGTTGCATTACCATCGAAAGGCAATACTATTATCCAAATCTTCGAACAGAGGACTAAGGATTGCTTCCTGTATGTCGAGTGATAAGTTTTGTTTCTTTTGGTCCATTTTCGAAGATGCGCCGTGGCAACCTTTCCACTCTGCTAATGGTTTAGAATCGGGGGCGATTTTTTTTTATCTTGACATAAGATCTTGCATTTATCGGGTGGATGGATAACAAACTCCTGTTGACAGGATTAAGCTTATAGCGGGATGGGGTGAAGAGTGCATCGAAATGGGCCAAAGACCTTTTTTTTTTTCGTAGCGAGGTACTTTGCATCAGGGCATAAATTTGCCGTGATGCTGCTAGGCGCGTGCATGCTTTGCCTCGATCACCGTCGCCTAATACTGATCAAAAAATAAAATAATTAACAAAACAACTATTCATTTTTCTATTCTGGTTTCTCTCTCAAACTTACCGTTGCAGTTTGACTTTGACTTTGGTTGGGCGAATGCACCGGTTACGTTCCCCACTGCTTCGGTTCTTTCTGGGAAACTTCCAGATGGCGCCACCAGGTTTCGCACGGCCACGCAAGAGGGTCAAGACATACAGCAGGGTGTCCGGGTCGGTGAGCGCGCATAGTTGAGAATATCGCTCAATGCCGCGAGCCAACTGTCGATGTGGGTAGCATTAAGGCCACTCTTGTAAGTTTTCAGTTCCTTGATCTTGGGACGAGGGACGGAAGCTACCAGCAGTGCAGATGTTTCCAACTGCACTCACTTCGTGAGAGACAGTAGTTTTTCCGATGATATGCTGGCAAAGTGCGTGGCACGTGTTGAAGTCAATATGTTTGTGCAAATCTTGGTGGGTGCGCGCCGGCTTCAGCAATCATATCGACGAGAGAGCAAGTAGGTGTTGCACATGTTCTTCAACACTACAATCCGGGTCGATCAGGATGCACCGGCCCTCCAGGTATCTTTGTTCAATCGGAGTAAGCGAGTCGATGGATGGGACGTCCTCTTCCAGAACCTTGGCCTTCTTCCGTCGGCCTCCTTTCCGACTTGGAGTAAGTTGTTTGATAATACTTATGCCCACGCCCAGAGAACGATTGATATCCGCGTGGCGCAATCAATCGGACTCGCGATATAGGCGAGCACCGAGGGCGTCGCAAATCCGGTTTCTCGTGGTTTCGCGCTCGGTAGAATACGGCAGCTCGCAATGCATTTTTCGCGGCTGACGAGCAAATTGAGCTGGTCGATCAGAGGCAATTGCTGAACGGTGCGCAAAGGTTGGCCGTCATTTACACATCGGGGTGTACTGCCGTGGACATTCCCGTTCGTTATCACTGTTCGAGAACAATCTAACGTCCATGTTTGCACATCGAGAAAAATTGATGCTGCGTAACAATGACGTTGTGAGGTTGAAAAACATTGGCCAAGTCCATGAGCTGGCCAATTCATTTCCATGACTTCTTCAAACCCGACACTTTACTTTTTTCACACCGTCGTTTCCCTTGCCGAAAATAATGGTGGATTCCCAACTTTCCACGTCTTTTTTCATCATCGATGGAAGCTCGTTAGAAGATTAATCTTGCTATCATAGGCGTGCCTTTTTTGATAACCGAGAACCTAGATCAAAAAACGACGGTAACCAAAGTTGGGCCATTCGTTGTAAAAAAGAGGCATGGATTTTGTCGGAATGATGTCAATATAAGGATTCGGATCCAATGGAAATGAATGGAATTGATGAATCAAGCCTTAATGCGAAAGTATTTTTCTGACAGATCAAAAAGAATGAATAATCAAACGATGCGCAATTTTTTTTTTTTTTTTTTTTTGCACCTCTTTCTCTTTCTTTTTAGTTTTCTTACTTCTCATGTTCACTCACCGCTTGTCTAATATAAAGCTACAGATATCACGCGTCGTTTTCTTTTCTCTTTAACCCCCCTCGGAGCATGATGGATGACAAGCACTGATAGCGACTGTTTATTGCTACATCTGCTGCTGAGCATCTTTTTTACTGACATGGATATTTTGTGTTTTCACAGTAGGTCGGCTAACTCTCTTTTGCAGTGTCGGTACAGCAATGTCGGGCATCGCGATGTGAGGTAAGTGAAGTAAGGTAGGTGAAATGGGTGGGTTAAAAACAAGAAAAAAAAAGACACTGCAAAAAAAAAAAGCCAGGCGGAAAAAAGGTGGGAAGGGAGAACAAAAAAGGACACAAGAAAGAAGATTGAAAATAAGGGCACGAAAACAAAATGCAGTATAAAAAAAAAGACCGCCAGGGAAAAAAAAGGTTGGCCGACAAAGGAAGAGGAAAATGGAAAAAATGGAACATGAGGGAATGCAAGTGGGAATGAGGTGAGTGAAGTGAGGTGAGAAGATTGGGGTTGGGGAGGCTGACCTTTTTAGTAGAAAGACGAGTTCGAGCCGGTTGCTGTCAAAGGGCGAGTATATTTTTTTCCGCTGTCATTTTGCTTGTCATCCATCATCCTCTGCCGTTATCTGTCCTTGCCTTTGTCATGGTTCCTTCTCTCTGGTGGTTCCAAACCTCTTTCGGATCGGTGCTCTGGCATTTAGCTTATAGTAGTTGTAGTCTATTTGTACTTAATGTTCCTTGTATATGTAAATCAACCACTTGCAGTGCCGTATAAACAGATCTGAAATGCACATGTATTTTTTGTAGATTTCTAAGCTTGTGGGCTTTCATTACGGACACAGCCTCTTTTTGCTGTCCACTTGAGACAATGTCTAAATTGAGTGTCGACCGCCCTTTCGACTGGTTGAATATGTTGTGACTGGTATATATGGAGATGGCGGTTTTAAAACGTGGAATATATGATTAAAAAAAAAAAAAGCTGCTGAATGCAGTCACGGTAAGAAAAAAAGCTGCTGAATGCATGCACGGTAGAAAAAAGAGCTGCTGAATGCAGTCACGGTAAGAAAAAAGAGCTGCTGAATGCAGTCAGGGTAGAAAAAAGAGCTGCTGAATGCAGTCACGGTAAGAAAAAAGAGCTGCTGAATGCAGTCAGGGTAGAAAAAAGAGCTGCTGAATGCAGTCACGGTAGAAAAAAGAGCTGCTGAATGCAGTCAGGGTAGAAAAAAGAGCTGCTGAATGCAGTCACGGTAGAAAAAAGAGCTGCTGAATGCAGTCACGGTAAGAAAAAAGAGCTGCTGAATGCAGTCACGGTAAGAAAAAAGAGCTGCTGAATGCAGTCACGGTAAGAAAAAAGAGCTGCTGAATGCAGTCACGGTAAGAAAAAAGAGCTGCTGAATGCAGTCACGGTAAGAAGAAAGAGCTGCTGAATGCAGTCAGGGTAGAAAAAAGAGCTGCTGAATGCAGTCACGGTAAGAAAAAAGAGCTGCTGAATGCAGTCACGGTAAGAAAAAAAGCTGCTGAATGCAGTCACGGTAAGAAGAAAGAGCTGCTGAATGCAGTCAGGGTAGAAAAAAGAGCTGCTGAATGCAGTCACGGTAAGAAAAAAGAGCTGCTGAATGCAGTCACGGTAGAAAAAAGAGCTGCTGAATGCAGTCACGGTAGAAAAAAGAGCTGCTGAATGCAGTCACGGTAAGAAAAAAGAGCTGCTGAATGCAGTCACGGTAAGAAAAAAAGCTGCTGAATGCAGTCACGGTAAGTAGGGAAAAAAAAAAAAACTGCGGAACAGCAGGAACCCCAAAAACAACCCAGTGGATTTCAGTTCACCAGTCAAACTTGGTATGTTCGCTCTCCGTTTGATGCTTATTGATATGCCACTTCTCACCTATTCATAATATGCACCTAAGCTTACTGTCAGGAGACGTAAACGAATAATCAGTGTTGAAATAAAGTGGACAAATAAAAAGGGGGAATTCAAGCACCTAGTTCAGGGCCATCAAGTTTGCGACCAATAAGAAAATGGTGACCTTTTTAAAAATTTAGGCCGTAAAATCACAGCTCATCCATCTGCCCTCCACCTATTTTAGTAATCGATCATCTACTACTATTCTCTGTTATGCTATCTTTACTGATATTTCCGTTCCCTCTCCACCTATTTTCCTCTGTGCATATCCGTTCACTTCACTCTAAAGATCTTGATTAGCCAGGTTTCCAGTTGAACGGCAGTATAAGCAGCAGTTAAATAGGTCCACAAATTTTCAATGGTTATGTATAAAGGAGAGAAGGATATAAAATACAATGAATGACAGATAGAAGGTTATATAGTACAATGGACAGATATGGTAGTGATTGTGATGGTGGTGGTGGTTGTGATTGTGATTGTGATTGTGATTGTGATTGGTGATGGCGATGTTGATGTTGATGTTGATGTTGATGATGTTGGTGACGATGATAGCTAGTGACTATAGTGGCTAAAAATTGCCTTCCGTTTGCTTGATGTTTTGTGGTCGGTAATTTGATGCATTGTGTGCTCCGAAATGATCATAGGGCTCCGGGCAAAGTCGTGCTTATCGCCTTTAACTACACTTTGGAAACAAGTGATGACCTTTATGACCATGTTCATTTGTGAAATAAAAAGTGGCACTTGATCAAGGCTGAATGGCAGTTGAATATGGGCAATTTCGCACATAGTGTAGAGATCATATTTTGCCCGATCGACAATGTAGAAGGTGGCATTCTTACCTATGTGATATAAAGAATGAGAATGTTATAGACCTATCGAACACAACAAATACTTTACCAACAACAAGAAAAGCAAAAGCAGATTTCAACTTATGCTTATCCGAAGCATCTTTAGCAAATGTCGCGACACGGAACAGATCTATACCAATAAGCCGGTGGTTCAGGGCCTGGTACTGGGCTTTTACTTCGCCACAACCAATTCGATTGCCCAGCATTGCTCCGTGTATGATATTGATGGATGCGTCCGGCCGAATGTTAGCTTGCTTTTCGTCATCACTGACGGATGTCCTATTAAATTTCATGAATATCAAACCTCCCCTCTCCATTATATCCTTTTGATCCTAGCCAAAAGTTGCAAGTACCATTGAAAGGCAATGTTATTATCAAAATCTTCGAACAAAGGACTAAGGATTGCTTCCAGATGTCGCGTGATAAGCTCTGTTTCTTTTGGCCCATTTTCGAAGATGTGCCGTGGTAACCTTTCCACCCTACTACTGGTTTAGCAGCGGATGCGATATTTTCACAGCTTAAAAACTTACATGTTTCGAATTGATAACAAAATCCTGTTGACAGGATTAAGGACATCGTCGTTCTGTATCAAGCCCCAGATTTTTCGTGATGCTGCTAGGCGTGTGCATGCCGTGCCTCAATCACCATCCTAATACGGATCCAAAATAAAATAAAATAAATAAATAAGAAAAAAAGAACTATGCATTTTTTTTACTCTGGTTTCTCTCTCAAACTTACCACATCCAATTGCATCATTATATCTTCGAGTTGCAGTTTGACATCAGAGGGAAAGGATTGGTTGGTCATTCTATGTATTTGAATGATCTGCTGGCAAAGTGTGTCACACGTGTTGAGATCAATGTGTTTGTGTAAATCTTGATGTGTGCATGCTGGCTTCAGCAACAATATGCATGAGAGAGCAAGTAGGTGTTGCATATGCTCTTCAACACTCATATTTATGCCTTGCTGCATATTTATTTGCAAAAAATAATAATTTATTGATATCTTTTTTATTAAAATATAATGTTTCATTAATATTGTTACTTTTATCTATAATTATAATTTTATTATATACCACGTCAGATGGTAGTTTTACATTATTTTTAATATCATGATTATACTTACAATCTTTTTTTTTACATGACATACCATAAAAATAATCAATTACAAATAAATCTTCTACTCCATGAGTATATCTACATTTTTCGGGTATACTCATAAAATTACAAGATCCTTTTTCATAAAAAGAACATATAACTGATTTCGTCATTTTTTTGTTTCTCTTTTCTATTAGTTTAAAAATTCAATTTTATTTTAATTAAATAATTTTCAAAAAGTTAAAATATTATTTTTTATTGTTTTTAAAATATCATATACGATTTTTTTAAAAGTTTAAATACCATATTATTTTTGTTAAATATTTATGGTAGAATACAATCTTTATTTTATTTTAATAATTTGAAAGATAGGTAAATATTCATCTACTTCTTTATTTAATAATTTATTAAAATAATTACATATCTTATATGCCCTTTCCTTTATTTTATAAATATTTTTATCTTTTACATAATTCTGTATTTCGGAAATATTTTCTTTTATAAGTTTATAGTTATTGTTGTATTTTTTGAATATACCATATATTTCTTTCCATTTATGATATATCTTTTCTAATCTATTATTCCTCAATTTTGTTGATGGTATAACTTTTTCTTTCGTATTTTTATCATTTATTAATTTTATTCCTTTTTCTAATTCGTTCATTTTAACATGAAGGTCTTCATTTTCTTTTCTAAGTGTATCATTTTCTACTATTAAATGTTTTACTGTGTCTTGCGATTTTGTACGTCTTCTTTAAAATGGTAAAACTGAGTAGAAATATTGATGTCATTGAACAACATGCGATCCTCTGCTGGCGGTGGTGCAATATGAATCTCTGCAAATCGAGTGGGCACAGATAATTGAGATAAAATGGATGGAGAGGTTGGAGTTGAGGATGGCATAATTGACGCTGTTAGCTTATTCGAGATGTATGGTACAAAAAATGTAGTCGTTGCACTGGTAACTTACCCAAGGTTTCATCGTCCTCGTTTCCAGAGACTGGCGTCATGGTGATGAATGGGGTGGGGGTTCCTATTGAAGCTGTAGCAGTTGTAGACCGATTGTCATGCTCATCATTCACGCGTAAAGAGGCCGGAATTTCGACAGAGCCAGTTTGAGGCGGCGCAGCATCACTGATAGAATCATAAAGGTACCAGCATGGCAACTGTTTCTTTATCAAATGTTCCTTCAGTGTTTTTGCATGCTTGAAAAATTTCTTGCAGCACGGACACGGAAATCCTTCCAGATTTCGAACAACTGTCAACTCCCCTTCACGTTACGCATGTAGGAATCAGTAACTAATAAAGATTAAGAGCAACCTGTGATATAGATGGATAGAGACGTTGAGTACGGTGAGACTGTTGTTTATTCTCGAAAGAGATCATCTCTTTAGTATCTGGTATTCAAAGATAATAACTGGTATCGGGATTTGAATGTACAAATAGTGTGTAACTACTCTAGTGTCTCTTATCTGCTTAAACCGAGGTAATTCTTATGTAGTGGTATATGGACCCTACCTATACGACATTACCCCCCTCCAGGTTGAAGCAGGCTCTGTTACATGGTCATGTCGGTAAAAACCTCTAAAAAACCCTGTGGGAAAAAATACATGAGGAAAAGACTAGCTCATGAATTACAGAGACTTATGCGCTTAGTATGGAATTATCTTTTGAGAACCACCACTTATTGTCTATTGCGCTTACTACGTCTGGGGTTGACGTTTTGTGTTTTACCCTTGCGTTTCACAGGCTTATCTTCAGGCAGATTCATTTCTGTCTCGTTTGATCCACGTCTGTTCCAATATTCCATAATGAATGCAGGGTCGGTAAATTTATCAGCGGTGAGCCATTGATCATCCTCGGCACCATAACCTTTCCATCTTACAAGGTATTCGCGTTTGCCTCTAGGACCTTTATGATCAATAATGGCCTGAATTTCGTACAGTTCATCTTCAGGAACCACATCATCTACGTTGATCAGTTTCATTTCAGAGGGCGAAAAGTCTCTGGGCATAAGTGCACCAGTTTCGTCTTGAAGAACATATGATCCACCTTGCGTCTTGCGCAGAACAGTGTATGGGCCTTCATAAATAGGAGCTAATTTACCAGCTCTATTTTGTACCTTGACCATAACGTGACTTCGCTCTGGGAAATCCATGAGTCTGTGCTTGGTATCAAATTTGTCCTTCATGTTGGAACCATGATGCTTCACTTTCTCTTGGAGTGCCGGAAACACAATATCCGTCATGTGTTCCACACGCTTCATCAAGTCTTCATGTGTCATTGGATCTTTCGGTACAGCATTTCTTGAGCGGTAGTCCACAAAGTCATTTAATCGTCTTGCAAACATAAGAGAGAAAGGCGAGGATTGGAGTCGTTTTGATATGCGACTATTGATGTGTAATTGTGTGCTGGGAACATAGTAGTCCCAGTCTTTGCCAGCACCTTCTATCTTTTTCCGCAAGATATGTATCGTTTCCTGTACATGTCGTTCAGCCACACCATTCGCTCTTGGATGGTAGGGTGTGGTCAGCCGATGGTCAATTCCCAGGTGTTCAACAAACTTCTTCATGAACTGATTCTTGAATTCAGAACCATTGTCAGATTGTATAACCTTGGGTATTCCAAAATCACAGAATACTTCGACAAATGCTTTGACGAGTGTATCTGATTGTTTGTTCGGTAAAGCACGTAAAATGCAGAAACGAGTGCAAATATCCACAAGTACCAGAATGTAGTTGTTACCTGCATTAGATGTCTTGTGAAAATTGATAAGATCAGCAGCCCAGTGATCTCCAGGAAGGTATGCATAGATTGGTCTCAAGGGATTATAGCCTTTCTGCCCTATGTTGTAGCGTTGACATTCAATACATGACTTGACCAATGTCACAGCATCTTGGAATATATTATTCCAGTGGATACCATCTGCATGGATATGTCGTACGATATGTTCAGCTCCTTCATGACCTCCAAGTAAATGTGCTTTTTCCAAGATACCGTGTCTTTCATTCTCTGGTGGACACATCGTATCATCAGTTGAAGCAACGGATTTAATCCTGAATATTTTGTGTCCATCAGTAGACTTCTTTGATACAACTGGCTTCGGTCCTTTGACGACAATATCCCCCTCCAGCTTGTCATCAGGGATAAACAAGCGAGAAAGAGAGTCAGGGAGAACATTCTGAACACCAGGTAAATGGACAACCGTAAAGGTGTAATCGAGGATAGTGTCCAACCAGGTAAGCATCATGGGGTTTGCAATCTTCTGAGTGTGAAGATAAACAAGCGCCTTATGGTCCGTATAAAGTGTGAACGGATTACCCCAAAGATACTGGTGAAACTTCTGGAGAGCATAAACAATGGCCAATAACTCTCTCTTCGTAGTTGAGTAGTTGCGTTCGGACTTACTGAGAGCTCGAGCCATGAAGGAAATGTATTGTTTCCTTTTACCTTGCATCTGAAATAATACAGCACCAATACCATAGTTGGATGCGTCAGTTGCGACAAGGAATGGCTTGTTGAGATCAGGATATTCCAGCAAAAGCTGTTGAGCCAGTATATCTTTAAGCATCTGGAAATGCTTAGTGTGCACATCGGTCCATAGGTTCGTTAAACTACCAGCCGAACGAAGTGCATCGATAGAAGCACTGATGGTAGCAACGGTAGGAATATGATCGCGGAAATAATTGATAACACCCATAAATTTCTGGACCTCCTTACCAGTACGTGGAATTGGCCATGACATCACATTGGTAAGTTTGCGGCTATCAGGTACGACGCCTTCAGCTGAAATGCAAAAACCAAGTAGGAAGATGCAAGATTGCGCAAAATGGCATTTTGCAGGATTGAGCAGTAAATTCACCTCGGTCAGAGCCTGAATGGCTGTTTGAACATGTGTGATATGCTCAGAAATCGATGGAGAGAAGATAACGATATCATCCACAAATGTCCGCACGAATGGCAGATGTTGATAAATCAAAGACATCACTCTCTGAAACTTGGATGAAATCGGCTTCAAACCAAAGGGACATCCTTGGAACATATATTGAATACCATCGTGAGTGAACGTGGTTTTATGCTGGTCCGCTTCGTGGATCTTGAAACGATGAAATGCGCTTTTTAGATCCAATGTAGTGAACACAGTGTTTCCTCCTAAGGATTGAAAAATTTCCTTGATCAATGGTAAAGGGTAACGATCATCAGGTAAATGTTTGTTGATATGACGGGGATCCAGGCAAGGTCGTTTGCCAGTCTTATTGCCATATGCATCCTTCTTGTCAGCCAAAGTCAATGGACTGTTCCAGGATGAATTCACAGCAGCACGGACAATAATTCCCTCATCCAACCAACCTTGAACAGCCTTATCAATGACTGGTCTCATGGTGAACGGCAAAGGGTACTGTCTTTGGTATGCAGTAACTCCTTCGGGCGTTGATAGATGAATAATAGATTCAGGTAAAGTACAAAAACTTCCCTTAGGTATAGCAGCATTGGCCTTAATAAACGGCTGAACAGATCGCATGAAGTGAACATGTTCTGTTTCTGTACCTGCTGGTGATTCATTGGGTTGATATGTTTCGGCTTTTGGCACGATTGCCATCTCCTCTTTGGCCTGATGGGTTTCTGATGTATCCCAATCAGTCGCGACGCCAGTGAGAGCAATTCCAAGTTGCGGCAATAAATCAATACCCAGAATTAATTCACATTCATCTGCTAACTCCATAACTTCAAAGCTATGACGGATGTTACGACCATTGTAAATAATATCCAGTGGAGCAGTAGTTCCAATGCGCTTCACTGTGTCTCCTCTACTAGCATACAAGATAGATCCTTTGGCATTAAAAATTGGCCATTTATTTAACGAACACAAGTTTTTGCTGACGATGGACATTTCTGCACCGGTGTCCACGAGACCCAAGATTCGTTCATTCTGAATCATGATAGGTGTCTTTAGCATACTTGAATTTTGTTCGTTGCGGATACTGTATAGCTTAAGAGACTTACGTTGTGCAGTTCGGCTGAGCTCTTCTTCTTCAAGCTCGGTCAGGATGGTATCAATAACCTCCTTGGCAGGGTGGTCGTCCTGCATCTGCTTACGTAGTGCTTGCTTAGCACCAACTTTGGCTTTGCCGGATTTTTCATCCAGGCGCAAACGACGGAGACGTTTTTCTTGGCGCTTAATCTTGTGCGCCTCCTGGTAAGCCTCGCAACGGTGGCCTTGGAACCAGGCTTTCTTGCAATACAGGCAAGTCTGTGGCAAATTCGGTCGGCTGTTTTCGACCTTCTCCTTCTTCACGTTCTCACCCTTAAAGGGCCGCTTGCGTAAAATGGGAGACACAGATCGGTGGTAATGCTTACCCGCCTTGTGTTTGTAGTCACCATGGTGACTACCACCCTCCGTTACTCTCTTGTCGACAATGAACGGAGCAATTTGGAGCAAGGCCTCCACAGAAGAGATAGGCTTGGAGCCGTTACGTTGGGTCCAAGTGTTGAGCACTTGATTCTCCATATATGCGGTCATGTTTATCTGGAAAACACCAGCAGCCAGAGGACCGTCAATGAGTTTGCACTCTTTCAAAGCGCGCAAAAAGCGCTCACCAAAACGAGTAAGGGATTCGCTCCCATTCATTTTCATAATGGCAATTTTCTTCACCGCTTTGTTATAATGGTCGGGATTTTCATAACGTTCTTTAAAGAGAACGCATGCCTGTTCCCATCCCAAACCACGGTTCGCCACATTTGCGTTGAACCAATCATCTGCTTTGTCCGGAAGCGCAAACATAAACCATTCTTCCCAATGCTGGTCAAGCTCATAATTGGCTTGAACCAACAGGCGACGGAAATTGGCACAGAAGTGCTCCACCGAAGTGAAAACATCTCTGTTCTTATTCAAGGTCCAGGGACAACCACGCCATTGGAACAAAGGAATGTCCCTAGCAGTAATTTTAGGGCCCTTGATACCCTTGATAGGATAAGAATCCCCAATCTTACTCTCCCAAGCAGAGGACTGGAGCGGATTCCTTATATCCGGAACGTCATAACCGGCCAGGAGTTGACGGAGAGAGTCTCTCTCTGCCAAGAGTTTGTGGGCCTCGTCTCTAACAGCGCCTGCTTTGTCTGCAGGATGTTGCTGAGTACCCAACTGAATAAGTAACTCCTCCAGTTCCTTTTGGCAATCCTCTAGACGGCGTTTGAGCGCGGCAGTCGGAGAAACATGCTTGGATGCCCAAGTTGACTGGGCCATAGGGGAACCCTGATCGGTGGATGCATCTGATGCATCCGTCATTGGCACGTCCTTGGATGCGTGCATCTCGGTTGAATTCTCGTTGGTGGGGTTCATGTTGGTAGTATTCACCGTAAAAAATGTGATATAGATGGATAGAGACGTTGAGTACGGTGAGACTGTTGTTTATTCTCGAAAGAGATCATCTCTTTAGTATCTGGTATTCAAAGATAATAACTGGTATCGGGATTTGAATGTACAAATAGTGTGTAACTACTCTAGTGTCTCTTATCTGCTTAAACCGAGGTAATTCTTATGTAGTGGTATATGGACCCTACCTATACGACACAACCATAAAACCACACTTACCAATCTGCACCTTCTTAACGTGTTCAATAATCATGTGGAAGTCTCTTTTCACTTTCGTGCCAAAGTCGGCAAGACAAAGATTGCAGAGTATGGACATTGGGAAATTAAGGATTAAGAGAAGTGAACTGAAACAAAGGCCAACACTACAAATTGCACGCGAAAATTTCATTCAATAAAATTTGCATTGCAACTTCCTTTTTTCGCACAGCTTAGCAGACATGCGAAAAAGGATGATTCAACCAAGGAGCTACTTTGCAGGACGAGACCATACAAAAAACCAACAAAAACAAATCACGTCATTACTTACCACTGCTTTGAAAACCATCGTTAGGCGACTTGCACGTGGGCATAGTCGAATCGAGAAATGAGGTTCTGTCAAGATTTGCCTCTTATTATATATCAGCGTCCTTTGCTATATTTTCAACGAGCGTCTTGACTTACCTGCAGCTCTTTTCAGACGGCATTTTGATGGGTAGCAAGTTACGTTCCCATCATTTTCTAACCACCGCCTTCTGAACCATTTACCTTTTTTTTTTAACTGGTTGCATACAACTAACGGTTCCAATCTCGTACTGCCGCCGTCTTTGTGCATCGCACCGACTGCGCACCTTCTCTGGCTTGGTATTCGTCAATGCAAGTTAATAATGCGTTCCGAGCAAGGGTTTTCCGGAATCTCCTAGTGTTTCTCTGTTGAACAATGCGGTCTACTATATATCTTGATCACATACTTCGCCGGACTCTCAAGCTTGCACTCATTCCTTGCGAGATATTCCCCTACTTCAGCGGCGGGATTTTCGAGAATATTTATACATCACTGGGAGGCTATCAAAATGTACATTACTATACGTTGAGATAGATCATAAAAACTTGCAAACTTACAATCTTAGGCTTGGAGGTGTCATCAAGCAGTGCATTGGCCATTTTTCCTGCATCATCTGTGTTTATAGAATGGGGCACCTTTTTCCCGATGGCAAAACCCACAATTGTAGCATGTGAACTACAGAGGAGACCATAATAAGCTTACATTGTACCTTTTTTTTTCACCCTCCCTTTTACTTACTTGTTCCGAATGCCAGTGAATAGCCTACATATAAATTTTGAAAGCTCACATGGAGGAGAAACGGGGTGACATTACTTTCAGTTCATCAAATATGGCGGTTGGATGCCGTCGTGCTTTCTGCTTTTAAGTTCCATCTACGCTGTCCAACTGGGCATGCTCCGCTGCCTAAAGTATATCAAATACTCTAATGGATTACTTAGACGGAGTTGTCCTGATAAATATCAGCCGCTGTATTCACTTACTGATATGTGATTGTAAGACATAGCTCTTTCGTTGCTCGTCCGATCTATATGTATCAGTATCACAGCTTGTAATAACGGATCGAATACTTGTCATATAATATGATTAGTTGTAATCCAAATTGGCATAACAATAATTGCCAACAGACTTACCCGGATTGATGCCGATAATTCGCACGGGTGATCTCAACGTTTGCACAACTTTACACTGATCATAAGCTGCGCCTTGGCAAATTGAGTACGCTACATAGAACAAACTTTTATTATCGCAAATTAGCCGGTTTTCAAGATATTGCCAATCGTTGCCATCACCTGTTTTCACTCAAGTAAATCGTAGCCGTTTTGGATACACTTTATCCAGGTCGAGAATTGTTTCCCACAGATCTTCTTTGAACTGATAATTTTTGTACGATCTGCCAATCGAGGTTTGGCAATGAAAACGTTCCCTTGTTGGTTCAATTCACATCTTCCACGCTTCGTATGCTATGATCAGGTCTTATTTAGCTATTTCACAGAATCTCCCTGCGTATTCTTGATCAATCTTTAAGCCCGCAGTTTACATTGTGGCCTAATATGCATGCCTCGTTTTAGGAAATAGAAAAAACCCAAGGCCGTTATGCGCATATATGCTGCAAATATATATGTTTAGCACCCTATCATCATGAAAAACATGTAGACAAGAATCATACGTCCTACCAATTTGATACGATGCGACTGGAAGGAGTGTCCGCTGTTTTGCTTCCAACTCGTGCACTTTCCTTTCAGAAGCCATGCGGGACGACAGACTGGACTTGCCAGCCATGTTATTCCAGGTTTTTCTTCAATTCCTCATCGGTTAAGCCACAAACTTACGGTTGCGCACATCTAGATTTTCCCTATTTATAATTTATTGTCAATAGTCATGTATTAAATAATAGAGCTGTTGAACCGTACTGGTAAAAGCGTTGGATCTTATGAGAGTCGCCAGGAAGAACACTCCAATCATCGGTATTGAAGGCTCGGACGAAAGCAATCTGCGAAGCAGCCTTTTTTGCCTGTATCGTTTTTACAGTAGATTAATCAGGCCCACAACTTTAAGACTTACCAGTTTTTTTTTTTTCTCACATTGACCCTCCCAAACCCGCAACAGATAGCCCCGGAGGGTTCAATATTAAATGTTCCATAGCATCTACAAAGATGATGACAAATATAAACCATAGCCATAATAGATGAGGTAAGACGTATAGATACTTGTATGGGAGGAGGAAGCGTACTAGTCAACAACGAAAGAAACATGGAAGACCGTTGGATCGCTTGAAAAAATGCTTTAAAAATGTACTTGAGGCCCTCGTTTCCACAGGGCTCTGAGCACCACCTTACAGGGAGTTGACAAATACATTAAAACAAAGTAAGATATACTCTGTTTATTAGATTTTAGAAGAATCCAGAATTCGTGAATCTATGATAATTTTTTATCATTCTTATGTTTCATTATCATTTGAAATCATTATTATCTATATTTTTATTGTCATAATGAATAGATAACGAATGATATATGCTTATAATCAAATTTAATTAATCATTAGTTAGCTGCACTGCTTGTCCAGTTGGGATATTGGATCCGCTGGCGCCACCTGAATGCTGCATCCCATGGTTTATCGTCGCGCCATGTTTTATCGCCGCGATGTTGCGTGTTTATTTGAGGAGCAGGGACTGTACCAGCTAAAGTACAAGGCATTTATCAATAGAGTTTGCGGCGCTATTCTTCCTAACGGAATCAGGTGTTATATCCTAAATACCAGAACATACAGCATCTCTACAAGTTAGCATTAGGGACTCCATTGATCACTTATCGCCTCTTGGCAGCGGTGTGCCCAATTTTACAGACCTTGTAGATTATTATGTACCGAGACTGACCCTACAGCTGCCATTAGTATCGACGTACAGTATTGGCTGTGGATCCAGCTGGAGCCACACTAAACACAATCAGTCATCAGGTAGCGGAAGAGCCCGAAACTTAAATTTATCAAAAAGGTGTCAAATTTCGCGAAGGAACCGGCCTAAGGGACGGTTTACAGTGGGCCCCGATTTTTTCCAAGACGCATGTGTTTCAAAGTATAAATGCAGGTATTTAGTAAAATGTCATAACCCTGGATTTTTTCAAAGAGTGCAAAAATCGAGGTTTGGAGATCTGCAATGCGTAAGAACGGATCGTCCTCGACCCAGAGAGGAAAAAATCGAGATTGTAGATATAGGGGTACACTCTAATGCGGGCACTTTTGGTCAAAATTACACTGTCAGGTTTTTTGAACTATTCTATTCATGTAGCAGAGGCGTTTCAGCATGATCTTTATCCGTTTTCTTTATTAATCAAGTTCTTTCTTTCCTTGTCAGACGTGTAACTCGCAAATCCAAGTAAGTCTAAGTAGGCTTAAATAAAGCTCGATCTCAAGTGTATTCATAAAGCCATTATGACAAACTAATAAAGCTATAGCAAGAGAGGCGGTAAATCGATTTAATGGAAATACTGTGAATGATCTGGTTGGGATCAAGCTTGACTCATGTCACAGTATTTCCATTAAATCGATTGGCCGCATGATGAAACGTGATAGAAAAATGATCAATTGTATCTGCGATGACCTGTCATCGGACATAGTAGGACGTCTCGTTTCTTTTTTTTTTGCATATCGCACCTCTTCTCTTTATACCTCAACTATAATGTAACCAGAATTTTACGGCACAATGAGCAGCGCGGAAGGCTCTTCTGTAGGACCCGGTTTACGCCAATATCGCAGAGAGATTTAGGTGCCTACAATCGCGAAAAGTCAAATTGACCACAATTTCAAAATCAGAATCGGCTCTCCAGCAAAGGTGCGCAGTTGGGGTGACCCAAAGAATATCGCAATACGAGATGAACAGTGACTCGTATGCAACCAAAAGTAAGTTATAGCAAACCATCGTGTTGTATTGTTATACTGACAATTTCGTAGATAATAAGAAGAAAATACTGCCAAGAAAAAAAAACCTGGATAAAGTGTCTAGAAGGCGGTGCCTGGAGGATGACTTTGCTACTCATCAGATTGCCGTTGCTCCGCAGCGTTCGCGTTCACCGACCGAGACACCCTGCTGTATGCCATGCCGAAATCTAGTGGCGCCATCTGGAAGTTTTCCAGAAACAACCGAAGCAGGATTTTGTTAGCCATCCATCCGCAACATGTAAGTTTTTATGCCATGAAAAAAGATCACCTCCGATTCTAAACCAGTAGTAGGGTGGAGAGGTTGCCACGGCGCATCTTCGAAAGTGGACCAAAAGAAATAGAGCTTATCACTCGGCATACTGGAAGCGATCCTTAGTCCTCTGTTCGAATATTTGGATAATAATATTGCCTTTCGATGGTAACTGCAACTTTTGGCTGGGATGAAAAGGACATAATGGACAGGGGACGACTTGATATTCATAAAACTTTAGTAGGACATCCGTCAGTGATGACGAAAAGCAAGCCAACATTCGATCGGACGCATCCATCAATATCATACATGGAGCAATGCTGGACGATCGATTCGGTTGTGGCGAAGTAAAAGGGCGTTCAGCCATTATCCAGCAGATGGTAGCTCCGCGGCATTGGCCTTTCAACCAGCCGTAAATACCAATTATCTGAACCAGTACCAGGCCCTGGATCACCGGCTTATCGGCTCGATCTGTTCCATATCGCAGCATTGGCCAAAGATGCTTCCGATAAGCACAAGTTGAAATCAACTTTTGCCTTCCCGTAGTTGGTAAAGTATTTGTTGTGTTCAATAGGTCTATAAGGTTCTCATTTTTTATTACCACATAGGTAAGAATGCCACCTTCTACATTGTCGATCGGGCAAAACGTGATCTCTACACTATGTGCGAAATTGCCCATATTCAACTGCCGTCCAGGCTTGATCAAGTGCCACACTTTTTATTTCGCAAATGAACAAGGTCGTAAAGGTTTGCATCACTTGTTTCCAAAGTGTAGTTAAAGGCGATAAGCACGATTTTGCCCGGAACCCTATGACCATTTCGGAGCACACTATGCATCAAATCACTGACGGCAAAATATCCAGCAAACGGGAGGCAATCTATAGCCATTGGAGGTATCAGTTATCTTGATCATGTTCTCCATTGTATGAATATACTCCTGTCTGTTTACGAATAGAAAAGGGTTTTGCAGCTTTTTTATGTTACGGCTTTGGTTTTTCTTTTAACGCTGCTACTTATCCTCTATAAACTTATGCAACGACAGATGAATAATTTTACGGTATATTTAGCTCCTCGCACCCTCTACTGCATCCTATTTGAAGGTTTTTTTTTTCCTTCGACTTGTCGATTTACAAAAGTCTTAAGATATTACATGTAACGAATGAGTTGCTCGGACAGTTCAGCTTGCTTGAGGATCATGGTTTCTATTCCCCAGTATTCTATGAACCGTTCGATGCGTTCTTTATCGTTGTCACGGTCCCAGTTGGAGATGTAATGAATCGTCGTCACCCCTTCGCTGAATCCTTCATTTTCATTGAATATCCACACGTTTTGAAACGATAGATCGGATAATGGGGAAGACTGGCGTGACGAAGGTGCAGATGACGGACGACGATGGGTGGATGTCTGCCCTTTATAATTGACAGCCGATAATGCAGGTGAAGCAGACGGAGATATCCGTACCGGCAGATCAGCTGTCAGCCTATCTGTGATCGGTCGCTCTGATACGTAATGCTTTACAGGACGAGGTGTGAGAACAGAGGGTGGTTCCTCCGGCATCAAATTGGTTGTAGGGACAGTTGAGGCATTGCGCATTTTAGGATGGGCGGCAGTTTCTAGGTAGGAGTGTGGATAGAGATGGTGCTCAGATTGCGGTGTATTGTTCCTTTTCTCGTCACCAGTCTTGGCTATTGTATCTGCGTGATGATATGGTCGAGAACCTGTTTCACTCGAACGGAGATCTGGCTCATGGATGGAGGGAATCGGCGCAGAAGTAGTAGGCGGCGACCTGAAATACGACTTGTGAATGAGATCCGAAATAAGCGATGTCGATTGGGCTCTCTTTCTAGATGGTGATTGAGTCGATGATTCCTGGAAGCTTCCAGACCGCTTATGCATCCCAAAGATTTGTTTTCTCCCACTGTACTTTATCAATGCCTTGTTTTCCTTTTCGCTCGTGGGGGTATCCTGTCGGCGATTGCTGTGCAAATGGGGTCGCCAAGCGTCGCTTGCAACGGATGGTTCCTTTTCCGTGGATGAACCTGATGGAGCGGTGTGGACTCTGTCGATTCCGTCGTTTAGATGTGAGGCATTGTGAGAATGTTGATCGTGCGTGGACGTATCCTTTGCTTCATTGGACACAAACGAATGTTCATTTGATGTATCACTGGAACCCGCTACCGATGTTCGTGGTTCACTGGTGCTTTCCGGGTTATGATTATCCCCTTTCTTGAGAGTGTCTGGTTCGTTAATCTTTGGTTTATGAGGGTGGGTCTCCAGTCTTTGGTGGTTGGGCGATATTCGAAAGCAGTAGACGAGAATCCAGTGAAGAAGAGTAGCGATTCTAGGGTATCTGTACGATTTGAGAATTTGACCAAACGGTTGCTGCTCATTCCACGATGGTGAACCCATTGGGTCCTCAACGTCATGAAACATGGTCGCATCCGGAATCCCTCTGATACATCGTGCTGCGACATTTTTAACCCTAGGTTTTGCCCTTTTACTTGGTGGTCGGCCGCACGCGCATAACCACGGCACGCAAGCGTGACAGATGTTGTAATTGACCCCTCTACCATCGTATACTCTGTTATTAGCGATATTTGATCCGATCTCGGAATACACCACAAATATGCGGTGATAAATTACCTCTTATTTGTTCCTAGATGCTGACCTATCGTTACCGGCTGACTGTGTCCTTTGTTACCGGCTGGAATGTACTTTCGCACATGAACCACCGATTGCTTATCTGGCCCTTTTTCGACGGTAACAGATTGACATATCTCATTGGGTTCCAAGTTTTCAGACCCCATCACCTCAGCTACTGATGGATGCCTCATAAGATCGACCTCATCCTTTGGAGGTTCGTAGCGGACTCGGATGTACTCATCCACGTACCGTCGACGTATATAACACCAAAAATCCGAAAATGCGGCGATGACGACTGGATCGCCAAAAAAGATGCAGCTGACAAAAAATCCTAACAGGTTGACTCTTTCAATATACACATCACAACCTACTAGAGAAGTATTTGATAGGTACCCAACAATGCTGAAAAGAATCGATCAAGAACAAAAATCGGGTATGGGATGGTGGCGTCTACGGCCAAGCCAATTTCAATCGCGACACCCCAGGATTTGGATACCAATGGTACTGCATGAGAAATGTTTTTTCGTATGAGAGATAGTTCGAATCTGCCTATGCCTCTTCCATGTCACTCACACAAGGGGTAGCAAATGCAACGAATTGCCACTTGACGAAAAAGCACTGTGGTTCGTCGAATATGCTGCTGCAGATGGTTTGTGGGACGAAAGTATCCAGAGCTGGTTCTTTGTGATACGGTGTTCAGCGCGTACGTAAAGAGGTTTCTCTCATTTATGAATTTTCGGATGGATAATATGGCACACAGTGTGGACAAGGCGATCGCAAATGACAACCATGAATAATACCACAGCTAAAAAGACGCAACGCCGTAGTGTTAGCCTTCACCTTACCTACATTGACACATCTCGCAGCTCGTATAAAACCTTTGATATAACTTGCCCAATTGAAGATTCGCGTCTTTCGACCTTGAAGGAAAAAATGGTACCTTTTTTTTGTGCCATAAAAATAGATTATGTAAAGAAAATGGAAAAAGAAAAAGTTGAACAATATACGTACCAGCAAGTTTGATCGATGGGATCAGGTGTATTATTTAGCGACAAGGGAACGATAAAAGATAGGAGTCCCACCAAAGCGACCAATAGATAATAATACTTTTCTAGCTTTTTCGGCTCGGATACACGCACAATAAAGATCATGACCAAATTCAATCCAATCATGCCCAAACACATGCATGACATAACATCGCTGAATATTTGAATGTATGCAATAATATGACACGAGTTTGCCCTTGCATTGATCTCATTGGTCACCATCTGTAGAACCGAATAAATAAATGTGAGGGTACATGATACAATAATTAAGCGCAAAGAAACGCGGTTGGCATCACAGCGTCTAAAGTGCAGTAGGATGCCGTAGCAAACCAACACGCACAAGGTAGATAAAAGCGAGACACTGGCCGCTAGAGCTCCTGCGACAAACATGCCTTTACGCTGAATCTCAGTGAACACGGTAAACGTTGTAGTACTGCCCATGAATAGTGGTATATAAAAAATATAAAAAATAAGATAAATGAAAGAAAAAGTGCAAGAATGGTGGATCTGAGAAATGAAAACATGAATGCGTTCCATTACAATTTTGGTTTTGGCCGACAAGAAAAAAGTGGTTTGTCCAATGTTGCGATTCAGCAAGGTCATCTTTTGTTTATGACACTTTATGCACATTCGACGTATGGTATCGTTTAAATTTGATAATCATGATTTCCATTGCTTGCGCTAAAAGGACCTTTTTCCTTGCTTCATAACAAATGCGTTGAAAATATAAAAACCATAAATGAGATCCATCGTAATCTTTCAGAAAGTTCTGAAAGCATATCCATGTGACCTTTACAGCAAAAGGAGATTCTTCAACGTCAATGCTCCCCTTGTTTGATCTCGCTTCAGTATTTTGACAGCCCATTGCAGATATCGGAACTCGAAATATCCGGATGAAATGGACGGATGGAAAGGGATGCCGCCAAATGAGGCAATTTTTTCGTCATTGTGACTTGGGTTTTTTGCTTCTATTATAATGAGGCGCACAATGCACGCCATTTTCATGCACTCGTTCTTAAAAAAAAATGCCACCCAAAATTCCAGATATCAACAAAGTTCGAAAACTCATTCCACCGCTTTCGGGTGAATTGCATAAAGGACAAGCTGGTAAGTCGAGTGGTGAGTCATGATAAAGTGTCATGTGTTTATGGAACATCACGTCGGTTAGGTCGCGTTGGTGTTGTCGGAGGCTCCGAAGAGTAAGCATGTCAAAATGAACTACTAGAAATGACCCACTCTTGTCTTACTCTATTCTTTTTTTTTCACTTGGTCAAAAGCTATACGGGAGCTCCGTTTTTCAGTGGCCTTGCTTCCATGAAAATGGTTAGTTTTCCAGATTATCGGTGACTATAAAAGTATTTATAAAGCTAACAACTTGTTGTGCTTAGGGCGCGGATCTTTGCCACATTTTCTGTGAGCCAGGTGCTGGTACAGTAATTAAGGTAAACCATTTGGCAGCATAGAAATTCTAAAACTATTACTTACATTTGCCATTCATAGTCTTATGCGCCTGGTAAGATTTGATGGTGACAAAAAATTGACGTACTTGAAACTAACGTCGGGCTTCCATCGTGCAACAAAACAAGACTTGATTGTTCATCCTTACATGCGAACCAAGGAGTAAGTTTTTTAATACCGAGAAACTTCAGCTGCAGACTTGCTCACTGACACCATGTAGCAAATTGGAGAAGGAAAAGATGGACGCTGGCAGTATTGTTGAGAGAATCTCGGGCGTACTCTCCCGACTTCACGTTCTTGTGGTCGGCCCCGGCTTATCGAGAGACGAAGCGATGCAGGATACTGCGAAAGCGCTAATTATGAAAGCTCGCGAACAAAATATGGCGGTCGTTATTGATGCTGTAAGTCAATCAATCACCAAGTTTGGGACTGAAAAGTAAGCACCCTCTCACATGAATCGTTTAGGATGGACTTTTCCTCGTACAAAATCATCCAGAAACCGTAAAGGACTACACAAAGGCTGTGCTCACACCGAATGTTGTTGAATTCAAGCGTCTCTGCGAGCGCATGGTGGGTGTATTACATCAACCGCACGAAGCCATTCTAACTCCGTTTCGGTCTGGCATAGAAAGTGGATGACAGCAAAGAGAAAGATACAGTGGCACAGCAGCTAAGCCAAGCTCTCGGTGGTGTCACCATCGTTCAGAAAGGAGCTGTAGATATCATCTCGAACGGCAAACAAGGTAAATACATAGAGAAAGTTGGCGTCGAAATGTAAATTTTAACACATGTTCATATTGATGGGGTGTAGTGCTCAAATGTGAAACGGAAGGAGGATTGCGCCGAGTCGGTGGTCAAGGCGATATTCTTTCTGGCACAATTGCGACCTTCCTGGCTTGGGGAAAAGCTTACGAAGACGGTGTTTGGAAGTGAGTCATCTCTGTCCTTCATCGGTGGACTTTGGTTTTTTCGATAATTAACATGAATTTGTTAGGCACGGTAATGAGGTTGATAAAGACGATGTCGCTCTGTACGCTACATGGGGCGCTTGCAGCATTGTGAGAGATACCTCGAGAAGAGCTTTCCAGAAACATCGTCGAGCGATGCTGACACACGATATGCTCACCGAACTGGGAGCAAGCTACGAACAATTCGCTGCAGGTAAGACTTTTGGTTGACTCTTTGTGAGTAAACGCATTATAGTGAACAAATCGTCGTGTTTAGGTGCGGATGATGCAAGTAAAATGTAATTCTTGACAAAATAAAGCGTTTTACTGTGTCTATCGATTGAATCATTCGAGTGAGGTATACATCCAGTCAGTACCCCCGTATCCATTGCAATCGATGAACAGGTACCAAAAAAATGATAAAACCTGTCTCGATATATCATAAACGTCGTGCTTTGTATCTGGCGCGTAAAATGGCCGCCCTGAGCTTAAAGCGCAGATGAAACTCATAGCTAGGTGCTTCATTTTCCCTTTTCAGGCATGCATCGCTTTTATCTAAAGATACAATACGAATAACGGTTATTTATTAAAAGCATTGTATCGATTACAGTTTCAAGATGATCCGCCCCTTATGATTTAGGGTAGTTCGGATAACGGTCGATAGCATAACAAACTGACTTGTATCGGCTCCTGCCTTGTACCATAAAGTTTTTCAATGTAACAAAGCTCTGGCTGTGCAACTAATGATGTTATTGGTTTTACTGTTATGAACGCACCCATTTGCAGGTAGGAGCAAGCATTGTGAATAGCATAATTTTTTTTGTCATTGAAAAGACTTGATACTCTGCGTTGAAGAGTTTGGGGGATGAAAAAATTAATGACCAAAGGATGAACTACCCTATTCCGCACCGCGTTCTGGCATTTTACCCTTCCATCGACTGCCTCTCGGCTCTTCTGCATTCTGTTCCTCTGTTGATTGACCTGCAACTGTTTCAGACCTCTTGGCAGATGCTTCACTGTTGGCTCCTTCGGAAGTTGTGCTGGAACCGACCCCTGGACCGGGCACGACGCTAAGTACCGTGGCAAGCGTCTGCATTGTTTGGAAAATCTGGTTTTGTACTTGCTCCAAGATACGCAAGCGATGTTCGATTGCATCACGGGTGACGGTGGAAAGGCTTTGCAACTGCTCATCCGTTAAAGTCACAGGAACAATATCGGCCGACGAAGGTACGTCCTGCAGTTGCGAAGGATTGGCGGTCATGGGCACCAGCGGAATGATTCCGGGCAAGTAGGTCGCAGAAGATGTCCGGCTCAAGTTGGCGTCAGCAAAAGGGGCTTGAGAAGTGAAACTCTGCCACTGTTCCCCGGTGGGACCGCCGTAAAACGATGAAGATGTGCTGGCTCCATAGGCTGAATAGTCGCCTGCAGCTCCTGTTGCTGAATTGGTTGAGTGCGGTTGCTGCTGATAAGGTGAGTGGTGGGGATAGGAATGGGTGTTGGACGTTGGATTGGCATTCGTCGCTGCTTGTGCACTACCATTGTTGGGGGCAGGTTGTGTAGTAGGGGGAGGACTCGGTGTATCTAATACAGAACTGTGAGAAAGCTTATACATGAGAACGATATCATTCTTGATACCTACTGTTGGATAAAACCGAACGGCGACTATTACAAGAAAAAGCAGGATCTCAGTATCGACTATACTCTTCATACACGCATCCCCCCAAAAAAAATAACTTACCATGTGGGACAGCTTTGCTGTCGCTCTAACCAACTACGAAGACAGTGAAAGTGGAAGATGTGGCCGCACGGAAGCTTTTTGGGTTGATCCTGGATTTGCTGGTTTCTTGCACCGCGGTTTTCTTCCGGAATCTCCGTAGGGTCAATTGCATGCATTTCTTCTCTGCAAATAATACAAGTGCTGTCGCTGGTACGTGCCAGATCTTCCACAGTAGCATTGGGATAAAGCTCGTTCATGTTACGGAAAGCACGACGATATCGGCGCAAATCTCGACATTTTTGGATGAAAGAACGGCAAGTGACATAGACATCACGAATAATATGCAGCGGCAGTTGGTAGAAAAAGGTAATATAGAGGAAGAAGATGATGTAGGTGATCATCTTGAAGAAATCTGTGCACCGTCAAATGATAAATGAAACCAATGTTCGAAAAATCTCGACATCGCTTGTACCAACCTGTGATCAAATCCACATAAAATATCCACATTGACTTTTCTTCCCATGTCTCGTCGCTTCGCATATCAATCACATTCAGGGTATATTTGCCAATGGTGGAAAGAATATCACAGATCAAAATGGTATACTGGCATCATCATCGCATTAGAAAACCATGCAAAACCGCCTATTTTATCCAGTGTCAGTTTACCTCAAATCCAAACATCACCATCGTATTAGCTCCGTTGGTCATTGTTGTATTGATGGCATGACTGGCAAATAAGCTGTCCACAATAAGCAAGATCGTCATCAGGTTAATGATACGGATGTGGAAAGCCGCTTGATTCGATGGCGATTGATCCATCTATTGAAGATGCACACGTTAGATTCCAGCAGCAGCATCACTCTGAACAGCGATCGACGTACAAATTCGACTCGGTCCTCGCATAACCAGTGAAATATCTTGAGGAATAAAAGTACAGTGAAAAGGATAAAGAAGGGCAAGTCGAATTCTTCACGAAACATGGTCATGGCAAGACAAGTCTCTGTCACCGCGTACCAGGACCGTTCATACAAATGCTGTAAGAGTCGCTTTAGAATGGACGGAAAAACGCTGTGCTAATTATGACCTAATCAGGGTAATTTATTGACTTGCCTCTACTTCGATGGCACGTAGCTCTCCAAAGAAAATGCGTTGCATGAGTTTTCCGAAAAGAAGAGAGATGACCAGTCCCATATTTAACAGAATCTAATTATTAACAAAGCCGGTGAGACGGACGGAATGAGCCAACAGGGAAAATTGACGGTGCAATACGCTACCATGATACAAGCGCTCGATTTCGACAGATAAATGCAAGCCGCATAAAAGTTGGAGCGTCGGTACATGGCCGAGACAACCACACCTACGGCCAGTGAAGCCGATATCCCGCCATAAACGGCGAATCTCATGATTTAACTACGCAATTGCAGAAGGCAGCAATAAAGACGGTTTAAAAAAGCCAGGACAAGACGACACGTTCGTCTCAGAAAAAAGCACTTTCAGCTGTCGGTGTTTCAATTTACATTAGGCGGCAGTCAAGGGAAGCGAAACCACAAAAGTGATGTCATAAAGGCGAGTGACTCTGCTTGCTGCATTAACACAGTGGCTTCGACTTATATAAATCTGTGATACCTTGATACAGGTGATGCAAAAGCTTTGTAAGCGGTGCCTAATTATGTATCGATGGCCTTTACTGAGGCCAAAACTGCTGTGTGAAGGAGGTCTCCGTCATCGGCATCTTCAAACATGTGAGAGGAATGCAAATAGATATTATATAACTTGATGGCAGGAGATACATGAATGCGAATATAGATGAACAATAATGGCTTCTAAGATATTCAATAAAGCAAATAGATGGATGATATATATGATTACATGTAAATTAGTTTGTTTTCTCGTGCGTCATAGCGCTCCAAGGAGATCGATCATCGTGTGGACGTTTGTTCGTGTTCCAACATATCTGGTAAAAAGGACATGTTATTGACGTTGTGAAATCCCAATTTTAGCCTCTTGCTTCTTACCTGACCACATATTGGTATACAGAGAACTCATCAGGGTATTTGCTTGATCAGAAGATAGATTGGAATTTCCATCGACCAGTAACCATTGTTGTCGAGTCATAGGGCTCAAGCCAGCCCAGGGGGAGTTGGGAGACAAACCCCCACTGTTATTGTCTCCCATCTCTGATATGGGTGAAGACGGAAGGCTGGTAGTCCCTGGCATCACACTCAACGAATCCGCACCCAAAGGGGAATCGACTGAGAAGTTGGAAAACGGCGAGGTTGGTATTGTCAGAGACAGCGGGGAAATGGCTTGTTCATTATTGCTGTCACCGTCACTCGATACATCATCGATGACGATTCGTGGAACTAGTATTTCGAATTGTCAGAACGAAAATCCAAAACGCCACCATGCCCAACTCACCTGGTGATTGATTTTTTCGTCTTGCGGCTGTACCGAGAAAAGGGGAAGTAGGCGGTCCATACAGACGACGAGGCGATCCGTCCGGGAAAAGTGAGCTTTGGTTGCCGACTCCCAGCTTGTTGATCTCGTCTTCGTTTCTCTTCAGCCACAGTTGATGCAAATAATGTTTTCGCTGGATCAGTGTCAAGAAAACACCGCACGCTTTTTCCGTCGCATATTGCTTGCTCAACTGATCTACTTTTCCTAATCGCTCGATCAAAGGCTCCAATCTATGACAGCACAAAGAAAGTGAGCCATTATTCCAATCGTCAAAATGCCAAACATTGCTTACGTTAGGGATTCTTCAATATTCAGGAACCGATAGGTCATGATCGTAAGGACATCCGCAAATGCAATCCCTCTCGGAGTTTCCGCATCCAGAATTTCCTGTCAAAAAAAGATTCCATGCTTCAGTGACCAGAAAAGGGGCTTACACGGTCGTTTTCGGCCACTTACCATATATGTGAGATTATACAGTTTCCGGCGTTTCTGAAGCTCGTTGGAGTCCATGAAACTCAAGCATTTGTTGACTTCGGTGAAATTGTAATAGAAATCGGCCGTATTTGGATGGGATCCAGTCATGCTGAATTTTTCATTGAGGGAACCCCTCTGGTGGTTCGTGACCGCACCTGTTTTGCTTAGTTTCTGTAGATTCCGGATACTGTGGATATCGTCATAGATTCTCAACTGAAAACGACCCTTGAGATGCTTTAATGCGCCCTATGTCAGTTCGACGATTCATGCACACAACTATTTTCAATCACTTACTCGCAGAAACTTGGCAATATCCGATTTCTGAATGAAACCTGTCGCCTTGGGATCTACTTCGGCCCAAGCATATTTGAATCTAATAAAAGATTGTGAGCCAACAATCATCGCCTTAATTTTCGCAATGCTTATTCTCTCACTTTCTCAGGTCCTGCTTGGTGATGAGCGTGAAACGAGACCGTGTCTCGTACGCATACTCAAAGTTGCTTATAATAACCTATCAAACCCATATTTTAAGCTGGAGAAACCTACATCCCCATCATACCAAAGATACTTACTGCAGTGAATAAATTCAGAAAAATATGGGTGCAAATGATATAAAAAAAGTTGAAAAGAAAGTAGGCCCAGCCAGGCGACCCGCAATCAGTCTCCAGATAATTGTCTGAATGCACGCAGTTGGGTGCTTGTACGGCGTAATCCATCATGACAGCGTTCTACAAGAGTTGGTCAGTCACGTTAAACTCGTCGCCAATAGATGAATAGAATACGAACCCAGGCTTCACCCGTTGTCATACGAACAAGCAGCAGTAAAGCATTTCCATAGTCACGGAAATTGGAATGTTCGGTGCCATAGACGCCATACTTTGTCAATCCAAAGTACTGCATGAACATCATGGCAAAAAGACACATGACAAGCATAAATACAGCCGAGACGGAAACAATGGAACGCATCGACATGCTTAAAACAACAATAACCACAGTCATATCAATCATCATGCTCAAAAAGAGATATTTGCTGGTTTACTTACGCGACTGTGTGGTACAGGGTCTGCAAAGCATCAAGACCTTGACCTAATCGGAAAGCTGCCAACACGAGAAAATACCGCTCGACACGTAGTGTCCATAACTGCATCTTTTCTGTTAATAAAACCTACGCTTCCGTAACGCCTGAAGGGACCAACTCACATCTGGTATAGCAAATCTCAGCAGCAATAAAAGTAGTGCACTGCTGGCGATGAAACCGTCGAACCAATCCCACTTGCACTTGATCCACTATTCAACGAATGAATGTCTTTGCAGTTTTTTTTCCAACCGATCAATTCAAAAGGTTTACCTTTTTCCAGCCAAAACCTAGCATTCGAATGATGACTTCGCCAATATAAATCAGAATAAATGCAATGTAGGCATATTCTGTCGCGAACAAGTCAGTATTCAGCAGCCACAGGAGGCGAGCGTTATGTTCAATGATACCTTGAAAGTCTTCTAGCCATGAAGGCTCATTCTGGAACTCGCTTGCAATGATGCCTTTGTGGAGCTGTCAGTGGGGTCACGATAATTAAATAAGAACCGCAGCTCGCCTACCTATATTAATGATCACAGCCGCCATCATCAGCCTATTAAAGACCCCGCGTTTCTTGGCTACAAGATCATAGCACCATGCGCGGATCTTTGATTTGGGTCGAAAACTTTTCGTGGTGGGTTTCATCTGGGCCAACTGCCGTTGCAAGTCGGCATACTGTCGCTGCCCGGTCGTCAGTGTCGCAATTCCATTTCTCTGCTTGAACTTTTCAATGATAACCTAATCGATGGACAGATACGCCCGTTAGCCTATGGATCACAGCATTTCCTCGCAGCAAGATAGTGTAACCTACACCAATAAACAGTTGAACGGTTCCGTGAGATACGATCATGAAAATGACGTAAAAGATGGAATGATAGATCATGGCGGAATTCCAGTCAAAGCGAGGTTGGGCATCCGGCTCGGTAGGCGTACTCATGGAGCTGAACATGGAATCCACCTAGAAAGTCCTGTTAGTTCTAATTCATATGTTATTGTTTTTAAGTTCAAAGTGTTTTACCCAGCCTTCGGTGGAAGTCAATGTGAATAACTGCAGTAGTGATAATCCAAACGTGTCGTACGAGTAAAAGTTTACTTCGGGGTTTTGCCACGCTCTTGGCACAAGAATATTTACGGACATGTCATCGTCCGAGCTGATATCATGGAGATATTCGCCTACGCATGTGGATCGGCCACTGACACTCTCGTCATTGCAAAGCCAGAACCGTCCACCGAAAATATTCACACCATAGACCGAGAAAGGGATCAGCATTAGAAAGGTCAACAGTAACGCATCCAACATCAGCGGGAACGCATGCACAATATCGATAAACACATCCTTGACGCTACTAAAGTAACGGATCAAACGAAGGATACGCAAACTACGCACCGTGCTGAGGGCGCGCGGGGTTTGTTCGCTACCGGCAAACACCGTGCCAACATTCAGGATCACGACACAAATATCCAGCTGATTCCACGGATTCCGAAGATAGGCACCCGGAGGAAGAAGGAGTCCGTCGGCAATCACTCGAATAAGAATTTCCACAATAAAAATGCCGTCGAGCGTGATATCGATGGTGTGAAACGTCGACTGCGGCAATATGCCATCACGCATTTTTCTCGTCGATGGTTCGTCCAAGATGACCATGAAAATACTCAGGAGAACGCAAGCCATGATGAACCAATTGAAAATATTGCGTCGTTCCGATTTTCCGTCTGCGCTGGATCCAGAGATGATTTTACACCAGTATCGAATTCGGCTGCGAGGAGAAAAAAAGAAGAGCGACTTTGCATTATTAACATCCTCCATCTGAGCATTGCGGTTTTCTTCGGCGACAATCAATTCGTAATCCTCCACTGGATCGTCATCCTTTTCAGCCAAACGATCAATCAAACGCGCATTCCTGCAAAGAAAAAGTCAATCGTTGAAACCCATTTTTGGTACCATCAACACCCAGTTGACTTACACTCGCAGTTTCGTTTTTAGTTCTTCTTTTTCAGTGGGGAACATCAAGCTACCAAAAAGTTTGGTCACTTTTCGTCGGGGAGGACTGATAAAGACATGCGGCACCTTTTTCTTTTCTGAATGATCTGTCAGGATATCGATCATGGACGCCTTGGTAATGGAAGCGGTGAGATTGTCCGGTAGTTTATGTACGTGCACTTGCTTTTCATCGGGCTTATTGTCGTAAAGCGAACCAAATATTCTACAAAGTATCATAAGCTTGGATTTAGCGTGCGTGTCCTCTGCCTGTCAAATTTTCACAGGAACTGCGGCACCCACCTGCTGAAAATGGTTTCTGCGGTATCGGAAGTCTTAATCATTCGTCGTCGGATAAATCGTTTGATTTGATAGTCCTTGATAAACTCATCTTCCAATTCGAAATTTTCCAGAATCACAGCAATGTACAGCCCAGACATGATGTCTAAGCAAAAAAATATATGAATAAAAGGCATTGGATGACGAATGTTACATCCACACTTACAACGACCAAAGGCGAAATAAAAGCAGAGAAAAATTGCCGAATAGATGGCGCCTGCATGAGGTTGGCTTTTCATGGAATTATAAAGGACGTCCTATCAAACAAAAGTACATTTATCCATTAGTCGACACTATCATCTACTTCCATTCCTGCACTTACAGTCCATGTTTCACTGGTATAAAGCTGAAAAAAAGCAATGACATTGAGTTGGACCATCCTCAAAAGAGTTGCACGAAATCTAAACATACCACAATAAGAGTCAGGAAGGACTGCCAAAATGTATCGAATCGCATTTCTGTAGCATTGGGTTCGATAAAGTCAACAAAATCACCACCAAACATTTGCATAAAGATGGGCGAACAAAGTGCGGTGGACAGAACCAAGAAGATGAGGACGTTGATAAAACTCTCACCCGTGCCAAGAGCCGCATACTGTATTCCAATCATTAGCGTAAAGCCTAATCGTACTCTTGGTAACTGCCATCATCTACACTCACCAGTAAGCGTTGGACTCGCGGAATGCAGATGAACAAGCGGTAAAGACGTGCCACTTGAAAAATGGTCAGATATTTGTACGAAGGCGAATCTTGGATCATTGGTAATTGGATAATGCATGTTGCGATCACAAGGAACAGGTCAAACTTGTTTCTGCCCACGGACCAGAATTGGATCCATGTCGTGGTACCGATCATCCGCAGCAAAATTTCAATGGCAAATACAAATGTAAATGCGGTTTCGGCATTGTCTATTGTTTCATGTGAGTACGTTTTCAAATAGATCCGAATCACTATTTTGAAGCCTCACCTATAAGTTCCAGAATGTCTTCACTGGCATACGCGGAACGTATACACATGAAGACCATATCAAAAAAGACCAAGAATCCTCCAAAGTAAAAAAATTCTCGACTCTTCACCAAAGCCACGATTTTGCGCTTGAATCGTAGTCGGTTGAACCCAAGCGGGTAGTCCATCAACGGGTCTTCGTACATCCACACGGGTTCTTCCTGATCGTCCAATTTTTCTGCGGTGCGCAACAAGGCGCGACGTTTCCGTTTAGCAATGAATGCACTGTGCGAACTTTCAGCACGTGCTTTCGCAAATGCCGATGTAATGACAGCTACAAATTGCACAGACGTTAGATAATTAGGAAAAGAAAAAACCGCGCAACCATGACGCGCAACGTCCAGAATTTGCCTTTGGCGAACTTACCAAAAATGAGAAAAATCAGTACAAAAGCAATGACATAAACACCCAGGCAATAGTATAGTGCGGCGGTAGTGGAATCAGCATCCTGGGTTTGATACATCAAATCGGTCCAGTATTCCAGGGACACAAAGGTATACACGGCTAAAAAAGCCGAGAAGATGGTATCGAAATTGAGGAACCCATAAGACGGATTGTTGGACGACACTTCCATACAAATTTGTCCGATCGAGCAAAGATGGCCATGATAACCGGCATAGCCGTATTCATCGAGCGTCGGATTGTACGGTCCAAACACATCGGTTCCATTGTAATAGCCCGAGCAATACTGCGCCGGTTGCACCAGAACGGCTGTATACGATATTTAACATGATCAGTTGGCTGAAGTCACACTGCATTTCACAGGTCCACTTACGTTCATTTCCCGGGATCAACTGGTAACATCGCCGAGAGAAAACACCCTGAAAAGTAATCAAACCAGCCAGGGCAAACAACAGCATAAAGAAAAAGATGAACCCAGAGACATCGAGTAACAACTGCCATCCCGTTTCCAAAGATCGAAGAATAACCTAACAACGGAGAACAACCACAGTCGTGGATGGATGAGACATTTTGGCACATAATACAACCGAAAAGGAAAATTAATACTTACGGCTGTACCGGGAAATATACACAGTAATCGTAAGGGACGTAATGCAGCTAGGGCTTTGAATAGGGAGCAATAGGGGTATTGGTGGACCATGAGCGCAAAGTCGATCCAGTAGGAAATAATGGAGACACAATCCATGGCATTTCCGAAACTGTTGAGATAAGCTTTGTGATTTCGGTTGTGTGATTTTTTTACGGGGAAACTTGTGGGAGGTGGAGATGAATCTTCGGTCAATTCGGATGTGCAATAAAAGGTTTTACGGATGAGTCGACCCACGGGCTCAAAGATGATATGTACAGCGTGTTTATCAACATCGGGAGGTATAATGAGTCCGTAGGCGACAATTTTGCAGATCATTTCTATGCTGAAATCACAAGGTCAGTAGCTGCACGGACGTTGTTTTTTTTGACACCATAACCCCGGATCGGGCCTTACGTAAAGACGATTTGAATAGCGAATATAATGTAATGGGACCAATGAGCCCCAAATACGGTTTTCTCTGTATTTCTGAGGATGGGGACGCAAGCAAGCACAAACCATTGCAGTAGCAGGAGGATCAACATCCAGGATTCAATATAACTAACATGAAAC
Organism: Radiomyces spectabilis; assembly: GCF_025331425.1. Lineage (NCBI taxonomy): Eukaryota > Fungi > Mucoromycota > Mucoromycetes > Mucorales > Radiomycetaceae > Radiomyces > Radiomyces spectabilis. The sequence goes on from NW_026251930.1 coordinate 823,563, forward strand.
AAAAAACAAAAACCCAAAATTTCAATCACCGAGCCGCGGGTCTAAATAAACATGGCGGCAAAATCTTTACCTTGATCTGATAAACTTCCATGCAATGCAGCGCAAGGGATTGGTGGGGGAAAAGATGTGCAAGGAACGACCTTCCAGGCGGTACAAGGGAGCCGGTGCAGATCGAATCCGATCCAGTTGTCGGTGGAGAGTGGACGATGAGGCCCCGGCTGAAAGAGGCACAGCCTCGTTCTTTTCTGAGCGGTAGACCAGATCATGTTGATCGGTATTGCCATCTTTGGACAAAACAATGGCGCCTTGCTTGTCGCTCACCATACTCGCTTTGGGCGACGAATTGAGTTTGGAGGGTGGTTCAGGTGGTGCTGAGTAAGGTGGCGTCGTATCGGATAATTGGCCTGGATCGGTTGTTAAACAATGAATCAAATCAACATTGTCCAATTTTGCCAACGCTTTGGTTTCCGACACTCGAGAATGGATGACTCGTCGGGCTCCGCCAAACAGTATTTCGACCAGTCGATGTTTTCGTCGTCGCTGAGACATTTCTGACATGTGCGATATCGTAGGCATGTGATGGCGGTTCAGTCTCAATGGAGAAGGATGTGTTCGCATGTAATGATGGGTTCGGGTATCATAGGCTCGCATGGACTCGCTCTTTCGAACGGAGGACCCGGTGACGGATGTCAACGACGAGGTGCGTGATGTCAGTTTTAGATCATTGAACGACAACCCTGAAGGAGATTTCGGCAAGTCGGCTTCGTAAGTCCAAGAGAATGGAGACAAGTCGCTCGTTCGTGGTGAATTCAGTTTGGATTTGTCGATCGCTTCCAACTGAGCCGAATGGCGTCGAGAACGTAGACCGGTATCCGAGAGAGACGATGTTGGATAACCCGGGGACAGCGAAGGACGAAGATGAGATGTGGTGGAGATGCCAAGACCGGCCGTTACTCGTTCATCCACAGCAGAAAGAGTGGAATTAAAAAACGGTGGTCGATTCGGCAATAGATTGTCCAATTTATTTTTCTTTTGCAGCAGGTCCCTTGTGAGTGGTAAAGGCGCTGGATTGGTTGCAGCGGGCACGGGAGCTACTGGAGACAATGAGGCTGGACTCCACCGAAAACCAGACGATGCTGACGAAGACGATCGAAAATGTGTGGGGGACAAGGATTCAGGGGAATTCGGAGTTGCATGCTCTGATTCATGGTGATGGTTGGAGGATAGTACCTCTGTCAAGATTATCTGAGGAACAGTAGGTGTAGATGGCTTCTCTGATGATGAAGACATTCAGATTGGTATCAAAGGATATATAGGGAGGGATCACTTCACAGAAGTAAACGATTAAACTCTAGCATGAATTTGCAGACACGTCGAAATGAAAGGCCAACAGTTGCAGAAGTCATGCCGTTTCAGATTCACAAAAAGGTGGGAGAGCGGATTTGCGATCGCTGTGTCACATTTTTCGACAGTCACTCGATTTGGTCCTATGTTTTGAGACGATTGAGGAGAACAATATTCTTACTTCACAGACCGCTGATGACATTTTTCACCCTCATCATTGCACTGCTGACATGGACATCCTTCAAACCCTCGAAGTATAATGGTCTCGTATACCTTTCAAAGACAAAACTGTTATGCATCAAAGACGTTGGGTGGTCGAAAAAAGAAAAACGCATCAATGCGTATGTTTGTTCCTGTGTGAGGGAGTTTGAAAACCGCGAATTTCGAATTGTTTGCGGCAAAAAGAAAAATCACTATGCACATGGAACATGGAACACTGTTTTTTTTGCCTTTGAATCGCAATAATGCATATTATGTGTATTGTTTACACCAAATGATATGCGCATCAAAATGAAATTTATAAATAAAATACTATATATTAGCATCAATGCACAATGACAAATCAAATGATCACCGATAACGCTGTACATAACATTATATCGGAGGAGATGTCTCTCTTCCTCGACGAGCAAGGGCATTGAAATTGGTTCAATACATCATCTTCATTTACTAAACTGTATAACTTGCCTTGGCATTTAAAAAAATTCATACGTCTGTTGGTGTCAGTTGCCAAAATCTACACAAATTTCGAAAATAACCACTTCAAGTATTCTGTTTTTTCCTCGCAAGTCTACCATTTGCAGTCGGTCATTTTCGCTTTTGTTAAGCCTGCGATGTCGTTTAAGGAGTCACATTTTGGTTAGTAGCCAATCTTCAGAAAGGTCTTGTTTCCTGTCTTCTCCGGACATCACGCTAGTCGGCGAGTAGGGTGAAGCGAGCGAAATCATTAGTGTACCAGAGTCTGCAGATTTTTTTACTCGCACAGGCACAGGCACACGCCAAGCCAAACAGTCTAAACATCAACTTTTTTTCGGTCTTGGCGGTTTGACCCTTTTTTCGGCAGTTGGCTGGTATCATTCTTTTATTTTACTCCATCTAACCAAAGATGAATGAGAAGAATACATTGTTTTAGACTGTTTGCAATTAAATTGACGGATATTTCGCGTACGTCATTCCATTATCTGACTGCAAAAAGATATTTAATGTTTTAAAAGCTTGTATTATGGTCCACTTATTTCATCGATGCATTTTTTATTTTTATTTGTTTTGCATATCTTCTTTAGCATCATCCTATCCACCAAAAGAAGATTAGAGTCCATTCCTATTGGGGCTCAGCAATGAGAAAAAAAAATGAGAGAATGATGAGGTGATTTGAAAAGCAGTCCATTCATCCCAATGAAGCAGTGCCCCTGACTCAGCTGTTCTCGGTTATTTCAGTGCCCGTTTATCGGAGTACAGAATAATGTGCCCAACTCGTCACAGAAATGACTGCTTTTGAAAGCGCCCAAAAACTATAAAAAGACGAGCTGCCCGTTCAATTGCAACTCATACTTACCTGGGTCGTGCATTCGGTGATCAAGGAGGCCGAGTGCACAGCTTAGTTGGCTGTCATTGCACAGCGACAGTTGGCTTCGCTGCGAACACCTTCGGGTGTCTCGAGACCACAATTTTTGCTTTGGGGGAATGAGCGGTTCGCTGCTTGCTCCCCCGCTTTCAATATAAAAAAAAAGGAAAATGAAAAAAAATAAGAGTCTCTTCAGTATTTAGCTAGTTTTGTTTTTAAGAAGAGCAGTCAGGCTGGGGAACGTTAAACGATAGAAATCCCTTTCAATTTCTTTTTTTCTGGGAATAAAAAGGAAGAACGAATTCAATTTGTCCTCTGTTTCTCACGAGCACGTGATTTTCACGTACAGCTGGTTATGAACATGAAATGAAGCATTGAGTTTCTGGGTTTTTCCCTTTTCTCTTTAGTCATTCAGAAAGATGCTTGCCACTGTTGCCGCCACTCGCGCCATTGCCTTCCAAACCTTTAAAGTAGGTTCAGCATGGAAAACGGTCATGTGAAACACAACTGCTGAATTGTGCTAACCTGTCACCAGGTACAAGCTCGTGGTTTGTCCTCTTCTGCACCTCGAAGCAAGGTATGTTTCTTTTGGCGTAGCCTTGTTTGACTGTTGCAATTTTTTTTCTTTCTCACCACTCGGTTACAAAAGGTGAACATTGATCACATCAAGCGTATTGGTGTGGTGGGATCCGGACAAATGGGTCTGGGTATCGCGTATGTTGCGGCCAACGTCACCCGATTGCCCGTCGTTTTGATGGATATCAACAAGGATCAAACCGATAAGGGCATCCAATTCATGAGTAAGTGGTTCTCTCTGGGAATAAAATCACCGAGCAAAAATAATGATGCCTGTTGATTCTCCTTTGTGTAGATAAACTGTTGGAAAAGGATGTTGGCAAGAACAAGATCACGGCCGAACATGCCCAAGTGACGCGTGAACTCGTCTCCACGACTAATTCGCTCACTGGCTTGTCCGATGTCGACTTTATTATCGAAGCCGCCTCCGAGAACTTGAACATTAAGACCGCCATCTTCCGGGATTTGGACTCGATTTGTAAATCCGATGCTATTCTTGCTTCCAACACAAGCAGTATCAGCATCACCAAGATTGCCGCCGCTACCAAGAAAGCCGATCAGGTACTTTGCCACAAGCAACTGAAAATGAGCAGAACGTTGTAGAGTTTTTGACCCGCGTTTTGCACATGATAGGTCATCGGTATGCATTTCATGAACCCCGTGCCCGTGATGAAGCTCGTGGAAATCATTCCCGGTCTTCAAACCAGCACTGCCGTGTTGGATCAAACACGTACATTGGCCGAAGCCATGGGCAAGACCTGCACTGTTGTCAAGGATATTCCCGGCTTTGTTGCTAACCGATTGTTGATGCCTTACATCAACGAAGCTGTCATGCTTCTTGAGAGTGTAAGTGTTGAAGGCCGCTTGACCTCGACTTGACAATGCGATGATGAGGTTGGCTAATGGAATTTTTATCTTAGGAATTCGCCAGCGCGGAGGATATTGACACCACCATGAAACTGGGTACGAACATGCCCATGGGACCTTTGACATTGGCCGACTTTATTGGTCTGGATACCTGTCTTGCCATTATGAAGGTTCTTTACGAAAACACCGGTGACTCCAAGTACCGTCCCTGTGTTCTCTTGCAAAAGTTTGTTGATGCCGGCTGGTTAGGCAAGAAGAGTGGTCGCGGTATCTACTCTTATAAATAAGCACATGCTTCACTAAAATATATAAATTCGGATGTAACATTTTGTACAAAAAAAAACAGTCGCACGAACGAACAACCGAAAAAAAAAAAGAAAAGAACCGCCCGGTATGCATGTGAATATGGATATCCATTCATTACCCTATAGATCCGCTCTTTCTTTATAAAGTGCAAAATGATCACGATAACAATTGAGGCCTCTTCAGGCTGCTATTCATCATTATGAGGTTGCAGCTGCTGCGAATCAACTAAATCGTTACTAACGATAACAGCCATGTGGCATCCGTTTATTGAGTATCAAAGATTGATGTATGGATAAAAATGAATGCCTCATCATTTGAGAAATCAAGCACCTTCAGGATTCCGTGCTGAACTCGGTGCATTTCAGTGTGCCCTGAATGTACCGATCATTGTGGCTTTCATTGCAATACCGCCCTGAATTTTCAGTGTATTTTTATATCACTCCCAGTACATCTATAAAACATCTTTTCATCATTGAATTAATGCGGTGTACGCATTTATTTTCTGGGAGCAGCATAAACTTTTGAGTCTGTGGCAAAATGATGAATGAAAGGATTTCGCCCAATGCTTATAGTGTATTTTGTACAGTCATGCCCAATTTTTCAAGAAACCATGGACTCCGCATGTATGCATAGGATGGGCAAGTTGGAAAGAGCCCACGGTTTCTCTGCCGTCGGTTCTCCAGTATATGCCGTTTCTCGCTATCCGCAACACAGCACCCAATTCCGTTGAAATAACGGAATGAAATAAGCCCTGTTTTCATCACTTTTTTTAATTCGTTTTATTTTCTTCATCCACTAACGATGCTTCTAGTGAATAGTTCACCGTTCTTCTTGGGCACCGGTTGAACTAACATCACTTGGCTTCTTTTCCTCGCTTGTCTCTGCAGGTGTTGTATCAGTGTCCACTTCCGCTGAATCCAACGTTGACGGCTCCGCTTCCGAGTTCCTTCGCTGTTGTCGACGTTCCTCAAAAGCAACCCGTTCCTTTCGCGCGTCCTCGACTTGCTGATCAATGATCCGGAGCAACTTCACAGGGATTTCATTGGGTCTGTAACATAATGATGGTGTGGCTCTAGTCTGAATAAAATTGGCAAGGTGTTCCTTTTGTAATAAAGCCTTAAATTCCTAAATAAAGAAAAAGATAGAAAAATAGGCGTGAGTGATGCAGTGAACAAGACAAAAGCAAGTGGAACATGAAAATAATTACTCTTTCTTCTTCACGCTGTTTCAGTAACCTTCGCTTTTCGACCTCTTTTGCTTCACGCTCTGCTTGTAGTCTCTTTGCTGTCTCTTCTTTTTCTTGAGCCAATCTCTCCCGTAACTTTTGGTTAATCTCCTGTCGTCTTTTTTCCTACAGTCAAGTTTCAATCGAAGTCAATGCCACTTTCTCACAGCAAGGCACAGGACCTATAACCAAACCACTTACTGTTTCTGACATTTGTTCATTGTCGTCTTTGAATTTATTGAGCGTACCAAGCAGAACACCAAATAACCGCTGACCACGTTTTTTACCGGCTGCACTAAGATCTAATCGTGGGCGTTTCGCCTGCAGAAAAAGCAAAAAGATGGGTGAGCAAAACTATATTGTGTCAATGGATGATAGATCTCGAACCTCTCCGTCTTCGTTAGGAGCGGAAGACGATCCTTCGCCCGATGACGGTTGATCCAAAGGTCGTTTACGCTCGTCTGATGGAATGGTAGCTTGCGGAGGGACGACAATGCTCGACTTGACCATGGTGCAACTGTAAATGCGTTCAGTGAAACGAAGAGAGTCAAAACTTTTTGGGCCTTTTTGCTGAAATTATTTCTGTTTCGCTCTTTCTGAAAGTCATCACGTGACCCGTTCATTTCGGTTTTTGCTCTATTGGCGAGCAGCTGCGGCAACATTCTGCAGGCGCTTGCTCCCAATATTTTACCAATTAGACAATTCTTTCCATTCACAGTGTCACTGCTTAAACAGATTAAATGTGTTGTATGAATTCAAGTGTTGAGTACGTCAATTGAGTTGGCATAGCATTATCTGATTCAAAGAACTCTTTTAGTGTGTAAATTAACTCAGGACCGCGCTGACAGCAAAATTACGCTCATTGAATCTATCCTATGAACTTATCTTGAAGGCGGCATGAGATATGTGAGAATTATAATTCTCTTGTAGGAGGCGTTCATCTTTAACTGTGGAATTACTTTTTCGTTGCAGGCGTTGGTGAAAAAGTCAGTGTGCCATCAAATGGAAATAATAATTTGTATCTAAGAAAGAACGATGGGTGTCAAAGGTCTCAAGAATCATTTTGGAAAGTGCATAAAGGAGAGGCTACAGATAAAAACAGGCGCATAAGGCCAATGACACAGCAGGATTGAAAGCCCGGAAAACGGCCAGCGTGGATTTTTCAAGAGCCGCGACCTGCAAGCAAATCAGTACGCGGTCTTTTTCATTGGATAGTCATCCTCACCTCTGTATTCGATAGAATTCGGGTGCTTTTCAGTGTCCATCATGACAGACAATGTAGCTGCCTTGCGCCATCGGACAAGTGGCAAATCGCGCAATAACCCGGTCCAAGAGAAAAAACAAGACGTCAGTGCCTTGGCAGAACAACGATCGGGACGATCATCGCGACTCTTTGTTTTTACTGTATGCTTGGTCTTTCGATTGATCAATGCAGCGCTGACAAGAACCTACGATAACCCGGACGAGTACTGGCAGGCCCAAGAGGTGGCCCATCGCATGGTCTTTGGATATCCTTTTAATGTGTTTTTATCGCTGTCTACTCAGTTTTTACTTGTCTTCTCTATTTTCTATCCTTAACCTGCCGCACATATGGTTATGTCACGTGGGAATGGCGAGAGAAAATACGCAGCTATGCCCACCCACTGGTGTTTGCAGCCATTTACAAGCTTGTGGCAATGCTAGGTTTAGATGACACAAATTTATTGGTAAGGAGACATCAAAGGCATCGATCACCGCACGATTTTTATGCTTTCGTCACATAGATCCTCGCTCCTCGCTATTTTCAAGCTTGTCTCGCTGCGGTAGCCGATTATGCGACCTATGCTTTAGCCAAAAGAACCATTGAAAACAATATTGCCCCTTATATTGTAAGTTTGTTCGAGCACAAAAACGTTTCAACCGTATCTAACTGTGCAGTTGGCACCCAAGTTATTTGCCACGCTTTGTTCGTGGTTCAACTTTTTCATGGCGGCGAGAACGCTATCCAATGCCATGGAAACCGTATTCACTGTCTTGGCGTTAAATTACTGGCCTTTCCCTGGCCTGGTAGATATCTCCCTCGATCGACGGTGGCAAAGGTTAGAGTGAAAACCGTGAAATACACTCTGGTGTATCAGGAATATTCCGGTCTCGATCTAAATGCATGGATAGACACTATCGAATCGCACTTGGTTTGGCCTCCGTGGCATGTATTCTACGACCCACCAACGTATTGATATGGGTGTTTCTCGGCTTACAATTGCTGATCAATAGTCCACAAAAGCGATGGGCGATTCTATTTCAGACCGCCATGATTGGGTAAGATATGGGTTGCTTTCTGTTTGGAATCTGCGATAATGACCCTCAACTGCCACAGTATCGTGTCATTAGTTTGCGTGATTCTTTTAGATACCCGAATTTATAATGGGCACTGGAGAGCGATTTTAAGTGACCCCGTGGTGGCTCCCCTTCGTTTCTTTCAGGTCAATGTGGTAGCGTCGATTTCCTTGTTTTACGGTACCCATCCGTGGCATTGGTATTTCAGTCAAGGTGTTCCCGTGATGGCGACGACTTTTCTTCCTGTCATGATGTATGGCTATTACAAGTTGACCCAGTCCGAGCATCGGAGGCAAGCCAAGCTGTATGGGCAGCTGGTGGCATGGATTTTACTAGTGTACAGCCTGTTGTCTCATAAGGAATTCCGCTTTGTTTTCCCGATTCTCCCCTTGCTCTTGATTTTTGCCGCGTACGGGTTGTCCCAATTGCAAGGTTACAAAAAGTCAATTATTTTCGGTTTGATATTCACCCAGTTCCCGATGGGAATCTATCTCAATTTATGGCACCAGCGCGGGGTAATGGATGTGATGGTTTGGATCAAGCAACAGCAACCGCCCTTAGTAGGCGTGCTTATGCCGTGTCATTCCACGCCATGGCAGTCCATTGTACACAATCCCAAGGTCGATATGTGGTTTTTAACGTGTGAGCCGCCTCTCACACATGATCCAAACTATGTGGATGAAGCTGACCAGTTCTATGCGAATCCGGCCCGTTTCCTTAGCCAGCTTACGCGGCCGTGGCCTACGCATTTGGTGGTGTTTGAGAACTTGCTGCATGATCCGGAAGTGAAACAAATACTGGATGACGGTCATTATCACATCTGTCAACGTTTCTTCAATACCCATTTTCACGATGATAAACGACGCCGAGGTGATGTGATGGTACTTTGTGGAGGGGCGTAGATCAGGCGACTTTTTTTTTTCATGTGATGCAAAATTGTGAATACAATAAAGCAAAAAAAAAAAAAGAGAGATGTTCAAAATTGGCGCCTCTTATTGCGCTTTTTAAATCCCCGCATTCGACTCATCTTTTTCCGGTTCTGTGCACCCTGAGCGAAGCGTAACTCTTTTTTTATTCTTTGCCGGCTTTCAGTTTATCAACCTTAATCTTGTATACAGACGATTTATGTCCGTAGTTTCCACACACACCAAACGGTCCGGGCGACCGACGTCTTCCACCAGTGCGAATCTTAGCTCAGCTACACCGGATTCCGACTTGCTGTCGGTGTCAAGTCGTCAGCGACAATCCAAGCGGGATGAGGTAAACATGCACAAGAAAAAGGGAAAAACGATTCACGTCATTTATATGGCAATGCTCACCCGTTGTTTGAAAGGCTATTCGTAAAAAAATTGAGCAAGGGTTATCCAAGAAGCGAGGTGGGTCGACCCGTATTCGGCAACCCAAGAAAGTGGCGGGAACTGTATCTGCGTTGCGTCCCGCGCAAGCATTGACAGTCAGGGAGAATATCCTGGTGATTGAAGCCGCCCAATTAATGGCGGCTAAACGTAGCGATTGTGTCCTCGTAGTGGATGATGAAGAGCATTTGAGTGGTATCTTTACGGTAAGCCATTCAGACACCGTAACTAATAAGGGAGACAAGAAGATAAAAAAAAAAAACCGAAAGACCAAAAGAAAGAGAGAAAAAAAAAAAGCCCAGGAAAAAGTAAAATGAAATGTGCATGATTGTTCATTTTGGATTATTATAGGCCAAGGATTTAGCCTACCGTGTGGTGGCGGCTGAAATGGATGCAAGGTACAATGATAAAAATAATAATAATTCAAATGGAAAGTCTGGATTATGCAAATATTTTGATACATGGATTGCACAGAGCCACTGCAGTATCCGACATCATGACAAGAGGTCCGATGTGTGTCACTGCAGACACATCGGCACACGATGCGTTGAATCTGATGGTGTCCCGTGGGTTCCGTCACTTGGTAATTGAGAACACTCCCCAACCGCTTTTTCATTTTATCTCGGTTTTTTAACTTTTTTTTTTCTTTTTTTGGTGGTTCGTCCTTCTCACATCATGTCTATTTTATCTCTTGTGATTTTATAGCCTGTATGTAACGAGGAAGGCGACATTTTTGGATTATTGGACATCACCAAATGTTTGTACGAGGCTTTGAACAAAATGGAACGAGCATATGGATCGTCTCGCAAACTGTACGATGCGTTGGAAGGCGTGGAACGCGAATGGGTCAATAGTCCTGTTCAGTTTGTGCAATACATGGAGGCATTGCGCGATAAAATGTCGTGCCCTGATTTGACCATGGTCCTGGACCATGCTGCACCGGTGCAAGTTCCCGTGAAAGCTCAAGTACGAGAAGTGGCTAAACTGATGAAGGAACACCATACTACGGCGGTACTCGTGATGGACCATGGTGGTCTGGCCGGTATCTTCACGGTAAGATCGCAAAAAAAAAAAAGATAATGTTTTGCTGCGCAGTGTGCATGCCGAAAAAAAAAATTAAGCTTCTGGTGAGTATAGAGCAAGGACATTGTGTTACGTGTGATTGCAGCTGGGCTGGCTCCAGACAACTGCTCGGTGGTTCGAGTGATGACTCCGCATCCAGACACGGCAACACCGAATACCAGTATTTTGGATGGGCTGAAAAAAATGCATGGTAAGCCTACTTTATAAGGAACAACCACAACAACAACAACAAAACAAAAACAACGGCAACCAAAAAGAGATTTTCTGATGGCAGCCATGACCCATGCTCAACCCTACTTTTTTTTTCTGTAACATAACTTTTTCTTTATCTCTTTTTATGTCTCTTGGTATGGTGCAGATGGTCACTATTTAAATCTTCCGGTGGTTGATGAAGATAAGAACATTGTCGGACTGATTGACGTGCTGCGGTTGACTTATGCTACACTGGAACAGGTGACTGGAGAAAAAAAAATGAAAATGGACCTGTGACAGATTAACTGATGGTATGATGGATTTGAATGAATATAGATCAACTCGATGGAAGGCAACGGAAATGACGGAAGCAGCAAATTTTGGAATAGTATTGCTGCTGGAGATCATACAGAGACGGAATCCGCCATTTCGGACTCACTTTCGCAAGCGGCCAACTCACACATGTTTCAATCGCCTTCGTCGACCCCGCAACCGGATCGTATGTTGTCTCCTTCGCTTCCAGGTCACGCACCAACCTACACCGGTTTAGGGTATCCAGAGATCACCCCGGGCGACAGCGCTTCCGTGGTCAACGAAGATATGCGGTCCACGGTGTCATCGCACGTTCACGGTACCTTTGCTTTCAAATTCAAGTATGCCAACAAGACACACCGCGTTCGTTCCGAGATCAACAATTTTGCAGCTCTGCGCGATATCATTCGACAAAAGATCATGGCGGAACACCTGTCGTTGTCGCAATCGTATGTTACTGTAGCAAGGGAGACGGGAGAAGAAGAGGAAGACTGGTTGAGCATTTCTTACTTGGACGACGAGGATGACAAAGTGCTTATGACGTGCGATGCGGATATGGTGGATTCGGTCCATCTAGCACGCAAATTGGGGCATGATCGCGTTCGCTTGTTTGTTCATGATGCACTTACGGAATCAAGCAAAGCTGCTGCCGCTGCCGACGCTGGGGTGTCACCAATGATCAACTCGACGGCGGCCTTTGATGTGCCTGCCGGGCAGCCAACGATTTCTGTGTCGCCAGCCACGGCGATGGAACCCGAAACGGACGAAACAATCCTAAAGAAAAACCAAGTTTCGTCTCACGAAATGCCGTTGGCGTCAGAAAACCATCCACACGAAGCCTCTTTTGTGGATGAACACAGTAAAGGACGATCAGTACCCAAAGAGAAACCTCGAAGAGAGAAAAAGGACGATTATAATCTGCCTATACCCAAAGAATACCTTCTTCCTGCATCCATCAGCTTTTTAGGTGTTGTGATTCTGACCGTGTTTACGGTGGCCAAACTGACGGGATCAAATAACAACCGCTAATCCACGCATTATCAACTTTTTTTTTTCTTTTGAAAAAAATTGTTATGAACACCATATGAAAATAAAGAAAGACAAAAAAAAAGTTTTTCGCTATGCAGGATTTTAAGTTTATTTCTTGGCTCCATCATAAGATTACGTTTAAAAAATGTGTCAAGCAATAAGAAAAAAAAAGGAGTTTCTAGCCCGTTATGAAAAAAGCAGCCTAGTGCACTGACATAAGCGTTTCCGAAACATCGGCATCAGCTAAAAAGGCAAAGCAGCATTAGAAGAAACGCAAGGTGACTCATTCCACATTGGATTCATTGTCATCCGTAAGCTTGCAAACAGGTTGGATTTTCTCGTCTTTTTTTTTCTTCTCAACATGACTAATACTCCTCAAAGCGATCAAAGTGCGATATCGGGTATGCCATCGATATGAACAAGCATGTATGATTTTTTTTTGGTTGCTGGTTGGTTTTTGTGCAGCATTGTTTATATGGAGACCTTTGGGATAAGGTACTAGTAAAATGGGGGGTAGTGGGGGGGTGGTTTAGGGAGAAGAAAAGGAAAACAAAAAATAAAAAAACCAAAATACAGACAGCGCTCCTCCCCAAAACAAAAACAGAAGTAGGGTAGATGGGAGATGAGATAATTAAAGTGTATCAGACATTGAAAAGGGAAAGTCTAGTTTCTTTACCCTTTCAAAAAGTAGATCGTGACATTAAATAGATCGGGAAGCTAATATTGATTAACACATGATTATGTTGACATTTATGCTTTGGTTGTTTTGGCGGGAAAGAGTTAATCCATCTTGGGTCGTTTTTTTCCTTTTGGTCTCACTTGGTTGTGCATTGGCAAGCCTCCAGAAGTGGATGATGAATATTATAAGAAAAAAAGGAACCACCCGATATCACCAAAGGGGGGGGGGAAGGTGAATATGGACCCAGAGAAAAAAATGTATTTCATCGGTTGCTCTCCGTCTCTATGGAGCTGGTGTTCTTTTTTCTATTATTATTTTGTTTGTGATTTCGGAAATTGAGCGAAATTGGTGAAAAGCATGTGCGTGGGGGGAAATGGGCGGCCAATGTTGAAGACGGCGTCGGATACCTGGAAGTGACTGAAGTGTCTAGAAGTGTCGGGGTCTTGCAACTTTAAAATGAGTACAGTAAGAATAGGGAGGGACAAAAAAGAAAACAAAAAATCTGTGATCGTATCGGATAACGGCGATTGCCAAGGAGACAAGACCCAGAGGCGACATGGACGGACGCGCGCGCGCGTTTCCAACGGGATCCCCTTCCGAAAAGCAAGTCATGGGAATCTTTTATACTTTTTTAGGTGAATCCGCGAGACAGGGATCTTCTTCTTATTCGAAAGTACCAAGGTTGGCAATCCCGAGAAGAAAAAACTTTTTTTATATTTTTGAAACGATCCGTAACCATAACGACATATGCCACCGACCGGTTGTAAAAAAAAAAGCTTTTGTTGTTTATATAACAGAAACATGAGCTCATGTTTTAGCTTCATATATACCTATTCCCTGCCCTTTTTTTTCCCTCTCTTTATTCTCTTCATCTACCATTTCCTTTCACCTAGTCCTTCCATTCTAACCCAATAAAGATCTCTTTCTATCACTTCAATCGTCCTTTCTTTTGGCAAAAACTCATCTTCAACTTCTTCTTCTTCGTCTTTTCTTATCCATCCTCTCTGATCCCTCTCTCGTTCACTCGAATCGTCTTTTTCTTTTATCTCTCTCTTTTTTTTCGTCCCTCTCGCTCACTGAATCTGTTCTATTCCTTTCAATGTCAGCCTATTTTTATCCGAATCCTGCCACGCTTCCATCAACTTCGTTTCATGCCCCTACACTCCCGTCATTATTTGATAAATCGCGTAGTTGGACTTCCGATCCATTGACCAGCCATGACGACTATCATCTTCCGCCTATTCATACCATTACGTCTAGTCCTTCCACGAGTCCATCGCCACCCTTTCTCGACTTTTCTTCCTCATCGTCTTCGTCGTCCGGTTCTCCCCGCTCCTGCACGTTCCCGTCGCCTGAACAAACCGGTTGGGCCTATCCCAGGTCGTGGTCCCCTCCCGCCCCGTCCAACCGCAAAGGTTCCATTGCCTCGCTCTTGAATTCAGATCCCGAAGTCAAGCAACTCGACGGAGAGAACCAACGTACCTCGTATCCACCTCATTTCAGTCACACATTGAAACGAGGTCGCCCACGTCAAAAGGGCCACGATCACCATCCGCCATCTCTTTTCTTGCCCACCCCTCAGTATCCTACTTATTTTCATCCGCAGCAACCCACGTCGCCACCGCAGCAGCAGCAGCAGCAGCAGCCCAAAGAACAACAGCAGCAGCAGCGACAGGTAGTTCAACCTCGGAAAGATGATCAGCAGCCATCGAAAAAAAGAAAATATGCAGGATCTGGTCAGCAAAAGATGTTGGTGGAACCCACGACCAAGGGTTTACGTCACTTCAGTAAGCAACTGTGTGATAAGGTGGCTCAGCACGGGGTCACGACGTACAACCGAGTAGCAGACGAACTGGCGATGGATATCCGTAATAATATGAATGTCGCCGGCCCCAAATCAGACCCTATGAAAAAGTCTTCCCATGGTACTTCCACGCATGCTTACGATCAGAAAAATATTCGGCGTCGAGTTTACGATGCATTGAATGTTCTCATGGCCATGGGCATTATTGCCAAAGATAAGAAGGAAATCAAATGGCTGGGAGTGCCAGCATGTTATCAGGGTGATCAAGCTCATAACAAAAATAAAAATGCCGATTTATTGCAACAAATTGAACAAGAAGAGCGTCGGCAGGCCGAACTCGAATCCATGGTAGATCGCACCCGGATGCAAATCCGTGGAAAATTGACGCGCGTAAGTAAATGAAATGTGTAAAATAGCCATTGTCAGAACGAAAACTAATGGTTCCTTTTTTAATGATTTTCGTAGCATTTGCAAGTGTGTGATCTCATTCATCGGAATCAGCAGCAGCCTACCACCGACGATTCAGTGATCTTTCTCCCATTCTTTGCGGTAGAATCCGATCAGAATACGCTCATTGATAAGACCCAAGACGGTAAAAGTGCCATTGTATCCATTGAAGCCGACGTTGAACGAGCCATCTACGAAGATACCGACGTTTTGCACCATTTATCTTTTGGTAAATCGATTACGCCCGAGCTCGCCACTTGTCTACCCGATCCAGCATGGCAGCAATTCTTAACCGATCGCACCAGCGTCAATGTGGCATAAACGCCCTCTTTGAACGCCGCGATCTATATATACACTCTGAAGACCGTGAAAAAAAAGAGCACTCCTTCATGAACAAAAACAAAAAAAAAAAAAAAAAAAACCTCACTCCAATGTCAATTGATTAACATCTCAAAAGTGCAGCCAACATTTTTTTTTTCTTTTGTATTCCATTTCATTCATTTTCCCCTCAATTTGCGATCAATGATTTCTTATCAAAGATCCTGTTCTTCATTTTATATACTTCCTTTGTTTTATTACCGCTGCACATTATGCGATTTTTCTTTCTCTTTCTTTCATTTTTTTCTATGTACTGTATATGTTGATAATAAAATAAACAGAGCAAAGCGTTGTTTCATGCAAAAGAAAAAAAGATATACATGTTACTCATCTTCTTGATCACAAAAAAAAAAGATCGTGATAATGAGTTCACACGAGGTAGAAAGTACAGCCATGCCAGTGGTTGAATCTGATAAGCAACATCATAATATCAGGATGTTGTGTCTGTTCAAAATTTCTTTTTCAAAAGGAAAACTATATGCTTCAACCCCATTTTGTTCGATTTTGCAAGTGATGGTGATTTAGATCAAGATCATTAACGGCTTTTTTTTTACGTATGCATCAGAAGGAGCATGATTCGTCATTGTACCTTGTATATATAATTACACACATCCAGGCTCCTGCATTGACTGTTTATTGAATGTTGGATCATTTTATCAGTTAGCATCGTCTCGTTTGTCTCAATTTTTTTTAAAGTTTTCATACATATCGCGCATTGAAAATGATGTAAATTTCCTGACTACACGATCAACCTAAAAGAAGAAACCTTATAATGTCTTGTGCTTACATTTCTGGTGACTGAAACATAGAATGAGCGAATCGTGCATTGTCCATGGTGATAAGGCTCCAGCTCCTTTCTACTGAATCCTATCAAATACGTCAATGCATAAGATCACCCGATGATCATTCATGTTAAATGTCAGGCAGTGAGTGACGCACAGTTGTCAATGATGTAGAACGATTTCCTTCGTTTTCCTCCACAGTTTCTATTTTTCTTCTCAAAATAAAAACAAGCTTTTTGGGGACGCATCCTTTCTGGCAATTTAGTGTTCAAACAGCGAAAAAAAAAGCGGCCAGGGATTCTGTTGTGGCCTGTCTGTTTCCATAACGTGGGCCCAGGTTTATTGTGAGACAAAGTTCCCATAGGTAATCTTGGAGTTTTGTTTTGACCCATTCTTCCCATTCTTGTCTACAGAAAGAAAGCGGGAATGAAAAATATGGTCATTCCGCGACTCTCGGATCATCTAGATCTACATCTATCGCTCGTTTTGAGCCAATATAACCGTGTTTTCTTAGACATCAAGGCAAGGAAGAAAAAAAAAAGAAAAACAAACACTTTTGGGCACACAAATGTAAACATTGCTACGTTTGTCCAGTTAAATAGAGCCACATGGGTGTGTGTATCCATCTCGGATAGCACTTATTTTGTAAAAAAAAAAAAACAAAAAAAAAAAGGAAGCCAATTATGCCCATAAAGTTTTTTGTTCTTTTGGCTCCGTTCAATCATTGGCCTCGACTCACTGAACTATAACCCAAAAATTTAGAGACCTGGCAAACATGTAAGCTTTTTTTCCAGTCATTGTTGTTGCACACTCAATATTTCCATAAAGATCCATTTCCATGGCTGTATCCATTCATACGTTCCTGAACTATCCGCGTTTCCTAAGCAACAGATACAAGTTACAGACAACGGATTCAGACATCCGCAAGAGATGTCGTGCAGACCGAACAAAGGCAGTTCATTGATAAATATAATAAAGTTCTGCCGGTATCCTCCGGTGCCAGAATGTGTACGTTTCATCTTTTTTGACTTTTTGTGTGTCCCTAGTAAGTTGAAACCTGTTCATGATACAGCATAGGAATGAAAAAAGAAATATACCGCAGTATGTCTATGTAATCTTTCCTTAAGCAAATAGCTCCATGCCACACAACTTATAGCGTGACATTTTTTTTGAAGCTTCCCTTTGAATGGAACTTATTACCATCTTGAGCAAATGCATTTTTCATGTGTTCGTCATAAAAAAATTTCTGTTGCAGATTTACAAGCAAACACGCTCTCCAAGGCGAATGAAACAGATTAAAGTAGATAGTTTAGAAGAAAATAATCCTCATTTTATTATCTGTCGGTCCCTACTGAACGCGCACATCGCTGACTCTCCAAACATCTTAAAAAAAAAGGAAGAAACAAGAAAAACGCATCGCAGTTGGTATCCATTTACAAGGCAACCCTGACTATGATCGGTCCGTCACTGAGCAGTAAAGGAACCGAGATTTCACGCTTTACCATACCATAATATGACTTCATCACATGTTTTTCTTATTCTTCTTATTTTCTTTTTTTTCCACCCTCAAATCAGCAGCGCAGATCAGATATTGTTACAGACTGAGTAGGTCCTTGTTAAGCGCAGAGCGCAGAGTGCAGCAACAATGAGGGGCTTTCAAACTTGCCATTACCTTGTACTGAACTTTATGAGCATCTATTTGTCTCTGAGAAAGAATGATGCATACGGTCTCCTCTTAGTTTTTGGCTTAAACAAAAAAAAAGTCATTTACAGACAGAAACTTCGTGCGCGCCAAAAAAAAAAAAAAAATCTTGTGCTATCCTGCATAAGACATGAATCAAGTGTTACTGGTGAAAATTGTTTTCGCTATTGGATTATTGTTTTCTTTCAATTTTGGCATCCTCTGCGTGAAAGGAAAAATGAAAACGAATGATAAATAGAAAGATAATGGTAGAGATAAAAAAAAATTACAAGTAAGAAGGAAGAAAAGATGTAGAAAAAAAAATAATGCACAACAAACTATGCGGAATCATCCCATTCACGATGTGGTCTCTTTCGGCTCGCAGCAAACATGGCTTCCGTCATGGCGTTGCTGCCTGCAAATCGACTGCTGCTCGCTTGTCCAGGAGCGGCTTGTTGTTGACCGTAAAATGGCGAATAACCTGAAGCGGCATTCATCTGTAAAAACGCATTCATCGTTGCAGGGTCTATATTCATATTTCCAAATAACGATCGAGGATCAAACGCTTGGTCATTGTCCATTGGCTGTGTCGATTCTACGCTGTCCATCATCGTACTCGGTACCGAGGTTCCAGAAACCGATCCATTGAGCGGATACTGTGGATCCATCATATTCGAAGCTTGCGTTTGTGACGACGTAGGAAGCATGGAAGAACTGGTGGAGAGGCCAAATAATTCAGGATCTCCGAGGTAGTTTGGATACCCCATACTTTCATTAGTCGCTCCCTGTTGCCCGTACATGGATCCTTGACCCATCTCTGCAAAATTGAAGGATGTACCCGCCGCGGGATTGCTCGCTGAAGTGTAGGCATTCCTTTCGCCAAACAAGGAGGAGTCCAGCGAAGCAAACATGTTGGACTGATTCAACTGGTCCTCCGAGTTCATCCGACTATCACCGCCGCCCAAGTTGGAGAATCCCATGTCTCTAAACAGCGCTTGATCCATATCCTGCGACGTGTTGGGTATATTGAAATTCATAAAGGCCGGATCATTGAACAACATGTTACCCAAGCCAAAGTTGTTGGAAAGGTTCGACGCCGTGACAAACGGCACCGATTGCGATGTCGGTCGACTAAACTGTGGCTGTGGCTGTGGTTGTTGTTGGTGCTGTTGATGTGGTGGTGCTTGTGGATGGGTGGGCGCTTCACGCATTTTGGCCTCGGATCCAGGTCGCTGGTTAGAAGAAGAAGAAGAAGACGACATGGGAATCGGGCTGGAAAGCGAAGAGAGATCTTGGGCGGATCCCGGTTGAGGGGTAAACATGGAAGTGTGAGGTGACATCTGCGAGGTTGGCATCGTGGTGTGCGGTACGGAACCGGGCGTCTGCGATCGCGGCGAATTCATTGGTATACTGCCCACACTGCCAAATCGCGATGCGTTCGTCGCCATGGAAGGAGAGTCTGGATCGGGGCGAGACTGACTCAAAGGCGTTCCCTGTCCAAAAGATGGTAAGCCAAAGTTATTCAACGTCGAATTCTGAGGCGTCATCGGGTGGGTATCCAGCATGGCGGGATGGAAGACGGACGAGATGCTTTGTTGATTGACGGAATCTTCATTGACAGGCGGTAAGTTGTTCACGTCCATGGGGAGCTCGTGCTTTTTCAGGAATCCTTCAATGCTGTCCACAATCTCATTGATTTTCTCCATATACATCAAAGGGGATCCCTTAAGCACGTCGGCCGTGACGATGAGATTTCGCTGAGCCAAGGACGCCACTTCTTTCTCGTTTGACAGTGCATTCACCTGATGAATGGCGACACTGGCAATGACGCCATCGATCACGTAAAAGAACTGGCACCAGCACAAGTTCTTTGAATAGATATCCAGCATCTTACTGATGAAATTGGCCGATTTCGTACAGATATTCAGCGACAGCAAAGCCACGGGTGTAGCGGTTTGATCCTGTTTCGGTAAGAAGAATTCGTGAAGCATGATCCACGTCGTCTGGTATTGAATATTAAGAATCAGACACGCTTCGTCTCGGAACGACCCCGTGGTACGGAACACCTTGTCATCGGGATCAAAACGCAGTGACTGAGGCAACTCGTTCAACCAATTGGTTAAAGCGTTCTCCAACCGAGAAATAGCCGACAGCAACGATTGTCCGGATTGCTCGGACGGTAAATGTTTGGTAATATCTTTTCTGATCTTCATGAGCTTGATGGAATGCACACAAAAATCGATTTGGTACCCGGTCTCTTCATCCTCTGAGTCCAGCTTCACAGGATACTCCAAATCACAGTCCTTGTCATCGACCATGGTAGGTCGGTTGGATTCAAGTGCGGCACATAGATCCAACCAGTACGCCGACCACCACAATCGCTTATTGGTTTCGCGCTGTTTCGGATCAGCCGGCATATGCTCCTTTTTATGGAACTTTAGATCCTGAGCCATGCGAATCGCCAGACCAATGTACAGGTATGCGAGACTGGATCGTTCACTGTTCAATTGGTACATGTACAGGTTGAGAAGCGCGTGAATGGTGGTGGGACTGCTAATGTCAAAACATTTCTTCAGTAGCTGACGTGCGTTCATAAAGTAGGCTTCCCCCATGGTGGTAGGATTCTGACCGGGGGCCGCGTTATGATAGATGCATCCGTGTTTGGAAACCCACGCGCTGACGGAATTCGCTAAAAGGGACTCGTACTCGAGCCCGTCCGTGCACTGCTTCACAAAGGTTTCCTTGTCCACGATCTGATAGGCCAAAAAGCATCGGTGATAGCAATTGCGCAAAAGACCCTGGAGAATATCAGGAGGCAAGGAATCGTCAGATTTGGTGTTTTCTTGAATAATTTTGCGCGCTTCGTTATCATCCACTTCCCAGAGTCGACCCCCGCCAGCGGATTGCCCATGATTCATTGTCGTATTGGAAGTGGAAGTGGAAGTGGAAGGACCGGCCGAAGTGGCAATGGTCGTGGTGGTTGGATCCGTTGCCGTCGCCGAGAACATGCCGTCGCCGGACTCCAGGGCATTGTTTCTCTGCGCATTTCGAAGTCCCCTCGCTTGACGGTTACGACGGCCTTCGCCACGAATGGTATCAGTACTGAACAGACTGGTGGCAGAATCGGCATTGATATTGAGCTGACTGATGCCGTTGAGCAGAATACGGTACAAGTCGGCGACACTGGCAATGTTGGTATCGATACGTAATCCCGAGGGGGACAATGACAGTTTCCAGGTCACGGGCTGTTGCGAAGCCGAATGATGTAACAAGTGTTGCGATGACGATGATTCGGCAACGGCCATGGGTTCTCTTGCAGGGAACATGTCCGTGGGAGCAGCTTGCGATGGCATGGCGTACGGGGTGGATGGTCCCGAAGCAGTTTGGTCGTCTTCAGCACGGTATCCAATACTGCCCGAAAACGGATGCAGATTGTCCTTCATCTTGGCCAGTTCGCTTTGCATTTTCTGCATTCTTTCTTTCAGTTCCTCGACGTGATTGCCGAGCTTATCGAACGCTTGACCGTCCACTCGACGAGGTGGCGTAGCGTAACTGCAGGGTAATCCCGCCATGGCACATCGACCACATGTGGGCTGAACAAAGTCGCACTTGACTTTTTTCTTTCGACAACGAATACACTAGAAACATGCATAAAGGTGTGATTAGTCGTTATTCCAACATGCGGGGCAGGCGCATCCAGCGAGAAAATAAGAAAAAAAGTTGGAAAAATATCAAGGGGAAGTTGCTTACTGCTAGACTGGATCGAGGTCGCTTCGGTCGACTTGATTCTGGGGATTTCTGTGGTGACGCTGACCCGCTATTATCGGGAACAAATACAGACGACATGAAACGGCACAATGAGGTTGCTTTTTTTCAAAAAAAAAAAGCAAGAATATAAAAAACAACAAGGGAAACGGCTTGCCGATTGAACACCAAAGAGTCAAAAAGTCTAATGAAAAAGCGGCGTTTTAAACGTCCAAAAAGACGGAGCCGCAAAAAAAAAAAGGCGTTCTGTAGCACACTTTATCATCACTGCCAAGACACCCGCACTTTTTGTAGAATCATTACTTTTCATGGTCTTCGTTTTGACTCGATACAGCCGTTTGAGCAACGTATTACATGCTCAATTGCAGTATTACGGACTTCTTGACATCTATTAAAACCTATTCCGTGGACCCAAATCACCATCTCACACCTTGCCAATCAAATCTCGTCGCCGAAAGAAAATTTTCGAAAAAATAGAAAACATCTCATCCAGAAAACCCTATTCACCAAGGAACTGGATCCTTTCATTCCGTAATTAATCCGCCAATCATTTACATTACTTTTTCAAACAAGCCTTTTGTTGCAGTTGTATCATCGTTCCATTATGAATAAACTTCTTTTTGGGGTGGAGATGAAATAATAAATAAAAATCAGGTTCTAGTGAAAATAAAGAAAAGATATACTACAGGATTGTATAAAACTGTGCAAGATTCAGTATCATTTACAGTGGGTCACCGATAGGAATTTGGTCTTCTACAGGGTATAACAAGGAGCTAGGCAGAGTGAGCGAAAATGGGTGGCGAATATATAACGGATCTTTTTTTTGTTTTTTTTTGCTTTTTCGTCCGTTTCTTTCTTTTTCTGTTTCCTGTGGTGATTTCATCTTTGTCGGTTTGCAAGAGTGGATTTTTTTTTTTTGTCGTGCGTTGTCTCTCTTTTCCATCTTAATCAATCTCCAAAACGCGCTTCATTCGTTCGTAGACGGCAAAACTGACGGCGACCATGGGGGTGACTTTGATATAACCGATACTTAGGCCAACATAGTACCCCTTGAATCCTTTGAGTCGGTAAATTTCTTTTGCGGTTTCCCAGAAACCGACAAATTTGTTGGGATCCAGCACACCGCCCACCTGCATTCGTCTTCGAATAACCTAGGAAATGGGGTCTTAATATCCATATTTTGCAATCATTTTCAGAGCCTCTTCTTACCTCCAACGGATAACTGCTTGTCTGTGCTACTAATCCTGCCAATCCACCACACACCAATTCGGCCCACGCTTTCAGTGGCGGTTTATTGACCAACCGTTGCTGATGTGGCGTCAGATCGTCTCGCAGAGGATCAAAATCGTAATAGGTCGATGCACGTGTATATGGCGTGGCATATGGGTGGTATCGAGCGAACCGCGTCACAATATGGTACGTCCAAAACGAAACGCCAGCATACGGTATCATGCCTGCTACGGTAGGTAAAAATCCACGATAGAAATTCTGAATCTTCCCCCCAAACACTTTTTGTTGTACAGCCGCCGGTTCATTATAGATCTGTTTGATGATCGCCAAAAGGCCAATGCGGTTCTTCTTTGATGATTTGACTTCATACGCCATACGCACACGCACCAAATCCAAAGGGTAAGTGAAAAGAACCGAAGTCACACCTAAAAAAAACACAATCGATCCATTCAGTTTTTTCAGATTATCTATGATGTATCCAACGCAACACCATATTACCCGCTAATGAACCTGCCACGAATTGTCTTGCAGAACTTTCACGCGCCTTGGTCGGCATAAGGACCTGTATTTTACTTCCAATATTAGCCTGATCTGCACGGATTTCATGCACGCCTGGGTCAGACTGTCAGACTTACCGCTCGGTATTGTTCGTAGGCCACAAATTTGATAGCCGCATAAGGGAAAATCCTGAGTAATGTGACGGAATGACCCTGATACAGTCCTATGATACCGGAATTTTTCACAATATCTCGCCCTGCTTTGAAAGCTCCCGTAAATGTGCCTGGGAAATATTTGTTAATGAACCCATTCCCCACTTTCACTAATCGCTTCATTCCTACCAGCATATTTGTCGAAAATGGGATTCCGTGCTTGAAACAAAATCTTGACTCTGTCCAGTGGAGCAATCACGGTTTTGGCCTGGGAATGTTTGCGTTTGAATAACCATTCTTTCCATTTCCATTGATTTGCCAAAGAGAAGAAAAACTTACCATGCAACCAGCAATCCCGCCTGCCAATCCTGAACGAACGACATAGTCTAGAGTTTGCGCCTCACGTAGCTGATCCTTTGCATGGGGTGGTTTGTTCACAGGACGATTACTTGGGTCGAGTACAGACGCAGGTGGTTGTTTTTGCTGCTGCATGGGAACGATGGAATAAAAAAAATCTAACGTAGGAATAAAAAGAGAACGATGGACCAAATAGGAAATAGATCGCTTCTGTAATCAGACAACAACAATAGGACAAATGACAAAATGGCACAGTGGGAAAAACGGACAGCGTTATCCTCTTTTGGAAAATGAAAATTTCAAACTTGATGACATACAGAAACCGTCACGGCCCCCGCAACCGCGGCAGCTCTGCATTGGGCGGACTCCACATTCATTAGAATACCGGCACAGAATTATTGCCTTCGTAAACACACTGTTATCTTGCGAGGAAAAGACAGAGGTTTTTCGTGTAAATCTGATAAGTCCAGCGTATACATACACATATGTGAGTAGTTCTGTATACGTCAGGGGTCACAAAGACGTCATATTTTGGTGATCATGGTGAGCCTGAGGTAGCCGCCGGGAAACAAAAATAATCAATGCTTTTTACTGCAGGATATGACCCAAATCCTTGAGAATAAGACATTCTTTTGACCCATACGATCAAATCTGTCAACAGATCTGCAGCACTTGCTTTCTTCTGGCTGGCAATACAGCATAAATGCCTATTTTCTCTCAGATTTTCAGGCGCACACAAGTCAGTGCAGCATGAAGTAGTTCAATGATATTTTTGACAAGTTTCAATTTATCTCAGTGGGGTTAAAATTCAACTAAATGAGGGCTAATAGGATGCTGCAAAGGAAGAACCGCAAAGCGAGAACTTCAATTGTTTTGTACGGTTTGCATCTCCCACTGGGCCAAGCAACTAGATCCAATCTAGCTTGCTGGTACATATGTATAAGATGCCCACCGTTATGATTGCTGTTATATCACGAATTCTCCACAGAACTGAGGGTAAAACGGAAATATGGATTGGTGAAGAGCCTTTTGTTTTTAGGAAATGTTCTGTGGGAAGGCCAGCCAATCCTTTGCCAGGTTCAGCAAGTTATCATGTTCCATATCAATTTTTTCACAATATCCCAGACTTTTTAAAACGACAGATCTACCAAAATATGCCAAAATATGCAAATTCCCTGAATACACGCTGATGTTGATGGATCAGAGATTACTCAATTTTGATTGGCTGCGAGCGGGGTGGTTGGGAAAACCCCAGGGCGCTGCTCCTCTGGCATGAATTTTTATCTCTAAGCCACTGAAGCTGATTGGGAGTTTATCATGGCATCCGCCACACCAGTGGTGCAAGCCCAGACATAAAGGAAAGGATGCCCAAGGAACCGCATGCCAAACCTTCCGAGGTGGGAAGAAAGGCCAAAGCAGCAAAAGCTCCTCCACCACCACCTCCCAATCGTCCCCAACAATGTAAAAACGCAACTCAGGGCATGTGTCTTTTACTGTATTTTGCTGAATGCTTTGTTTAGGTCACTTTTACGTTGCTCGCAAACATCGGTATTGCAGTCTGCC
The DNA here is from genome assembly GCF_025331425.1 of Radiomyces spectabilis. Classification (NCBI taxonomy): domain Eukaryota; kingdom Fungi; phylum Mucoromycota; class Mucoromycetes; order Mucorales; family Radiomycetaceae; genus Radiomyces; species Radiomyces spectabilis. The sequence continues at coordinate 849,068 of NW_026251930.1, forward strand.
GGCCAAGCGAACCAACAAATATTGCGGAGAACATTTAATTGAGCAGCAAAAAGACGGCACCGACGAGATCTCCAATAAGCGTATTCCTTGTCCTTACGATCCATCCCAGTAAGACCTGACTTTTATCATGATTTGAATGGGCCGAAAATCCCTCATGTTTTCTTTTTCTGTCTTTTTCCATTAGCACCATTTTTGAAAAGGACTTGGACAACCATTTAAAGACACGTTGTAATTCGCGTCCGAAACCACCAGAGGAACATTATGCGGTCAATGTCAACTGCACGCTGCCCTTGTCGCAGGAGGAACTCGAGTTTCAGAAAACGTTAAACTTGCACAAAGTCATGAAAACGCAACCATGGATTGCCCGTATACGACTGGCTGAACTCCCGAAACAAGAGTTGGATGAATTGATCGTCAAAGTGCAAAAAGCCTATACGGATCACGTTCCCACCATTGAAAAGGATGTGCAAACACATGAAGCGACTATGGATCGAAGGTATATCATACAACTGGCAAATGGGTACCTTGCATAAATTATTGACCCGATGCTGTGTAGACAAGCAGTTCAGATTACGAAACACATCGATCAACAGGTATAAAAAAAAAGGAACGACAGCATGCAGGTGCAGGTAGAGGTTACACGGGACATGCAGGTTAATTCAAAGGGTTTAGTCATCTCTGTTGGGTCACATGAAATTGGCGGGCATGCTAGACGACAAGAAAGCATGTTTTATAGAGTTTGGTGCGGGTAAAGGTGTGAATTGGATGCTGTGCAACCCCGTGAAGCGAACAAATCATTAAAAAGATGTTGCGTAGGTGAATTGTCCAACTACTTGAAAGCGGCGGTGGCGGAAGAAAACGGAGAAGCCACATATGTCCTGGTAGACCGGAAAAACGTTCGTGGAAAGGTATGCGATGATAGCCAATTTTCTTTTAGTTTTTTTTTCGCTGAAGAATGGCGTCTACTCTAGTATGATCCGGCTCTTTTGGGTCGTGGAACGAACCCTTCGACGGTGCAGCGGATACAAATTGACATCAAAGATTTGGATCTATCCAAAGTCAAATCGTTACTGGACAGTGATGGACGCAAAAAGAAAATGGTCGCATTGTCAAAACATCTGTGCGGTAGCGCCACGGATATCACGCTGAAATGTTTAATGAATTACGTGGATCATGAACGAGCAACAGGAAACAAGTGAGTCATTGAAAATAAGCAACTTTTTTTTTGCCACGAGGTAAAATATTGGTGACTCATTCTGGATTGGGTGTATCAGTCCGCAACCCATATCGGGGATCATTATAGCTCTGTGTTGTCATCAGCTTTGCCGAATTGAAATGTATCCGAATACGGAATACTTGAAGCAGATTGGTTTAAACAAGTTGGATTTTGATCGCATGTGCAAGATGAGCAGCTGGGCCATTTGCGGTCGACCTGCTGAAGCCCAGGAGGACGAACATAGTGAAATGACACAAGAAGCCGCTGATGCCGATTTGACAAGGTAGAGTGCAATTTCATTGATCAAGGCTACGATGATTTTCAATTAATGACCTTTTTTTCTGTGACAGTGGTCATTATTCTGGACGAGATCATGTGGAGCGAGAGAAAATTGGTTATCAATGCAAGCGGGTACTGGATGCCGGACGATTGGAATTCTTGCAGCAACATGGATTTGAGACCCGATTGGTTTATTACGTGGATCCAGAGACAAGCTTGGAGAATTGTGCGTTGATCGCGGTTCCCCAGCAATAATAACCCGTAAAATTCATTGAGGCTGTGTGCATGCGCACTTGGCTAATATGGTAATTTCTTTTTTCTCGGATGAGGATTATCCGGAATGAACTTAAAAAAGAAAAGAAAAAAGACGGCTAGACAGAAAAAAAAAAAACAACATTGATGCTGCGGCCCATTTTTTTATACCACATGGAGCGGATCAATTCTGGAAAAGAGTTTCTGAGAATAAAAAAAAAAAGGAAACCGATTAAACCATCTCTTTTTTTTTTTTTTTTTGATCTGTGGATTCCTCTTTTCTCAAGTTTGCATTGGACATGCCTGCATCATGGGGTAAACTACACTTGTTTTTTGAAAAGAAATCCAATGATTTCTCCTTAAACGACGACTCCAGGGACTCACCTGGTTTTGGTGCCTTTTTTTATTTTTTTTTGTTTCAGAAAATCGATCTGTCTCCTCGGAAGCAAGCCAGGATCCTACCCAATGTAGCTCCAGTGACGAAAAGGATCAACCCATCCATGATAAAAATAATCCCAAGGTAGGTGGCACCATGCTCAGAAAAACTTGCCCCAGGATCAGCTCGTGAATGTATTATTAATCATGATCATTGTCTGCAGCAATGGCCCAACAGAAAGAAATGGTCCAACTTCATCGTCGTGGCCATGAATGCTTTCATTGGTTACTTCTCATCCGCCATTTACGTGAGTAGGATAAAACAAGGCATTTTGTGTAAAACAGGTATATTTAACAAAGAGTAATGTTGGGACATGCAGATGCCCGCTTTGGAAAGTATTCGTGCCTATTTTGGAACCTCCACAGTGGTAAGTTGAGGACTTGCCAATTCTTGCCACCGATTACGTCATTTTTTAAACGATGATCTCTTTTTTTTCTGATCTGGCTAGGTGATCAATGCTACTATTGCGACTTACATCTTGTGTACCGGCATAGCTGTAAGTCATCAAACCAAGGGTCATACAAAACGATCATCAAAAAATTTAACACGGATTACTTTATTAGCCATTATTTTGGGCACCCTTTAGTGAACGTGTGGGTAGGAGGTAAGAGATCAACTTTTTTTTTTTTTTGGATCCAAATGATCTTCAGGGTCTAAACTGCTTGGAATATGTTAGATGGGTATATATTAGTGCGATGGTCCTCTTCATTGTATGTTCTATTATTTGCAGCATTGCAAAATCGATTGGCCTGTTTTTCGTCTTCCGCATGTTACAGGGCTTTTTCGCCAGTGCGGGCCAAGCCGTGGGCGGAGGGTCGGTGGCGGATCTCTTTGAATCCAAGGAACGAGGTCGTGCTATGAGTATTTACATCCTCGGGTAAGCCTTGGGTTTTTCCATGACAAATTGCGTAAAACCAACAGCGTAATTTTTTTTATCCACCTATAGAACCATTCTCGGACCTGCTTTCTCGCCCATCATTGGAGGTTATGTGGACCAATACTTGAACTGGCAGTGGATCTTTTACATCAAAGCTATCCTTGGCGCGGTCATTGCTGTATTAACATTTATTTTTGTCCAAGAGACACTGTACGTACCCTCGGATGGGATTCTTTCGTCGACTTCCTCGGACCCCATTTCATGGAAACAACGTTTACAAAATCTCAAATTCAATCCTGTAAGCTGCTCACATAACTCCCCTCACATCCGTCCCAACGGTATCATTTTAACCATGTCATTTTTCTTACACTTTCTTTTTTAGTTTGCCAGTCTGGAATTTCTTCTCCGGCCCGAAGTTCTACTGGTGTGCATTCCATTGAGCACCAGTTTCGGATGGTTTTATTTTCTCGTGACCATTCTTCCTGAAACCTACAGTCAGATCTACCACTTCTCGACAGGGTCCATCGGGCTATGTTATTTAGCCGGCGGGGTAGGAAATACAAGCGGCAGCATCGTTGCTGGCCTGGTATCTGACCGCGTGTATGCGTGGCAAGTCGCACGCCATCACGGAGTGCACAAACAAGAGTACCGTTTGACCCCGCTCTATCTCGGTATTCCATTCCTCGTTATTGGAAGTCTATTGTATGGATGGTTTCTCCACTTTCATTTACATTGGTTTACCCCGTTGATCGGATACTGCTTAAGTGAGTTAAAAGGAAGCCACTGAATGGTTTATTATGGTGCGTCTATTTTTGGCTCACAGAAAATTAAACAGCAACGTTTGGTATTATGTTCACCATCACCATCGGCAATACGTACTTGGTGGAATCATTTATTACCCGCTCCGCATCAGGTGAGTGTTCCCCTCTTTCCCGAAAAGAAAAAGGAAAAAACGGAAAAAATTGAAACATTGGTCTCAATTTTTTTTCATGCAGTGGTGTCCACTAATAATTTTACACGAAATATTATGGCGACGATATTTTCGCTGTTGGCCGTCAACATTCGAAGCGGGGTTGGAGATGGCATTGCCTAGTAAGTGTTTTCTTTTTCTCCTTTTCCCCAGTCTCGGTTCCAGTACTCTTAGAGGAGGCTAGTACTGTGGGTTTTCTTCTTGGGAAATGGCCTGACCGTTGAATGAATTATTAGTACCCTGATGGCTGTCACCAACTTGGTTGCTTATGTGGTGTGTATTGCGTTGGTGCAAGTATATGGTACCCAATGGCGTGCGGCAAAACCATGGTGGAAAAATTCCAAAGAATGAAAAATACTGGAAATGGGCTCATTCATCATCAGGTTTCAAATATCTTTCTATTGCGGGGATGATTTTGTTCAAAAGATGGGGTGATTCATCCTGAATTCCTCGCTTCCCTTCTGTTACCAAGCATACGAAAAGACTCGATGGTTTTTTTTATATACCACTTGTATTTTTGGATTTTAGAACTCTTATTCAAGCCATTAAACAACCCTGTTATACAATAACCATGGCACTTGAGAAATCTTTGTTGTCATGGCCAATTAGCTGATCGAAAAATGGAAAATTTCCAAGCCCGTTGACAGTTACTGGTGCACGCATAATGGGAAATTGAAGCGCCGACCGGGGGAAAGTGGCGAGATTCTTGTGGCCGACGTCGTGAATATAAAATCCGGCACGAAATTAAGCTTTGGGGAAGACCATATCTCTACTCCTCTCTACCGTTTCAATCCAACACACACACAAAAACCTTTTTACCAAAATGATGGCCAAGAATCTCGAAAACGTCCACCACCACTTGATGGAAGTTGCCAAGGAATCCCAGCGTCTCTCTCACAAGAAGTACACAGCCGATGATGTCCGCATGCTCCAGGTAAATATATCGATGATATGAACATTTTGCTGCTGACTTGATATGTACTTACACAATTCCCTTCAATTTTTTACAGGAGAAGCTTGCTGATATTGATGCCAAGTACAAGAATGGGGTATATGATGACGTGGACAAGAGCATGCAAGCCGATGTCTACGAAACCGAAGGTCAAGCCCAGGTGGCTGACGAATTAGAGAGAATTCATCAAACTCTTCATGTGATGCTTACCCGTATTGATACTTATAACTAAAAGAGAAGGCCGGACCTTCCTTCTCCTTTTCTGTGAATAGCCGCTAAGGTTTCTTATCCCCGTTTTTCTTGTAAATAAAAAAAAAAAAAGCCAAACCCTTCATTGATATAAAACGCAACAAAAATTCTCGTTACTTATGAATTGGCGCTTCGCTCAATTGACTGATTAAAATGATTCTCATACAAAAAACGCCAATTTAGCAGTGCAGTGTTGACCTTTTTTTTTTTTTAAAGCAATGGGAAGGTGGCTTCAAATAGCATATTGGTGACGGTTGGCTTGATTGACTGGGTGGCTAGCGTAACAGTAAAAGACAAGATACGACTGCACTGAACTAGATCAAAGGAGGGTTGCATAGAACTTGAATATTTAAAGAATGTACGTGGGTCGAACCTTGTTCTATTGAAAAATGGACATTCATAAAAAGTTCAAGTTTGACTTTCCAAGCATCCTCACATTGTTGAGGGAATTTTTGATTAACCGACGAATCAAAGAAAAAAAAAATTACATCAATGGCCTCTCTTTTTTAGGTTCAACAGACAGTCTATCTGCTTATCGTTATCATTGACATCATGGACAGTAACAATGGTTCAGGCTGGGGTATTCCATCCAATGGTAAGCTACTTTGAACTATCAAGAGAAAAAGGGAGCAATATTTATAATGAGCTTAGCGGAACAGTCCCGTCCGTCAAGAAATGACAGCTGGAGCACTGTGAGCCAAGCACATCGTGGAGGTCGAGGTCAGTCGGGATTACCAAACGCTTGGGGACAGCAGTCTAGACAACGTCATACCGATAATGACGGTTGGAATCAAGCTCGAGGAGGTGGCTGGAACAGTACGCCGAGACAGCCTCCCATGCGTGGTCGGCCGTGGAGAGGTCGAGGATCATCCCATACGAATAATCAACAAAGTGTCCGACCTCCACGATCCAATGGCTGGTCAACCTCAGAAGGTCAGGCACAGGAAGTCACTCAGACAGAGGTATCTTGGGGCACGGTCCCTGAGAGTTCCAAACCGTCGTCTTGGTCTACGAACGCCCCTTGGAACGTGAGCGAGACAGCATCGAACCCAACCCAAGCAGCATCGAGCGATAGGTAGGAGTGGCAGAGGAGAGATAGAGAGAGAACGTTGATCAGTGTATGACTGACCCTCGAGGTATACTATGTATTAGTTGGGACAGTGGTAATAAGGGCGGCAATGATTGGCTTTCCCAATCGGCGCGATGGGCGCAGGAACTGGAGAACCCACAAAAGAAGCGAACGGAAGTGGGTCGAGGAACCTGGGAAAATGGCGTTCATCAATTGGCGCCTCGCAATCCTGAATTGGAAGAAAAACTGTTCAAAACCGGCAAAGAATCCATGCATACCGGCATCAATTTCGATCGATACGACAATATTCCCGTTGAAGTCACTGGAAAGGACGTTCCTCCACCTTTAGAAGAAGTAAGACCATGGCATCTACTTGACGCTCGTCGGGGGTTGTTGTTTATTTTTATTTTTCGATTTGGCAGTTTACAGAACGATCAGTGGATGTCCATCTGTTGAGCAACATTGAATTGGCAAGGTATTCCACGCCTACGCCTGTTCAGAAATACGGTATTCCCATCGTGAAATCGGGACGTGACTTGATGGCATGTGCGCAAACAGGTATGTGTAGCCCATTTTATTTTTGGCATTTTCCGGATCATGGCTCACGTCATTTTTTATCTTAACAGGCTCGGGCAAGACGGCCGGTTTTCTGTTTCCTATTCTTTCACTTTTGTTTGAACATGGTCCTGCGGCGCTTCCTAAGCCATCCGGCAAGGGATCAAGAGCGTATCAAAATATGGCGTATCCCGAAGTCCTCATTTTAGCGCCGACACGTGAATTGACGTTACAGATCTATGAAGAGGCCAAAAAATTCACCTATCGATCGTACGTTCGGCCATGTGTAGTTTATGGTGGTGCAGACATCAGTCAGCAAATTCGTCAGCTGAGTCGTGGCTGTCATTTGCTGGTAGCCACCCCGGGCCGTCTGGTGGATTTACTGGACCGAAAGCGTATCTCATTGGCCAATATTCGCTATCTTGTGCTGGATGAAGCGGATCGCATGTTGGATATGGGTTTTGAACCGCAAATTCGACAAATTGTCCTATTTGAAGACATGCCCTCGGTGGAAAACCGTCAAACCCTCTTATTCTCGGCAACGTTTCCTCGTGTCATTCAAGAAATGGCCCAAGATTTCTTGAAAAACTATATTTTCCTCTCCGTTGGTCGCGTAGGTGCCACGAGTGAAAATATCACACAGAACATAAAGTAAGCTGAGTCTGTCACAAGGATGTGGCTGATAAGTGTATATTGACGGGCCATAATTTTGATTTTCATTAGATATATAGAGGAAAACGATAAGCGGTCGGCGCTGGTGGAACTTTTCCAGCAGACGGCTGAGGCTGGATTGACATTGATTTTTGTTCAAACAAAGCGAGGAGCTGATGCAGTGTGCGAGTTTTTGATTTCCGAGGGGCTTTCGGCGGCGGCGATTCACGGCGATCGGCTGCAGCATGAACGTGAAGCGGCATTGCAGGCTTTCAAAAGCGGCCAGACGCCGATCCTGGTGGCCACGGCAGTGGCTTCGCGTGGATTGGATATTCCCAATGTGACACACGTGATCTCGTTTGATTTGCCTAGCGATATTGACGATTACGTTCATCGAATCGGTCGAACGGGCCGTGCAGGCAACACGGGTCTAGCTACGGCATTCTTCAACAGCAGCAACCGAAATATTGCGGGGCCGATGGTCGAACTTTTGACCGAAGCCAAACAGGAGGTCCCCGATTGGCTCAAGGTCATGGCGGACGAGGCGGCCAATGAAACTTTCATGGATCCGGCGCAGAACCGGTCCTTTGGTGGTCAACAACGAGGCGCTTGGAAACCGCGTTCGAGAAGACCAAGAGATGACGATGATATTGGACCCCGCATTCGATGGTGATAATTTTCTTCATCTGTATCCTCTTGTTTGAATCATCACTGTTTCTTTTCTGGCTTCGTCATCTTTCTTTGACTTTGCTAGGACAAAATATAAAAACGGTGCACTGATTCTCTCCCTACTGAAGGATGAAAAAACGTTTTAAGACTATGAAAAAGGTTCATATGATGATGGTGCCCTGTTTATGCCGCACAAATTAGCATGATGCTTCAACAAAAGTTTGCAGTTTTTGGCAGGCACTGGACATCAGCTGGGTGACATTTGGATTAGGATGCATGGTGTGACTGTCGGTTGCATGATGCGCGCGAACCTATTCGGAGTGGATTTGGTTGATTCTTTTCCTTTTCCTTTGAGACTCACTCGCAGGATACATGAAAGAGAACCATGGATTCAGAGATTGCTCGTAAAACGTGGGAACTGGAGAATAATGTAAAAAGTGTCGATCCAACACAAGACCAGATCTATTATTATGATGCAGAAGCAAGCAGAGATGCCGTCAACCAAATGCCGTGGAAGAAAGAGTAAGATCGCGCTATTCAGTAATCCGAATGGCGTGGCAACGCTAAACCAGATCATTACCTAGTCCACATCATTACAAGCATATAAAGATATCCGCCATTGCACTCATTAAAATGGTAATGGAGAGGAAAAAGAAGAAATGGCAGCATTTCCAGTGATGTGCCCATGAGACTAACCAATGTATCAAATTAGGTCATGCACGCGCGTTCGGGTGGAGCTATTGAAGTGATGGGGTTGATGCAAGGCAAAGTATCTGGGAACACCATGATCGTGATGGATGCCTTTGCGTTACCCGTGGAAGGCACCGAGACACGTGTCAATGCGCAAAACGAAGCCTATGAATATATGGTCCAATATATAGAAGAAGCGCGAAAGGTAAACGCCATGATTATTTTTCGGCCCTCTGATGAATTAGAACGTTGGTCACTGGAAGAAATATTTACACCATGATATTTTTTGGTAGGTGGGACGTATGGAAAACATTATTGGATGGTACCACTCACATCCCGGATACGGTTGCTGGTTATCGGGAATTGATGTCAGTACACAGATGCTGAATCAGCAGTATCAAGAGCCATTTGTGGCAGTAGTGGTAAGTGATATTCGACAATCATCATGCTTTTGCAGGAAAAAAAGGTACGACGCCTACTGACGAGGATGTGTGTGTGTGAATAGATCGATCCCAACAGAACCATGTCTGCTGGCAAGGTCGATATTGGCGCTTTTCGAACATACCCCAAGGTAAAAGTGGGATGATGGGGGTCGAGAGACTCAATTTGGCTGATGATGGGTTTTGCAGGGATACAAAGCGCCAGAAGAGGGTCCCTCCGAGTACCAAACCATCCCACTCAACAAGATTGAAGACTTTGGTGTGCATGCGAAATCGTAAGTAACTCGGGTTGCAGGACACCTACCTTGTTGAACCAACCTGCTGATTATGCGGCATTGAAAAATTCGGACAGATATTATCCACTGGAAATCTCTCACTTTAAATCCACCTTGGATCACGAATTACTGAACGTGCTATGGAACAAATATTGGGTAAATACACTGTCTCAGTCGTCGCTGCTAACGGTAAGTCGAGGCATTGGATTCTATACAATGATGGTTTTGTAATGAATAGTTTTCTTTTCGAGTAGAATCGAGAATATTCTGTGCGTCAAGTATGCGATTTGGCGCAAAAAGTGGAACAAACCAATGAGAGCATGGTAGGGAGGATGGGAGGTTACTACGGCGACCGGAAAAAGAATGACGAAAGCCAGTTGAACCGTGTAACAAAAGACAGGTACGTCAATTCAATGGTTGTCTTTGTTAATCAACAAGGATAGATGGCTAATTTTCTGATTTCAGCTCAAAGATAACATGTGAAGCAATGCATGGATTGTTGTCTCAGGTGATCAAAGATCTCGTCTTTAATCAATCGAGGCAGATGGAAAACTCTTGAGCCTGCTCACACAACCTTAATATACAGTTTCACATATCTTTTGTTTACTCTATTTGTCACCTGGTCATCATCACCGCTGCATTAAAAAAAAGAGTCATTTCTGTCTTTATACCTTTTGCTGCTGCGTGTAATAACACTAGAAGCTTCAACATAAAGTCCATCTTGCCTAGTTCAAACGCGACGAAATAGCATATCGGTGAAAGCTGTTGTTTTGTGGAAAAAAAAAAAAAGACAGTGGTCGTCCAGTGATTTAAAACCGAAAAATACGAGAGTTTTTTTTAGTATCGTTTTGACCCTTTGACCCATCATATGCACAGTGATATGAAATACGATTTCTGCATTTGAAAAATATGCTTTTTTATTCTTCTTGGAATGGCATGATCGCTCGATGAATCGCGTGATCCAAGTTTAAGCGGGTGGATGATTGTCCAATGAAAATGAGGACATAACAGTGTCTGTTCGGACCGCGCATTTCTCTTTTCGGTATAACCAAATCGGATGAAGGTCAGCTCACACACGAGGGTCCGAACAATAAATATCTTACGATAAGTCCCTTTATCAGGCGGCGGGCAATGCGAGCGGACATGATAGGCTCGATGGCGGGTCCATCGCGAACCGGGGATTTCGGGTGGTCGGTGATTTATCAGCGGGGTCTGTGACTGGGGAAAAACGGCCGAGCGGCTTCATACGAGCCGCTCGGCCGATCAAAAAGGTATTGAGAGGTATACGGTTACAATGACTCATTTGCGGTATACTTTATTCTTGATGTCCACATGAATGGCCATGAATGGTGATGAAAGACGCGTCATTATATACAAAGTGATCACCGAAAGGTTAAAGAGAAAATAAAGGCATTGCTTGGCAGTCGGGTAAGTTAGCGTGTTTTTGCAACTCAAAAAAATTGAGGCCTTGCTTTTTAAAGTTGGACTGGGTCACCAGCAAATCATTGATTAATGCAAACGATCCAATGAACGGCTCGATTGGTTTCTTGAAATGGTCTAGTCTCTTGAGCCATGTCGATCCTCGATGGCCTTGGAGAAATCTATGCAGCTATCACATTACAGTTTCTACTGTTTAAGTTTGGACCCATTGATCTTTGTGATCTCCAAACTACAGCATCCATCCACGTACTCTTCTTTTTCTTGGCACCAGCTCTCATATCTGTACAAAGATATTTCATTGTATGAGTTACACGATAAGCACATGCAAAAAAGAAAAAGTCCTGGCAAAAGTGACCGGTTCGCTTTCTTCCCCCAACTCCCCCATAAAAATTTCAGGAACGAGCGATTGATTGCAACCGAGATCGGTGCGGTCAGTGGCTCTTGGTGACTTGAACCCGTGACTGATTCAATGCTCCGCTCAAATGGTCGCTTATCGATTGATTAAGGTGGAACATAACGAATTAAAAATTTTCTCAGCCAATCATTCAAAGTCTCACAAACGGGCGGTGGACAGATGTTCATATTGAAAAAAAATAAAAATTAAAATAAGAAAGACCACAGGCACAACAGACATATACACAAAAGAAAAAAGAACCATGTGAAAAAATATTGGATGACAATTTTTTTTCTTGTTGCAATATGAAGAATGGAGAAAACATGATAGTATAGATGATTATAGAAGAATGAGATGCATGAATGAACAAAGAAAGAAAGAAGAAAAAAAAAAGAGGTTAACACCAACAAAAGAAATAAAGAGGGAAGCAAAAAAGGCGAGAATTAGTTTCACTGTGGAATTAAGGCGCGCAAAATTAGCAAAAAAAGGGGGGAAAGAAAAATGAATGTACGAAAGATAAGAACGAATGTCGGCAGAAAGAGAGAAAAAAAAAGAAAGTCCATGAAGTATGCTTGATGTATGGTATCGTAGAAAGGGAAATCCATGAGAGTTTTTTTTTGAGATCCTTGGTGGGTTTTTCTTGACGTTTTTGCGTAAGGTTTTCTTTTTTCGCCATTCGGTTTGGTCCGAATCCATGAGTTCACCCCTAGTCTGTGCGTTTTTTTTTTTTTTTTTTTTTTGGGTTCTCCAACTATCCGCGAGGTCGAAGAGCGACAAGAGACGGCGTCGTTCTTTTTTTTTTTATCTGCGCAAATTTAATGAAGTTGGAGCAACGGACGGTGGGGCTAGATCCTGGTGATGCGAAGGATGAGGATGGCGAACATACGGCTTTAGGGGATGGGGAGAAGTGTCGATGACTTCGGAGTCAGGGTCACTGTTGCCCAGGAACGGGGCTTCTCTGGCTGATTCATCCGGTGTGATGGGAGGCGAGGCCATGGTGAGGTCCAAATCGGACGAACGAAGCGATTGGATGGTAGGCAATACACCCAGTGTATTGTGATGATCTTCAATGGGCGATAAGGTCGGCGTTGGGGTATCATGATGACTCTCCATATCGGGACTTTCACCGATCACGGTGGTTGAACAGGCCGAGGAGCTGTTGGCCAGACTCTGAGCCAGCAGAGCTTCGTTGACGTTCAAAAGAGACTGAAGATAATCTGGCGAAGGACCGGTGGATGGACGCAAAATATTACTTAGCAGCGGTTGTTCGGTCAACGCACTCAGTGTCTTTGGATTCGTGGTAGGGGAAATGGGTGAAAGTTCGTCGACAACTGTCGCGATGGTATCGGTCGTAATGGCACTCGTTATGGGGGCGACGGTGGCGGAAGATGAGGACGAAGATTCCAATGTCGATATCGGCGTCGAATTGTTCGTTTCATCCATTGAGGTCGAACACGTCTCGATCGGGGCCGCCGTCGGTATGTCCAAAGACCCAAGCCAGCCAATACCTGCACCACTGGAGGATAAAAATAAAAAACCAAGAGATTAAAAAATTAGAAACAAATGGAGAAAAAAAAAGAGGGGATGAAATCAGTGAAGAGAGGAATCATTACCTTTCTTCCCATTCTTGACCCATTTTTTCCATGACAGTTTTAAGGTGTTCTCTTTGTCGTTCTAAATCTTCAAGACTTTGATCATAGTTTTCCAGGATTTGATCGTAATCCCAAACAGTGTTATCCATCGAAAGTATGAAGAGACGAAAAAAAAAAGAGAAGAAAAAAGTTGAGATGTATGAGTGGTTGGGAAAAAGAGGAAACAACAAGAAGCAATAAGAGACAGAAGAAGAAGAAGAAGCAAAGTGAGAAAGAGGAAGGGAAAAAAAGAATTGATAGAGTCGTGGGTCCTTCTTTTTTTGGACGACAATATTTTTTTTTCTTGTGTGTGGTTTTTTCGAAATCCGTTTTGTTTTTTAAATAAAAGGAGAAGGAAAGAAAAGCGGCGCTATAAAAACAATTTTTTTCTTTTTCCTTTGACCGCTTTGGGAAGTTCTTGCGAGTTCCATGCAATGTGGACCCAATGAGTGGGGTCGACAATGTGATTGGTGAGCGTGCCAGGGACCAAATTCTTCTCCCGTGAGTGTTTGTGATTTTGCGGTCGGACCCAGACTCCATTCGGTTTCTGTGAGCTTCCTTTTAAAGGTCAAGTCGACATTTGACTGGCTCATGGGGGGAAAGTGGCGAATCCGATAAAGCCCATTTTCATCCACTGGGCTTTTTTTTTTACAAGCCGCCTCAATTTCCCTTTTTGCACCGGTTGCGACAACAAATGCAATTCTGATAGGTGCATTCATCACGCGAAAAGAAAAAAAAAGGCATTTTTTTGTTGTGTGTTGGTGTGTGTGTTTTTTTTCTCTCACCTTCTTGACCGAACTTACCATGCGTCTTTAAAAAATACGTTCTTCTGTGTCATTCTTTGAATCCTCCATTGCATGGCATAAAAACAGCCTTAATTTAGCGTCCTTCTTTTCCCTTCGTTTGGTTTTCTTTGGCTTTCCTTTTCTCTCTTGATTATCATCTGACCTATTTTAATATTTTTTGTTCTTCTCATTTCCTTTGTCTTTTTTATTTTTTTTATTTTTCACACACTCCACGCCAAATTTGTCAGTCTAAAAAAAGAAAAGGTAGATAAAACACCAATGCAGCACAATGGTGGAGAAAAAACTTTTGAATACTATCATCTGCTCATCAATGGCCATAGTCTTTTGATTTGTTCTTTTCCTTTCTAAAATTTTTCTTTATTTTCTTGGAACTGATAAAAAATGAATATAAAAAAAAGGGGACTAAAAAAAAATCATTACAATTGAGAGAAAGATGAATTTTCGGGAACAAAATCTAGAACTGTGCGGAGAAAGTCACATCGACGCTCCAACATATTGAGGAAACCTCGCATTTGATCCTTGTTCATTTGCATCAAAAGGGAAGCGAACTTGGTGTCCTCCAAAGCCGGGGAGGACGGTGATGACGACGACGAGGCTGAAGGATCGCTTTCTGCTTCTTGCACAGGAGACGAAGGCATGGTCGAGGAGGCCGACAAAGGCGGCGAAATCACCGACGAATAACCGGAAGGTTGGACAGCAAAAGTCGAAATCATGGCTGGAGCCGAAGGCGAGCCTACGATCATTTCCGAATCATCACCGTCAAGCCAGTAATCTCTTCGACGGCGTTGGATCGTCGTCTTGCGCATTTCCACGGGTCGATCGCGCTGATGCAATTTGGCATACAAACCGCAAGCGTTGCAAACAGGTTCACCACGGTCATTCTTGCGCCACAACGGAGTCTGGGTCTGTTCGCAATTCACACACTTGACAAGGTCACCAGCGGTAGGATGGAACACATCGTCGTCCGCAACCATGGTCGAAGGGACCAGGATACGTTCACTCGCGTAAGGATGACGAGCCAAATGGTTCTTGTGACGGACATGCAAAGGACGATGCTGGTTGTATTGCTTGTAATACAAACCGCAAGCGTTGCAAAGAGTGTGGACACGATCCGGAGTACGACGCCAAAGAGGGGTCTTGGTTACCTTGCAGTTGTAGCATTCCAAATGCTTGGGAGGCCGCGACGACTTGTGGGTAGTGATACGTATAGGCATGGTAGCCTGGCCAGGGAGACAGTTGGGCTTGGATTTGGCGGCTTCCTTGGGAGACGAAGGAGGGGAAGGCGACGTCTGAGGTTCATAGTGATGAATGATGGGGGTCTTTGCTTCTTCTTTTTGAGAAACACCAAGAGGCTGGAGATCTTCCAGTTTCACAAACTGATCCAGCATGGAGTCGCCTGAGCAAGGGCCCATGATATCTTCCAGGTAAGAGTCTTGTAACAAGGACGAAGGAGGGATATCCATAGAAGCGCTCGACTCGGAAGAAGGAGACGAAGAAGGTGAATAGTAGTAACCAGGCGAGGCGGCGGCTAACAGTTGATCCAATGAAGAAGAGTCATTTTCAAACAGGAAAGCGGCGGCAGGTTGCTGGGGTGGAGTGGGTTGGCATGGCTGAGAATAGGGGTGCTCAGGGAGCAGACCTTCACTGAGGAAGGCAAAAGGATCAATAGACGATGTTGTATTCATGATGGGATTCAAAGCGTTCTCTTGACTCTCTGTTGGGATGGTAATATCTTGACAGTGCTTGTTGTTGGGGAGATTCAGTTTTCTTGTAATATTCGGTTGCTTGGCGGTTTTCTGTATCAATCGACGTCGTTTCCTACGTGTTTTCCGTTGAACATGTAATAGTAGGCCATTTTTACTTTCTTTTTTTTTTCTTCTTTCAGATAGAAAGACTAAAAACTTTTGGGGACTTTTTTTTTAAATTAATTAAAAGGGCTTAAAATAATAAACGATTAGAAAGCGGCGTGCATCTTGACGAAGTGATGCACACGGTAAGCAGTTAAAAAAAAAAGGGGGAAGTGGGATAGCAAGGGTTTAAAAAAATAATAATAAAATAAGAGAAGCACAAGTAAGAATCAAAGTAGTGAACCACAAGATAAAGCTCACTAGCAGTTGAAGGTTAAAGCACAAGAAGTATTCACAAAGGAAAAGGAGAACAACAAAGAGTTGAAAAGAGCAAGGAGAAAAGAAGAAGAAAAAGAATTTCGAACTACAGAATTCTTTTGTTTATGGCTTTTTTTTTGGGACGTTGGTTTTGAATGGGTGAGTCACCCCAGGAAACTGGATATAACAGGCTGACTCATTTTCAGTTGCCGCCTCAATTAGTGCTCATTTTTTGGTCGTCCGCTCCGTAGCTATTACCACACCACATATTTGGAAGGAAAAAAAAAAGAAGAAAATGACACCCTTCACAACATGGGCTACTTGGACAATGGTAGTTCTTATGGGAACAGAAACCATGGTGCTACTGAATCTTTAACTTTAAAAAAGTGGTTCACCTCTTTATCTTGGGCTTTTTTTTTTCCGACCATCATCACGCAATTGTACCACGTGATCAAAAAAGGGAAAGTGGTCAGAAACTATATTATTCAGAATTTTGAATACAAAGAAATATATAATGGGGGGCCTCATCCAATCGTGGATCCGAAACTCTTATCGCACCAATAACCTCTTACGGTTCACTGGGACCCAAAAGATACCCTTCTTGTTGTCCAAAGCGGAGAAGGAAAAAGAGAAATCATTAAACTAGACCAAAGAGAACTACATGATATGGCAATTGGATTTGCCTTGGACCGCCGTTTCGGCGTCACCACCAGTTTGGGTACGATGCCCGGGGGCTTCGTCTCCGGGTTGCGGCTTGACTTCGACTCGTTTTTGCGCCGTGTCTTGGTAAGCCTTGTAAGTTTGAGGAGCCGGCTGCTGCTGGTTCGAATCGGCTTGCTGAGAAGAAGGTTGGCTAGGCATTATAACAATTCGGTTTACTATGATGAAGAGTGTTGTAGCAGTGTGAAGAATAAAGAATACACAAGAAATTTTATCTTTTTTTTTTCTTTTTTATCTATTTATTCATCCGAGTCTCTTTTTTTTTAAAAACGCAAACTACAATAGCCTAGACGAAACGGGGTCATCTTGTCATCATGAGCTCATCATCGGCATTCGCCGACGAAAACACAGACCCATTCCTTCAGGAGGCCTCCAAAGTGAGTACCTAACGGCCACATTCTGTGATGGTACAATGAGATTACATGTATTTACCCTGTCATTGCGAAAAAGTTCAATGGGTCAATACCTGGTGACGCGAATTTCGAACCGTCGTCATCGTGTGATATCCACGTTCAATCATCACCACGTTGGACAGTGGTCCAAACCGACCAAGAGCAAGCCGAATCGCAGAAAACCGTTCAGGCTCTAGGTATTGGACCAGAAAGTTGGATAATTTATTAAGTTGGTGGTTTTAATCCGTCTTTGATACAATTCGAATGATTAGAAGCCAAACTAAAAAGGATGAAGCAGCGTTCGCGTGCGAACTATATGAACGGTAAAAACTTGGAACTCTTCTTTACAAGGAACCAAGACACTGATTGAGGCTCTGCCCTTTCTTTTTCCTTTTTCAGTGGACGAGCACGAAGAAAGCCTCGCTCCAAATGGGGATGAAGAAGGCGTCCACTTGTTATGGAAAACGCGTGCAGACGAAAATGGCAACGATGCGTGGGATGAAGCGTTTCGTCGACGAAAGCATGAAGAAGAGTTTACTTGGTACTGTTGTGCCTGCTTGGCCCCACTTTATCATCGGCTCTTCTCATAAGGATTTGCATGAAAATTGTTGGCGGACGTAATCATCCACTGTCCGCTGAAAACGCGCTTTGTGAATGATGAAATCATTGTGCAGATTCACCGTAATGAAAACGCGAGCCTATCCTTTGAGAGATCCATGGCGTCATTTTACTTTTGTTCTTCAAAGAAGGACGGCCGGACTCTATAATTAAAATCCAGTAACCGGGTGGCTGCGACGCAGCGAATAAAATCTGATATGAGGTTCCCATTCATCAGGTCGGGCGCTGTGTCAATCGAAAGATATGGATACCGAAAAGAAAAAAGTCTCATCGAAGGGATATTTTTCTGTATGATTCTTATAGAAGAACGTTTCTCTTGAAACTAGTATTTTCTGTGTATGACTAGATGAGGCCGGGCAGCGTAGGGTATCTCATACGACAAAAGCTGCAGACAGGGAATGTGGAAAGTTCGAGTCCTTCATGACGTAGTCAAGTATAGATGAAAGGGTTCTAAATATATTTTCAACAAGTGTGTATATGTATATACTTTTTTACAAGGAAGAAAATAAAATTAAAAAACTATGAACACTGAAAAGACAAAGTAATGACAGAGAAATAACAAAAGGGAATAATATAATATAAAGAAAGCTATATCACAACTCGAGATAGACGGTCTTTTCCTGCAATTTTTCGACGTCCTTCTCTTTTGCGTTTGAGACCACCCAATCGACTCTGTATATAGCCGTCTTGGTGTTGGGCGATCAATGGTCCTTGAATCACACGTGACTCCATGACTTGCACATCCATTCGCAAATACTGCTCCATCTCCTGTCGCGTCATGCCAGCATCCGTGTCCAAAGGTGAGATTAACCGCAATACCACCGACGACGGCGATTTGAACGCTTCCAAACTCTGGGATTCCATCACGTCGTCTATTACTGCTTGCCCGCTTTCATTCCGGCTAGGCATCATCCGCGCAAATTGAGAGCTGTACAGATACATGTCAGGCCGCTTATTCGTCTCCTCGCGCTTGATCTCACCATCCAGAGTTCCACTGGATGGTGGCTGATCTGTATTACTGAGATTTCCCATTTTATCCTGAATCCATGCTTGTAGAGTCCGTGTTTCAATGGGTTCCAGGGTGACGAGATCGGTGGAGGCTGAAATAGTGGATCGGACGGAGGACGAACAGTGATTCGCGTCTGATGGGGTATCAAGCAACGCACCACTGTTGCATGCATGTGATTGTTCGCCGGGATATGGATAACGCACGTCAGTCACGCCTCTATAACGATTTTTAAGGAGTTGCAAAGGAGGCAAGGCACAAATATATATAGATATATATAAAAGGGGGGGGGCAAAAAAAAAAAGTAACATGGAACATTTAATCAGTCTATGACAAATCCAACATTGATCGATGGCTCTTCCAATACTTTACCTAGTGGAGGTGATCAAGGGCAATTGCTTTTCATCGACGGTCAGTTGCTTGGATGAGTGAGAAGGCAAATTGAACAAAGCAAAAGAGAAGAGGAGGATCTATATCACATAAATAAATTTTTTAAGGTTCATATCATCAGATGAAATCAGAGTGGGCATACCATAAACACCATGCCGGTTGTTTTGGCGCTTTTGTTGTTGTGAGGCGGAGATTTGGACAAGGCGCCTGTCGCCAACGGTTCCGAATCCATACTATTCTCAGCAGGGGGAAAGGAGCTTTTCAGATCGCAGTTTTCCTTTTCTAATGATACGAGCTTCGCCTCCAAACTAGCCACGGTTGCTTTCAAATTTTCGTTTTCCGCCGTCAACACTTGAGTTTGTTGTTCCAACTGCGTCAAATGCTCCCGCTTGCGTTTCCGCGATAGTAACGCCGCCGCTCGGTTTTTAATGAGGCGTTCTTGCCGTTTCGCCGCGGCTAACACTTTAGGATCCGGCATCGGTGCATCCGCGTCGGTCGAAGCATAGGTAGGGGTTTCTTTAGTCACCGTGCCAGTTGTTAATCCAACGGGCGGAGTCGATGAGAGGCATACAGGATCGGTGGTAGGCTCGATTTTCACCGGTACAGAATCCGTGGTGGATTCTGGTCGACTGGCGGGTAAAAGAGGCATCAGGGTGGGCTTGATCGGTGCGGGGGCCAGGATGGGGGGTGTTGAATGGGTTCCTGGGGTGGTGGTGCCTTGAGAGTTGGAGTCACGTTTCTTTCTTCCGCGCTTTTTCTTGGGCTGTTCACTGTCAGAAGAGGACGAAGAAGCGGAAGAGAACGAGGACCGTGATGATGACACCGATGGTCGGCCTGATAAACCTCGTGGCAGACCCGATTGGGTCAAAAGCGAAGGATCATTCATAAAGGCATAAGGGTGCACCGACGTTTGTAACCAAGGCACCATGAACGGTAACTGGGACATCCATTCCGACGGAAGACAACCGTCGTAAGGCGAACCGTGGGCAGGCATGTCGGTGATGGGCCATGCACCAGATGAATCGTAACCCAGACCCAGATCAGTACCGACATTACTCAGCTTGCCGTGAACGCCATCGTCCACGGATGATGATGTTGAATAAGGAGGTGAAGGTGGTTGGTCGGAACTTGAGCACTGACTGGTTTCCATCAAATCCGTGTTGATATACGATAGCAACAAGTCTTCCACTTCTTCCATCATGGCCGGATCCGGTTTGATAGCGTGATATTGTTCTTCTGATGCCATGATATATTACAACAAGAAGCGCACCCCAAATAAAATAGATTCAAAAAAAAAAAAAAGAAAAGAAAAGAAATAAAGAAAGCAAGGCGCAGAAAAGAAACAAGTGTCAATACCAATTGAGAAAGAACGCGATCTCAAGATCCAAGCGCTGATGGTTTTTTTTTTTTAAAATGGTCAATGTTCCTTAATCAGGTAATTGTCTCCGCAAGAATTGAGGATGGTATAACCTGGCCATTTTGGTTTCAAAACTCAGCAAACTCCTTCCAAGCTGCATTTTGGTTCACCGGCAACACAAAAAAAGAATGGTCGCCGTGACACAAATGCTCCCTTACTAAATCACTTTTTGCCACCCACTCGTCAACAGAACATGGACGTTCCGTGGTATTTCGGTTGTGAGAAAAAAATTATCAAACGTCACTTATTCTGCAGATCGGACCATAGAGCAGCATACAAAATAGAGGACTTTTCATTAGCTTGGGTTCTAACGAGCTAGTTTAGTCAAAGATCCTTTGTTCGCTTTATAAAAAAAAAAAAAAAAGGTTGGATTTTTGAGGCTCAGTTACTTTGGAAACAATTGCTTTCTCCCCCACATGCTAAAAACCGAATTCGTAATTTATCAGATGGAATAGCGTCTGTTAGCGTCCGTTTTTTTTTCCTCCCCTCCACAGTGCAGAGCATTGGCAGCAGACCTCTATTAAGCATGGCCTATGCACGAGTTGCAGCTTTTTGTGTCTCAAAATTGAGTAGATGAAATGGGTTATGCCCGTCCCTTTTTGTTGCAGCCAACTTCTTTACTGTGTGACAGGACACTTGAGCATTGATATCCAGATGATGGTTATAAATTCATGTCTCCTACAGTAGAATCCAGTTTTCTGCGTGCGGTAAAAAGCACTGATCACCCAATGAGGACAAGCAAATGCAGTACAAGGTTTTGCCATTGACACTAATAAACCATTGTTGTTATGTTTTACTGATAACCGTGCAGCGGCCAAAAGAAAAAATAAAGTCGTGCCGAATACGGTAACTTACCCAAGCACAGTCTTGTAGGTCTTATCTCAAGTGGCGGGAAAACCTGGAAATCGACTTTAGATAACGTACAATGCCCAGAAACCTGGGGTTATCATGGTGCTTAATATCGTTCTCTTGAATCTATTGGAACCGGCACAAGTGACGTTGAGCCCAATAAAAACTCGATGGGTTGTTCCTTATTCGTCTTTTTTTTTAATGTCTCAGAAGCAACTGCACGTTCTCTGAAGAGGAATCGACAACATGTTGCTGGACAAAAAGATGGGCGATGTGGAGGGTCTGAATGAACTTGCCAAAATCGCAACATTTGAATTTATCACATCGTTCCATGCTGCATATGCAGTGGCAACTGCAAAGAACAATTCCACAGCCAGATTCGGTTACAATGTTGGAAGCAAAAACGGTACTGCATGCGAAAAAAACTCGGATTTCTGATGGCTTGAATTCGTAAATAGCGCGAGCTAGATTCCACGTTGTATGTGCCTTTTTCTTTAATATCGCATGCAAGCATCAGCGAACAAGCATTTCTTATCCGCCTATGCTGACGCGCCAAATAGGGTCTCTTACGACTCTTGTAATAAAACTTTTGACAATTTTACACTGCATTACGAGTAATGAGACACAAAATTTCCATTTGTATTTTTTTTTTCATTTTTGCTCAGTTGTGTGATCTGCAATCTATCCTTGTGAATCGCCATGACACGTGAAAGTGTTTTTGTTTCATTACCAAGGATTCATATCGTCTTGTAGACATACTCGTTCTCGATGAATGGTCGATAAGCTCGATGGAAACGAGATGCGTGTTATGTAAGTGTAAAATGCAATACGGTGGGTGCTGAGCTCTTACAGTCCT
Organism: Radiomyces spectabilis; assembly: GCF_025331425.1. Lineage (NCBI taxonomy): Eukaryota > Fungi > Mucoromycota > Mucoromycetes > Mucorales > Radiomycetaceae > Radiomyces > Radiomyces spectabilis. The sequence goes on from NW_026251930.1 coordinate 871,272, forward strand.
TTTTGGGACGCTTTGGAGCGGTGACATTTTCATTTTTTTTTTGCAAGCTATACTTCGATCTGCAACAACATTTGTCGGTACGTTTGGCATAATTCTCGGATCACCTTCAATAATGATTTCAGTTCCGTTAACATAGGGGACTGGGTCTGTGTTGCGGCTTCATCCAACACGTAGGCGGTGTTATCTTTGTAGGTTCTGGTACTACCGTGAGACTTTTTTTCGAAATCGGGCATCTTCAAGTTCCCCATTGCTCACTTACATCTGACGATGATCATGACCGGCCTTGTGATGAAGATGCCGTGATACATCCAACGCATACACATTGCAAACAACATATACATCGTTCAAACAGAATTCGATGACGAGATCTTGCTTCAGTGGAGGGTTGAAAAACTGGGGAAAAAAAAAGGGTTGTTCGTCTGGTCAATGGGAAAATCGACGGCGTAATTTGAAATTCGGGGGTCACACAGTGTCGTACCTTTGGCTGACACACTTTGTACGGAAATAACGATGCTTCATTCGGATAATCAAAAGCATGCTGAGCACGGTCGACAAACTGGCACACATCATCCAATAGCTAAAAATACGTGGTCAATGGGCCACAACAGTGGACGCAAGGATGGGGCGGGGATCTTACTGCAATAATGGATTGTTTGGCAAACGGGGCTTCCAGCGCCTCGGTCTGCTTTCGCGCCAACGCCAAATAGTTATTGGCCTGTTGCACTTGTTCGAGAAAATACGGTGTGGAGCCAGCAATGGTAGCCTTGATGGGCGTGTCGGCATGGTAATTGGGTAACTTGATTTGCAGTTCCTGGATAAGATGCATAACACTGCCTTCAATTATCTTGAACTTTCTCAAAAACGCGTGCTACCTTGTCTTACGCCTTTGTTGATGTAATCTCCGCTGAGCATGATGAATCCTTTGATCGCTTCGTTGCTTTTATCCGAGAAAACCGTTAACAAACGCTTTCTTTCTTCTACGGGTCCCACTGGCTCACTTACTGTGCAGTGGAAAGAGCCAATGAATCGGATTTGCCTGTGAGAAAACCCCACCTGGGTGGTTATCATTCTGGTCCAAAGAAATCATGCCATTACCGTTGATACCTGTTTTCGACAACACTTCCAAGCTTCTCTGCAACCAGTGAGAGGGTACCAATTCAGCACGGCGGGTCAGTGTCTGTAGGGAGATCTTTACGAACCATTGAGAATTACCTCCAAGTGGGTTTGGAGCTGTTGCACCATGGGCGGCATAATCTCGTGCAAAAGCCAATCCTGTTCTTGAATCTATGTTTCTTTCGGCATCAATGAGTGGGCATAATGGTCTTTCCTTTTCCTTGCTTACCGCCGTGTTCGTTTCCTCTTTGCAGTGCATAAAAATCTAATCGCTTCAAAAAGGGCAATGTCGTGGTTTCAAAATCTTCAGCTTATAAAAAAAAAGCCAAACGTCACTTGATCCGCTCTTCGTTCTGTTGTAATTCAGCTAAAGGAGTGACTTGTAGTTCAATTATACGAAAAAGACATGTATCTTTTTTTTATCTTAATTAGTCGTTGGCTGCGCGAGACTTTACACCTTTACAACTCCTCTCAAACGTAAATGAGCAGGGCTACTTCATCCACAGCAAGTGAAACTGAGCAAATACCCCTTTTAGGATCATCACAGCCATGCAAAGAATCGTAGTAGCGTTTGCTCTTGCCTTGAGCACTGTTACTGTTGCTCAAGACCTCTAGTTCATATTTTTGCTTGTTTTTTTAGTTATGTAATGACCATTAAAGGTGAGGATTAAGATGGTTTATTTTCTCTGGCATTGGTCATTATCTGGCTTCGCTGGCTCCGGTAAATCCAGTTTTGCCCATCACAGTTTCAGAGAAGAATCCTAAATTAGACGATCTAACACCTGCATACTAGCCAGTTCTATGGGCTAATGCTCAGGGTACGCGAGTGTGATAGTGGTTATTAGGTGCTCAGAAAGGCTCAGCTTTAGATGCACTGCTTTGTCATGTTCATATTCATTGAAGGGTGCAATGCTTTCAATAATATATAAAATGACGGAACTCAAGGCAGAACACATATCTTTTCTCTCGAAAATTTCTATCATGGTTCGGTCTGTAATTGCCACTCGAATGCAGGTTGCTGTTGCAGTTCTAATTCGAGCGGTTGGTCTCGGATATCGATCTGTTAAATTAGAAATCCACGCATACACTGAGCAGCCGCCAACAAAGTCAATGACAAATTGGACGAATGATAATTCCATTGACTCGCGTTATCGGCTTACTGCTGGTGTGAGGAGTAGGACGGTGCCAATTGAATTAGACCAGTGAGGATGAATGCGTGGGAAGACATGGGAGCAAAAGTGAATCATCAGTAAACCTCAGGTTAATTTCGATTGGTTGGCAAAAATTTTGGAGTGGTATCTTTGTGATACATCATCTATCTGTCAAAACTGTAACAGTGACCTTGCCAGTGTCAATTAGCCCGCGATTGCCTTTTAACACAGAAAATGTGTAGACACTTTTACTATCTCAAGTGATAAATCAGTATGGCGATAGTAGCTTGAACGATGAACAAAACGGCACCCGTATCCATGGGTAAGCAGTGCTGGGCAGTGCTCATACCTTTACTTTTGTTTTTCCGCAGATCGCAGTGAATCGATTTTCAATTTGCCAGTTTTTCCCTCGGGATAAAAAAAAAAACTATCGAGATCAGAACCACCGAAGGATATTTATACGTTTTTATTATTCTTATTGTTTATACGCTTTTTTTTTAAACGATCTGCTAATTATTGGTAACCCGGGGCCCTGGGATAGCAAAGCCAAGGACATGGTCTCGACAAGGTACAGATAAATTGCCTACTTTTGGTAATATAGAAATATACCCACCTTTTTTTTCCTGTATTAGCTAAATTTCCACAGCCAATGAGATCATGGTAACGGGCAAGACCAGGAAATCTGGAGACAACTGATCGCTGCGTAACGACGGGAGAATTAGTTCCAAAAAAATCTCGGAACATGCTGGTTCCTTTTTTGGATCTTTTTTGGCTTGTCAGTGTGCCGTTGATGGTCTCTATAATCCCAATGCAATGGATAGTGAAGGACGTTTTTCCTTCACGTGAAATATGCACGTTTAAGCGTCATCTAGGTAACATTGATTTGACAGGACCTATCAGACACAAAAAAACTGATGCACTTCAAAATCGACGCTTCAGGGAAAAAGAAAAAAAAAAAAAAGGAAAAAAAAAACGTCTGTGCAACATCTAAATTCATATGCCGTTGTTCCCCGGCCTTTAATTTGATCGTGTTACTCTACAATGAGCGGCATCTTTTCTCATCCACATCATGTGGAAATTCATGGATGTTAGGTTCATTATACCTTCAGTGGAGAAATTTCCCTAAAATAGGTAATTTGTAAGTATTGGGTGGACATGATTGGATGATAAACTCTCCCCTAATAGCTTTAATTTCGTTGCAGCCGTTCTCACCCCTTTTAATTACCGGCTTTTCCCACCGGATATGCTGGGTCGCCCGATCCTGTTCCCATTTTACCTTAAAAAGGCACCTTGTTTCTTCGTCTCGATCGCTTCTTGTTTTCTTTTTTTCTTTGATCACTCTTCTTTTTTGCAACCCTTTTGTCTTCTGTTCTGTATTTTATATAACCTATTTCCAAGTCTAGAAAAAAAATGACCAAGTTATCAAAAGATGATTACGAATCGGTGCCCAACTACTCTATTGATCTGTCTCGAAAAGAAGATGAACGTGGGTTACTGTCTTCACCCCCGGACAGTGCGTATGACGAGGAGCATGCACTTCAGTTTATGGACGACGAAGAAAATAAATCCGATCATCGTATTCCTCATCGTCATGCCAATGAAAATCATTGGAAGGGCCACATTGAAGAACATTTTTCACGACCGGAATTAGTACGGGATTGTATTCTTGGCTTGTCCGATGGTCTCACCGTTCCCTTTGCCTTGGCAGCTGGTCTTTCAAGTCTAGGTGACAGTCGCATTGTAATTTATGGCGGATTAGCAGGTAAAAAAAGAATCAGATGGCCAATTTGTCAATAATAGAACGTGGTTTCCTAATAATTGGTTGGACAGAATTGGTGTCGGGTGCTATTTCGATGGGATTGGGTGGTTATCTTGCTGCTCGGTCGGAAGCCGATCACTATGTCACAGAACGAGAACGAGAAGGTACAGTTGATTGAGGTTCATCTGATGTCTGTGTGTGTGAAGGGGAGAAGGGGGTTCGAGACAAGGGTGGCGATCATGACTTTCAAATGGAATTGCATTGCTCATGTTCCTTTATTATTATTCTTTTTCTTTGTAGCGAGAGAAGTGGATTTATACCCGGAAGAGGAAGAAGAGGAAATTGTGGAATTATTTGAACCGTATGGTCTCGATCGAGCTTCGATGGAACCCATGTTGGTGAAATTTCGAGAAAATACCGAAAAATTCATCGATTTCATGATGCGGTTTGAACTCAATCTTGAAATGCCAGATCCAAACCGTAGTTGGGTGAGTAAAAAAAGGGAACACAAAACGGTGCGGTCACGCAAACAAACCATCCTCTAACTTTTACTTCTTCAGATTTCGGCGGTTACGATTGGTGTATCGTACTTACTAGGCGGTTTTATCCCTCTACTGCCATACATGTTCATTGCCGATACCATCAATGCCTTGTGGGCTTCTATTTTTGTCACTTCCTTGACCTTGTTTATCTTTGGTTATGTCAAGAGTATATATTTGCGTCCTGCTCAAGCTCTCATTGGTGCCCTTCAAACCCTTGCCATTGGCGCTATAGCCGCCGCATGTAGTTACGGCATTGTTGCCCTGGTCAACACCAACACACCCCAAGAAGGAGCTTAACAAAAAAAATCTGCTGTATCATTATCTCCTTCTTTTTGCACATACCTGTATTTTGTCTGAAAACTTCATACTACCCCCCCCCCCACTCTGGTTTTTTTTTCTGGTTCCCCCATCCGGAACCGCCCCCCCACCCCTTTATATCCTGTATATTGTGTCTCGTTTAAAGAAAAAAGTGAATTCAATGTTTTGTCATTTATTGATCATTTAGCGAGTTGTCTTTTCATTTTCAGTGACTAATTCGGAGAAAGGATAAAATAACAATTTTTCGGTATGGATCACCAACATGCGGCTCCATTGATAATTTTAGGTTTCTATTTCGGTTCATTTGAGGAAAGAAAAACGACACAATATGATTTCATTATTATTCGAATGAATTCTGACCTACAAACGCCGACCAGGTTCATTTTATCAACAAAAGTGGGGGAATGATTTTACCAATGTTTATTGAATCAAAGCAGAAAATATTTGACAGTTCAAGATTTTCATGTACACCGGCTCTTCTGGATTTTGGCAAGTCGGGCATCACATGTTGTGTGTATAAAATACTTGCTTGATGCGTCGGTTGGAGCACAGAAAAGAGCAACGTCTGCCTAAAGTTGCTGAGATAGTCTCATTCACCTTTAGTGCAAACAACTCATTGTTGGATGATTTACTGTTTTCCCTTTTTGGCTGGCTTGATTGCAGTTATGCATACAGTCGGTTTACAAACTACAATGAGTGTCATCATTTGTGATAATTTTCAGAGCTTCTCTCAAATTATATGGCGCCTTGGTGATATTGGCCGAAACTATTGGCCTACCAGGCAGACATGTATGGGAGCCCTGCATTCTCCCTTCAGACATAAAACATAAGTGTTCCGGAACCATGTGCCTAAAAATGACTATGGTATTGAATATTGTAGATCTTTTTCTGTGTCGCATTGTTGGATCTTCCATGGATGACAAAGACAAAGTTTCTTTCTTTTTATTGGTCAAACTGAAATATCGAGTTTGTTCCCGGTCGGTTTTCCGGATGAACCGATATCCAGAGAACGGCCACAATCAACCGTGCTGACATGTGCAACTCGAGAGCTGTTGTTCCCTTTTTAAAATATGAAATAGTCTTAATCAGACATACTCACGACATGCCTGATCTAGTCGAAAAATTGCCCATGGTCATGATTTTCTTCAAACATGTACCTGTGTCTAACGTATTGGGTTAGAGATGTTTGAGTGCGTCGTATCTGTTGTTGCTCAGGCACTTGCGTGCAAAAAGCTCGACAAACATCTGGTGAAGTCAACTGATTTATTGATTCATCCGATTCGCAGCAACACCACTTGAAGATGGTACTATAGAAACAGTCCAAATTTCCATGGCCACGTAAGTTTGCCAAGGCTTTTGTGCAACCAATGTCTCTTTATCTGTTTGCATGATCATCATACAAACGACTCCAACTGGCTCGGATAAAATATATCGCTTGCTGAAGATGGAAACAAGCTGCACACGTCTAACTGTGCGGTAGCAGTTGCCTCTCTGCCGTGCTGCGTATTGAAGGGCGCGTGCTGCGCTCTACCGAATTACTAAAAATTGCACAAGCTCTGGCGATCATAATACATGCGTAACTGGGAAACCTATGAATTTGCCAGCGAAGGATGCAGAACACCTCAGATGAAAGGAGATACAATGAGATGATACTTGTGCAACCATGAAGCACATTGTGTCCAATGATAATCCTGGACAATGACATGCCATGCTTCACCTGTTGGTCATGGAAAAAGGTCAAGGACAAGGCATTTTTTTTTGGCGTAACAAAACAAGATCTGCGCTTCCCGGCCTTGGAGTTCCTCCAATCCGGTTTGAAGAAACGAAATCCAAAACTCTTGGCATTGTAATTTTCAGGATCCGCAAAGAGGACCATGTCACGTGGCGACTTTGTTTCCGCCAAAAAAGCTAAAGGCCACCCCACTAAATGGTTTTTTTTTAGTGCGGTTGCTATTCTTTTTTTTTTTCTTGTCTTGTGCTTTTTACATGAATTGGTGGCTGTTACTTGGCTTTCTCAATGTAATAGTGTGCAGTCAGGGAGTCTTGGGATCTGCCTTTTACTGTGTAGATCATTACCAGAAGCCCTTGCGCCACCGAACCCGGTCCTGCCCTCCTTTATCCGAAAAACGATCCGCCACCAATGACCAGGACCTTCCTCGCATTTACGTTCATTTCCAATGCGGCGATCCAGATATTGACGCATGCAACAAGGCCAAGGCCTTGTTTTCCAAAGCCGGCGATATCATCTCCAGTGTCCTCAAACTGGAAACCGCCATTCACGTCAATGCCACTTATTTACCATTCTGCAAAACATTCAATGAATGCGACACCGATAAAGACGGACGAACGATAGGTAATTATTTAATTACTTGTACCTAGAGGAAAGGGCCCCGTGCCGTTGAGCTGGTTGATTGAACAAAAACGGATCGATAGGTCAAGCATTTCCTACAGTGTCGTATTTAATGACAGATCCGACGGATAATGTGACAAGAATGTACCCTCAAGCGATACTCAAACAGTTTACCCACGTGCTGAGACCCAGTTGGACAACTTACGATATGAATGCGCAATTCAACAGTGAAGTGAACTGGTACTTTCAGGTACGCTGATAAAGCATGAAGTTTTATCCATGTTGCCCAAATGGGGTTTTAACCATCATTTCATTTTTCGGTTTCCGCCACAGGAAGAGGGAGTGAAGATGAAGTCCGATCAGACCGATTTTCTACGAACGGTAATTCATGAGTACATTCACGGTCTTGGCTTTATTACGGGTTGGACGGACCGACTATATCACCGATTTCGTCCCTATGCCGATCCATTGACCGCGTTCCTGACCCCAATGATGCTGTCCCCTCCCAATCAGACCCCGCAAATACGAAAAAGCTTCCTATCCGATGACGGGCTCCAACCGTTTTGGGGCTTTGTCGAGTTTCCACTGGACAAATTTATCCATCACAATAAGACCAAGCTTTCCACCATGACCCAGATCCTCAACAAGCTAGGCAATAGCAATGTATTGTACAAGAGCCTTTTGGATATGATCAACGACTGGTGCGATTCCAATATCAAGGATTATGCCGAATTTATTTACAAACGCGCCACCTCTTCACGCAACTTGGCCGTGGTGGTGGGGAATCACACCACCCTCTGGCTCGAAACCAACTTGACTCCGTTTCTCAGTGGTTCCAGTATGTCGCATGTCGATTATGATCTGTACAACGACACGGAGGATTACTTGATGGTATACAAGGCCGATCCGGGCGTCGACCTTGATATGCTGTCGCAAAAGTTCCCTTTGGGTCCCTTGGGTCCCAATCTCGTCCGTACGCTAGCTGGTCTAGGGTATGCTATTCAACCCACTTTTTCCATCAAAGCCGAACCCGTTCGGCCCGATCTTCAATACTGGCAACCCTCGGCCAGTTTGGTGGGCACCGATAAAAATCCTTCGCCTGCTGTCAGCACCGTGCACGGTCCTGCCCATATACCCCAACCTACCCACTCCATTTCTCCTTCCTCGTCCTCTGCACATTCATCTGTCCGTTGTCGCTCTTCTCTTTACATCATTACTATCGTATTGACATTATCATTGCTCACTTCACTTAACTAATTCAATTTCATGTCCGCTTGTAACATAGCATTTTGTAAATTATTTTTCATTTTTTTTAAGACTTGTCATTTATAAAATGCACTTGTAAACGCCTTCTTTTCATTCACTTGCTATACAGCGTATCGCTATATACAGAAGCAAAAAAAAAGAAACTCTTACAGAAATACTTATACTTCCACAGGACATGAACGCAACCTTGAAAACGGCAAAGTACCGTTGGTTGCAAGAGCAAACGAGGCTTAAGGATGACGTGGCACATTTTGATTGGCGGGGAGGATGACAGCGCAGAGAGGGCGGAAGTCAGTGTTGGTGGGCTTTCATTTTTCCCTTTTGGAGCGAGACAAAAAGTCCGTTATATCGTGTAGCTTTTTAGAAAAAACCATGTCAAGTCCAGCACGCGTCTGGTTCATCACCTGGTTTTTCTTGGCGGTGGCCTTGATGGCTTCGGCCTTGGAAGAAGCGGTTGCCAAAACCACGATTCCTATTGCTCCTGATTTTGTCAATACCAAAGCGTTGCGCGTCATTGACTTGCGCTCGAGCATAGTTCACGAAGATATCGGCATTCGTGCCAAGAATATCCAAAACCAGCCCGTCAGCGAATATTTTGTTACCATCCCCAAACCTGTAGAAGAACGTATAGCTTCCATCTCGGCTTTCTTGCGTCAGGAACCAAAGTCCAGTCTATCCATCGAACAGGTTGGCTTTGACTCTGAAAGGTAATCCATCCAGGTGAAAACCTTGTCCATTGTTCACGCGAGTATACTGATGAATGGAGTATGCTACGGTTACAGAGGTCATCAGCTTTACAAAGTGACGTTGCCGGAACCGGTTCAACCCAACGAGGATATCCGTATCGGCATCAAGGTGGCCTATACCCACGTTGTAGCTCCGTTGCCAAAAAAGATGCCTCAGGTGGCCAAACAGCATTTGACCTACGTGAATAACATGTACCTTTACTCGCCCTATGCCACCGAGGAAACCAAGACCACCTTGCAGTACGTTGATGATCGTATTTAAATTATGTATATTTACTTTTGTCAAGGGTCGCTAATGCGTTTTATTTGGGTCACAGTCTACCTACGAACAACGTGGTCTCGTTTACCGAAGCGCAAGATTTAGTCACTCGAGCGGAGAACAAGATTATCTACGGTCCCTTCCAATCCATTACCCCCTACGCTTATCAACCTCTCCAATGTCATTACGAATACAGCAAGCCCATCTTGACCGTGACTGATTTGGTGCGCGATGTTTACGTGTCTCACTGGGCCCGCAATATGGCCGTCGAAGAAAGCTATAACTTGCGACATGACGGTGCTCGGTTCGTGTCAAACTGAATGGAAAGACTTGGGGAGGGTGGTATTAATTTTGCAATTTCTGCGTTCTCTTTTACAGCATTGACGGTGAATTCAGTCGTATCAAGTACCAGCAATCGGCGGTGGTTCACGCTCAGACCAATGTGTTGAAACGACTTACTTTCAACCTTCCTCCGTTTGCACGCGACGTTTACTACCGAGACGAGATTGGCAATGTGTCCACTTCTCATTTGCGTCATGAACCTCGCACAACCGTGTTGGATATTGCTCCTCGTTATCCTCTGTTTGGAGGCTGGAATTATACATGGAATCACGGATACAATGTCGATGCCAGTCAGTTTGTCCACTATTCCAAGAAGGAAGGTCGTTACATTCTGAACATGAAGTTTGTTGAGAATGCAAAAGAAATGGCCATTGACAGAGTCACATTGAACATTGTGCTCCCCGAAGGTGCTCGGTAAGTCCCTGTACCGAGCTTCCTTTTTTTGGGGGGTAAATTAACCCATGAATGTATCAATTTGGTAGCAATGTGCAAGTGTATGCACCATTCCATTTGGATGTGATTGAGCACGGAAAACATTTCACCAATTTCGATTCCACTGGCCGTTACAAACTTGTCCTCCAGAAATACAATGTCGTTCGAGAACATGAGCAATTTATTCAGGTATTGTTTTTTTGTTTTCACTGGGTATGACAGCATGAGGCATTCTTACATTGGAAACTGATAGATCGCCTACGAGTACTCTGTTTTGGACTTGTTCAAGAAACCGTTGGTGGCTTCTGCCGCGTTTTTCGCTCTATTTGTGCTCAGCATCATCTTTTCAAAGTTGACCTTTTCCATTGCCGGAAAGAAAGTAAGTGAGATAACAAATTCGTTTTTCTTGCCAATTTAAAAAAGAAGTTCTAATTTATTTTTCATTTTCATGAACTTTTCTGCAGCCAAAATCTACACTGAAGAAGGAATAAAAATAAAGCGATAAAGAAAGAAAAAAGAGATACAGAGAACGAAACGGTGTGATTCACATAACTTATGTTTTCAAAAAAAAAAAAAACCAAAAGAATCTTGTAATTAAAAAGAGAATGGTTTTTTTTTTTGGTCTAGACGACTCGTAAAAGACTGACAACGGAAAGAGATGGGTAGAACGAGATCATGAACGTGATGGAGGATATCAGCATAACCAGAAGGGCGGTTTTCAGCGATTCACTGGTAGCACCACTGTCTTCTTTTCCAATATCCGAATCCATCGCTTCACGGATAGAAGCATCAATGACATCTTTGGCCACATGGTTTTGCCCAGAATGATAACCATTCGTACCAAACGAGAACTTGTCGCTCACGTACTCTTTACTCAAGGCATCTACAAAAAATATCGCGTCAGACCTGAATCCTGCCTTCCCCTTCCCCCTCGCCCTTTTTTTTTTTTTTTTTGCTAGATTCCCCAGCGTACCTTTCTTGTATGGTTTCGGATCGTTCAAGCAACCGTCCAGTCGAACCATGGTGTATCCTTCTTCATCAATGGTGTTGATCATGTGGGGGACGGCAACCAGAGCGCCTGTATCCGGAATATCATACTGGACAGAGATGAAGGATCCTTTGGCGTCGTAGGTTTCCTTTTGTTTTTGGAAAGTTTGCTTGTACAGTTCCTGAATGGAACCGGGGCCGACAGGGACCTTGTGCGAGTAATCCTGACTGTCGAGATTATATCCCACGAGGATAAAGCCGAGGTCACTGAGAATGTTCTGTGTACGTGCGTCGGGGGCCTTTGTGTAATGAAGACGAACGTATTTCGGTGACACTTTGATGAGAGCTTCGATGGTGCGTGCATTCTTGAGGATATCGTCGCGAATTTCATTATCCGTCAATGACGACGAATCATCGTTTTTCACTCGATACATCATGCCGATAAAGTGGCCCGCATTGTAAATATTCTGCAACACCATGGCGTACTGTTGCGTATACAACCAAGTGGCATTCACAAAGAAATTCGCACGAGCATTCGCATTATTCAATTGACGTACAATACGCGCTGTAGCATCGCTGGGACCTTCGCTCTGTGTTTTGAAGGAAGACAAAATACACATAATCAGCCTACGAACCCAATATACACTTGACGATTCTTTTATGAATTGGTATATCTTACATAAGTGACGGCAATTTGACCGTGCGTTCGACAACCTGTTACTTGAGCTACGGGTGGTCGTGCCGGGCTGGGACCTTGGTCGGCTTGAATATCTTCTTCCGCAGGCGACGGATCAGCTTGAGCGTTTTCAGTCGACGATAGCTGATCCGAAGGAGCGTCGGCGTTGGCGTTGGTGTCGGCATTGGCATTGGCGTCGACTGGTGCGGGTGGAGGGACCGTCAAGTCTAAATGGCAATTACAAAGAAAAGGAGCAATTGTGAGTCATTGGAACAACAAACATAAATTTTCCGAGTGTGAAAAATGAGAATGGCCAATGTTACCTTTGGCCATGGCGGCGTCGGCTGTGGGGCTGGCCTGTGGTGGGTTCGGTAACAGGACCGCCGATGTAAGGGCACGAGAGGCATAGAGTGAGACGCCGTCGGGAGCAGAGCCGGACTTGGTAGTTTGAAGACTCGTGGGGTTTGGAAGGTTCGTGGGGTCAGTGGGCGCTGCGGTTGACTTTTCATAGTTGGCTAATCGGTAACTAAGAACGGTTCGATGACCTCCGTTGAAATGGTGAACGTAACCGTGCGGATCGCCGTGTGGCAGGTCTTGTCGATGGTACTCGGGTCGCTCTTTGGCGCCATGGTGGTTGGGCCTATCATGGTCCATTCGGTGTCTAAATGCACCTCCATTTTCGTCGGCCGTCCAACCCAATGGAATCAGCAAAGAACACACCACTGCAAAATCGAAGAAAACACCCAGTCTTAGAGATTTCATTCCCCCGCCTCGTTCATTCTACAGTTGCACTTACCTGTACACTGAAGAAGAATCGTTCCTAATCTTGTCATCAAAACTATGAAAAAACGCTTTCAATGATAATAACAGAGGAAAAAAAAGAAACGCGCAAGAAATCTTATTCGGGATACTGGCCCTTTTGTTATTGCCCGATTGTTGTTTTTTCTGTCATGGTTGGCTCTCTAATATATTTTTTCCGTTGAATTCGCATCTAGCCACCCTTTTCTACAGGATAATGATATATACAGCTCTGTACATTATAAGCATCTACTATTCGATAACGCATTCACTTTGCATCATGCGTTCAACGAAGGTGGCTTTCGCCACCTATGAATAGGAAGATATAGTGGCAGTTCAAGTCTGGCAAAACGGGTATTCTGACTTGGACTGGAAAAATGAGAGAAAAAGCAAACAACTCCATCGAACAAAGCGAACCATGACTGCAAGATGGCGTTGCTTGCTTGTATCAAACGTGGTACATACAATGATTCTTCATTGCACGCAATTATTTGCTGGATAGCGATCGTTGTTGGATTACGCAGGCTACAATATCATTATACCTCAAATAATTTTGATCAAGTATCATACACGCGTAATACGTGCCAATCTTCACAGGTTATGATGTCCATTTTAATAATACGCAAGTTCAATAAATATACAAAAACCATTCGGTCTACAGTACCTGTACTATCTGATCATTTAACAGCTAGCTTGTTTAAACAATAGCGAGGAGGATTTATCAACGGCGGGATATGTTTATTGATTTTATCTCATCCGATTTGCGTCATAGCGTCCAATATAACGTCAGCCAAATATATACTTTGAACGTGTTCAGAATAAACCAATGAAACCCGTCGTATAAGTGAAAAAAGATCCTTGTTTCATCCCAACGTGGACGCAATGAGATGGACGGCAATTGCAGTTTGGAGAGTGCCCTGATGTTTCAATGTGGTTACTTTTGCACAGGAACGCCACTTATCGAGAGAGATCAAACCCAGCTTGACCCTTCAACGGTGACCGCTCGCACTATAGGATACAAATTGTATCTTACTGCAGTATACATATTCCAGGCAAACGTCGACAACGTATTTTATTTTTACAGCACATTCACCAATTAAGACTTTGGATTCGAAAAGAGTGCATGATGAGGAAGAAAGCATTTCATTATATTGGAATTTGATTTCTTTGTGACCCTTTGGACATGGATCACGCCATCCACTCGCGTTTAGGCGATCGATGGGTGCCTGTGAGGGCATGGAAAACCTTTTTGTTTCAGGTTTCAGGAACTAACATCAACGAGGACCATCATTGACAAACCCAGGCTTTGTCGTTCAGCGGTTGTGCAACGGCACCAAGTGTTTTGTGCTACGTGGTTATCTGATGCTTCACCATCTCAGCAATGCAAGGAAGATCATTCACCGATCACCATCAAGTCAGTGCAAGTCGTTTACTGATGCATGAAGCGGGCTACAATGAAATGAAAAAAAAAATGCATGCACAATTCGAAGCTTGGGGGAAAGTGGCAATAAAAAAAAAAAGTCATTTCATTTTTTCTTCGTGGATGCTTCCAGGAGAAGTTGTCTTGGGGACCTGGCATGACAGGTCCATGTGGGCTGAACGGCAAAACCCGAACCAAAAAAAAAAATGGTGTGACGGAACGGCGGAAGGGATGGACTCAGCCCAGTTGGATGGGCTGGTTACGCGACCTGGGCGATCCAGAATGTGAGGTTTTACTTAGAGAAAGAAGCAAGTGGCATGGCAACCTACCGGTTGGGGTAGCATTTAACGTCGAGTGTAGGTGTGTGTCCAGTGGGATGCCAGCGACCAAGACAACAATTTAGGCAATTCGCCACTCCCCGAAATAATAAAAAAGAAAAGGTTTCAATGCAGCGCCTCCAATGAAAGCCTGGACCTGGTCAATGCATGGGTCCGGAAGGGAGGATGGTGCAAGAAAAGACAAGCGACGTGGAAGGGGACTTTCTTTATTGGGAATAGTAATAAAACGTTGTGTCACATCCATTTTCCAAAGAGATCATGAAAACTGAACTTTTTTTTTCGCCGGTTGAAAATATTTTACGGAGAACAAGTTACCCATCGATTGCCAAACGAACATCAACTCTTATAAAAAGGAGCCTTCCCCATTGACAACATGTGCACATTGTTCTTGTAACATATTCCCTTCCCATTTCATTCAATTTCCACTTTCTTCGTCAACGCCGGTCGTTTCTCCATCCCAACTTCTTTTTCCTCCTACCATCCATCCCTTTATTTTTTTAAATTAAACACCATGGTTCGCGTTCTGTCTGTTGTCGGTCTTTTATTCTCGGTTGCCATCGCTTCCACTGCTGCCGCACCTACGTTGAATACCCCCACTACCGAGGAGCTGGCCTCTTCGTCCGCTGAGACTCTTGTACAAAACATTCAAGTGATTCCTGATATGCAAGATTACCAGCTTGAAAAACGCCAATTGGAAAAACGAGGCAAAAAGACCTACAAAGGAAGAGCGACGTGGTTCAGCCCGGCCAGAGAAGGCGGTGATCGTGGCGCTTGCGGTCCCAAGGAAAATGACAATTCTTTGATCGTTGCTCTCAACAAATCGCAGTATGGCAACATGAGCAAGAAGAGCAAGTGGTGTGGCAAGAAGCTTCGTGTCAAGGGTCCCAAGGGCTCCATTACCGTCACTGTTAACGATGCCTGTCCCGGTTGCAAGTATGGTGACCTGGATTTGACCCCTCGCGTCTTCAAAAAGATTGTAGGCGACTTTGATATCGGTGTGGCCAAGATCAGCTGGTCCGAATTATAAATGGATTTTTTTTTTGTCCTCAACCTATTCCACTCTCCGTAACCCTCAGTGATGTTTCTCTTTTGTCAATGTATGCAAGGTTTCCCCGTGCTGGACTCGTGGTTTTCCGATGTACATTGCAAAGTAAAAAAGACCAAAGAAAAGCCATCCTTTTTTTTTTTAGTCTAGAAGTTCGATACAATCATCAAGATGTTACAATTTTTGAAAAATTCCTTTGCATTATACGCATCTGTACAAAATCTAAAATATACACATTTTTCATCCATTTCTATTGTACCTCTCTCTTTCGAGACTCTGTGATGCATGGCATGTTCTTAATACATTTTATACCACGTTGTCAAGTTTCCATATTCAATTAAACTTTGATCGTGCATATTACGAGTTTCTTTTTTTCTCCTTACTTCCTTCCAGTCAGATGACGTTGATCGGTCGCCGTGCGTCATGAGCCCATTAATAAAGAAAAATGATGCGCAGTGCATGACAATATTTTTCTTGCAAATCCAAACAAAAAACATTGACACATGCAATTTTTTTTTTTTTTTTTTTTTTTTTGCGAAGTTGTGCCGCCCATTAGGATCTTTGATCTGTTACCACTGAAGCAAGCTGCGAACATTCTAAAATATCTACTGTCTGATGGATAGCACGCGAAAATTGTTACCAATCTTTGCTACCGCCGTATTCTGTCAATGCGTTCCACTTCTTGCGATTCGCAGCAAAAGGTGCCTGGATGAAGCTGTCTCCCGTCAAGTTCCTAATGTAAGCACCTCAATACCCTGAGTGATATAGCAATTCATTGGCATGTATGATACGCCTAATATGCATAGAGATTGTCGCTCGACTATTGCCATCAATAAACAATAAGACAAAGTTATTAAACTACAAGAGGCATTGCGACGACTAGGAGAGACAGATAAATAGCCCAATAATATAGGCTCCTGTCTTTGCAAAGTCGTGAAATAATGCATCGGCATACACAGTGAACAGCAAGACATTTTTTACTTTGTTGTTTTGATCTTTGATAAGTTTTTACAAGGTTTCTTCAAGTTGGTAGCGCTTTTTACGGCAATAAAACATCAATCAGTAAGGTTCATTTTATTAGATCCTTTTTAACTGTCGTCGTAACATAACGAGAGAGAGTTACTGTTACGACTTTATTTCGTTGTCTATGACACAAGGAGGGTTATTCAGATGGCGAAAAATAAAATAGCCATGGGGCCCGTGGGGTGGGGTCAGTGTCTAAGCCACAAATTTGGCTTGATCACCGTTTTGGACTTAAAGCTTCTGTGCACAGTCTCTCGTCTCAAATTCATTCCGGTGCACCATGCTTCGACGTTGCATCCCACTTACACGCCTCGCTTTGGCGCCTCGATCAGCAGCAGCTGTTTCACACTTTAATAATGCGGCTTTTCGCTTCCGTCAAGGTACGCTGACGAAATAGTTCTTATGTGTGTATGCGTACATGACCGACTAAGCGGGGGTCAACTGTCAATGAATAGTTCGAGCCCGTCAGTTCACGCAGGATGTCCAACGAAAACTTGTCGTGGACTATGAATCGAAATATGCGGATAAATTGAAAAAGGCGGCCGAAAAGTAAGTGAATTAGATGTTTGATTCCAGCATGCTAGTTGTTGTATTAACTCAAAAACCAACAATTACAGGGAAGGATTAACAGTGGAGCAATTGAAGGCTAGAATGGCGGAAGAGGCGGCCAAGAAACAAAAAGCGGCCAAACCACAACCGGTGAAGCCCAAGGTGACCAACAGCGCCGAAAAGGTGGCGGCCACCGTCACCGAGAAAGCCAAATTACCCTACGACTCTTCTGCTCCTGTAAGCATTTCTCTGATTTCGGGACATGGACCTAATTTTGAGTCCCGTTTGTACGCTCACACTGTTTGATTGTGATTAGACTCTGGATAAGATTGTTAAATTGGAGCTATTGGAGAAGGAAGACGTGGATACCATTAAGAAAATCTGGACCGAGTATCATGCCGACAAAGATTGTATCACCGCTGTCATTCCCAGCGAGATGTACGATAAACTTTATAAGCGTAGTCAAGATTATCCCATGGTAAGCAAAAACCAGCTGTGACTCCACCGTACAAGAGAACTCCAAAATGCTAATTGTGATGACTAGTTCATTCTTCCTATGCCTCGTGAAACCGGAGTGGAGTTTATGTTTATGCAATTCAATTTCCATCAATGCAATTTCACTTCGTTGCTAGAGTACAAGGCCAAGGGCACTGAAGCGCGACCTTTCTTGACCATTACGCATTTCCCCGAATTGGCCAAGAGTAAAGGCATCGTGCTTATGAAGGGCGATATTTCCGACAACCCGCGCATGATCGATACACAAAATGCCCAATTTTTGGCCTTTGCACTGCAACAGTTCTATGTCACCGGTGGCGACGCCAAACTCGGCCTAGTCGAGAAGTTCCACAAAGCTCCCCACACCTTTGATTATCAAGAATTAATCAACGAGGTAGAACGCATCATTTAGATTTTTTTTTTTTTAAAAAGCATCACAAGAGAGTCCACCATGTATAGATTTTAGATGTAAGACCAAGAAATGAATTTCCTGCTCACACAATGGAAATACGTTGTATAACAAACAAAAAAGTTTCTTTTATTCATGCAATGGCATCCACTGCACTTTTTCAATTTATCAGCTGAGATTATTGATTGTACTGGTTGGTGGTACCAGCATTGCCGGAGGTGTTCTTGCCGCCAGTCATGTCGTTGAATTCGTCCTTGACCTGCTCGGCCATTCCGGAAGCACGGTTTTTGGCATTCTGCAATGTTTCTTCAATCTTGCCAGTGGTGTTCTGAGCGTTTCCCTTGGCGGCCATGCGGTCATTGCCAGTCATATTGCCAAACTTGTTCTTGGCATCACCAGCGGCTTTGTCCCATGTGCTGTTGTTCATTTTGAATATCTGTGAAAAGTATAAATCAAAGAAAGAGATTGATATCTGGAAAAGATTTCCTTGCCCATCCTTTTACAATTGCATCGCATTGAACCAGGGTTTCAGGATTTGGTATCGGCCAATTTCACCATCATTCAACAGGTTTTGCATCGCCGAGGAGGGTTCGCCTCCCCACAAGGCTTCTACGCGCACCTTTGTGGTGAATTCTGGTCCGGGCAAACTTTTTTATTCTATTTCTGAAACTCTGCTTTTCTCGCAGATGCAGGTTTTTGTATCGGTCAATTTCTCCTTTTTTTTTTTGCATCACCAAAGTAGAAAGAGCCATGCAAAAAATACAAAAAATCTTCTATCTACGAATCTAACAGAGATGCGGCGTGGGGGCTAACCAGTCCAAAAGCAAGGTTCATCAGAGGGATCTACGTGAGCATCGAACGCTTGTTTTACTTTGTTTTTCCAAGTGGGTTCCTCGAGTATGGTCGGGATGTTTGGTTTGTTGAGCAGTGAATAAAATGGTTGATACCATGAAAGAATGTGACGGCTGTACCAATAATGAAAGCGATCGTACGCAACTTTGACCGAGGGATTGATTAACACGCGAAGATCCGGTTTGACATCACGCAGATCTTTGAAAATAAGACAACACTCTGACGCTTCTAATGGTGGATCAGGCTCCTCTGGAAGAAGAGCTCGAAAGGCCACACGATGCTAAGCAACCGAAATGTCAATCTTAGCTAGATCATGCCTTGTGTAACACGTAATTTAAAGGAGGAAAAAGAAAGGTGAGGCCTACCTCGACAAACGGTTTGGCATCAAATACGGCCATGCCGTTCCAGCAACTGTAGACGGGTATAGGTCGATTATTGCGTAGCAACTGTTGGCTTGTTTTGTCGACAAAGTAAGGGTAATTGCCTGACCCTAGCCAATGCCCATGGATGTCTCGTGTGGCAAAGAGATCATAAAATTCACCAAAGAAATCCATTCCACACGCCGCATCATAGTTGCCTTGGTTGGTATCAAGTAGGGTAATAACATCCTTTGCGGTGAAAATAATGTCATTGAGAAAGACGATTTTATCAAAATGGGTGGTCGTGATATTGCCAATGGGCCACAGGGCCCGGTTACGTAAATTGGCGAGCACGGGTATCCGACGTTGTTTGGTTTTCGCCGCGGCATCCACCACGATCCAATGAGGAACATGATCCTTTTCCAGCTGACTGTCAAAATCTCGTAACATGGCCTTGGTTCCATCGGTGCTGCCTAAAGGAATCGCCGAGGCAAAAGTCAGAATTCAGAAAAAAGAAATTCACCATCGTTTTTCTTTGTTGCTATCGTACCGTTTTCGTAAATAGAGATGTAGACTTTCTGTGGCCCGATCCAATTGATCAACTGGTTGACCTCAGCAATCCAGTGCGGCAAGATGTCTTCACTATTGAACAGATTGGCGGCAATAAAAATGGTGTCTTTATTGGATGCTGACACGTTCATGGTGGCATTTCTGTTGAATTCATGAGGGACATGGAATGGGTTGGTTGTCAGATGGAGTGAAAAAAAAGGGGTCAACTTACTGATGCACGGTAGTCAGCTGATGGACAAGAGTGAACCATAGCAATGCTGACACTACCGTGAAAAAAATGACAAGCTTTTTTCTGTGGCGACGCAGCATAAACGGACAAGGCATCGAAACATCACTAAAGGGGTCCGCCTCTTCAGTAATTTGGGTTCGAATGAGGAGTGATTTGATTCTAAAAAAAAAGTTCTGCACCACCAACCCAAGCCTAAAAAAGGTGATTTGACCAAGGAGAATCATATCGCGCCTGCGCAAACGGAATATGATTTTCGCACCCATGGTTACGCAAAGAATCACGAGAAAATTTCTTGATCAGAGTGAAACGGCCAGCCAAGACATAAATTCATCAATAGAAACCAGTCATTTCTATCCCAACATTGTTGTCGTATTGACAACGAATAAAACTTTATTTTAATACCGGATCGAGATAGTGAGGGTTTTTACTTTGTGTCGTCAAGGGTATTTACTTCTTGAACCAATTTGTCCATCACTTCAGTAGCTGATAAAGTGGCCTGGTTGGTAAAGCTGGCCGCATCAAGAGCGTTGCTGCCCGACCAAAGTAGCATGTAATCGGCCATGCCATGCTGCGTAGCGTAGGTTACAATGTCTTTGGTTTTCGAAGAGTGAATGTCGTAGCACGGGATCCCGTCGTCAGGGACGGTCTCCATACGGTTCATGAATGCATTGGGATACCCACGGGCGAAGCGGCCGGTCAACGATCGTGTCAGCTTGGTTTTTTCTTGGCTTTCCAAGAGCACGCGTCGATGGGCGTCCGGAGTCGAAGAGTCTTTGGATAACATAAATAGCGTGCCAAGCACGACACCATCCGCTTGAGCCTTGTTCAAAGCTTCGTACACTTGGGCACCATTTGATAATCCGCCGGCCGCAAGAATAGGCACAGGGATGGCGTCTGGATACTTTGCAAATGCCTCTTTGATGGATCGCACTAATTGGAGCGTCGATTGCTGTTCATCCGGTGCGTTTAAAAAGGTACCTCGATGTCCGCCAGCTTGTAAGCCCTGTGCGACGATGCAATGGGCTTGACGCCGAGTACTGCCGGATTCCAATCCAGCGAGGAACAACGCCTCGTTAACCGTTGTCGCAGTGCCAATCGTGTAGACCCCGGCTTCCCACAATTGGTCCAATAGTTTGGGTGGCAAGGTGCCAAACGTAAAAGATACGATTTTCACTTTTTCCTCGAGAATCACGGCTATCTGGTCATCAAGCGGCGGCGAACGAAGCGTATACTGTTCGGGTTCTGAAAGATGAAGCTGCGCACGGATAGCTGCGAGCTCCTTGTCTGCCTCATACTGCTGTTGGAGCATGGTGTGCGTGACAGGAGGATCCGGACGACAAAAGATATTGACAGCAAAAGGATGGCATGTCTTTTCACGGATGGACCGTATGGATTGACGCAATGTGTCGGCCGACATGGTCGCAGCCCCCAATGAACCAAGCCCACCGTAATTGCTCACAGCTGCCACGAGATCCACAGTCGTATGTCCGGCACACGGTGCTTGCACAATTGGATAACGCAACTGAAGTGCTCGCGTAAAACAAGTGCTTGCCCAAGTCATTCTCAGTTTTTTATTTTTTTTTGTATTTAAAAAGGAAGACAAAAAAAGACGACAATGCCAGGGAACCGCTTCGGCATATTGATTAAAATAACAGCAAAAAAACTCAGCAACGCTGGTAAAATAGACTAAACTTTATCGAGAGCGACGCTCATTCAGCCAGACGTCCGGCTTTCTGTCTCATTTGTACGGAAGCTGGACCTTTTTATGCAAATTTCATCGAGAAACGCGACTTTTATTCATTGATTCGTCTTAGAACCCGTTATTTTCACCATGTGTGAACTACAGTACAAGAAACGCATGAAGCACATCATTTAAGCGTCGGAAAAAGTCAAGATTTTACCTTCTTTATCCTCTTCAATGAAATCCACGTAACTCTTCTTTTCTAAGACGGAAACCTTGTCCTTTGGAAAAGACACCAGCAGGGCCTTTAATGCGCTGTGGAATTCGTAAGTTACTTTTCCCCCGCATTTTTCAATATCAGCCTTGGCTTCGTGAAATTTTTCTTCCGTTGCAGGCTCCTTCAAAGCGACAATATACGTCGCCCTGTCGGCTATAGGATTTGATGAATTTAGCAGCCATTATCGGTAGACCCAGGGTCCACCTTCCATTCCATTGAACCGTATAACATTCCTGATCTTGATACAGTGCCATTGACATTGTACATGTCCAGTCCTCATTCATTCCCACACAGACAAATAGATAACAATAGGATATACGTACAGAATTCGGCCAAGCTCGTCATCACGCACAACGATACAAGTACGAAAAATATACCGACGAATTTAAACAACTTCATTTATGTTATGTGTTCACAGCAAATACTCGTATGACTATCACAAAAAGAAAGAAGAGAAAAGAAGATTATTCCAAAAATTGGTTTGGCCTTTTTTGCATGAACATCGTCCCTCTGCGGAACAATATTTATTTCCATTTCTAGTCTAGTTTTTCAATTCGCCTGGCCAATCTTTGCAACTGCTACTTTTGTTTATAACGTTGTTTCCCATTATCATGTAGCACTTATTGTGCTCTTAACAGATTAACAAGCATCAACTGATTCGACGTCTTACAGGAATTAGGACACTGTAGAAAACATTTTCGAATTACGTTATCAGTTAAGTGCAAACAGATTGGACTCGACTTTGATAGGAGCTATCCATGCGCAAGAATAAAGCGCAAGGTTTCCCCAGTAAATTTCGAAATATTTTAATCGTCTCGTTCTCTTACCTTTTTTTCCCGCCAGCAACTGTAGCTTAATTTTGTAATAGCGTCCTAAATACGTAAAGTCACTTTTGGCAAAAATCAGCCAAGTCACAACAAACGCGTCGAAAGCGTATGCATAAAATGGCTCTGTTAGACTTACCTCTGCCTTTTCATAATTTTTCTCTTGAAATCGTTATTCAGCTACCTTGGGTATACCGGGACCTTATATCCCTGGGATGCTGAATCTATATACTGTCTATACCGTGCTAAGCATCCAGAATTGATCACTGAGGGACGGAAAGTTGCATATCTGGCACATCAACGGAAATAATATGGCACAGGCTTCGCGTCAAATAAAAATAGACATTCGATTGGGGGATATATTGGCAAAAAATCCCTTCAAATACCGTTCTTTCTTCCATGTTGAACAAAGTAATCATTACCCTGAGACCAAAAAGGAACAACGGTATCTTTTTTTTTCTGGATAGATGACACCATCCCAATAAATGGCTTCCCATTTACCAGCTTTCATCAGCAGACCAAAGATCCTTAAATATATTGAAGTAGGCATTTCAAATCCACGTTACACGTGTCAATAGACGCTGTCTTCCTGTCGAATCCATTGGTGCACATTATGCTTACTGCCTCCCATTCGCAAAGCATACTACCCTATCGTATAATGAATACTTTTCCTGACGAATATATGTTCCTTGGATGATCCAGTGGCGTGTCAGTGGATGGCAACTTGGTTTGTGAGGCTGGAGAATGGTACCAGTACTCCGACCATCGGAAATTGGTTAATATGCGCGGGACTGAATCATGAAGCACGATAAAGCCAAATATGTGATTTCGTGTACAGATGTCATCGACCCTGCCACATCCACATTAATAATATATTCCGCCATCACCATGTTTGTCTCTTACATTAGTGGTATGTATCTTTTGGCTTTTTTCGCGCCATGATCTGGTGTTTTAAAGAAAGTGGCATTGCTGAAAAGTGCGATGGCAAGGAATAGTTCATGGTCCTGCTTCTCTCTTCTTTTTTTTTTCTCCTTCGTTTAGCAATAAAAGGACCCACGGTTAGACTGTGTGAACCATGAGTAATGATCAATTATTTTTTTTTTCTTTTCCCGTTCCATAGCCGCTGCTTCTTTCTCCCATGGGCTGCTGTGTTTCGGTGCCAGCAGTTGATGAAATCGACCGATTGCACAGCCATCAAATCGATTCCCAGTTACGGGCCGAGAGGATAAAGTTACGGAATGAAGTCAAACTGTTACTCCTAGGTCAGTGAGCGTTGTGCATCGCAAACCACCGGTTCGGTTCCAAATGACGGATTCTCACACTTGACATGTCACAGGCGCCGGAGAATCCGGGAAATCGACCATCGTCAAGCAAATGAAACTTATCCACGATGGCGGATTCACGCGCGAAGAACGTCTGGCATATCGCACTGTCATCTTTAGCAACACTATTCAATCGATGCGCGTCATTCTCGAAGCCATGCAAGAACGAGGCATTGCCTTGTCCAATCCTTCCAAAAATGGAAGTTGTTTCGATTTGATTGCACGGCAACCGACTCAGGTCGAATACACCGTACTGCCTATGGATATCACCCGTGCGATCCAAAGCCTGTGGGGAGATCACGCCGTACAGACAACGTACAAACGAAGCAATGAATATCAACTGAATGACTCAGCATCCTAGTAAGTTATCCTTGGATTCTCTCTTGTGATGACTTGCAGTCTATATTCATACAGTAAGCAGCTACTTCGATTGCATTGAGCGTATTGGCGAAGCGGATTACGTTCCTACCAATCAGGATGTACTACGGTCGCGGGTCAAGACCACAGGGATTTCGGAAACACGGTTTACCATAGACGAACTGACTTACCGGATGCTGGATGTGGGCGGACAACGATCGGAACGCAAGAAATGGATCCATTGCTTTGAGAATGTCAAAGCCATAATTTTTTTGGTCGCCATATCAGAATACGACCAAAATCTTATGGAAGACGAGAATGTGAGTCGCATGGATGAAGCTTTCATCCTTTTCGAATCGGTTCGCCACTCAAGATGGTTTAGCAAAACATCCATCATTCTGTTCTTGAACAAAACCGATATATTTCGTCAAAAACTGTCCTATCGACCTCTGCAAAACTATTTTCCCGATTACCTTGGTGAGGACCTGTCGTCTGGAGGTTAGACCTGAGGGTCCCTGTTAACACGACTTTTTATACTTTAGGAGGAAACAACTACGACGCTGCGTGCGAGTACTTTCGACGTCGGTTTGAAAATCTCAACAGAGTTAGCAACGAGAAGCAAGTCTATACTCACTTTACGTGCGCGACCGATACTGAACAAATTCGATTTGTTATGTCTGCTGTCAACGATATCGTCTTGCGTGAGCATCTTCGAACCGTGGGTCTTTTGTAAACCCTTTGAAACCGTCTAATTAATCCATCTAGAAGATATTTATAATGTAATGAAAACAGTTATCTAATCCATTGATGCCTGTCTGCAGCCTCTTTCGAAGTATTAAGGGGGAAAACCAAAATGCTGTGTTTCAAATTCCAAAATGTGTGACTTGAAGGAGCGTAATTTGGACGCGCCCGACATTGAAGCTGAAAAAAAGGAGTGGGAATTGTTGCAGAGATACTTTGATCGCGACTCAATTAGATCATGTCCTCCATCGAAGATAACGAACTTCCTAAAGCCAACGTGGCAAGAGTGCTGAAACATGCCGTAAGTGATAGGCGTCTTTTCTGACCCATCGATCGTGTGAATCAATTGACTGAGGCACGATTCGCACAGCTTCCCTCCGGAACCGCCTTACAAAAAGATGCCAAATTAGCCGTGAGTAAAGCGTCGACCGTCTTTATCAACTATTTAAGCGCAGTGTAAGCGTATTGAAAATCCGTAGAGAATCAAAAATACAGTCACTGACGCTTGTGATTCTCCAGGGCGAACGATCTCGCCAAAAGTGCCAATCATAAAACCATTTGTGCTGCTGATGTGTTTAAAGCCATGGAGGTCTTGGAACTTGATCACCTGATCCCGCCGTTGAAGGAATCATTTACTGGTAAGTGCAGTTACACCTATTTTAGCGCGCACCCAAGTTAGTAACACGAGGTTGGTTCGCCTAGCATTCCAGCAACTGCAAAAAGAAAAGAAACAGAGCAAAAAGCTTAAAAAATCCGAAGACGCAGCCAAGGAAGGAGGGGATGATACTCGCACGGATCAACCCGATCAGGAAGGTTCAACTTCCATAGGACAGAAGCGTCCCATTGATGATGATGATGAAGAGCTCGGCGATCATAAAAAGGCAAAGCAAGACGAGGATGAGGAGGAGGATGAAGACGTTGATGAAGAGGATGAAGTGGAAGAAGATGAAAATGATAATGATAATGATAATGATGATGATAATGATAATGAGGATGAGGATGCCGACGAGGAAGACGGGGACAAAATGATGGAAGATGCACCTGACAATGACGTTGAATAAGTATCCCACAGCGACGGGCCAAGGAACAAGATACTTCATGTACCAAAGAATCAATAGATCAAATCACATACGACATCACCTTTTTCGCTTCATTTATCCTGCATTTCTCTCTTTGGCTCGATTTCCTTTATATTCCTTCGCTATTGATATGGCTGCTGTTTTTATTTTCTTCCATATGTTTCTTTTTCCATTCTTTAACGCATTATGCAAGTTGACCTTTTTTCTTTTGCTACAAATACACAACATATTCTACTTTTTTCAAGGTTCAAAAGTTGTATCGCTTGAGTCGACCGACACAGAAAATGACGGTGCTTATTAATGTCAGCAAGGCAGCGACACGGAACAACCAAACTGAACCACAGTATTCGAGGAGATAACCGCCGATGAAGGCGCCCAAACCGGTGCCTAGACCAGCATGTAAAGCACCCAGGATACCTTGAGCCACTGCACGCTGTTCAGGAGGGAAAAAACTGTCAATTTCGCTAACCGCGGTTGCCCAAAAGATACCGAAACCGATGCCTATGTTTTTATGTTAATGACAATACAGGAAAATCAGACACTTGGGTAAAAAACCTACCGTGAAGCATTTGTAACAGGAGCGCAATAATATTCGTGATTAAGGAATCAGGGACTAAAACTGTATACGCCAGACAACGGATCAAGGTAGCAACATGGGCGATCACCACCATTTTTGTCACACCAAATTTCTCAGTCATCTAACAAAACACCGATAACCATGATTAGCGTGGATACTTGACTTTCAACGACAGTCCTTGGATGCCTCTTCTTTTAAAAAGTACCTGTTTGGAAAAGCAAAAGCACAAAAGCTCGGTGACACCACTCATGGGGCCTGTCCATCCGATCCAACTAGCGGGGGTATGCATTTCTCGGCTAAGGAAGAGAAACAAAAAGTTGACAATCATGGACAGCACCACGCCAAAAATCAGGGTGGTTGTCAAGAAACACAGCACACGCGGTGATTTGAATACATCGGCGGGTGGGACTTCCGCGTCCGGAGCGAGCATCAACGACTGATCGACCGAACTGATACGAGAAATGGCCAATCCGAGATCCACGCCCACCACATCCAGTGCTTCTTCGGCTTCTTCACGCACCGTGTGGGCTGACACAATGCTGGCCGCCTTGAAAATGAGGGGATCATGGCCTTTGAACTGCTCGTGCGGACGAAGGGAACTCGCGGCATGGGTAGTACTCAAATAATTGGCCGGCGCACGATGACCATACTTTTCCATGGATTGATTTGAAGGCGACATGAGTGGTTGTTGAGCATACTCCGTCTCCAAATCTTCCAGAGGAAGCACAATATCATTCGAATTCACATTCGCTACGGCTGCGCATACCACAAACGCCAGGGTCGACCCACCAAAGACCCAAAACAAAGCATCGAGATTGCCTGTATAGGAAATTAATTGTCCTACCAACAGAATCGTAAGGCCCGTCGACAGCGATCCCCAAAGTCGCTGCTCCCCTAAATTGTGTATTTGTTGGATTAACCATATATGCCGTGACATCTCGCCACACAATTTCTGTCATACCATAAAGCAGTTTATCCGGACCGAGAATCTTCATGACAGCACTGTCCACCAGCGAGGTATTAGGTAACGTGAAAAACGCAAACGCAAACGCCAGGGCCGAGGTACAGATGACCACCGTTGTATCATTCAAGACCACTGACGTGGTACGGATAGAATGACCGAGCCCCATGATACCAAGCAACGAAATCCCGCCAAGGAAACTGGTCAACGCCATGACAGAACCATGCAAGTGAGGGCGTTTATCCACCAGAAAAGTCCATAACGGACAGGCCACCGATTGCACAAACGGGGCGATGGCTAGAACAAATCCAATCTGATCTGATGAGAATCCGAGTACAGCATCGTAGTAGAGCGGTAAATAAGGTGGGGCGGCAGAGAGCAATGCAAATACAGTGACATACAAAAGTTTGCAGATAGTGTACATGGTATATATCGGAGAGTCTGGATGACAGTGATGGATGGTATGAACTCCCTTTTTCTATTGTAATATGGCAGAATATACGGTGACAAAAATTGATGGAAAAAAAAGAAGAGAAAAGAGCAAGATATGGTATAGACAGTTTGTGTATAAATAGATATGTATGAACAAAAAAAATGGACAACGTATATCCTGCATGGACCTAGGGAAGAGGATGCTTTATATATCATGTCAGAAACAGGTAATAGCGTCAAAATGAAACCTTGATAAATCCTTTCAATATATCCATATTAAAGCTTCCGTGGCCATCGATAAGCTTGTCCGGGACCAATCGTCGATAGGTCTTTGCACGAAACTTGCCGTTATCGTTTCCTTGTTTCAATGATGAACGAGCCACAAGAGATGAAACATATGCCGTATATGGAATGTCAGGATCATAGAAACCGTCAAATGGAGAATAGCTTAACCATAAATCTCTTTTTGGCTTTCAAACGAAGCACACACAGAAAAAAAAAAAAATTAAAGATGAAAAAAAAAAAAAAAAAAGGTGTGGCCTTGGCTAGTATTGATTCGAATCTTCATTATTTGTTATTGAGATTGCTCTTTCCGCTACGTCTTTCATCAAGTGAAGTAGGGTATAGTGAGGGAGCAAGAGATCGGCTTGCAGCACTTGCGGTTGTCCAGAATCAGAATCGGATTCGTTGTGAATAGCAAGCGTACCGATACGTATAAGGCCATCCATGGCTTGATCATCATTTTCGAGGACGGTTTTCCACTCTGAACCTTCTGTTGCAACTTCGCATATACGATCATGGGACAAAAGACTCGGCCGTCGCCACCGTAACCGGTGCTCCCGAACCCCTGTTTGATCGAATACAAATAACCGATGAAGACGTGGCTGCTGTTGACTTTTGTGCTCATAAGGAATCTTGTTGCAACAACCGACCATGATTTGCTTTTGGTACGCATGCCATCGCGCTTCGGTAATTTTGTCAGTGGAACATTGACTAAAGATGCGACGAAGCCCATCCTGAAACCGAGCTGCATAGCTGTGAGACGGTTTTTTGCAGCTTGCGAATGTGTCATTTTTGTAACCATCCTGCAGATGCGGTTTGCCTAGTGCATACTTTCGGAACTCCGTGTGAATATTGCTGCCCACCGTACTTTGCGCTAGTCTGCTCAGTAGCACATGCTTGGTGGATTTGGCACTGGAACATGGGGTTAAGAACGTTGTCAAGGTGTCACTGAGCATCGTTGTCGGTGACGGTGGCTGACTTAACAGTTCGGTCGGATTGAAGTAACACGGCGTGATATCGATGGTGGGCGAACGAGGAGCGTCTTCAAATACATGGTGTAGGTTCGGCTTTTCGCACACAAGAATATCGATCGTATCTGGTTTTTGGATATAGTCTTTATCCTGAAATGGGTTCATTCAAAGAACAAAAAAATAAAATAAAATAAAAAAGAAACTAGTAATATAATAGTAACAAAATAATAATAAAAACAAAAAAGGTGGTTTGTTCAAAGTAACCCGTTCCTTCCCTGATGAGGAAGTGGACAGATAAAAAAGAAAAATGGAGGGTTAGGACACATCATGACTTTTTTTTTCTCTTTTATTTTAATACTGCACTGGATGAAAAAAGCACCAATGTATCCAAGGGTTGCACAGACGCTGCATACGCGGCATCAATAGCTTTTCAGGACTTGCTTTTCACGGTATACTGTTGTTCACATTTTGACTGATAACTTAAAAAGAAAACATGCGCTATCCCATTTCCAAAAAGCAAAATGATTTAAAGTATTCCAACACTTGCAGCCCACGATGACGGTATCGTAGCCTTTCTCTTTTCTTTAATTCTCTGTTGATTTTATGATTATGCAGAATACACCAGTTACTTGACCCCGTACACAAATGAATAGGGATTGCAATCTTGCCATATTGATCTCTTGGTGGCTTTTTTTTATTTTCGTACCCACCTTATCATTACCCCTGAAAATTATATTCGCCAAATGCTGTACAACCTGTTGCCACAAGCTTTCTGGTCATTTTTGATCAGAGAGCAAAAAAGTATATATTCATGTCAATGAAAGCTGTAGTACCATGCCCAGTCATTAATCCATCTGCTACTATTGATCCGTTGGCGACAGGTGATCATCCATTGAATTTTTTTTTTTTTTTTTTTTTTTTTTTTTAGTTTTCCTGCAGTGCTGAAAGTATAGCTGTTTAGGATCACGTGCACAGGGCAGTAGTGGGTATCAGTGAAATGTCATTCCATCAAACAAACTTAGAAGTAGCAGCGAAAAATTGATCTTTATGGGAGCTTTATTTTTTCATAGCAAAGCATTGCAACATTGTAAAGCCTGATCAAGAAACAAAAAATCAAACTTGGGCGGATGACATCAGCATTCAAATGCGGTGTTTAAAAAATACCAATTGGTTGTCTCAACGTTTTCAACAATGGTCGGTTTGCGCTGCCGTTGCCGAAGAACGGAAAAGAGATAACAAACGCGGCTTCCATGGCGACCAGCGTAGAACAACAGACGGCTCATCTGTTTAAAGAGCTCGAGAGAACGTCGCAAGAGTATGATGATGAACGCAGCTTGGAGATTTGCGACCAACTGGTGAAACTAAGTCCCGACGATCCACTCGCACTCCAATGCAAGGTGGTGGCGTTTATTCGACTTGAAAAGTATACAGAAGCATTGTCACTTATTGCACGCAAGTTTCGCGACAGTCAAGTTGACTTGAGCTTTGAAAAAATATACTGTTACTATCGCACCAACCAACTGCGACAAGCGATCGACTTGTTAAGCGAAGTCAAGCATCGTCACACCGACAATCTGGCGTTGGCATTCTTGGAAGCTCAAATTGTAAGCAGAGCAGAGGAAAAAGAAAAAAAAATGAATGCTAGCAGACTTGATAGTGTGCATAGATACTAATATCGTGTATTGGCATGTTTCAATAGCTTTATGCACAAGACCGCTACAAGGAAGCCATTGAAGCCTACGAGGTGTTATTGGATAAAACCGACAAACGGGATCGTTTGTACGATGAAATTCAAGTCAACTTGTTGGCCGCCAAAGCTAGCTTGAAATTCACGCAACTGGACTTGGAGGATATGGAAACCGTCAATGTTGGTTCTTCCAACAGTGGGCTTTATGAAATGGCTTACAATGCAGCCTCTGTCCATCTCGCCAATGGCGATCTCAAAAAGGCCAAGGAACAACTGGAGACGGCTCGAAGTAAGTGTCGAATTCTCTGCACAATGGTTTATAGCGTTGGGCGCAGTGATTAAATATGTGAGCACAGGCCACTGCAGCGAGAAAATGACCGAGGCAGGCATGAGTCGCGAAGAGATTGACGAGGAATTGGCAGCGATTGCTGCTCAGTTGGCTTACACTTATCAGCTGCAAGGCCGCACAGACGAAGCCACGGAAATCTACGAATCTGTCCTGAGCTCCAGGTAACTTGGACATCATGATGGGCCGTAAGAAAAAGGCATAGAAAAAGTGACTCTCTTGACTAACTCGGTGGTGTAGTGCAAATGACGCCAATGTGAAAGCCGTAGTCTCCAACAACATTGCCGCCATCCGTCAAACCAACGATTTGTTTGATGTCGCCAAAAAGTTAAAGACTGCTACTGGAAAGGAAGCAGACACCAAATTGAGACGTTATCAAAAGAGAGTCATCGCTGGCAATGAAGCTTTGTTGCAACTGTATCAGAGCAAGGTAAAAAGAGTAGAAATCAACGGTTTTTGAATATCCATTTTACTTATCTGATGAATGATTACTTCAATTCTCGTTGATGTGCAGTATGCAGCTTGTCGAGATGCGGCTCAGAAATTGCTTGACAAGTATCCCAACGACGACAAGCTGTATTTGATTTTGGCCGCTGCCACTTACCACCAGCATAAGGCTGAAGCCGCTGTGGATGAGTTGAAAAAGTACGCTGAAAAGAACCCAGCCTCCTTGGCTATCCGTTTTGCCACGATTCAACTGCAATTGCTTTCTTCACAACCGGCGGCCGCTTTAACCGTGCTGACGTCGTACTTGACCCATGTGGGCGAAGATAATAAGAAGGACTTTTATCAGCCTGCGGTGGTGGCCCTGCTTGTATGGTTGTATGAACAAA
This sequence comes from Radiomyces spectabilis, assembly GCF_025331425.1. Lineage (NCBI taxonomy): Eukaryota > Fungi > Mucoromycota > Mucoromycetes > Mucorales > Radiomycetaceae > Radiomyces > Radiomyces spectabilis. Next base: position 903,670 of record NW_026251930.1, read on the forward strand.
CGGGACAATCGGAAAAAGCCATGGAAACCCTCGATAAGGCATCTTTGTACTGGAAGACCGATAAAGCCTTGGCGTTCACCACCTCCACTTCCATTTTGAAGCAAACCGCTACTTTCAAATTGAAATCGGGCCGTTACCAGGATGCTGTGTCCGATTTCGAACAATTGGTAAAAGCGGATCCTACGGATTTACAGTCGTTGGCAGGTTTAATTGCCGTGTACGCAGAGGTGGATCCTGTCAAGGCGGAGCAATACGGCGAAGCCTTGCCGGGCATTGCTATGGATCACGTCGATGTGGACACCCTAGAACGTATTGTGCCGGGTGTGAAACGTGGTTACGTTAAGAAGGAACATAAGAGGTAACCTTGCACAACCGCAAGTCATAAAGTCAAGTGATTCATACTGAAATTTTTTTTTTTTCATTTTGTCCAGTGGCGTTGTGAAGAAACCCAAAGAGAAGAAAAAGAGAAAGCCTTTACTGCCAAAGAAGAATTACGACCCCAATCAAACCCCCGATCCGGAGCGATGGCTTCCTGCGAGAGAACGATCCACATATCGTGTCAAGGGCAAAAACAAAAAGGCAGCAAACAAGGGTCCTCAAGGTGCGGCTGTATCGGGTGGCGGTATCGGTGGTACAGGAAGTGCCAAGATTGCTGGTCGACATTCACCCGTCGTGGAAACCCCTGAGGAAAAGCCAGCAACACAAACACCGCCCGCCAGCACTCCCGCCAAGAGTTCGACATCCAGCAAAAAGAAAAAGAAGGGCAAAGGCAAATCAAAATGGTAATCAAAAAAACCACCGTCAATCAATTTGTCGCTCTTTCATGCGAACCTATGCTGCTATTTTGTCTTTTTTTTTATACACCTAATGATTCAATTTCATTTCAAAATCAAGTCATATACAAAGGAAAAATATATTTTGCAAAATTGGCTTTTCTTTTTTTTTTTCTGTTCGACGTGAGTTTTCTGTAGTCAAGGTTGAAAGAGTTTTGTCTCCATTGGCAACGTGGGGATGCGGCGGGTTGCTGAGTAGCAATGTTTCGTTTATCACCGAATCCATTCTATGATGATATATTACAGAGACACAGAGATAAGACAAGAAGACATGACTTATTGGGATTGTTGAAGATCGTCCAAGAATTTCTGAGCTCCTTCGACAATAAGTTTATGTTCAAACGAGTGAATGCGAGTTTCGAGGTCTTGGAGAGTGTCGTTGGGTTCAATGGGCACTTGACGTTGTAAGATGACTTGACCTCGATCGACGTCGGGAATCACTTTATGGACCATGATGCCGGTATATTGAATTTCGCCCTTTTGGTAGGCTTCAAAAGCACGTTCAATCGCATGGGCTCCGTCGAATTGACCGGGAAGTGCGGGGTGCAGATTCATGACATTGTTGTTGAAATAACTCAAGAATTCAGGCGACAGAATATGCATCCAGCCGGCAAGAATGACAAGGTCCGGTTTATAAGCTAGAACGGTTTGCGCAACGTGAATATCGAAATCGACACGCGTTTGTCCTTGGTCTTTGAACTTTTTCAACGATACGGTTTGGGTAGGAATACCAGCTTTGGCCGCTCGTTCAAGACCGTAGGCTGCTTTGCGGTTGGAGATGACAGCGACAATATTGGCTTTCAAGCTTCCATTTTGAGTGGCGTCAATGAGAGCTTGAAGATTGGTGCCTGAACCGCTAATAAGAACAACAACCGAAGGTAATGCCATGGCAGCAGCGGAGGAGGGGGAGGTCGATGTGCACTGTGCTTCAACCAACAGGCGCCGAAAAAAATAAAAAATAAAAAGAAAAAACCCCGTTGCATGCACCGACGAATCGAAGGCAAGATTGATGCAGGTGAGTAACCTTTTCATTTCCAGTGGCTTATTTTCCCGCCTTACAAAACACTTTGGAGACCTGTCTTCTATTTCCGTCCCAACCGTGGCAATGCGCCACAAAAGCGTTCGGACAAACGAATCCGATGGCCGTCCACGTTTCCCTATCTTTGTCATACTCATATGAACTTGGCGCCATCTCAGCCCGTTTAAGCATCCGACAAGCAAAAAAGCTTATTGTTGAGAACACCAATAAGCTCCACGGTCGTGGAACACGACTCAGCAAAGAAGAAATTTTCTCTTTTGGAAACTTCCCATTGGGTAAAAATAGAAGAAACTTTTTTTTTCCTTGGTTCCCGTGCATCCGCAGCTGCATCCGCAGCATGAAAAGGCAGGTGGTACATCTTTTTATTCATTTTATATATAAAAGGCCCTGTTCCATTGGCCGCCTCCTTATTTTTTTTTTTCTCAACGTCTTTTACAACCCCAAAAAGTCAAACACAACTCACCATGCATCCTTATACCCACTCTGTATCTTTGGAATTACCCGTGAACCAAGGCGAATACTACAATTTCTGTCCAAACTGTGGCGTCGATGTCTCGCAATTCTCTCACGAAGATTACTGTCCTTATTTTACCCATCACCATCACCAGCGTCAGAATCACCACAAGCACTGAATGAAACACCAATATCTAAAGTTTCCTGGGAAACAAATCTGCATTGATCATTGTACATACAGCACGCATCTCTTTTTTTTTCCTTCTCTCTCTTGTAAATATTCCCTCATCATAACATTGCATTCTATATCTTTTTGTCTATCTGTTATCCCCATACATCTATATTCCCTGTATGAAGCTAGCTAGCCAATGATGATTGCTGCATTAAAGTCCGTTAAATATAGCTTGGCATCTTTCATTGACACAAGTTTCAAATAAAAAGAAAAACACAGTGAAAATAATACAAACAAAAAGTTGAACCGATGAATTATTCGTATTGGATCTCCTGATAATCATAACAATTGCTTTTACGGATGCCAAAAGTTTTTTGCTGTCGGAATGCCGTGAAGCCGATGACAAATGTTCGCTCCGGTCAACTGAGCCGATTGCAAAAAGATTTTCCGGCGAAGCTGAAAAATCTCAGGAACCACAAGATGTACCTTTCCAATTGCATTGTATCATCATTATTATCGAGCCATGCTGTTCCCAATGATACATTAGAACCAGCTTGGTTAGTGCAAAGAATTGCAGCAGATGTAATGATGCATAATAAAATTGTGAATGGTTTTATTTAATTTAGACTACTGATAAAACTATCAATATTGTATTCTTCTTCGTAATCTTTTTCGTCCCATAGTGTTTCTAAGTTTTCAATAACCGCCTTGGCTTTACCCATGCCGTCTGGGCCGGCGGCGGCTTCCGCGGCAGCCTTCTTTCGACGTTTTTCGCCTTCTTCGTTCACGTTGAACAAGTCCAAGATTTGGTCCGTGTCCATGCTCTGTAATCCGGCGTTTTGTTGGTTCACCACCGTGTTGGCAATATTAAGTTTGAATTTTTGGAGACCCATGATCTTTTCTTCTAATGTGCCGCGCGTGATCAATCGGTACACATTGACCACTTTTTTCTGACCAATACGATGTGCACGATCCATGGCTTGCAAATCTTTCATGGGGTTCCAGTCATGCTCCACAAAGATCACGGTATCCGCCCCCGTGAGATTAAGCCCAAGTCCACCCACATGCGTTGTCAATAGCAAGACATCAATTGAAGGATCCGCATTGAACTTTTGAACAAGGTCATGGCGCCGATTCGCTTCTACCGACCCATCCAGTCGAAGGTAACTGACAGTAGGCATCAACTTTTTCAACAAATCGTTCTCAATGATATCGAGCATCGTCTTGAGTTGGCAGAAAATCAACGCACGATGTTGACTCACTGCGCCCACCGCCATCGCTGCGGGATCGGACTCGTTTTCCGTGGTCGTTGCACCAATACCACATTCGCCAAGCAGCTGCCTGAAAGTTTTTTTAGACAAACAAATAAATGATAATGATATCAGATTTCATTGTCCCTATGACTTTTTTTTTTCGTGCTCCAATCTGATTCCGTGTCTCTCCGAACCAGGGGCACCCTCCCGTCCCACTTACTTTAATGCCAATAGTTTTGGTGCGTTGTGAATATCATGCAATGATGTATTGGATCGAGCCAGGTCTTGCTTTACCCGTTCATAACTGGGATGCTTCTCGTTGACCACCAGCAAGGGGTGATTGCACAGTTTACGAAGATACTGTAATGCTTGAAAGATGTGGGTAGCGGATTTGCCACTCTTCTCTACTTGATCAGTTGATGGTTCTTCCGCTTCAAGATCGGCTTCCACTGCATTCTTTGTTTGTGAACGTGCAAATTCTTCATAAAGTTTTTTCTAAGAGAGAATGGCCCCATGACTCGTTAGATACGATCATATGGTCCACTCCTAAAGGGGAAACAAACTCAAGTGTCACATAAATTAGTTCTTACCTGTAAATCACCGAGCTCGCAATAATAGTCTTGGATAATTTTAGGAGGTAGGTCATGTAGTACATCTTCTTTGAGACGGCGAAGTAAAAAGGGCAAAACTTGTTTATGCAAAGCTTCCAGCGCCAGCGCACCTGTAATGCAATTTTTATCACGGTAAATAAAAGCTGCCGCGTCAACAAAGAAAAAAAAAAGCGTTTCACTTGCCTGCTTCTTGATCTTTGGATGAACTCTTACTGTCCCGACTTGCCAGAATCGGTTTACCGAATCGTTCATTAAAGATCTTTTCAGTTCCCAGGAATCCAGGCATGAGAAAATCAAATAATGACCACAGTTCGAGGACGTTGTTCTGTTTTTTTTCCCTATGTTAGTTTCCTTTTTTTTTTTCTCTCTCTGTGAAACCAATGTGTTATGCGTACCTGAATCGGAGTACCGGATAAAATGAGGCGATGGTTGGATTTGATAGTCTTGATAGCTTTTGTGATTTTCGTTTTTCCATTTTTGATGATGTGGCCTTCATCAAGAATACAATAGTTCCAAGTGATGTGAGATAAGTCGTCAATATCGTTACGAATAATGTCATAAGACATGATGACAACGTCGTATTTCGTTAGAGAGGCGCGAAGTCGTTTACGCTCCGTGGGACCTCCCGCATACAGAAGAGGGCGTAAATTTTCAGAGAAATTGAGCACTTCGTGATACCAATGGCCCGTCAAGGTCGGCGGGCAAATGACTACCGATGGACATGGAATAGAGTCCGGTGCTTGAGTGGCAGCGTAACGCTGGGCACGCAAATAATGATCACTTGAAAGGATACAGATAGATTGAAGAGTTTTACCAAGACCCATATCTGATGATACAATGGAAAACATGAATGAGAAAAGCAAGATCACATTTTTGAAACGTTAACCCAACAGTTGCACATACCATCACAGAGAATACCGTGTAAATGGAACTTGTTCAGGAACGCCAACCAACTAACACCTTCATGTTGATATTTACGAAGCTCAGCTTTGATCTTGACGGGAATTTCAAAGTTTTCGACTTTGGAGCTGTCCAATAGCTGGGACAAGAATTTGCGTTCTTCATCACGGTGAGCGAGCAGTGCTGCCGACATGCCCTCAGGATCGGGGATACCGGCCTCCAAAGGCACGAGTTTGATCAAAAGAGCAAAGCAATTGGTGCAAATTAATCGTACGGCTTCGTCCGGATCGCTCATACGTCCCAAGATCGGGACCACCAAAAAGATGGTGTAGGGCAGAATCTTTGTATCAAGTGTTTGCACCAAATGATACACTAATTCTGCAGCTCCCTGTCGATGATGCACGTTCAAAGCGTCACCGAGCTGCGGCAAGACTCGTTCAATAAGTAATTGCATTGTTTGCACGGTCACCACATTGGCAATCGTAGCGAGACATCGGGCGCTCACTTGGCGAATCACCGCATACTGAGACTGCAACGCTTTGCAAACATAGGGAACAATTTCCACCATCTAATCAAAAATCCAATCAGATCATTAGCGACAACTCACAACATTTAAATTGGAGAAGCTTATCCACAAAGATTGCTTCATCAGGCGTACTTACCTTGGGCCACAGTTCCGAAGAGATGTAAGGAACCACTGTGGTAACCACTGTGATGGTGTCAATGACTTCTTGACCCAATGAGATGTCGGCGCTCATGGCTTTATCCGCCGCAGCCACATCAGAAACATTGCTGTCTGGCGCAAACATTTGCTTCAGATTGTATGTCATTCGTTCCCACAGTTTTGGTACCATGACGAACACTTGGGCACCAAAACGATCACACAGTTCACGAAGTGCGGTTTCTGCACCTCGTTTCATCAATTGGGCTTCACTCTGTTCGGGCGTGAGTTCTTTGGCGGGTCCTGCTTTCGTGACATCTTCTTTCTGAATCGATAAGATACCGGAAGTGGCTTGATTTTCTTCGAGGATGGGCGTTTTACCAGTGTCGGAACAGAGGAAAATGCATAAATTCTTGAGAATCAGATCGGTGGGATTGGTTCTACCGCCATTGCGTGCACAAAGCGCAATAAGATCCGCCAGTGTGGCCGCCGATCGCTGTTGTAATTCAGCGTTTTCTTCAAACTAGAACAAATGCATGTCAGCTTCACGAAGTCCCCAAGCACACACCCACACCCATATCCGCCCACACACACACGTGCTTGGAGATGTCTTACCTTGATGCTGTTCATGATACTGCGAATGATGGGATTAAGTTTTGAGGGAAGAACGCCCAATTCAACAATGGCGCCTGCTGTAGCCGAGTACACATTGATTTCCACCTTTTGCTTGAGTCCTTCATAGTATCCAATGGAAGCAACGACGCGATGCTGTCGTTCCTCCAGCGATTTGAGAAGCGCGGTTTTACCCTTTCCTTTGGGAATCTGAATAAGCGTTTTCTGATAAAATTCGCTGACGACCCAGCTGGCTGTTTCAATGCTGAACAAGGGACCTTGATCTTGAGGCACTTCACCCATGACAAAGGCCGGTAATGCAGGCAGTGTATTGGCAGGAATCTTGGCTTCGGAAAATCCGTTGATCAGAGCTTGGGCTTCACCGCGAATGCGTTTTAAAAGGTGAACAAGTTCAAAGTAGAAGCCAGTGGTGTCTGTTGTTGAATTTTCGAGGTTGGCAATCATAGCTTCCGAGAGTGTCTGAGGGAATTTGTGGGAAGTCGCTAATCGAGCGTCCGGAGGTGCGTGACTGATATGTTTGGCATTATGTCGTGTTTGTAATACGGCTTTGGCCCATTCTTCCACGACCATGGCACCCAGTTGGCGTTTTAATGCCCATTGAGATGATAAAAGCGTCAATAAAACACCTTGGTACGAGAGCTCCATGGAATCATCGGGCCAACAACTCATGGCCATACCCAACGCAGATGCACAAGCAATACGGCATCGCATCACTTGTTCGACGGTAATCAAGGAGAAATCCTGGGCAATCATGCCTGCGTCGAGATTATGCCCTGCGTCTTCTTCCAGCCCTTCACCGATGCGTAAACTTTCCCCGGCAATGCCATTGGTTTTGGCCGCTTTCTTGCTACTGGCAGCTGACTTTTTGCCGGGTTTGTCCACGGTCGTTTTCCCGCCCAAACCAAACGCTCCCGGAGGTTTGTAAAAATGCGTAGCAACATCCAATGGTTGCCCGATCGGCGTCATGGCAACTTCGAACCAACTACCGAGCCATGTCTGTGTGCCCTGAAGCACCAAAGGCTGTGGCACATAACCGCCAATCGTCAATCCTCTCCACACATCCAAAGTTCTCTTGAGCACTTCGGGTTTCTCCTCTACGACCAGATTCTGGAATACGAGACGGTAGATACGTTCATCGGCCCATTCGGCGGCGGTTCCGCATTCCAGAAACGTGACCAAGGTATTTAATACAGCCATACGGACACCGGTAATTGTGTGACGGAAAAACGGATGGAGACGAGGGACGAGATTGCCCAAAGAGCATCCACTGCGAACAATATCCATGACGCCGGGTTGTTCAAACATTTTCGCAATCAGATCCATGACGGCACCGGTGGAGGCTGTTAAATCGTCTTTGAGGTCGATGAGACAATCCCACAATGTCATGATCACCGTGTGTACCCGTTCATTCGAACTCATGCGGACGAATTCGGCTGTAATAGGTAGCAAAGTGGCGGCACTGACAGCTCGTACGTCGTCGTCGTGATCACGTAAACCAAGAATAACTGCACTGGTGGTTCCATCCACCAAAGTCTCAACGAGATCTTTACGTACCGCGACGGTGTACTTTAATCCGAGCAAGCCGGCATGACGCACTTCCCAAATGGATCGGCCGCCAAAAGCGGGACCGTCCTGACTGATCAATTTCAGCAACGTGGCATGGACCTTTTGAACGGCATCCACTTGCATATACTGCAAAACCACACCCAACGTTTGCGAACACGTTTCTCTCACTGGACAAACGACTTGATCGGAAATGAAATCGGCAAATCGATCAAGAGCAAATACGCAGAGCAATCGAATCGCCACATCTTCCAACCAAATATTGTGCAGTTCTTCGTTCTTTTTGATGTCCATATGCACTGCGCCAGAAAAAAAAAGAAGACGCCTTTTTTTCAGTATTTCCAGAGGAACAGAATCTATCTAATGTAGATGCACTTACATAGTTTGCCTGCACCTTGGCCGTGAGCTTTGAGAATACTGCGAAGACCGATACCGGCACCGTGACGAATTTCCCAGGTTGGGTCAAAGAGATCCATACAGAGATGTTCACAAATCATTTTAAAGGGCCAATCTTGCTGCTGTTCCGTTGAGGATGCATCATCTGTGGCAGACGTCTTTTTGGATTCCACGACTAGTTTATCCGACTGTGGTTGAGCTGTAATGTCGAATTCTGTTTGAAGGACGTGTGAATGAATCAATCCATCAGCCAAATCACACAGCCTTTAAAGTTGAATTCTGCTTACCTTCTCTCTTTTCCATTTTGACAGGTTTCAAAGACGAGGCTTCTGGCTTGCTCTGCAACGCGACAACACGAACTCTAATAAAAACATGTACAATGTCGAGTTGAGCGATGGTTTGACGAAAAGCAACCATAGCAAAGGAAGGAGGGTTGATCAGCTTACTTTTCCTTGTTCTTGTTCACTTTGGCGTCGTTTTTCATTTTACGCTTTAGCATATTTCGTTCACGTGCCGACAAACCTGCCATGTTAATCTCAGCAATGGCCGGTGTGGGCGCAACGGGTGCTGTCGCGGTGTTGGCTGTGGATGTGGTACTGGAATTGGATGGGGATGGCGAAGGTGAATGAGCCGGTTTTTTGCCGTGTTTGCGAGTGTCCAAATCGGCATCGTCCAACAAGTCCACTGTAATAGCGACGATCGTGGATTAGATTAGCCATGGGGTGTTATTCACATTCAACGCTACGCAAAAAAAAGCAGAGAGTATCTCCTTACCGTCCATAAACTGACTGCCTAAACCTAAACGTTCTCTGAGATTGCGTCGCTGAAGTTGCAATCGTTCTTCTGGAGTCATGTCGGAAAAGTCAATGTCGTATTCTTTACCGGCTGATCCTAGCAAGAGCTTGCCATGCTGAAGAACGGAGGCGAGATCAAACTGATCAAAGGTCAGCTTATGGGTATCGTTGCTCTCATCCGGTGCATGCTCCTGTTTCACTTCGTTTGTAGGTTCCCACGCAGGAACATTGGCAGCGATGGCTTCCAGTGCTTGACCTGCAGCCCATCGTGTATCCCATGCCTTGCTTCGCAAGTGAACGACAACCTAACACCAAAACCAACAACGAAAAAGAAAATGAAGGGGAACGCCGAAGTAAAAACAATAAAAAGAAACGTCAGTAACGACCAAGTCATGTCAAGTGAGTTGTTCACTGTTTTTTCTTTAGTGTACCCTGGATAAGAGATTATAAAGTTCGCCTGGATGCTGTTTCTGAATCTCGCCTAGTTGCTGGGCGGCGGTTCGTCTAACTGCTGCGGTTGACCCAGTATCTAGCAAAAGTACTAGACGATCGAGTCTGGTGACCGTGTATGAACAAGGTAAAGTGTGAGTTGAAAGGGTAAGGCGGCAGGAATACGTGAGGTTTTATCAGTCTGAAACTGAGGATTTTACCTTGTCGTCATCAGAGGAATATCCCGTTTTCACAGACTTATAATTTGGTGGTAAGGGTGGCTTTTTGAGATTTTTCCACATCCAATGCAAAGGGGGACACAGCAGGAGTCTTTATATATTTCAAATTTGGGTCACTTTTTTCGGATTTGGGGACAGCGTCACAAAAAAAATTGTCATTACCAAATAAGGATAGTCGCTCATTGAAAAGGGATGCAGCAACGCACAACATCCACCCGCCTCAACCTTCCCCAATCCACTCAAAAAAGGCTTACTGAAGTCAATGCCCAACTCTCTTTCTTTTCTCACCTACTTTTCGTTTACTTTTTATCAAGAAATGCACGAAACTGCAAAAATAGTGTCATAGAAGGAGGAGCCCAGGGTGATCTTTTAATCGTTATTTACCCATGTCAGATAAGTAGTTCATTTGGAACGGATACCGCCAATAGCAAGCAGCAACATTGCTTTTACTAGAAAACCTCACAAATGAATTAGTTGGCCCAAAAAAATGTAAGAGAAATTGCACTGTTTCTTATGGATCGTTATCTTTTCCTGGGAAAAGTGGGCTGTAGTTGTATAAGATGGTCTGTTTGGCCTTTTGCCTTCACAATAACAGCATAGTTTCAGGGCATCTGCGATATTGCGTTCTATTGGTCACAAAATTCAACAGTGGAATCATTTTCCATTGTTATTTGAATGAGTTTTTCGCTTGCGCAGAGTTTTTGGTGCCTAGACATACAACACACAAAAATGGTGACCAGGTGAAAATTTTTATTATGTAACCGCTTATTATACAGTTGAACTGAACGTTTGACTGAGAGATCGAATCTCTTGAAAGACACCTGTGATACGGTGATCGATATCGGGAGTAAACACAATGCTTTCCAAGGTGGTCATAAAACCGGTGCATTCTTTGAAATACTGTGGCATGGTTTGTAAGTTAATCAAAAAAAAAAAATCATCCTAGCACGGCACATGGGGACTTACCAAGCGAAGCACTTCTCTGTACCATCCAAGCACCCACCAATATGTCCAGTTTTGATTGGGATCTATGCTTTGTGCAGAATAGGAAACCAGCATTTCCTGTAAAACATGAACGAATTTCTGATACACGACCATAAACACTTCCTTCTCTTCTCGGGTAACAATAGCAAGCGAGTTTTCCACAATGCGTAACGTATCCAATTCCTGTTGAGCTTCTGCTTGTGCCACTAGATGACGAGAAAGTCAGTTTATCAGTTTCTTCTTTCATCGGCGATATGTGCATTTCTTTCTTCTCTTTCACTTACTCTCTGTTGTAGGCTCTTCTGCTCGTCGCGCTTGATTCGCGGTATGAAGATTTTGGAAGCTTTCCAACTTGGATTTCACCTGCACAACTCGAGAGACCACCTTGTTTAGTGTATTTTTCAGGATCTCCCAAGGATAAGATCTATACATAGTCATCAGTATAATAAAATAAAAACCTCCCATCGATAGAAAATTACCGTCCCGCATTTGTCAACTGATCCGCTTCAAAAACCCAAGCAATAACAGAGGTTGGATCCACCACGCGATAATTTAAAAGCTTGTCTAATATAATGCCCAAGAACTGGGGGACAAACAATGGAAACCAGTCTTGTTAGTGGATATTTGAAACATGACATAGTTTAACATGCTTACCTGGGTGTTATTCTTCCAAAAAGAGGCTACCACCTGGACGGTGTGTAGACGAGCTTCCGGAGTGGAATTAACGTAACGCATCACTTCAAGATAACTACATATTGCGTTGAGCTCTCTCAGCAACGTCGATCCATACTCGCCCTTTGTTTCAATGAACTTACCGTTCAACGACATTCAGCACGTGGGAGAAACTCTTGCTGCCGACCAATAAAAGTGAATGCAAAAATACTTCGCGAGCAGCGCTGTTCTGTTCTTCTTCGCTGATTCCTTGTGAGGCTTGATCTTCCTTGATTTTATCCAGAATAGCGCGGATTTCTTCCACGGTCTTTTTGGCACGCATATTTTCAATCATGGTCTTTGCGGACTGGTGAAGTGGGTCTTCAGGGTTTTTATACTTGAAATCAGGGGCGGGTGCAGCGCTAGGAATGACGCTGCGGAAAGCCTCGGGGATGATGGACTTGATACGCTCATAGTAACTCAGGCGAATCTCTTTTTCCAAAGTTTCTCTGATGAAGCACAATTGAGGATGGAGCGGATCCAAACTTAACGCATCTTTCCTATAGACGCAAATAAAATATATACATATCAGCTCTGCTTTTTTCTGAATCCAATTCGTGGCTTTCTCTCATGATTATACTGTTACTAATTTACTTACCAAGCATCCCAATCCCACTGGAAACCAAAGTTGCTAAGATGGTGAGAGAACCAACACCACAGACGATAAACACATTCGGCATCCATGTTGGGCAATCGCTCAAACATCACTTTGACACCTCGACCTAATGCTCTAGGGAAATTGGCTGTATCTGCGCGGCAAAGTTCCATGAGAATACAGCTGTAGAATACTTGTCTATAGGGAGCCGATGGCAACGCCAACATTTGCGCTATAATCACCTATGAAAAGAGAAGTAAAAAAGAGTGTTACAAAGTTGTGGCTCCCACACTGAGAAAATCAGTATCTTCACTTACTTCGAACAACAGATCAGGCAAACTCCAACCGGCCTCATCCTCATCCATTCGATCGGCGCTCTGCAAGGACGATGATGATTCAAAGTGACCAGGTTCGAAGCTGTTGGGGATACCCATAAGGTATTTGGCACATTCTTTGCGGTTGGATTCGAAAATATGGAGGGTGTCCACAATGACATCTTGCAATATGAAATAATTTAAGCTCATATGATCCGGCAAGTGACCCACGCTCTATAAAGCCGCTTTAATAAGAAAAATCGACGAAATAGAGAAATCAATCATTGACTTGCGTTACCTGCTTGTTTTCATCCATCAAGAGATTCAGAATTCTCGTGGGGGTGCAATAAATGCTAGTATCAGAATGGGCAGGCAACTCCAAACGAGGAATCTCATGCTGTATGGCACCGGATTAAATTCACTGTGTAACACCCTCTCCAATCATTTAGCGTACCTGTGTTGCTGCCTCGAACTCTTGACGGAACCAGCGATAAGGCTTTGGCAGGACATCCACGTTCCAACCATTATTTTGCAATTGTTGAATCAATTCCCAAATGTGAGCCAATGACTGATCATGCAAAACATCGTTAATATCTTGTGACATTGTCATTGAGAAAGAAATCAAACGTACATCCTGGTTTGACACAGAGTCATCGCCGTGATATTGCTGCAAAAGATCCACTGCATCGCTTTCCTTTCGCTGCTGCAAGTATAATTCAATTTTCTTGAGGATTTGGTTCAAATCCTCGAAATTGGATTCGCTCAATGTTTTGCCACTCTATTCATTCAGTACCATGAGATATACTGACACCAAAAAAATCAAGGATGATTCAACCTACCCAAGGCAAGGTGGATAACACAATATAGACGGCGCTGTCAGCACGACGCTTTTGAGGAACAATCGCATGCCATGTTAGTTCAGAGCATAATTAATTTCACATTGCATATTCAGCTTACTCGAAGAAGATGAGGTTCTTCCAAGACGGCTAATAAATCGTTGAGGAGGTTGCAATAAGCTGCGGAGGTGATCACATTAGCATTCGTCAGTTCGCCGTAAAAGCGGATCAACTGCTTCAGCTTGAACCAGTCGCAGCTGCTCACGGTTTCTTGCATCAGATTGTTAAAATCGGTCATAAGGCGTGCGACTAAATCGTTATTCGATACGTTCAATAAACCCATCAGTGAGCCATACACCGGGGCTTTTGCAGGAATCTCGCTGATACTATATCCCAGAGTCAGTTTTCCCTCCCCCTTATCGTTTCCCACAGTTGTACTATGAGGTCATACCATGCTTTCATTGTGCTTTGAACGGTATCGGGATACTTGGCGTAATCGTTATCCAGAATATTTTTCATTTTGTTCAAGTTGACTTCAAGTTCAGGCGAGATCTAGAGATAATAAATGAGGGATGAATGGACTCGAAAAAGTAGGTCAATCCAACGTTTACCTTGTCACCAATTTTGACAATAAGTCCCTTCAAACGCACTTCAATGTCGTCCACATCGTCGTTTTGAGGCGAAGGTTCGCGATCGTACGGGCGTCGATAAGGTCTTCGGTCATCTTTTTGTTTTTTTTTTTTTTTAAAAAAAAAGGAATGAATGATAAGAAACACGTTTCAATGTCGGCCGGTAAGGGTACAGTATCATTTATTCCTACCTCTGTAACGCGGACCACCGCCTCCGTGATGTCCGCCGGATCCTCTTCTGTAACGACCGCCACCTAAGGTGCACAAATGTCAGATTGAAGGTTCCTTATTATGAGCTTTCTAGTTCGGTAACCTAAAGTACCTTCGTGACGCGATCGGTTGTAGCCTCTCGATTCGTAACTCATGCTGTGCTGGTGGACTGGTAATGACTCGATGCAAACTTGCTTTGTCCAGTGCCAGCGCCTTTTTTCTCTCTTCTGAGCATACTTTTTTCGTTTGATATGCGACTGCTTTTTGCCGAATCGGGTCGCCCCTAGAATATGAACTCCGCTTAGACAGGTCCTTCCACCAGCATCAGTTTTCCTTCCATCGACATCACTGTGTTCTGATCTCAGCACACTATACAAGGCAATAACAAGCCGTACACCCAAATATTTACACGTTATATACAATACAAGTGCTTTGTAAATTTACTAAAAATAGGGGTTATCAGCAGCCTCTTTCGCAGTTGAGTATACCTTTGAAGCGGTCTTGGTAGGGTTAGATTAAAACAGGTAGATTTGATTTTTGTCAAGACAACGTCCTATAAAACATTGTCATATTGCAGCACAATAAAACCTAACGATATATCATATTTATAAACGCATTATGACAAACACAAAATGATGCTTGGCGGACAGTGACTTTACGACTTTACGAAGCATGCCAGTGCCCCACTTCTGAAAAAGCGCTATTGAACAAGAATATGAGCAACATGAACTCATATCTTGTACTTTGACTACCCCCATCAACAGAAAAAAAGGCCTCCATCATGTTCTTCTAAGCAAAGAAAGAAAAAACCAGATAACCAGATCACGTGTGGGACGAGTATTTTAACTTCCGCGTTCAGCCCTTTCTCTGAAAGCTTTTTTGCATCCATCTTGATTTAACACACAAGCACCACACTGTCATCACAAACCAATACCGTACATGATTTCGGATACCCGCCGCGGTGAAAAGGGTGCAAAACCGAGCATCTACGCTCGACCCAGTGGTAAAGGAAGAGCATCATCCCCTGAACGTCGTCCGAGTCAGACCGTCAAACGGTCCAAAACGCATGACGTTCGTAACGAGTATCCGAAGAGCCGAGTGGTATTAGGTTTGTCAGATAATTATTTGAGGATGGAAGCATTGTGGTGACTCACATTTGGTGAAAAAGGCGACTCGAAAATAGCCAAAGCCTCCACGAAACAGAAGAACGATTTGTTCGCTCACAGTGTGAACAAGGCACCCAGCTCTTCTTTACGACGCTCTACCATGGCAAATAGCTTGCAATTACCTAAACTGCAACGCGGCCAATCGCAAGAGGAAAAAGTACTGGCGAAAGAAATGCTGCAAAAGTTTAAAGAGTCATCAATGCAATCTTCGTTGGACGATCGAACGCGTCAAGGTAAATTTATCCAACTGTTCCCTTCACTCGACTCGACGCTAATTTATAGGAAAACCGTTGCTAGCTTCTTGTGCATTTTGCCATGAGGAATTACCTTCACGTTTACCCCGATTGGTCAAAGAAGCTTTGGCGCAACTCGTGCAGAAATATGGCGGTCGCGATAAAGAGGCACAAATGGAACAGGATGTCTATACCCGTACAACCTTCCTCATCAAAAAAGGAAATATACCGAGGAAAGAACAAGAAAGCTTTTGCCATTTGCATAAAATCGAGATCACCGTGAAACCCGAAGGAAGACAAAAGGGATACCCGTCCTTCATCGACTTTGATCAACTCAAGGGCCGAATTCATCGTATGCGCAACGAACTTGAAGCCGTGATCCTTGGCCAAGAACACAGTCCTTACCGCAATATTGCTTTGAAAGCTTACGAGACATTGGGAAAAAATAAGGCACGAAGTACGATGGGTGTGATGCAGCGTTTTGATGCAACACTGGTAAGTATTTGCACCTGGCACAGGGAGAGGGAAAAAAAAAGTTAAGGGGCACTTCTCTTACTTTTTTTATTCTGTAGCCGGGTTACTATGGGCCCAAAGGTGCTTCGATCATTTTGCGGGAGCTTCAAAAGCTGTTTATCAATACCAATTATTTGACAAAAGATATGACCAAGCCGCAGCTTCCTCTGGAATATATGCAACAGGTGTTGTTACCAGAAGTAGGGTATCGCCTCATTAAGCAAGACTTGACTGATCGGCAGTCAAGCAATGACGGTCGGGATATCACCCAACAGGCCATGGATGTGATGCAAGAAAGTACGGAATATGGTAATATGATGTATCCTGACGCTCATGAACCATCTGCGCATGAAGACAAAGACGATGATGATGGTGATCAAGACGACCAATCCGAGGCATCGTTCGATTCTTCCGCTGAAGACTAGCTACCCATCCTCCTCACCCTCTCACTTCCTCTTGTTCGCTTCCCCCTTCTTACATACACAGTTTTGAAATGCCCTATTGTTCCATCTTCAACCGACAAATAACACAGATTTCTTTTTTTCTGGCGGGTTATCCAGGGAATTGATTCGAAACAGATGTGCAAGTTGTTTTTCTGACATCGATAACTGCTTTTCTTTTGAATCGGGGGGCGCTTCGTGTACATTTTCATCAAGGTTACACGTTTTATTGAAGAAATCATGATTATGTGTCATATTTAGTGATGTTCGACGTTCTTGTGATGCTCTATTGACAAATAAAAGTGAGTATAAATGCGCAAGGGCAAGCAAGGAAAGAAAGTAATTCACTTACTCAAGTGGAAGTTGTAATCAATGGTGTAGCCGATGACGAAAATACCAAAGACGGCGTGAAGCAAGGGAGTGATGGAAGCATTGTCGCCATCAATGTAGCGAGCCTTGTAGCGAGCCCAAGGTCCGGAGGGCTTGGAGGCTTCAACAGTACCCTTGGGCAATTTCTATCCGAGAAAAGAAAGGAAACTGTCAGAACCGGAGGAGTTGCATTGCAAGACAAGTAATTGGAGGATTGAGGGTTTTACCTTGTAGAAATCGACCAATTGGTTGATCTGAGCGTCCTTGGCCGATCCCGAGAGCTTGGTAGCAGCGGCCACGTTGGGAGGGATAAGACTCTTGGTGGTGTAGGCGCGACGGAAGATGGCGTTCATTATGGTCCAAAGAGAGAAACAGCCCAAAAAAATATTTTGTCCAGGGTGATATCCAAAAGCCCCCAGGTCCGTTCTCTTTTTCCCCGCTGGCAACCAGCCATCGCAACGTCATCATAAGTTCAGTCTCCGCCACAGGGTGGATTTTTTTTTTTTTTCGTTGCTGACGCCTTAGCAAATCTTTTTGTTTCATGGCACATGCAGAGCAAAGCAAGTCCAGCAGTTAAAAAGAAAAGCACTATGTGATTGATCATGTGGCTTATTAATATAGGCTAATGCGCTTTTTTTTCACAGTATTAATGTCTGGATCCAGCAGACGATCGATAAAAAAAAAAGTCATCATGAAGATAACTGTACTTTATCTGTCATTATAAGAAAATTCATTGCTCGTACTTGAGACTATAGTAAAGTAGCACACCGCTTAAAAAGACTGTTTTAAGAGAGATCATGCCGAGTGATAATAATTTTGGTTACAAAAAAAAACACATTTATTGAAGGATGCTGCCATGAGTGAAGGTGAATAAATATAAAAGAAAGAGAGGAAAAAAAAGAAGCTAAAGGGAGGTATTCAATTCATAAATCCTTGTCCTCTGTTTGTGTGTGTGTGACAGTGCCTGTGTGTAGCTTTGAGTGTGGCTTAATATTGGAAAGAAAATGAAACTTGGCGATGGAATAGTGATTACGGAACAGAGGGACGATTGTCAAGGGAACAAATGCGGGTGAAGGGGATTATAAAACGTACACTGCAATGCGATAAAAGAAAGGGAGGAAAGAAACGAGGACGATAGACAAACAGGAAAAAAGACATCGAGATCATGAAGAGTTCGATGAAGTGGAAAACCACGCCAGATGAATAAGTCGCTATACAAAGTTTACATGGATATGGGGAAAAAGTGGTATGAAATAAAAGGAAAGGTTCGGTCAGACTTTTACAAAGGGGGAGGGGGGGCAGAGTGGGAAGAAGGAAAAATTAGGTGCTGGACTGTGCTTGCTCTTTCCCTTTGCGAGTGGGAGACAACGAACGCATGAACCGGATCTTTTGTGGGGCCGCCGTGATTTGTCCGCCTTTCTCAATGAATAATTTCTTTCGTGGACTTTCTTCCCGTTTCGCTTCGTCAGAGATGTATTCTTCAATCGGTAATTCTTGTAAAGGATCACGTTCCGTCGTGCTGCTGGTGGGTGGACAAGTTCGATTGGCATGTCGTTTGGTGTATCGAATTCTTACAGGACTCGCTCGATGTTCTCTTTTTCCAAATACTCGTGGCGGCCGATTTTCCTCATCTGCGCCATCATCGTCATTGTTATCTGCTTCAATGTTCTCCTTATTTTCCTGTTCTTTACTTGGGATCATCTCTTCCGAATCACTACTGCTGTCTTCGTATATTTGCGTGATCCATGAACGACTGGGATCGTAATGTGAGTCTACGGAAGTGGGCTGAGAGCTGTTGCTGGTTTCGCTGTCGTCGAAAATATCTTTGGGAGATAGCTCCATAGTATGAGATTTGGAAGACTCGTTTAGCCCGTCAATATCATCGGTATTGTGCTGGTCATCGAATAGTGAACCGCGTGTCCAGAAACGATCGGGAGAAAGGGACATTGGACCGGATGAAAAGCTGCGAATATCTTCCTCATCAGATTCTTCCTCCATTTCTGGCTGGGAGATAGGCGATTCATCTTCCTTCTAAAGTAACATTACACAGTAAGGAAATGTATACGCTGACATTGGATCATGAGCCTTGGTCACTTACAAAGCTATCGAATTGATCGAAACTGATTTTATCCTGACCCAAGACCATTGTCAAATTAGGATGGTCGGGCGCTTCTTCTCGTATAGCTTTCATAAGTCGATCGTTGAAGCTCACTCTGGGACGCTGGTACGACATGTGCCTTGTACGAGAATGCGTATTCGACTGCGATCCGATACTTAATCGGGATAATCCACTGCATGGCGTTAAATTCATAGGATGCATGGCCAACGAAGTCGTCGAATGGGAGGTAATGCTAAAAATTAATTCATCGTCAAAAATCGACGATGTCGAATCGGCTCCATTTGCATTAACGCTTGTCATTACAAATTCAACGGAAACTGAGACGCAAGTATGCAGAAGGAAATAATGATAAATAATAATAAAAAAAGTGATGACTAGGAGCTTTTTTTTCTTTTTTTTTTGTTTCTTTCATCCAAACTTGGACCACTGGCTTTGGTCAATTTCTTATCCAATCAAAACGCTTCGTTTTTAGTTATGACACGTTCAAAAAAGGAAAATGGCCATTACACGCGTCGCGTTCGTCAAAAAATGAACCATCGCTTCTTTATGTTGAAAAGTACGTGAAGACAATAAAAATACGAAGTGATTCGAAAGATAATGAATCTCACTACAGTGCTGACCCATTGTACTTCTTGAAACCCTTCCTGGCTAGATTAACAGCGAGCCTTATTTCTATTTTGCAACATTGTAACAATGAAAGAACGGGAATGCCCACAAGAATTTCAAAGTAAACTACATAGTATACGTACGAGAAACACGCAAAATGTATTAAAAAGTTGGATTGTTACAGGTCGTTTACAGGTGCAGTAAGAAAAAATTGAAAGAGAGGGATCTTGGAAACAACAAAGTCATATCTTTTTTTCGCGATTCCCAGTCACGACCCGACCCGACGGGTTTTCCCGCCTTTTTTTTTGTGTCATGGGCCAAAAAAAAGAAGTCGCATTTTTTTTTTTTGGTTTTTATTTTGATTTAGCGATCGTGCCTTGGGAATCCACTGATAGCTATGTTTCTGGGCTACCGCCAATGATAGTGCTTGTTTTTGGCCACCTGAGTCTGAGTGGTTCAGATGCTATCCCCGATAAGTTGCATGATAGAGGCACTGAGAGTGTCTGTGTCAAGCGTTTGTTGAGCTTTTGATGGAAGAACCACAGTTAAGAAGAATCAGCGCCAAGAACCCATCACACCTCCAATCAATTTTTCGTGACTTCTTCTGCAGCGTAAAATCAAAAAAAGGAAGTTTACACAAGACCCTCCAACGCGATTTATAACTGTTCTATTCCATAATTGAGCACCCCACAACCTGAAGCTTCTTCAACTCTCTTTCATCACCCGTACTTTTGATTTTCCGCCATTTCTAGTGTAACACATATGGGCACAATACTATCTTCGATATTCTTCAGGACTTAAGCATTGATGCATATGATACCGTACAATAAGGACTGCGGCGCCACGAACGACTGCAGCGTCAGGAGCCTGACCACACAAAGCATTATTTTCTCACGTGACCGTGGCGACAGAATACGCGGACGCCATCCGTTTGCGGGTTTCTGCTCCATATATTGTGCTTAGCCCATCTACCGTCACCATTCAGTCTAGTGTTTCTGCTTTCGTCCCGGCTTTTCTGATGGGGGTCGACGTGTTGAGTGTTTCTGCTTTCGTCCCGGCTCTTCACGGCAGCGGCAGGAGGTTTGAAGGTCTCTGCTTTCGTCCCGCTTCTCCCTCTGTCCCGGCCCAGACGGTCTGATAGACCAAGGTCTGCCTTCGTCCCAGCTTGGCTAGAAGATGGATGAGTGCTACGCCTTGTATGGCACTAGGGAAGTATTAATGCTCAGTTGGAAGCAAGAGTGGTATCTGAACAGTTTTTTTTTTCTGACTGTGGTTTGTCGATCTAAGTTGATAGTTCCCTGTTCGGTTCCTCATGGGAACCGGACTTGATCCATTTTGGCGGGTTTCCCGCTCCATATATTGTGCTTAGCCCATCTACCGTCACCATTCAGTCTAGTGTTTCTGCTTTCGTCCCGGCTTTTCTGATGGGGGTCGACGTGTTGAGTGTTTCTGCTTTCGTCCCGGCTCTTCACGGCAGCGGCAGGAGGTTTGAAGGTCTCTGCTTTCGTCCCGCTTCTCCCTCTGTCCCGGCCCAGACGGTCTGATAGACCAAGGTCTGCCTTCGTCCCAGCTTGGCTAGAAGATGGATGAGTGCTACGCCTTGTATGGCACTAGGGAAGTATTAATGCTCAGTTGGAAGCAAGAGTGGTATCTGAACAGTTTTTTTTTTCTGACTGTGGTTTGTCGATCTAAGTTGATAGTTCCCTGTTCGGTTCCTCATGGGAACCGGACTTGATCCATTTTGGCGGGTTTCCCGCTCCATATATTGTGCTTAGCCCATCTACCGTCACCATTCAGTCTAGTGTTTCTGCTTTCGTCCCGGCTTTTCTGATGGGGGTCGACGTGTTGAGTGTTTCTGCTTTCGTCCCGGCTCTTCACGGCAGCGGCAGGAGGTTTGAAGGTCTCTGCTTTCGTCCCGCTTCTCCCTCTGTCCCGGCCCAGACGGTCTGATAGACCAAGGTCTGCCTTCGTCCCAGCTTGGCTAGAAGATGGATGAGTGCTACGCCTTGTATGGCACTAGGGAAGTATTAATGCTCAGTTGGAAGCAAGAGTGGTATCTGAACAGTTTTTTTTTTCTGACTGTGGTTTGTCGATCTAAGTTGATAGTTCCCTGTTCGGTTCCTCATGGGAACCGGACTTGATCCATTTTGGCGGGTTTCCCGCTCCATATATTGTGCTTAGCCCATCTACCGTCACCATTCAGTCTAGTGTTTCTGCTTTCGTCCCGGCTTTTCTGATGGGGGTCGACGTGTTGAGTGTTTCTGCTTTCGTCCCGGCTCTTCACGGCAGCGGCAGGAGGTTTGAAGGTCTCTGCTTTCGTCCCGCTTCTCCCTCTGTCCCGGCCCAGACGGTCTGATAGACCAAGGTCTGCCTTCGTCCCAGCTTGGCTAGAAGATGGATGAGTGCTACGCCTTGTATGGCACTAGGGAAGTATTAATGCTCAGTTGGAAGCAAGAGTGGTATCTGAACAGTTTTTTTTTTCTGACTGTGGTTTGTCGATCTAAGTTGATAGTTCCCTGTTCGGTTCCTCATGGGAACCGGACTTGATCCATTTTGGCGGGTTTCCCGCTCCATATATTGTGCTTAGCCCATCTACCGTCACCATTCAGTCTAGTGTTTCTGCTTTCGTCCCGGCTTTTCTGATGGGGGTCGACGTGTTGAGTGTTTCTGCTTTCGTCCCGGCTCTTCACGGCAGCGGCAGGAGGTTTGAAGGTCTCTGCTTTCGTCCCGCTTCTCCCTCTGTCCCGGCCCAGACGGTCTGATAGACCAAGGTCTGCCTTCGTCCCAGCTTGGCTAGAAGATGGATGAGTGCTACGCCTTGTATGGCACTAGGGAAGTATTAATGCTCAGTTGGAAGCAAGAGTGGTATCTGAACAGTTTTTTTTTTCTGACTGTGGTTTGTCGATCTAAGTTGATAGTTCCCTGTTCGGTTCCTCATGGGAACCGGACTTGATCCATTTTGGCGGGTTTCCCGCTCCATATATTGTGCTTAGCCCATCTACCGTCACCATTCAGTCTAGTGTTTCTGCTTTCGTCCCGGCTTTTCTGATGGGGGTCGACGTGTTGAGTGTTTCTGCTTTCGTCCCGGCTCTTCACGGCAGCGGCAGGAGGTTTGAAGGTCTCTGCTTTCGTCCCGCTTCTCCCTCTGTCCCGGCCCAGACGGTCTGATAGACCAAGGTCTGCCTTCGTCCCAGCTTGGCTAGAAGATGGATGAGTGCTACGCCTTGTATGGCACTAGGGAAGTATTAATGCTCAGTTGGAAGCAAGAGTGGTATCTGAACAGTTTTTTTTTTCTGACTGTGGTTTGTCGATCTAAGTTGATAGTTCCCTGTTCGGTTCCTCATGGGAACCGGACTTGATCCATTTTGGCGGGTTTCCCGCTCCATATATTGTGCTTAGCCCATCTACCGTCACCATTCAGTCTAGTGTTTCTGCTTTCGTCCCGGCTTTTCTGATGGGGGTCGACGTGTTGAGTGTTTCTGCTTTCGTCCCGGCTCTTCACGGCAGCGGCAGGAGGTTTGAAGGTCTCTGCTTTCGTCCCGCTTCTCCCTCTGTCCCGGCCCAGACGGTCTGATAGACCAAGGTCTGCCTTCGTCCCAGCTTGGCTAGAAGATGGATGAGTGCTACGCCTTGTATGGCACTAGGGAAGTATTAATGCTCAGTTGGAAGCAAGAGTGGTATCTGAACAGTTTTTTTTTTCTGACTGTGGTTTGTCGATCTAAGTTGATAGTTCCCTGTTCGGTTCCTCATGGGAACCGGACTTGATCCATTTTGGCGGGTTTCCCGCTCCATATATTGTGCTTAGCCCATCTACCGTCACCATTCAGTCTAGTGTTTCTGCTTTCGTCCCGGCTTTTCTGATGGGGGTCGACGTGTTGAGTGTTTCTGCTTTCGTCCCGGCTCTTCACGGCAGCGGCAGGAGGTTTGAAGGTCTCTGCTTTCGTCCCGCTTCTCCCTCTGTCCCGGCCCAGACGGTCTGATAGACCAAGGTCTGCCTTCGTCCCAGCTTGGCTAGAAGATGGATGAGTGCTACGCCTTGTATGGCACTAGGGAAGTATTAATGCTCAGTTGGAAGCAAGAGTGGTATCTGAACAGTTTTTTTTTTCTGACTGTGGTTTGTCGATCTAAGTTGATAGTTCCCTGTTCGGTTCCTCATGGGAACCGGACTTGATCCATTTTGGCGGGTTTCCCGCTCCATATATTGTGCTTAGCCCATCTACCGTCACCATTCAGTCTAGTGTTTCTGCTTTCGTCCCGGCTTTTCTGATGGGGGTCGACGTGTTGAGTGTTTCTGCTTTCGTCCCGGCTCTTCACGGCAGCGGCAGGAGGTTTGAAGGTCTCTGCTTTCGTCCCGCTTCTCCCTCTGTCCCGGCCCAGACGGTCTGATAGACCAAGGTCTGCCTTCGTCCCAGCTTGGCTAGAAGATGGATGAGTGCTACGCCTTGTATGGCACTAGGGAAGTATTAATGCTCAGTTGGAAGCAAGAGTGGTATCTGAACAGTTTTTTTTTTCTGACTGTGGTTTGTCGATCTAAGTTGATAGTTCCCTGTTCGGTTCCTCATGGGAACCGGACTTGATCCATTTTGGCGGGTTTCCCGCTCCATATATTGTGCTTAGCCCATCTACCGTCACCATTCAGTCTAGTGTTTCTGCTTTCGTCCCGGCTTTTCTGATGGGGGTCGACGT
Source organism: Radiomyces spectabilis (assembly GCF_025331425.1). NCBI lineage: Eukaryota > Fungi > Mucoromycota > Mucoromycetes > Mucorales > Radiomycetaceae > Radiomyces > Radiomyces spectabilis. The sequence goes on from NW_026251930.1 coordinate 928,057, forward strand.
GTTGAGTGTTTCTGCTTTCGTCCCGGCTCTTCACGGCAGCGGCAGGAGGTTTGAAGGTCTCTGCTTTCGTCCCGCTTCTCCCTCTGTCCCGGCCCAGACGGTCTGATAGACCAAGGTCTGCCTTCGTCCCAGCTTGGCTAGAAGATGGATGAGTGCTACGCCTTGTATGGCACTAGGGAAGTATTAATGCTCAGTTGGAAGCAAGAGTGGTATCTGAACAGTTTTTTTTTTCTGACTGTGGTTTGTCGATCTAAGTTGATAGTTCCCTGTTCGGTTCCTCATGGGAACCGGACTTGATCCATTTTGGCGGGTTTCCCGCTCCATATATTGTGCTTAGCCCATCTACCGTCACCATTCAGTCTAGTGTTTCTGCTTTCGTCCCGGCTTTTCTGATGGGGGTCGACGTGTTGAGTGTTTCTGCTTTCGTCCCGGCTCTTCACGGCAGCGGCAGGAGGTTTGAAGGTCTCTGCTTTCGTCCCGCTTCTCCCTCTGTCCCGGCCCAGACGGTCTGATAGACCAAGGTCTGCCTTCGTCCCAGCTTGGCTAGAAGATGGATGAGTGCTACGCCTTGTATGGCACTAGGGAAGTATTAATGCTCAGTTGGAAGCAAGAGTGGTATCTGAACAGTTTTTTTTTTCTGACTGTGGTTTGTCGATCTAAGTTGATAGTTCCCTGTTCGGTTCCTCATGGGAACCGGACTTGATCCATTTTGGCGGGTTTCCCGCTCCATATATTGTGCTTAGCCCATCTACCGTCACCATTCAGTCTAGTGTTTCTGCTTTCGTCCCGGCTTTTCTGATGGGGGTCGACGTGTTGAGTGTTTCTGCTTTCGTCCCGGCTCTTCACGGCAGCGGCAGGAGGTTTGAAGGTCTCTGCTTTCGTCCCGCTTCTCCCTCTGTCCCGGCCCAGACGGTCTGATAGACCAAGGTCTGCCTTCGTCCCAGCTTGGCTAGAAGATGGATGAGTGCTACGCCTTGTATGGCACTAGGGAAGTATTAATGCTCAGTTGGAAGCAAGAGTGGTATCTGAACAGTTTTTTTTTTCTGACTGTGGTTTGTCGATCTAAGTTGATAGTTCCCTGTTCGGTTCCTCATGGGAACCGGACTTGATCCATTTTGGCGGGTTTCCCGCTCCATATATTGTGCTTAGCCTATCTACCGTCACCGCACTGTGACGTTGTCGAATTTTTGGCCAGAAAGTGTGGCAGATTTGCTGCGGCAGTATTCACAGCCTGTCATGTCATTTCCATTGGCTGTGTACCACAAGCAGATTAGTATGGCAAGCTCAATATACTTTGACTCGCATCAGTGAGGATGCTTTCTGGTTAGGCTCAGGTTCCGAATTGTAACGGCATGTATGATGTCTTGCTGTATTGTTCAGTACTGTACTAAAGTACAGTTCATAAAAGAGCGAACAAGTCAATGATTCACGGTTCCCAATCCAAATTAAAAAGCTTGACATAGGGTGCAACCATCGTTAAATTTAGGAAGCGTCCTAGAAAGCTTAGAAAGTGTTGCCCATTTTCTTTTACTTGTATAGGCTGACTTGATTCAGCCGCTGTTTATTTGAAGAAGCCAGGTGTAGCTATGACTGGGGCGAGCGATTGAAAGAAAGTGAAAGATAGAAAATATGCAAGACAAAAAGGAAAGGCGGAAAAAATGAAAAGAATCAAAGTAAAAGAGGTGATTGGCTTAGGTCGAAGTCATCTTGGCAGGGAGCTTGGTAATCACTGCCAGAACCAAACGAGCGACAAGGCCGGATAGCAACGAGACATTATCCACAAAGCGCGATATGGCAAATTACAAGGAGTGTGAAATGGATGATCGTGATATACATTCTGATAGAGTAGAGGGAAGGTACTTGTAATACCATTTGTCGAGGCAAGCTGCCAACACTGTAGCTCCTAGATGAAAAAGAAACCAAGGGCACCTCAAATCGAGTCCACGCGAACCAACGCGCTGGACAAGCGACGAAGAGGGGAGTTAAACTATTTACCAAGGGATGACATAATTAACAAGTAGCACTGGGAAGTACATGGGGAAGAATACAAATGCAGAGTGGCCGCTGTGGCCAGCTTGGGTATTAATGGCGCCGACCATAAAGTAATTATATGAATGATACATGGACAGTTAAAGTGGGTCAGCTGATGGTAAAAATAGTTAATAGGACGAGAAGCAGGATGCGCCGATATCTGGAAGATAGCGTGGCAAAAGTCTTGCGAGGAGGTCGACGCTGAAGACAGCAGGCAGACAAAAGCACAAAGCACTGAGCTGCTGTCAAACCCACCGAATAGTGCCATCTTGTATAATAGGAAGCAAAACGTCTGAAGCGCAAAGATGTGCAAAGTAAAAATTGAGGCAAATGGTGGCGTTGAACAATGAAAAAAAAAAGAAAAAAAAAGGATCGTATCATAATAAAGATCCTTTTAGACAGTTGCGTATATTTTATTTATCGGTTAGTACGTTGTCGGCCTAGTTATACTTTCGCGTAGGACGGAAATAACAAGATCAGTGAGCAGTACTTTCGGTTATGAGCATGTATGAATTTAAACCCATATTGTGATTCATGGCGGCCTTAGGACTTTTGCTTTCGGTGATAAATCGAAGCTGTGAAAGAATACCCCTTTGTTTTCTTACTTTTTTTGTAAGGGGTGATTGGCCTGGTGATTTAGTTGCTCGTACGTCACAATGAGCATAGTGAATGAAGAGGCTCAACTGTAATGAAAAAGGAAGTTCACCTGATAAGAACATATCAAATCCCGATCATCCCTGTTGTGGAATACATACGGACAATGGGAGAATAAGATACAGCAAGATACTGAATATACCGCACTGTTAGATGTATAAAATAAATTTCTATGAGTCTCTGTATGCTTGTTTATTTTGCGTTGAGTGGCAGATTGTAATCCGGTTTTTGTACGAAGGTGTCGCTATCGCTGGATCCCTCCCCAGAACTTCCATGGGGATGTTCGCTATAGTTTGACAACTTGATATGAGGCTCCAGGTTTGCTTTTATCATCAGTGCCAAAAACGTTTTGTGATTGTAATGAAAGTTAATGCAGATTTTCTATCGAAAGAATGCATACAGTCTGCTACTCTTTTTATCACATATATTTAGCCATGTCTTCTGCCGTCAAACTCTCAACAGTGGATCTAAGTTGTATCATATATAAAATACTATTTTATATGTCCTCTCAGATGCGTCTTCTTGCGACAGATGACAAAATCTACCGGTTTCTAGACCCTGCTTGTGAGAGTCACACCCGAAACATCCATTCCTTTTTAACAACAGGGATGATAAGCCAAGCTGTCGTGAAACTGAATACATGCTTGCATAAAGACAGAAAAGCGTTACGGTCGTGTCAAAATACAATCGTAATATATATCGCCATGATTACATATCATTGGCTGGCTCTGTTGTTCTCGCATCTCATAATGAGCAACTTCACTCCAGACTCCAGCGGGCAGAGCTCTGCTTCAGGTTCAAGCTCGATGCATCCAGAATTTCGACAAAATCCGTTTTTAAGCGAAGCTGACCGAAAAAAATGGGATTTACGCAAGGTCGTAAAGAATATCGAACTTTCCAATCCGTTGAAACCGCTTCGAGACATCCTTAGAGAAGTAAAGCAATATCTGGTGGAAGTAGAGGATCGAGGGAGCAGCTTGCAAGCGAGAGAAGCCCAAGAAATTATCACCAACTGGAAGGTAAGTCAATGTCCTGCTTTTCAAAAATTATTTCCGTATGCAGCCACGCATTGAGGGTCATAGCGTTGCGCTCTGCCAGTTGAATAAGCTTCACTGATTTGACATGTCAACAGGATGAGACTCGGACCTTACAATTGAATAGAAAGGGGAAGCTCACCCAAAAAAGGGAACATGGGTCGGCAAGCTCTGTTGGGGTCTCCATTGGTCATATTACGGGCAATGTAGTCATCCACAACTCAGCCCAATTACCGGCTAATTCAGGCGATGACAGTAGCTCGATCAGTAGCGTTGAAGAGCACCACAACAAGATGTGTCGCGTGTACCTGCAGGGTAGTTACGGTGCTGAGGAGGACATGGACGAGCAAAAAGAACCAGCAAGAAAGGTATGCAACATCAATCTCATGCCATTCATCAACTGATTAATTTTTGCATAGTGGTTGGTCCAAGGCGAGGATATGACAGCCCACCTAAACAGATACAGGAGGAAATGCGTTAAAATGGCGCAAAGCAAAACACACCTATCAGACCGTCATGTTCTGTGAGTAGCAAATAATTGGGCTGTATTCGATACTTTGAAACTCATATACTCCATGTAGTGCACTTTCGTTCATATATCTTATCTCGCCTATCGACCACTGTGCTACATCCACCTTGCATTTGTGTGAACAGCATGCTGTGTTTGAGGAGCTGTCGCAGACTCTCCCACGTGTGTCTAAAGACGTGTGGAAGATTTGTCGAAAAGCGCGGCATGCAGCAACACGAAACCAAAGCGTCGAACAGTTCCTTCGAAGCGAATATTCTGCAGGAGAAGAATGTGATGAGGAGATGCAGCAGTGCGTGCAAATCCTTTACAACCTGGTCCGAATTCTCCCGGCCTATGACAGTCATCAGGTTGATTCTTCGGTCATGGCCGAAAGCCTGAAAGCCTTTGTGAAGTCGTCTCTCACGATTGATTCTGCAAAGGGAGAATGGTAGGAATTGTTACGAGAAATAGTATTATTGATACACGCAAGCTGACAGAACGACATTAGGCTCCATCATCGCATCCCTTACGTTGACAATTCGACCGGAATGTCCACCTCGCTCAAACCGGATTACGTTATGTACACCGAAGCAGGTGTGACCAATTTCGAGTTGCTTTTTATTGAAATCAAGAACTGGCCCAGCAAGGGCATCAAAGAAGAAACCGATACTATCAAGCTAGGCAAAGAAATGAAGCTTGGTATTGACAAGTTGGTGGACGAAGGGGTAGAAGATCCTATGACAGTTGGGATGATAGTGGAAGGTATTAAATGATTTACATAAGAGTGATAGAAAAAAAAAAGCAAGTTTCACTAACAATATTTTAAAAGGCTGTCATGCGAAGACCTATTACATGGATCTAAGATTCGACGGCTTATACAGGATGGTCGAAATCTGCCAATTCGATCTACCAACGAACCGGGGGGACGAGCTGCTGCTTGTGCCACCAGTGCTTGAAAGATTAAAGCAGATGAAGGTAGTTCTTCCGACTGTTCCTTGGATGACTATTGTTATGTTGACTTTATGTTACAGGTGATGACTGAACAAACGATCAAGAATATACACGCGGCGGTGGATCCGGCCCGGCTGAAAACGCCTTCCGAGGCTTTAGGCTTTCTCCGCTTGTCGTGTGGAACACCAACTGTGACAAAGAAGTAATGGGAGAGAAGACTCATCGAGTTTTCATGAGATTTATTTGTACATAATGATAATAGGAAAGGCAGTGACTGATGTGTTGGTGGGCACGAGCTTATGTTTGAGTCGTAAAAATATCTGATATCATATGTGGGTACGTTTTTACTTGCTTAACAATTCCAAGGTTAAGGATAGAGGAGTAAAATGGTCACAAATCCTTTGAAGCGCATAAAGCGATTGATACACTTGTAGGAAGTTACTGACTTGCAACCATCTTGTCTGCATTTGGTCTGTTAACTTATGATATTGCTGTATTGTATTTTGATTTTTCATTATATGATTCATGATTTCGCGATCTACCTTTTACCTTACTGCCAATATGCTTGACAATCATTCATAATTAGATTATGCTTAGAAAAACGAAGTATCACAAATATGAGAGTCATCTAATATTGGTCTATGGTAGTGTCTATGGTAATTGTACTTTGATACGCAATTTGAGACACCTTCTATGTTCATATAACAATGTCCCAAAACAACATATCTGATATGGAAACTGCAAGAACAAAAATTGCCCTAAGCAACCATCAACAAAACCTGCCTACAGTATTTGTTATTAGTATACAACAATCAATGCAGTCAACGCAGTCAACTGCTTGGGCAGAAAAGGAATTCAACATCGGACTCTTATTGCAAGGTGTCATCTCGAAAATACTGGAACCAAAAATTTTAAAGCAAATTGATGGTTGGATCACAAACTTAAGCATCACGGCTTTAAATTACGTGTGGCTATAAATAATAGTAAATCTAAACTGATTTTGGTAATTTGATAAAAGTATACTTTAAATAGGAAGCTCCAGTACAATTGGGCTGTAGTCAAGGACGTCAATGTAACTTGCCCGAAATCTATACGGCGGATGACAAGCAGGCAATGGAATTCACACGGATTGCTTGGAGTCAGGTGAAGCAGGAAATAATTGCCAGTTGTTTCACACATACTGATGATTTTTAGACGTGGTGCATATGTTGCTCATCCTTTCAAACAGAATGAGATACAGGCCGTAGAAAATGAAATCGATGAGCTCTGACCGGCATTCACGGTTTGTTGTAATGAACAATCAAGGAGTGATCTGAAAACATTATTGATGACTATTTAATTTCAATAATTTAAATGGCTGTCTACTGTGGAAGATCGAAAAGCAGCTGACCGTGGTTTACAATCACAGTGGTTTATATGATCCTAACTTGATACAATAATCCTGAGAAAAATGATTTTGCTTAGGCTGATAACTGATATGAGAAAAAAAATTAGAATGCTGGGATGTTACAGTCTAAGGGTATTCCAAATGCGATTGTTAAATCGAAAGTATCATTATACCATATCATTTGGAAAGTTTTTTCCCCGATTGAGGTTTTTGATAGGGTTCGACAAGGTTAAATTCCGGAAGATGTCTTTGGCCGGGCTGGATCCATCGCCGTGTGTATATTGTTCATTGTTCGCTCAATGATTACCTGTAACATAAAGTCAACATAACAATAGTCATCCAAAGAACAGTCAGAAGAGCTACCTTCATCTGCTTCAACCTTTCAAGCACTGGTGGTACAAGCAACAGTTCATCCCCTCGGTTCGTTGGCAGATTAAATAGAGACGTTTCGACCATTCTGTATAAGCCGTCGAATTTTAGATCCATGTAATAGGTCTTCACATGACAGCCTTCAATGTATTGTCAACGAACTTGCGTTTTTTTATATCACACATTTAATACCTTCCACTAACATCCCAACTGTTATCGGGTCTTTTACTCCTCCATTCACCAACTTGTGAAGGCCAAGCTTCATCTCCTTTCCTAGTTTTACTGTGTCTGCTTCATAGACGTTGCCCTTGTTGGGCCAGTCCTTGACCTCCAAGAAAAACAATTCGAGATTGGTTTTTGCAGTTGGTTCAACGTACATGACGTAATCCGGTTTCAATGAGATCGATCTGCCGGTTGAACAATCAACATAAGGCATGTGATAGGTTTGCCTAAATGTCATCCTATTAGTTTGCAGCTATCAGCATTGATTTCCTTGTATCCATCCTACCATTCGTCCTTTGCACCATCAACGTAGAGTGACGACGGTATAAAGGCTTTAATGGTGCTTACGGTAATTTCCGATTCAATCGGATGCCTGTCGTTAGCTGGGAGGACTCCGTTCAAGGTGTAAAGGATCTGAATGCAGTTCAACATTTCCACATCATTTCCTTGCTGTGCAGAATATTCGGTTCGAAGGAATGACTCAACGTTTTGATTTCGTGTAGCTGCATGCCGCGCGTTTCGACAAAACTCCCACACGTCTTTGGGCACAAGTGGTAAACTCTGCGATAAATCCTCGAATACCGCCTGTTGCTGGAATGGATGCAAGGAAGTTATAGCACAACGGTTGGTAGGCGAGATAAGATATATGAACGACAGTGCACTACATGGAGTATATGAGTTACAAAGTATCGAATACAGCCCAACTGTTTGCTACTCACAGGAGATGACGGTATGACAGGTGTCTTTTGCTGTGCGCCAATTTAATGCATTTCCTCCTGTATTCGCTTAGGTGAGCTGTCATATCCTCGCCTTGGACGATCCACTATGCAAAAAATTTATCAGTTGATGAATGACATGAGATGATGTTGCATACCTTCCTTGCTAGTTCTGTTTGCTTGTCCATACCCTCCTCAGCAACATAGCTACCCTGTACGTACACGCGGCACATCTTGTTATGGTGCTCTTCCACACTGTTGATCGAGCTGTTATCATCGCTCGAGTTTTCCGGTAACTGGGCTGAGTAGTTGATAATTACAGTGCCCGTGATTTGGCCAATAGAGACACCAGCAGAGCTTGCCGCCCCATGTTTTCTTTTTTGGAAAGACTTCCTCTTTGTATCAAACTTGAGAGCCCGGCTAACGTTCTACTGAAATGTCCAATAAGTAAAGCTTATCATCTGGCAGGCTACTGTGCTAAGACCCGCAAGTACATGCCTGCATACAGAAGTGGATTTGGGAAATTTAGAGCATGATTTACCTGCCAGTTGTTGATCATTTCTTGGGCTTTCTTCACTTGTACATTGGTCCCCCGAACTTCGACTTCCACAAGATATTGCTTTACTTCGTTAGTGATTTCCTGGACTGCCTTCAAAGGATGCAAACGTTCGATATCTTTTGCAATCTTCCACAGATCCCACTTTGCTGGGTCAGTTTCGCTTAAAAACGGGTTTTGCCGAAATCCTGGATCCGTCCAGCTTGAACCTGTAGTGGAGCTCTGCCCAGTAAAGCCTGAACTCAAGCTGCTCATTATGAGGCACGAGAGCAACAATGGAAAATCAACGATATGTAATCATAACTAATTTATAGCCTGACTTACTTTGACATGACGTATACTGTAGCTTCATGTCAATATTTATGCAAAGCATGTATTTAGTTTCACAACAATTATGGCTTATCAATCCCTGTTTCAAGGTCAAAGGATGGTGTCCTGTGACTTATCAACAGGGTCTGGAAGCGGCAGATTTCGACCTTTAGCAAAAAGACGCATCAGAGGAAACACGTCAGATGTTTTTTCTACTTACGATGCAACGTTCTTGAAACATCTAAAGAAGAATCTACATAATATGCCTTTTATTAAAACCATATAGCCTTTGCCGCATTGAAGATCCGCAAAATAGAATCAGTTTGATCATCATGTCAAGTTGGCAAAGCAAAACGTTCCCATGGAAATTCCGGAAAAGGTATTCAGCGACTGCAACAGCTGCACAGTTCTATACAAAACCGGGTGCCTCACAAAGCTCATTGTGACGCACGAGCAACTAAATCACCAGGCCAATCACCCCTTACAAAAAAAGTAAGAAAACAAAGGGGTATTCTTTCACAGCTTCGATTTATCACCGAAAGCAAAAGTCCTAAGGCCGCCATGAATCACAATATGGGTTTAAATTCATACATGCTCATAACCGAAAGTACTGCTCACTGATCTTGTTATTTCCGTCCTACGCGAAAGTATAACTAGGCCGACAACGTACTAACCGATAAATAAAATATACGCAACTGTCTAAAAGGATCTTTATTATGATACGATCCTTTTTTTTTCTTTTTTTTTTCATTGTTCAACGCCACCATTTGCCTCAATTTTTACTTTGCACATCTTTGCGCTTCAGACGTTTTGCTTCCTATTATACAAGATGGCACTATTCGGTGGGTTTGACAGCAGCTCAGTGCTTTGTGCTTTTGTCTGCCTGCTGTCTTCAGCGTCGACCTCCTCGCAAGACTTTTGCCACGCTATCTTCCAGATATCGGCGCATCCTGCTTCTCGTCCTATTAACTATTTTTACCATCAGCTGACCCACTTTAACTGTCCATGTATCATTCATATAATTACTTTATGGTCGGCGCCATTAATACCCAAGCTGGCCACAGCGGCCACTCTGCATTTGTATTCTTCCCCATGTACTTCCCAGTGCTACTTGTTAATTATGTCATCCCTTGGTAAATAGTTTAACTCCCCTCTTCGTCGCTTGTCCAGCGCGTTGGTTCGCGTGGACTCGATTTGAGGTGCCCTTGGTTTCTTTTTCATCTAGGAGCTACAGTGTTGGCAGCTTGCCTCGACAAATGGTATTACAAGTACCTTCCCTCTACTCTATCAGAATGTATATCACGATCATCCATTTCACACTCCTTGTAATTTGCCATATCGCGCTTTGTGGATAATGTCTCGTTGCTATCCGGCCTTGTCGCTCGTTTGGTTCTGGCAGTGATTACCAAGCTCCCTGCCAAGATGACTTCGACCTAAGCTAACACTTCTTTTATTTTGATTTTCGTTGAGTTAAAAGTTGAGCTTCCTTCCTCCTATATATTACAAATAATAGCTCTGATAATAGTACAACGATTTCGTTTCCGCCCTCGGTCACTTTCTGGTCATAGTGGGGCTACCACAGGATGATCTGACAAACCCGGATAACCCAGAAGGTGTCTTTGGCCGACCTGCTTTGACCGCTGCATAGAGACTCTTCATCGTATGCTCAATGATCAACTGTAGCATAAAGTCAGAAATAACGATAACATTTGCAGAACAATCGGAAGAGCTACCTTCATCTGTTTCATGCTTTCTAATACCGGAGGCACAATTAACAGTCCATCCACCCGGTTGCCCGGAAGTTTGTATCGAGCCATTTCGACCATCCTGTATTGGCCGTCGAATTTTAAATCCATATAGTACGTCTTCACATGACAGCCTTTGAATGTTGTTAGTGAAACGCGCTTTTTCATCTTCACTCTTATGCATCTTGTTTAATACCTTCCACCAACATCCCAACTGTCATCGGATCTTCGACGCTTCGGTTCACCAATTTGTCGATGCCAAGCTTCATCTCCTTTCCCAGCTTTATTGTGTCTGTTTCATGTTTGTTGCCCTTGTTGGGCCAGCTCTTAACTTCCACGAAGAACAAGTCGAAGTTGGTTCTTGCTGTTGGCTGCGCGTACATTACGTAATCGGGCATCATCGAGGTCGATTTGCCGCTGGAGCTATCTACGTAAGGCATGTGATAGGTTTGCCTGAATGTCATCCTATTAGCTTACTGCTATCATTCCTAACATTTCTTGTATCCCATCCTACCATTCCCCCTTTGCACCATCAACGTTAAGGGATGAAATTACGAAAGCTTTGACGGTGTCTATAATTGCCGTTTCAACTTGATGGCTTTTCTTAGCTGGAAGGAACTTGATCAAGTTGCTTAGGATATCGATGCAGTAGTACATCTCGTCATCACATTCTAAAAATTTCCTTTGAAATATCGGCCTGACATCTTGGTTGCGTGCCAATGCGTATTGGGTTTCTTCACAAATGTCCCACAAATCGTCGGACACATGAGGTCGAGTTTGCAACAAATTCTCAAATACAGCGTATTGCTGAAGTGGAGGGAGACTAGAGACCGCACAAGGGTCATTGGGAGAGAGAATATAAATGAATGAAAGGGAACTATATGGAAGATATGAATAACCATGTACCAAATAGAACCAACTGTTTTCACTCACAGAATATGAGAATCTTCCAGGCGTGCTTCACTTCGCGCCAGCTTGATACTTCTCTTTCTATAGGCGATTAAATGCGCTGTCATATCTTTCCCTTGAACGATCCACTACGCAAAAATTTATCAGTTGATGAATGGCATGAGATTGATGTTGCATACCTTTCTCGCTGGTTCTTTTTGCTCGTCCATGTCCTCCTCAGCAACGTAACTACCCTGCAGGTACACGCGACACATCTTGTTGCGGTGCTCTTCAACGCTACTGATCGAGCTCCTGTCATCGCCTGAATTAGCCGGTAATTGGGCTGAGTTGTGGATGACTACATTGCCCGTAATATGACCAATGGAGACCCCAACAGAGCTTGCCGACCCATGTTCCCTTTTTTGGGTGAGCTTCCCCTTTCTATTCAATTGTAGGGTCCGAGTCTCATCCTGTTGACATGTCAAATCAGTGAAGCTTATTCAACTGGCAGAGCGCAACGCTATGACCCTCAATGCGTGGCTGCATACGGAAATAATTTTTGAAAAGCAGGACATTGACTTACCTTCCAGTTGGTAATAATTTCCTGGGCTTTTCTCGCTTGCAAGCTGCTCCCTCGATCCTCTACTTCCACCAGATATTGCTTTACTTCTCTAAGAACGTCTTGAAGCGGATGATTGGAAAGTTCGATATTCTTTACGACCTTGCGTAAATCCCATTTTTCTGGGTCAGCTTCGCTTAAAAACGGATTTTGTCGAAACTCTGGATGCATCGAGCTTGAACCTGAAGCAGAGCTCTGCCCGCTGGAGTCCGGAGTGAAGTTGCTCATTAAAGGTGCGAGAACAACAGAGATAGTCAATAATATGTAATAATGGCGATATATATTACGATTGTATTTTGACACGACCGTAACGCTTTTCTGTCAATATTTATGCAAGCATGTATTCAGTTTCACGACAGCTTGGCTTACCATCCCTGTTGTTGAAAAGGAAAGGATGTTACGCACGTGACGCTCACAAGCAGGGTCTAGAAACCGGTAGATTTTCATCTCTAGCAAGAAGACACATCGGAGAGGACATGTAAAATACTATTTTATATATGATACAGCTTAGATCCACTGTTGAGCGTTTGATGGCAGAAGACATGGCTGAACATATTTGATAACAGAGTAGCAGACCATAATGTATTCCTTCCAAAAGAAAAAGCCGTATCATGTGTTTTTGTTATTAGAGACCTCAGGACTTTTTTGGCATGACCAACTATGGTTCTCATGTCAAGTTGGCAATCAACGTATAGCATCCGCATAAAAGTTCCAAAAAGCGATCCAGCGATAGCAACAACTGCACACCTTTACAAAAATCGGATTATCCACAATCAGCAATTCAACTCAAAATAACAACCATAGAGTTCTAGTTGCTCATAAGATTGTTTTTTTAGAACATCAAAAAATATCATATATCCACTGCCTTACTGTATCTTATTCTCCCATTTTTCGAATTAGTGTTCCACAACAGGGGTGACCCGGTTTTGGTACGTTTCCTTATCAGATGAACTTCCTTTTCTGTTACCGATTGAGTCTTTTCATCCAGAACGCTCATTGTGACGTACGAACAAATAAAGCATCAGGCTAATTGCCTCTTAGAAAAAGAACAAAACGAAAACAAAGAGTCCCCATCCACAACTTCGACTTATCACCGAGAGCAAGTCATACGACTAGTAGGGCTCACAATATGGTTAACTCCATGCATGCTTGTAAATGAGAGCACTGATCACTAATCATCGTCGTCTTCGTCCCATGATAGAAAGCATAAATTGGCCGATAACAATGTATGAATGAATAAAGATATGCAACAATCGAAAAATGTATGAATGAATAAAGATATGCAACAATCGAAAGGATCCTTACTACGATCTTCTTTTTCCAGATCTTCAAATGCAGATAACGAGAATAACACTAATGTTGTATTGAATCTCAGCGGGACTACTCTGCTCGTAAAGCGGTGCAACGAAACCTCCTTTGGTCTGCATAACAGAAATCTGTAAAGTTAATCAAATACAATTATCACTTAACTGAGGAATTACTCAATTTAGAACTTACTTTCTGTGGTTCCCAGGTGAATCCTTAAACCGAGCGCTGACTGTAGCGAACAAGTTGATGCTTATATGGTATATTCGCATGTGACCGCGACATATGTTAAGCAATTTCAAACTTCATGAAATACTCCATTTCGAGCTCTTCCTTTTGTAAATGGATGATTGGCCTCACCAACAGGGCCAGCATAGACCTGGAGTTCTTAATGTAGCTTGGGCTGACTATTGGCCGCAAGAGTGACGAAATCCAGTGATCGCTGAGATGTAGCGAAGATATTACTTGGAATACGACCTCAGTACGTATGAATAGATGGTTTAGCTGACGTACTTTTGGAGGATGGCATGTATTTGCTAGACGGCGAGAATACAAAGATCGGGTTGAAACAATTCAATTTCCCGCGCAAAAGAATGAACTACTGTTGGTTCCAACAGTAATGGAAAGTATCAATAAAATACAGGCCGTTCTTTCAGCTTCTCAACGGATGATCATCGCGTTCCTTACTGTGTCAAATAGCTGCTTTACGGATCGCATGATCGAGTGAATTTATTGTGTGTCATAGCCGATCGACTAGGTCAAGCACTTGAGCGTTTCTCATTTAGACTTTCCAATACGGTAATGACGAGGAAGATGCTAAAAACTAGATTCCTAATAATACATGTGGTAACTATCGTATATTGCTTATAATAATGTAATTCAAACAAGCGAGCAGTGGGTTAGGGTGTGGGAACCACAGATCATTGCAAAGCACGGCACAATTTTGATGTCCTAATTTAAATTGTACAAAAACGACAAAGGCTAATGATGCGCCACAAAAGGAGCGTACGATGTATAACCGGAACCCTTCAGCAAACAACAAACAGGTTTTTCTCTCTTCATTTTTATTTATTTCATTATTTTCGTCAACTGAGTTCAGTTATCTTTGGGAATCGGTTATTGTAACTCAGAGAAAAAGTTATGCACGAGTAGGGTGAATTGTAGACAAATGGTTATTGGTCCTTTTTACAAAGCTCATGCGGAAACCATTTTTGGCGCATGCGTGACACTGATGTCTTTCAAATGAGCCAAAAAGCATGCGCAAATGAATAAGCTCGATTTTGAGTCTTTGAATCGGCCCTACAAAAAGTTAGTGAAAGACGTTGGATGATTCCTCGAGGAAAAACCCGGTTGACTGTGGTTTCAGTGCAACCAACGATTTGTTTAACATGTAATCTAAACGATCATGAGCACGATAATTCATCCGTGGGATTTCCAGAATTCCAAGTGGTCGGCGCTGATCTCATCCTCCAATTCGGGGAAGGGTCCGTGAACGTCAATTTTTCGCTGTCCTGCGTCAAAGACGACACGGCAAGGAAGGGACATGGTGGGGTTTTCGTCATTGTTGCCTGTCATTTCCAACAAACGGCTTTCAGACATACCGTAGACCACCCTGCCAATACCAGCCCAGTAACATGAACCCGCGCACATGGCACAGGGCTCAAAATTGGTATACATTGTGCAACCTTTCAAATATTCAGTGGAGAAATTGGTGGCTAAACGATCATGCGAATCAATACGAAGAAATGGACTGTCTTCTCGGATGCATGGATATTAAAACATGTTACTTACATGCGACATGGCAAATGGTGCTTTCAGCATGATGAAGAGTGTCGATATTGCCTTGTTCCAATAACACGTCACCATCAGGACCTACGAGGATGGCACCAAAAGGATGCTTGCCAAACGTCTTGGCCCGTTGAGCCACTTTCACGGCACGTCGCAAGTTTTCAATCATGGTTTCACGGGAAACAGTAGCTGTCATTGTTGATTGTGATTTCTTTTTTTTAAAAAAAAAGATCGGTAATACCTGTTGACGCTAGTCTGTGTCTGTTGATCGCCCTTTTTATACACTTGCAACTTCAGGCACCGAAGGTTGCTAAAACGTCAGTCGTGGGAACCCAGATTATACCCCAGAATCACTAAACTAACACTTTTGAATGGGAATGGAAAACGTCACTTGGACACTATTACTATGGTAACACATCGTTTAATATTCCATTGCCTCATTCATTCATGTCATTTGACCAGATAATTAACCTTTTTACCCACTCCACAACTTATCCAATGGGAAAAAAAAATGGCTAGATGTGCGAATAAACAGAATGTTGCGCAAGTTCATCCATAGAATAGCTGAAACATTATTACTTGCCAGAAGCGTACAACTTCTGCAATAAACAACTCCAAAGACTTAGGAATTATATAAGAATGATTTCGCCCACAGGAGACAACCCATGTAAAACCGATCACTTTTTGAGCGACGTGCTGTCAACACGATTCATTAAAGTGGTTAGTCGATATCGCACAGGTATAATGTGGGGGCTGTGCTGTTCTTGGACCATTTTGGATAATGATTCTCAGGAACGAATTCCCAGAAATATAAACAGTAACTTGCTTGGGAAATATACCATTATCTTGGTCAACCCTGATCAACGGTGTCCTATAGGTATTTAGCAGTCTTGACAATGACATTTGCTATATGAACGTGATTCCATCGGACTTTCGGAGAACTGTACATACAGTATGACATGATCGCGTTATTATATGAATGACATTTGCCATGATTTCCACTACAGATGGCCAGGTTTTGCAATCACTGGAAATACTATCAGGTTCTGATGCGCTCGTATAAACCAATTGTGCACTATTAGCATAGAAACTTGTTCAAAATCGCTGCTGCTGTTATTGTAATAAAACGGACAACGAGGAATTGGACACAGAGGTGATGGCAGAAGTTTACCCCATCGGTTTCCTAGTTTGTCAATTGCAGTATTGCTAATGGAATGACCGAAAGTCTGTACGCATTATTTCATCCATCTTCTCTTTTCTTTTTTTCTTTCTTGCGCGCTAAAAGTTTTGGCAAAAGGAAAAAAAAAACGAAATTTAGGTCATTTGTTTGGCATCTCAAAGGAATTTCTATGCCGTGCGTGCGCGGTTCAATTTTATCCGGTTACGTTCACATGGTATCCTATCATATTAGAATTGGCCTATAATGCAACTGCGGTCGACCATCCAGATGCGCGATTTACAGTATACATTATTCCAGAACAAGAAGAGTCTCAAAATAAACCTGACATCTCGTTAGAGAGCTTTCGGCATCCTGGCTTGTAGGGTCCATGTGGGAAAGAATAAAAAAAAATAAAAACCAGCCGAAACTCAGAAAACGAAGAAAACCTGGAATTCGCTGCTGCCGATGGAAGAAGAAAACAATTGTTTTTATTGAGATGTTATGCTAAGGATATTTACGAACAATAGTTACATATGTGTATGAACAATGATTACAGAGGATGTGCGTATAAGATAGGGATGCTGAATGATTTGTACATTTTTGGGAGAGAAAGGAAGGGAAGAAAATTGAACAAGCATTTCAGGATTTTGACCAGCTAATCCAGTTTGGGATGAAAATTCTTTTGCGAATTTTGAAAGTTGCATCGTAATCGCAATCTGACAAGGCTTTGTCCGAGGATGTATCTCTGGAGAATGACAGGGCGTTGAGAGGGGTAAAGCGGCGTACATCGCAAAGGCTCTGCCGACGGCGATGATTTGGAGAAGTGTGAGGTCGAGAATGAAACTTGGTGTGTGCGTCATTAACACAACGTTGGTGGAGAGATTCCATCTTTTGGTTTCCAGAACTCAGGGGTGTAATCTTCCCATTATTCGTCATCATATTACGCAAAGCGCGGGTTCGTAGCTGTTGTACATTATCGGATATGGATCGTTTATGCGTAATTGTGCACATCGCTTCCAACTGTTGCGGCAACATCGGTAACGATTTGTGGTGGACGTATCCCACATCATTGGAATCATCTGCAGGGCTGGACAGGAGCGGCTCAATGCCATACGAACGTCGTTCCAACGAAGTCAAGTAATTGTCCTCGTGATAAGGGAAAACCACACCTTGACCGTAATAATCTTTGGTGTTCTCTTCTTCACGCGCTCCATCCGTAGAGGAAGACATGGTGGTCATAGATGTAGATTCCGAAGAAGAAGTTTCAGGCAGCGAAAGGTCAGATGATGATGATGGTGGAGTGAGCGTAAACGTTGAAGATGCGATTGGTCCGCCCAGGTACAGCGATAATTCATAGCAGCTTTTATCATCTGGGATGCAAACACTGGCAGAGTACGAGCCATTGATGGCTGTATCAATGCCGTGCCAATTCGTTCGTGCAGCAGCGTCGTCATCGTCGGATTCTTTGCTCGATTTCATGCATTGCTGGATTTGTTGCAGGGTTTCTAAAGTATTTACAATGGTAGTGTGGCCTTTCAGCTTGGCAATTTGTAAAGGCGAGACGCCGTATTGATCGCGGATATTCACCTTGGCTCCATTGCGCAGCAACAGATCCACGATGCGGGTGCAACCGTTAGTGCAGGCGACATGAAGAGCGGTAGCACCTATTGCACCTGAAGCCGTTTGTGACTTGTCTGCGCAGTGCTTTTTCGACCACCTAAGTGAGAAAGGAAATAAAAGGGCTCAAGCATGAGTTACACTTGATCTAGGTGATTCGGGCCTTTGGTGCACTTACTTTTGGGCATTGACCTGAGCGCCTCGGTCAATGAGGTATTGTACAATGGCAATATTAGCGTCGCTTATACATGCCGTTTGTAAGGGCAAGAGGCCGTTCATGGTGGATTCAATGGAAACGCCATGGTCGAGTGTGAATTTCACGAGGCCTGAGTGTGTATCCGAGATTAAATAAAAAAGACCAAGTATGGGTTGAGTGTGGCACCTTGGAAGTTTTTTAATTCTCCCTTTTCACTTACCAAGGTTTCCGGTGACCGCAGCCCAGTGCAAGCCTACCACGGCATCCTTTAACCTCGCTTCTTTTGGAGGCAACATTCACACTGCTTTAACAGATAGTGTATATATAAAGATATATATGTCAACTTTTGATAAAGAAAAAAGGAGATAAGCGAGTTCCAGATAAGATGAAAAAAGAGGATATAGGATAGAAAAAAAGGGATTTCGATGGTTCTTTTTCAACGATATGAAAATATGCGACTGCGCCCGAATTCACTGGGAATGTCGCAAGTTGCCTTATTGAAACCTTTCCAATCAAACAGCTGGCAAGAATAAAAAATCCGCTTCCCTTTTTATCGGGTTTCTGTTCCTTTTTTCTCTCCAAGCCCAAGGTGTCGTGACATAGCATGGTGATGCTATTTTTATACAGAAACTAAATAGATATGACAACCTCCCGCAGTACGTGACAATGCATTATCCTCGGTGCAACTCAGCATCATTTTATCAATATTATTCGCTTTTTGACCTTGTCCGTCCTGGCATCGGCACGTGCCCCGAAATGGCTCCTTTTGTTCAAACTCCGTTCAGGTTGGGTTTAATGAAATCAACAGGGCACCGACAAGCCGGCCTTATTGGCAGAGATGCACCGTTCAAAAAAAAATTATATCTTCGAGACGAACGTAAGTCCCCGAAGCCTGATCAGATAAAATGGGTAGCCCATCCCTTCGGAGTGAAAAAAAAAGGTTGGCGTGTTGTGCAGGGCATGTGAAAATAAAAGAGGTATGGAATGAAACTTTTCTTTGCACTGGCTGCATGATTCATGATAAAAAGAACTAGCTTTTGGCGGCTTAAAAAGGCAACGAATACAGCTGCCAGAGAAAATAACGATAAAATACACGTTTCCCCAAGTTGAAAATGGCATAGGAACGCAATTCAAACCATTGTATGAAAAAGGGCAAAAACGATGTTTCCACGTTTCTAGCGATAACTACAAGTAAGCCATGGGATATAAACATACGGGCAAAAAACCCCCTTGAATGAGTGCTGGTTGATCAATTCATGAATTTCTCCCTTTCGATAAAATAATCGTTGAAGTTTTGAGAAACAGCAACAAGTACACTCCCACCTACTGCAACGCGAATGAGATTAGAGAATTAAAAAAAATAGATCTTTTTATGCATTTGATATTTACCTTTCAAATGTAATTGCCAGAATCAGCGTATGGTAGTGTACTATGAATCAACAGAATCTAGTATTCCACAAGGAAAAAAAAAAGATTTCTTTCATTTTTAATTTTTTTACATTTATAACTGACAGAGAGACAAAGTTGAGAAGATAATCTCATCTTGCTACAAGGATCTACATGTCAAAGGGCGCATAGAATGAGGCCCCACTACAGAAAAGAAAAACGAAAAGCTTGCAATATGGAGAAAAAAGGTCAATCGTGCCAAAAACAAAAAACAAAAAAAAGGAATCGATATGCATGAGGAATTTGAGTGTTACATAATGACAGAAAGGAAAATAAGGACAAATAAAAACTAAAGGCGACCCTGTAGAATGTATTCAATGCTAGTGTTAATGTATTCTTTCTTTGGTGTCATGTCAAATCCAAAGAATGCCGTCAGCTGCTCGCGAACTATGATACACACACAAAAAATGGTTAGACGTTGACATAACGACATATTGCACAAACAATGGAGATACTTGCCTTGTTTCTTGGTGACACTCATGAGGTTGGCTGTAGCAAGGATGTTTCGAATTTCTAGCAGGATTTCTTCATCGCTTGGGAAACCAGGCGACATCATCGGTTGCAGACCGCCTTGGGACACGGGGATGGAGAACTGGCTCATCGGTCGTGGTAACGTTTCATACTCGGTCGCCATGGGAGCCATCATGGATCGATTCGCAGAGGCGTTGTTGCGATCAAATACCATGCTGCTTCGATCGTGCGGAGGCATCATACCGCCACCAGGCACAGGGTGTCCGAAGCCACCAATGTAATCCGGATGGTTGAAGCTGTTCACCGACATGGTACGTGAACCGCGTAAAGGCGATGCATTCATGTAATCGCCACCGTATTCCGAACCGGGCGTGATCACTGAAGCAGCATAGCGAAGACCGTGACCCGATGGCGTGCTACGGTGCTTCTCTGTCGAAGACGTCATATTACCGTTGCGATAGTAATCGTAGTCCCCTTGGCCAATTTGACTTCCACCGTACTGGCTGCGATTATCGAAAAACGCTGATCCTCCGCCTTGGAGCCGTGTGCCCTGAGTGTGATAACTGCGATAGGTGTGGCCAGTGACTCCGGTCTCTTTAGATCCCATCGAACCCATTTCCCACAGTTCTTGTTCGTACACGCTCCATTTCTTCAGCGGGATCATCTTTTCATCGAATTTCTCGTCGTCGGCCATGATAATCTTCTTTTGCTTGTTATCGCCCACAACCACACGTGTGTTACCCCATGAAAAGTCATCAAAATGCCAGAACGAGTAGATGGGCAGGAAGAAAGAGAAGACCGGAATGGCCAGGATGTAAAAGATCATCCAACCGATATGTTGCCATTGTCGCTTGAGAATGAACAAAATCGCTTGCAAACCATAGATACCGGCCAACATACAAAGAGCCAAGATCGGAATCGGTCCCGTACCCGAAGCAATGACGTAAATCAAGTAACCAAGGTACACGACCGACACCGGCAGGGTCAAAGTACCGATAAGATCAATGAGGACCACGAATCGCATCGATAAGCAGCAGAAACCGCACAAGTCAGGAAGCAGGACGAGTTCAAACAAGTTGTGGATGGTCGAGTTGATCCATCGACGACGTTGCGACAAGAGCACTTTCCATCGATCGGGAGCCACCGTCTTGCATTGAGCATGCGCGGTGAACTTCATCTTGTATTGCGGAAAATGCTTCATCATCAACGTGGTAAGGTATCGATCTTCGCCCAAGTGCAGGAGATTCTTCTTGTGCAGTGTATCAACGTGGTTATCCGAATAATCGCTAATGACCTTGGGCGAGATGATCAACGGTTCGTTCTTCACTGGCGTACGGATACGGTACATGCAGAAACAACCGGGCAAACAAGTGACGGATCCAAACAGGGATTCGAACGCTTTGGCGAGGTGATGCGAGATGTAGTACTCGTAGACCTGGATCATGGTGGTCCAAGTGCGATCTTCATTGACCAGTTTGGTTTCTCCACAAAGACCAATGATCCGTCCGTCATGAAGCATGCAGGAAATCATATGGTTCAAGGCGTTCGGTAACACTTCGGTATCCGAGTCCACCATAAGAATATATTCGTAAAACGAAGGATTGACGCCAATGACATTTTTGATTTGATGGTACATCTCCAGTTCCAGCGGGGTCATCTCCGCGTCAAAGTGGACCTTGCTCAAGAAATTCATACAAATCATTTGCGAATCGCGTTTTCCTCGATTGCCAGGCTTGGCACGTTCAGAGGCTTTGCCGACTTTGACCACCACAACATAGGGAACCACGTGGCCTTCACACTCGTACAGACCAGAGTACACTTTGCCGTAATTCAGTTGTTTGCTCCCTTCACCAATTGATTTGAACATCAACGGTTCCGGATCGTTCTTGGTGTCATAGCCAAGCACGTCCAAGACAATGCGCGGGGTGGGTCGATCGTTACCACTACCCATAATCATGCCGTCCGCAATAATATACAGTAACTTGCGCTTATCGTCATAGTTCATCACCGTCAGCGAGTCGATGGTCTTCTTGATCGATTCTTCATCTTCCGTGTAACAGGGAACCTGACAAATGACGAATTTGTCATGATCTTCCGGGGTCGGGGCTCCGCCGAATTGAAGGGCGGCCAGAAACTTGACAAAGATGACGGCGCACATCATGATGGCAAACGCCAGCAACAAGTAATTGGTAAATATACAGCGGGGAGACTCGCGTTGATCCACATCGCCAATGTAGAAAAAATTGTTGAGGCAATTCAGGTTGGCGGCTTGCACTTCGGGCGACATGGAACTCTTGTACTGATTCCACTTCTCGGTGGCATCGGTGCCACTGAATTTGTTGAAAATCTCTTCCACCGTTTCTGACAAATAGTGATAATCACTGGCCGTGGAGCCAGTGTCAAATGTTCTCGCCGTCGCCATATAGTCATTGATATCGTACACCTTGCCATTGATAGCGAGAGCCAAACGACCCCATCCTTCAAAATCTTCCTTCAATTGCTTGATGGGGATCACGACCTTGCCCTTTTTGTACAGGCTCATTTCCGGTAAGAAATAATTCCAATACCACAGATCGTCTTTCATCTTCTGCAAAGTCGGAATCTGGATCTGATCGCCCGAGTAGTGGATAAAGGTGCCCTTGACAATGGTGATGTTGGGGTTCACATGAATGGTATTGGATGAGACCAAGCCGGCGCACGCCACGGTCAACGGAGGAGGAATGGTAGTCGAAACGTCCAGACCGGCCAATTCAACCATGGTATCGCGGTTCGCCGGTAAAGCGGTCGTACCATGGCCACTGCGAGCAAAATTCGTAACATCGTATACCACACCACGGACGCTCATGAACATGTCGTCGGGAGTACTGTGGGCTTGAACGTTGGCCGTCGAATACATGTTTCGCGTTCCAGGACAGATGAGTTCGCCCAGACCGACAATAACAAAGATGACAATACTCGAAAAGATAAAGATCAGGATGCAGAGTGTGACCTTTTCTCGCCAGGCCATCTGGACATCTTCACGCTTCATTTTACCAAACCATCGAAGGAACGGCGACGGAATCCACCACGTCATGAGCCACACAAAACGAACCCACCACACACGCACAGCGGTAATAGGCATTTCCTCGATCTGTTCATGTTGCGGTACGTGATAATCTTCGACCATCTTGCTCATATCCATATTTGGTCCGAATCTATGGATACAGGCGTTCGATGATTAACAATCAAAAGGAAAAGTAGATACACAGTTTCCCCATCACAAGCCCGTCATCTTTTGCTAACCAACCTTTCCCAACCAATGTTACCGCAGAGACTTACCCTTCGGAAAGACCTTTCATGCCCCATTCAGATTCATCGCCCCACTGACTGCTGTCCATTTCGCGTTTCATACCGTCATCACTTTCGACATAACTGGCATTATCATCGTAAAAGGAAGAGTGGCCTGTGTCGCCCATGGCAAACCCGGGCGGCGCCTGATCGGCCGGATAGAGATAGCCACCAGCAGGTGTGGGATAACCACCAAAACCATCGGGATAAGGAGCAGCGTGCAATGCATTGGGATCGTCGGCCATTGGCACGGCCATTTCTGGCTTGGGTTCCGATTCTTGCTTGGCCAGTTCCCGTTCGCGTTTCTCTGCTGCTCGCAAACCGTTTTCAAGCTCCTTCCAGGTATCATAAGCGAGCCACACCATTTGGTGGCCAATGTACGCTTGTTGATCGGACCAGTTCATGATACTCTTCAACGCTTTGAGTTGGTCACGTTCGGACTTGTTGTCGTCCATTTGCAACGAAGCAATCAGGCGCTGGTACCGAAGTAGGAACTCGTTGAAGGAATAGTAATTGGCATATTCTTGTTGGGAACGCAAGGTAAGGTCCGGAAGACAGTAAGCGGCCACTTGGGCTTTGACTCGTCGTACGTCAAATGCGTCCGGTGACTGGGTATCGTTGGGTCTGATATGAATGATGTTGTATATGTGGGTATCTGACATGGTATAAAATAGATCGCGAAGGGTCATGTACAATTGATCCATTACTGTCGTCACTTGCATGTTCTGATAAGTGTCTTCAATGTCTTTGAGATGTTTGTTCTTTCGACTCGAGTCCGTGTCGCTCAGTTGGGTTTGAGATCCAAGGTTTGCGGCATGATTCTCCGCGGCATTGTATCGTTTGTTGTTGCGTCGCATGGAAGGCGCGCGCGTCGGCTTGCTGGAAAGTTGAGCTTTGACGATGGTACGTTCATCTTTGGGATGCGATTCGGTGGCCATGGCACTGCTCTGGAACAAGGACGATAGGAAGCTGTTGTTGCTGCTGTCGCGCATGAGGTTGACAAAATCCGGTGATAAATCATCCAAATTCTTCTCCAAGAACGAATCGACCGTATAGTGAACGGGGCCTGCAAAATGATTGATACCAAATGCGTATGCGAATCCGGATTTGGCAAACGAGGCATGCGAACCGTATTGACGTTGCAGATTGGCGAGGAAATTGGCATCGGTGGCGTCGGTCGCTCCTGTTTGGTATTTGGCACAATCGCGATCCATGGCCCCGATGATACCGCCTAAACCGAGAGCGGCGGATCGACTGACGTTCTTTTCCAGGGGCTCTTTCTCTTTTCCCACGAGTAACTCGAGACACGGAGCATCCTGATAGCCGGTAATTTTCGGAAGTTGGATGCCATCACGCACCATGGCCGCATTCATGCCCCGATTATGATCGAATTGTTGATGAATGATAAATTGGTGAACTCGTTCATTGGCAAAATTGGCACAGAAGGCTTCAAAGGAATTGGTTTTGAAATTCTGGAAACCGAATTGATCGAGAATGCCAATAAAATTGGCCGGGTCATTGTCTGTGTGACATATCCTTGCGTTGATGGATTCCACCAGCCAGAGAAAAAGAATGTGGTATAAGGAACGTGCCAGTGCGTCACGCTGTTCGGCGGCACCCTGAGGGTTCAGGAACATGGTACAAAGCTCTTTACGGATCAATCTCAACTTGTACGTGAGTGACGTTTCGAGTTTGTGAGGCGAAACACCGAGCATGGCCGAGACCAATTCCAAGAGTTCATAGTTCTTCACCGTGCACGCCTCCTGGGTAGCGTTGCCGACCTCGTTGCCTACAAACTGGAGATTGCCCAAGTGAAGAATGGCAGCGAGCAACTGAAAGATTTGCGTGACGGTCTTTGCTTTGAATCCGCACACTTTGAGTGCACTCTTGAGGTCATCAAAGGTCAATTGATCGTTCCGGTCAGGACCAAAGATATATTTGGACTGACTGAGATAGTTGAAATGATCAGGTGGGTAATTGATATGCAACGCGGTTTTTTCGTCGACGTTGGTGCCAGCAAGCAATGAGTAGAATACATGATACGTGCGTTCATCCTTGGCCAGGGTCGTGACGCGGGCCTTGTCAAAGGCATAAGTAAGCCATTTAGCTCCCAGGATACGACCTCGTTCGCTAAACTGCAATTCTTGAAATAACCCAAATTTCGAGGCCGAGGTATTTTGAACGGTGCGTGCATGACCAAATGCTTCCAAGATGACATTGGCGTTCTTTATCTGACGTTGCAATTTGGTCTCCTTCTTGCTGTGGGTGGACAGCAATAGAAGCTGATTGAGCAAATGCTGATGCGTAGTGCTTTTACCGGAACCAGTGATACCACTAACGCAATTGAATAGAAACGAGAAAGCAAAGTGAGTAAGTCGCATCCAAGGAACCACTTTCCACCCTTCACAGGTTAACTGGGCCGTCGAGGCAATCCACCAATAGGGAACGTGCCCTGCCATTGGGAAGTTCAAGTGCCGACACTCGGTTGTGGATGGGTGGGGTCTATCTTTATACTATTTTATTTTCCTTACCTTAGCACGACACTTTGATCTTCACCGGTTCGTCGCATGTGAAAATACACCATCGCGGCCAATTCATAAACATGCGGCTGGAGAACCATTGGTTGCTCGATCACATTTCGGTATCCCATATTCGCATAGTACTGGAGTGTTGCATCGTTCAGCAATTCCAGTGGCTGATAAGGATTGACAACGATTAAATTCGAGTGGCCCACGCGGGTATATGGTTGATTTCGTTTATATCTTGTCTGCAAAAGGTTGCTGATACTATCATCGGAGGGGATTTCATTCCCCATGCCAACAAGACAGTTCAGATCGGTGCGACTGTCGTCTTGCATGATGCGTTGTTTGCGTTTATCAGTAAGTGGTCGACTTTCACAAAGGGCGTCCACACAGTTGTTTTACTGGGCCGTCGAAGGAATTAAACAGGGAAAGAAAAGGGTGAATAAAAAAACTAAGAAGAAAAAAGAGAAACACTCGCCCAGTCTTTTTTAGCAACGGCAATGATGATGGACAATTAAATAAAAGTCGACAGTGATAGAATGAGCAGATAAGAAAAGAGAAACAGGAAAAAAAAAGGGCAAAACAGAAATAAGAAACGAAAAAAGAAAAGGATGACGGATCCAACCAAAGGAAAGCCCAGAAAAAAGAGAGAGAAATGAGTGGAGCCCTTGAACCACCTGCGGCTGTTTGTGAATCCGCTCCCCTAGTTTGTGGGAGCGGATCCAAAATTAGAATTTGTCTATCACGTTATATGATAAATAAGGATGCTCTTCAGCGATGACATTCAAAAGCAAGCGCAAAAAATAAGTGACAACATTACAGCAAGATCAATAGATGCACGAATGCGACTACGCTTAGAAAAAAGCTCCCAAAAAGTAGGACCAGGTAAATGTGGATGATTTCCCACCCAATCCACGCTCAGTGAAAATCCGTCGTATGACTGTTTCTGAAAGATCGCCTATTCCATTTGTCACTGATGCACACGGCAGGATGGAATTCACGAAAAAAAAAAGTCGATATTTTTTCCCTGCTTTTCGGTGGTGGTTTTTTGTTTTTGTTATTGTTATTATTACTGTATAGTGGCGCGTGTGTGTTTCGCAAAATACTGTTCGCGTATTCCACTTGATGACGCAGTCAGAATTGAAATCCGCTTTCAAGACGATCTCGCTACGGGTACGTTATCAAGAGGCACATGAGATGACAAGCATGGTCTTTTGATTCAGACTATACAGAGTTTGCAAACGGAATGGCAGCCCCTCCTTGCCGTCGATCTGGCATCATGCATACCGTTTAGTGCGTACAAGTCAAAGCAGTCACCATCACCTCACCGAAAACGACGATCCCCTCGCATTGACGACACTGACTCTTCCGATGCGCATTCCACCGACCATTCCGACGAAGATTCCGTCCGAGAACTTAAAGTCAAGACCCACGGTGGTCTTCAAAAGATTCTCAGCCGCAAAGAAAGAAGAAACGGCAAAGTCACTTACACCGTGCTTTGGAGCAACGGCAAAAAGACCGAAGTAAGGAAAAACGCGATTCAGGGTTTTTCTTTTTGGCAATAATAATTTTAATTGTCATGTCCACCGGATCGTTTCTAACGGATCATTACCTAGGAATCCCCCCTGGTATTACGGGGATTCGCTAATCAGCTGGAGGAATTCGAGCATGAACGTCTTCGCGAAAATCTTGGACGCAGCCGAACTTCCACCCCCGACAGTATCCCCAGTGTTCAACCGGAATCGCGATCGACGCGCAAACGGGTGCGATGGGCCGCTGCCGAGTATGACGAATCATTCCCAAGCGATCACGACGACGAGTCTCCCAAGCAAGAGACGGAAACCATCACCCATACCCGCGAAGCTTACAAGCGGCGGATCCAAAAACCTACTCACTTTATGAACACACTCCCTCGTGTCGATAGTCCCAAACCGCGCACATTGTTCAAAGCCAACGTGAAAGAATACAATGATGCAACGTTTATTGATCTGCACTGGAACTGGTGCTTGAAATGTAAACAAACAGGATACGTCAACGGTCCCCCGAAAGGTATCACCAATCGCCGACGTCGCCAACGATCCACGCCTCTCCCCGAGACCAGTTCGGACGAGGAACCCGATCCAGACGAACAAGGACGATTGCTCCTGTGCAACATTTGTGCTGTCGCCACTCACGAAGGATGTCTTCCCAATACCAAAACTCTGCGCGACAAATGCTTTTACCCAAATCCAGTGGGGGACGGCACTTCGGATCTCTTTCGATGTCTCCGGTGTCAGAGGAGTACCGCATGCAACCAGTGTGGTGTTCATAATACGACGTCTGTTACGAAAGAAGAAGATATCGTCACAGAAACTCAAATCACCACCAACGATACATCTGACACCGTATCACCGGCAACCAAAGCATCCGGTGAATCGAGTGTCAAGACCGATTCGCTCTTCCGTTGCACGCAATGCTTGCGCGCTTTTCACTCTCAATGTCTTCCACGATTTCCCGATGAAGAAACACGCTTCAAACAAAGCCAAAACATCCAGGACGCGACTTACGAAGCTTGCAAGAGCCTTTGGAAATGTGCAGAATGCATCGTGTACTGTAAGCCCGTTGATCGCATCATGACATATCGTACCGTGCAATCAGACGAAGTGAACAAGTCAGACGACGACACCACCGCCACAAAGACAGAGACATCTCAGTCCGTGGTCAAACCATCGCCAACCCGCGAATTCTTGGTAAAGTGGGAGGATACGTCGTATCGACATTTGACGTGGGTGTCTGAAAACTGGGTTGCGGTCACAGCCACTTCCAAATACAAGCACTTGCTGCAACGCATGGGTAAAGAAAAGCCAAAGACGGAAGACGAAGTGGTGCCGCGACAATGGATGATGGTGGATCGTATTCTGGCCATAGAATATGAGGATGCCTACAGCAAAAAGATTGAACAAGTGTTGGCGACATTTTGCGGATTGACTTACGATGATGGTAAAGTATTTTGTGAAAAGGATGCAACTTGCCAACTGCATTCTCACTCACTCAATGAATTGTTTGTGATGTGTCGTTAGCTTGCTGGGATTCCCCGCCTCCCAAGTCATCAGATCTCTATCCTGCATTTGAAGATGCGCTGCGCCTGTACCGTCTAGCGGAGAAAGTGACGGCCCCTTCACACATGAAAAAGCATGTAGCGGAAGTGAAAACCGTCGCCACCAAGGAAGCTTACGCCAAACACGAATTAAAAAAGCAGCCTGATTTCATTACCGGCGGTACACTGATGCCCCATCAATTGGACGGCCTAAAGTAAGTTGTTACCAATAATTTTGTTTCGCTGTCGA
The DNA here is from genome assembly GCF_025331425.1 of Radiomyces spectabilis. Lineage (NCBI taxonomy): Eukaryota > Fungi > Mucoromycota > Mucoromycetes > Mucorales > Radiomycetaceae > Radiomyces > Radiomyces spectabilis. Next base: position 957,203 of record NW_026251930.1, read on the forward strand.
TCTCTAACCTTGAATGGCTACAGCTGGCTTGCATATCAATGGGAGCATGATCATCCATGTATTCTGGCAGATGATATGGGTCTAGGTACGCGCCATGAGAAACTAACATGACCCACTCGTGGTGTTCATTATTTACTTTTTTTTTCTGCAGGAAAAACCATTCAAATTGTATCATTCCTGTCTTATCTGTACAAACGCTATGACATTTTCCCGTTTTGTATTGTGGTACCCAACAGTACGGCCACCAACTGGTTAAGAGAGTTCAATAAATGGGCACCTGACATGGTGGTGGTTCCCTATCACGGATCGAGCCGCAGTCGAAAGCTTGCGCGCGATTACGAGATTTTTCCTTCCAGCACAAAGGACAAGTCTTTGCGGTGTCACGCCATCATCTTCACCTATGAATCGGCCTTATCCGACTTGGGATATTTTCAGCGCGTCAACTTTTGGCCCGTCATGGTTGTCGATGAAGCACATCGATTAAAGAACAACGCCAGTCAACTGTTTCAAAAACTACTCACGCTTCGATGCGGTCACTACGTGTTGCTCACAGGTAAATGAACGATGCAGAGATCAGTGATATTGGAAGACGTTTCTTTCTTTGTTTGTTTTATATTTATTCATATATCATTGTTTCATTTACGTAGGCACACCGCTTCAAAACAATATAAGAGAATTGATGAATATCATGCACTTTGTTCATCCGAGCCAATTCGCCGACGTGGATCAACTGGAGAAAAAATATGCGGAATTATCCCACGACGTGGTTCAGGAATTGCATGAACGATTGAAGCCCTACTTCTTGCGTCGCACGAAGCAACTGGTGCTCAAGACGTTGCCGCCCATCTCGGAAATCATTGTCCCCATCTCCATGACGGATTTGCAAAAAGAAGTCTACAAGCAGATCTTGTCTAGGAACATTGTTTCCTTTGCCGCCTTGGCCGGTAACACGTCGCAAGTCAAAGCATCCAAAGCGTACCACAACGTTTTAATGCAGCTGCGGAAAACCCTCAACCATCCCTATCTCATGGACGACGTGGAAATTGCACAGCCGGATCTAGGCAGCACTCACCGCTTGCTCATTGAAGCATGCGAAAAACTGAAAATCTTCCATCAAATGTTACCCAAACTCAAGGCGCAAAACCATCGTATCCTCATTTTCTCGACAATGAAGCTGACCTTGGATGTTTTGGAGGATTATCTTGCATATGAAAACGAAAAATATGTGCGCCTGGACGGTGGAATGTCGCAAATCCAGCGTGTCAAGAATATTGATGCTTTCAATGCCAGGGACTCGGATATTTCCGTGTTTTTGCTGACAACGCGTGCCGGTGGTGTGGGAATCAATTTGGCCTCGGCAGACACGGTGCTGATGTGGGACGCAGATTTCAACCCACACGCTGATATGCAAGCCATCAGTCGCGCGTATCGTATCGGTCAAACGAAACCGGTGCTGGTGTTAAAGTTTATGACGCGGTTATCGGTAGAAGAAAAGATTATGCAGCTTGGTAAAAAGAAGATGATTCTCGATCATTTGGTGGTGGAAAAAATGGACGACAAGGAACTCGAATCGGAAGACGTGGAAAGTATTTTGAAATTTGGGGCGCAGTCATTATTTGAAGGCGATAATTCCAAAGACATTGTGTACGACTCGGCCGCCATTGATAAACTGTTGGATCGAAGTCATATGTCGAATCAAGTCAGTGAATCCAAGGATTCACCCATGGAAGGCGTGGAAGAAACCAATGAAAACTCATTCTCCTTTTCGTTTGCCAAGGTGTGGACTGCCGATGGTCAATCGGTGAGCGACGATCTGACCACCGATGCGGACCCACAAGAAGAGCAAGACAGCAACTTTTGGCGCAAGTTTTTGGAAGAAAAGCAACAACAGCTAAAGCTGAAACAGCAAGAAAAGGAAGCGTTGGGTCGTGGAGCTCGTAAGCGAGTGCTTGTGGTAAGCTGGAGATGTTCATACTCAGTTCATCTGCACCATTTATTCACTTGTGGTTTTTTCTCTAAAAAAAAAAATAGTCGTATTACAAGAATGGAAAAGAAGCGATGGAAGAAGAAATGAATGTGAAGAGAAGAAAGCATAAAGGGAAAGGCAAGGGTAAAGCGGTGCTTGATCAGGACGACGAAGATTTCGTGCTGGAGAAAGACGACTATATCAGTGAAGACGAACTCGCGGCACCCGTTGCATCGCCCACTATTATTGAATATCGACCTGCTGTTTCGAAGCCGTCTTCAAGTCCATCGTCGAAAGTCCCTGATCAACGAACGCCCGAGATACAACAATTGATCCAAGCAAGACTTCAGCAGCAACGGCAACAATTGCAACATTCGGCGGAAAAGGCCGATAAGGCCAATGAGCCTCTATCGGCCACTCTTACTCTGTTTTCCGTTCAACAAGCCTTGCAAACTGTGATTAGCGATCCCAATTTGATGAAGAAACGCCATCGTACTTCTCAACCTCATCCGCAGTCCATGCCACCCCACCCTGCCACAACCCATAAGCCTGCGAATGTCGCTTACCACGCTGCACCTCAACAATTCTTTTATCAGGGACCACCCTACCCGCCTGTCTTTTATCAATACGTATCCCCTGGTGCAACAGCTATGCGACCACCGATTGCCTATCAGCCAGTCAAAGGTCAGTCAGTACCACATCCAGGTCCAACGCCGCCTGCCGTTGCTCCAACTTCGGATCCGTCGGATCAGCCATTATTTGATCCCAATTACCTTAGTTTTCTTCAACTGGTCAATGCCAGAAGACAAGCGAATGCCCAATCTGCTGCCCACGCGAGCACCAGTCCTTCTGCCACTGCGGCATCGGCATCGGCCTCGTCAACACCAACACCAACACCAACGCCGTCGCCGTCTGCTCCCAGTAACTTGCGAAAGGAAACTGCTCCATCTGTGAACTATCAGTATCAGAATGCCACCAAGATGTCTGCCTCTCAGCAACCGACGGCAGTAGCACGGGATGCATCGAGTTCCACTTCCAATTCGTCTGTATCAACTGCATCACGTCATTTTGGCGTTCGACCAATTTCTCAGCCACAAAATGTCACTCAAACATCGAATTCGTCACATGTACTGAGTTCATCAAATGCATCAAATCTCCGAGGGAAGGCTACAGGAAACACAGTGTCTAGCACGCCAACTATTGCCAATCTTTCCCCAGACCATATCCAGCAACTTATAAGGATACTTGCTCAGCAGCAACTGCTCAACATCGACCCGTCTGTGACAACCACACCGGCTTCGGCCCAGCTAGCTACTGTCCAGCCAGCAGTCCAGCAACCACCTCCACCGCGGCATCCGTCGTCGCAACAACCCGCAATGCAAAAGCAGCCGGCCATGAGCCAACTTCCGGTGCATCAGCCTGCAAGGCAAAAACAGCCTGTAGTGAACCATCCTCCTTCTCAGCTGTCACCGTTGGGTTCGTTATCCAATCCAATTTTCTTGACGAATACAGTGCAGCAGCAGCAGCAACCAGTAGCTACAGGCACAGCTACGGCGGTACAGTATAAGCATGTTCGAAATGTGAATCCAGCCGGGGACGCGCATCATGCACCCACGACGTTTGGACAAGTCAGACACACCACGGTCGCTACCAATCAGAAACCTCCAGCCGGGTCTGCTCAAGCCGGTGACGAGCCTGTGATTGCTTGTATTTTATGTAAGTATGCAACCCACCGAAGGGATGCTTGTCCAAACATGTATAATATCGACAACATCAAGAATGCTATACAAGAAGTCAATTCCAATCCACGCTACAAGCCTTCCGAACGCCAGAATCTCGTACAACAAATGGTGCGATTTTACGAAGAAGCTTGGAAATATCATCGAGGCAATCCAAAGTAAAATCTTCCATTATTTTTTTTTACCGTCATACCCTTTACTAAAAAAAAGAACAAGAAAAAAAAACGAAACCTCTCCATCTTTATTCAGATTATCATTTGTATCTTGCAACCATGTTCACATTTGCATTCTTCTGATGTTTGGTTTACAAACCCACGTATGCATCAATAAACCATTTTAGGCCAATAAACATTGTGCCACACTTTAATTGTCAAAATCTATTTACTGCTCGCACAAAACATTGTCCCTGTTTCATGTCATTGTCTTCTAACGCCCGATAAAAAAAATGCATAATGGCTAGTAAGTTGCGTTGGCTATCTCCTGAAACTTCAACGTGTCTCCAATAGAAAACGATCCTGCTTCCTGGCCAATTATAGGCGGGTACTCTCAAGAAAAATGCATCACTGTGCTACAGACGAAGAAAAAGGGTATTGGCAAGTTCATTTTTCTTTCGACTTGAACTTTTTTTTTTTGAATCCCAACGTTTAGTCCGTATCCAGCTCGTATGATGGATTACATTTGCCTTTCAAAGTGAAAAACCAATAGATATGGAGGTGGCGTGATGTGACATGGAAAAGGGTGGATGAAATATAGCGACGGTATCTTTTCGGGTTCCATTTTTCATTTTGGTAACTTGGTGATTTTGATTTGACTCGAACCACTCGACAATGGCAACAGCCCCACTTTAGTTTGTTACATTGTATCACCACCGACTTTTTGTCAAGTGGTCATGCATTTTTTATTCGACTCCGCCAAAGATCGCTTCCTTAGCCGCCAAGCGGCACTGTCTATCTCGTCAACATATCAAAAATGGTTCATCCGGTTGTTTTATTGGTATGCACAGGTTACACATGGTAGCAAACAGCGTCATGTTCTCCAGCTGTCACTCCCATGATTCATTTCAGCTATCTATGGCATAGTGATCGCCCTAATCGCGTTTAAAATCAGTTGCTAATGTAATAACATATCGATTCATCGTAAAAAGAGTCGGTTTCTTAGAAATAAAAAATAAAGGTAACTCCAGGAAACACCGTTCCAACCAACGCCTTTTTTTTTTGTTCACGAAGGATAATGTCCTTTTTTTTTGTCCTCCTTCGTTTTCTCGTCCTACAACCAAAAGCTGTGGTTGAATTGTGACGAGCTCACTTTTTTAAGCTCTTTTTTTCATTCTGATTATCCATTTTCCGTTTCTGTTCTCCGATGGCATGAGAAAAATTCAGTGAGCAGCAATGAAAAGTCCGTGTCTGACTAAAGTATACCTTAGAGAATGCAGTCATATCCAACGAAAGAGGATCTTCGAATTGCAGATTTTGGTTTACAACAATGAATGAATAACGATTTATGTTTATTTGGGAATGAAACCTTGATTGGGAAGAACGAAAAAAGGATGGTCATTGAATCGAACCATGCTGCTAAAAAAATCAACAAATGATGCTGCGCGCTAAACCCGATTCTGGACAGGACAGATAAATGATGACCAAAAAAGGGATACAGATAACATAAACATTTGGCGATTATGTAGCTCTGATCTGCACAGCTTACCAGTTACAACGATGGCAGCGAACACTCATGTCAAAACAATACGTAAAAAGCCGGGGGTTGCTGTATTTCCAAAATGGCTAATCTTTTACACATCACAGTTCAGTTCATCCTTGTTTCACATCCTTGCCAACCTTATCACGTCATTTCCAGTTTACTCCACCTCTTGACATCATCTGCAAAAGAAAACAAGAAGACGGACGATGCAGTGTCTTGCAAACCTAGTTTCATCAGGATTGGACAGACTTTGGATTGCGGTTATGGCAAAAATCGAGTAGTGTCATCAGAAATTAACCTGTGAACAAGTTTAAATTCTTCATGGATCCTCCGCAACTTTATTATCCGTTCTACGTAGAGCAAACCAACTCCCAGTTTCAAACAGATACCATTTAGCGACGTGGGTGGGGATGTCTTATTTTCCTATATTGCCCAGAATAGAGCTAGTCTTCCAACTACGTCGCATCACAGATATGGGCGCGTCCTAATGTGGTACATGCTGCTTCGTTTCAGAAAATATCAGTCTAGCTATTATCACGGCTTGGCAAAAGGCAGGATAAGCAGAAAGGGATGCCAAGTAGAAAAAAAATTTCATGCAAAGGGTTGTTTTCTGTACAGCTTGATTCATTTGATGCGGATTTTATGGTTATGGTACGACTGGCAATATGCATTCGGAGTTGGATACGCTTCTTGTCTTTACCAAAACAAGGCAGTATCCCGCAATCAGACTACTGAAAGTCAATAGAAACCCATGCAACTAGGCTGAAAAAAAAACGATCATACTCTAAGACGGGAAACAGAAAAAGCCAACTAGGGAGAAGAAGGGGTGGTTGGGGGGGAGGGCGGGGGAAGGTGGTGAATTTCTGGACGCTAATCCGATTACAGTAGTGTTTGAACCAAGAAATCCCAAGCTCCACAAACTTCTTTGAAGTCATCACATGTACCACTGAGCGATCACCAATAAAAACCAATGTTCTGTTTTAAATCGAATTGTCTTGGCTTCTTTTCATCGATCTTACCTCTTCTCTTTTATTTTCTTTCCTTCATCTCTTTCTGCCATTTAACCACGAAAACCTGCACAATGAATCCATCCTCAGGTACCCATAAAAGATCACCATTGAATTTTTTTTTTATCAAGTGAATGAAAAAGGCCTCGGCTCATCGACAGATATCTTTTGAAATAAAGATATATCCTCCATGCTCCTCAGGCACCTTTCATTAGAAAGCTGGATTCCCCTGTTTCAAAAACACAAATTGGATCTCACGGATTTCCTGGCCATGACCGACCCCGCCGATTTTGAAAACATCGGTGTCAAAGAACCCCACGTTTGTCGAAGATTATCTCTTTGTGCGCGATCCATGCAAGCCCGTGTCCACCATCATCGCCAATATACCGCCCAAAAATCAAAATCACTGCCACCATCCACCAGCACGTTGAAGTCTTACCACGATCCATTTCCTCCCCATTCTGCTCTTCCCAACACGGAAGTCGTTCGGATAGACGATGAGTTGTTCACGCATGCGGAAGATGAGGATGAAGCTTGTATTCTACGCGCTGTGAATGCGCTGGATTCATACCTATTGTCGCTGCGTCAGACGTCATCATGTGATCCAACGACACCTCTGACTTGTCTGTCACCGCCGTCGTATATTTCGTCCATGTATCAGACATGTGATCGTGTTTCTCTTCCCGATACAATGTCGACGCCGACGCCGTTACTGTCACGATCGCAGCATGTCAAAACACAACGACCCACTTCACTTCCCGCGTATCTGGAATACCCAACATCGGATCCTGGTGATGATATCATATCCCCTCCTGAGTATCCGGAATTAGAAAGATGCAATTCACTCATGCAGACGTGCGAACAAGTCAATAGCGAAGAAAAACTACCGGCCTATGAGTGCACGGTATACAAAATGGGCCATGTCAGTATCAAGCGTGAAATGGATGCACCCGGTGTGCAAAGCCGTTGGCGGTACTGGCGTGGATTGTACGTTGCACTATGGGGCACAGTGCTCCGTATCTACAAAACCGAGCCCAGCGAGGCCCATTGCAAATATCGATATCATCCAAGGATTCCTTTTCTTAGTAAAGTGCGACAAGAAAATGCGCCACTCATGACACTGTCTTTGGCAGGTGCCGACGCAAGAAAAGCTTTGGATTATAACCGAAGACCACACACATTACGTCTGACCACCGCCAACGGACCCCAGCTGTTACTTCACCTCCACTCCTACATTGAAATGATTTCATGGATCGAACATTTGCAAGCAGGTAAACCATTTATTCCACGCGAAAATTTCCAGGGCAGTCGAAAGCTCATAAACCTTTTTTTCTTTGAACAGCCATCAACATTTCTTCCGATTTGGAACATCGGCCCATGCCACGCTTCATGACATTGCTCTTGCCAGGTCATTCGGATCCTTTGGTAGCCCAACAAATGCTCATGTTTGAATACCTCCGTGAACAACGCTTACGCCAACAAGAGGAAACACTCATTTAAACTGTTATACTATGTATTCTTTATTTTTTGTACATAACTATGCCATGCTATTATACCTACTATAAGAACTATCGTTAATGAAGGAAACGCTATTAAATTGTATATTACCTTTTTTTATATATAAACGGATGATCCTTATCCCCATTTGAAGTGTATGAAATTCGTTGTCTGACAAGGCCATCACATGACAGATAAGGGCCGTATCTTCATCATCCTAAAAAAAGCGAGTCGTGCCACTGTGAAACTACGACGCGGAACAATGTCAATGGCGGATTGTTCAACACAAATGACTTTGTATACCAAAAATTCTTTAAAAGGGCACTCAATGGGGTAAGATATGACAGTTTCGCTTACGGTCAAGGCGGGGGGGGGCTCACCAATTGTGGCACATTGATATGGAAACAATGAGAATGAAACTCCAGGTTTGGGCCTTTGGTGTCACCTAAAATTCACATTCGATGATATAGTTGCAATTGCGGGTTATCCATCATTCGATATCCAAGCAATCAACGCCTTGCATAAAAGAAAACATCGTTTCTTACCGTGTATGTGCTTACTTACTGACTAAAGGTTTCTGCACCACAAGTATGAATATCACAAGTTGAAAAGTAAAAGCTCTCATGCGTGCGTGTCTCAATAGCATTACATGACAAGCACGGCAGCGGTCATTTCTACCCTCAGGATTCCCACCATTTTATTGCAAGATACAAAAAATTTGTCGTAATTTAGGCAACCTGGTTCTCGCAAATTCAACGATAAATATCCTGAAAACTACAACAGATAAAAACAGCAGCTTCCCCAATAATTGTACCATGAAATGCGTATATGAACAAGCTACGACCATGACAAAGCAGGGCGTAGCGTCACCCCTTTTGCGTTAAACTGGCATTTTTTACATTAAATTACAAATCATAGCATTCCACACAGAGTAAGGTCCAAGACACCGATGAACTGCTGACAAAAGCCGGGCGAACCCCGAACGTAATACAAAGAATATTATCCATACACCGCTGCCGGACCTTCTCCGCAAGTAAACGGTCCTCTGAGCAGTGGTGCCAAAGATTCTCAAGGACACATTCTCCCAAGCGGATAGTTTTTGGTACAAAATCTTTGCAGCGATTTATTTTCCTAACCGAGTCTAGAACTTCCGGCACCGCAATGGCGCGCATTCACTCGCATATCACATGCTACTGAGCCGTCATTTGATTTGAATTACAGAAACGAGTACTTTGAGAACTTCAATCGCTGTCCTGAAATACAGGCAACCATGCTCTAGCAGTATATACCAGTGAGTCGCAATTAAAAGGACATTCGGAATTCTCTGGCGGTGCACCAATGTGAAACAATTTGCTTCAATGACCGGTAAGAACTCTTTTTCTTTGTCATGTGTCTTTGAGAGAGCATATCCTCTCCAAGAAAAATAAAAGATTTTACAGATAACAACCATCCCATGTCACTTGTGCGTTGCAAAAAGGCGGCGTCTCTAAGACTAAGCTTGTATTTTTCTTCATCTGACAATGCCATTCGACATCATCCGCTGCACTAAAAGGGGACTTGGGAGAATGGAAAATCTGGGAGAATTCCAAAATTGTGTTACTTTTTGTTGTAAAGTGATGAAATTCTTATCATAAAACTATGGGAGCAAGGCTGTTCAGGGCCGGTCCAGTGGCTCAAGGCATCCTGCAAACAATATGATTGGTGAAGTCTCATTTTTGCCTTGCCCAATATGGAAACATGCGAAGGGAAAAAAGCAATAATTTTTGAGAAAAATCATTTTTTTTGGTGAGTTTCTTCTTTTTTTTCCTTTCCCCATTTTTTCAATCATGGCTACTCCAAAGAAAGCTTCTACTTCTTCGACCAAAAAGGTGGATCATCCTACCTACGAGCAAATGATCAAAGGTATGTACGCTCTTGATAAGAGAGTCTGGTTCAATTGGCTCATCACGTTTTTCTCCAGCGGCCATCCTTGCTCTCAAGGAGCGTAAAGGAAGTTCCAGACCGGCTATCAAGAAGTATATTCTGGCAAACTACAAAGTGTCACCTGGTGCCCATTTTGATACGCAGATTTCCGCTGCCATTAAGCGAGGCGCAGCAAAGAACATCTTTGCTTTGCCCAAGGGTAAGCTTCAGGGAAACGAAAAAGGCTGTTCTTTTTTTTTTTTTTTTGCAGGCAGGCAGGCCCGCATGCTCGCTGTTTGTTTCACTCAGTGCCAACTCATGACCAAATTTTTTGCATTAGGTCTTTCGGGTACTGTAAAGTTAATCAAGCCTGAAAAGAAGGCGGTGTCGTCTGAAAAGAAGGACGAAAAGAAGTCGGCGGCCAAGAAAGCTTCACCATCCAAGAAAGCGAGCACTACCACAAAAAAGGCGGCTCCAAAAAAATCTACGTCCACCACAACAGCAAAAAAAGCCGCTGCTCCCAAGAAGACGACGACCAAAAAAACTCCCACGAAAACCAAATCAACTGAAAAGGCAGGCGTGAAAGCTTCCACTGCGACCAAGAAGAAGAAGATCGTGGCGGCTGCAAAGAAGAGATCGACCACCACCAAGAAAGCGGCTGCCAAAGCATAAAAAGAGGGGAAATGGAATGTCTCTTTCTTTTCTTTCATCGTTATCGCCCTCATCTTTGTTTTTACCCTTTCTCCTAAAAAGAGCCCCCTCGTTATTAAAGTGCGACTCCTTTCACTCCTGATAATGTTCTTACGTTGGGTACGTTCTTTATCATGACTCTTTTGTTTTGTTTTTTTTCACCTACTCCGTTCTGTATATGCCCGATTCTCTAACACACGCAATAAAAGAACAAGAAAAAAAAAGAAACCCGTGCCTCACCCCAAAACGCGCTGGTCCTTTCGGAATTTTCAATGGCCGCTTGAAACCACTTGTCATTCCACTCGACTCCGTTCCCATTTTCCTTGCTTCCCCTTTCTTCCTGCCTGTTTGTCTTTTTTTTTTCGTCAATTTCCTTTTCGGTCACGGAAGATGTATGAAGAAGCGCGTCAATTTTTAGACAAGGTGTTGCCTACGGAAGGGCCTTTTGTGACTTTGACTTATGCTCAGAGTTTGGATGGGAAAATCGCACGGAAAGGCGAACAGCTTATTCTCAGCGGAAAAGAAAGTATGGCTATGACCCATCGGCTAAGGATACTTCACGACGGTATCATGGTCGGTATCGGGACCGTCAAAGTTGATGATCCTCAACTCACAGGTAGGCCATAATAAAGAAACTTCTTTTGGAAAATAGAACAAGCACAATTGACAGGCATCGTGATTTTGGAGCGCGACACCTTTCTCCTGAGGAGCTACAGGATGTCAAACAACCGCAGCCGATTATTCTGGATTCCCGCTTAGATTTACCGGCGAGCTGTCGTTTACTGAGAAACTACCAAAACGGTGTCGGTAAACAGCCATGGCTCGTGACCACAGCTCAAGCGCCCACCATTGCCAAGGTGAGTAACTCGCCCACCTGCTCATGTCATTCTGGCATAACAGCGATGGCTCCATGGTGAAACATCACTTAAACATCCCACACCTTGTTAATTTTTTTAGCAAGCACTTGAAGCGGCCGGTGCTCGTATCTTTATTGTGACGGACCCATCGCTGCCATCGGTGTTAACACTTTTGCGACAACACGGGATTGAAAAGCTCATGGTGGAAGGAGGGGCACGTGTTATCCAGTCGTGGTTGAAAAGTTCACTTGTGGACCAGCTCATTGTGACTGTAGCGCCTGTCCTGGTAGGTGACGGCGTGGATGCCACCAGCGGCCGGTCTCTAACCTCACTTTCGGATGTGCAATACCAACAAATTGGCAATGATATGGTCATTGCCGCTAAGCTCCAGTAACTCCGTCCCCTATCCTCGGTGTCCCACACCCAAAATCACGAACTAATGCAGAACCCTCTGGAAAATTACTGTCATCACGCTTATAACAAGCTGAAACCGTATACGATCCTATTATCCAAAAACATGGTGATCATGTTCTTTTTTTCATAAAGTGTATGATGTATTTTTACTGTAAAAAAAAAAAGAGAGGGAGAAATATGTCTGATAAAGGAAGAGTAGAAAGCAAGGGGCACGCTTGGTGATTTAGTTGAAATAAACAGTACAAATGCAGATACTAGAAATCTATAAATTAGGGCTGGACAGTGATTTTATAAGTTTTTCCAATTCGGATTAGTAGGTTACGAAGAGCAATACGGATTTCTGGCAGCAGACTTTCTTGACCAAGAAGTTCTACGGCTGGCAGATAAAATTGCGGTACATGACGCAAAAACTATGAAGGAGAAGAAAATAATAAGCATGTGCGGTCGTCGTATATGGTTGATTGCATCTTACGTCTTCATCTTGTAACTGAGATAAACCGTTCAAAATTGAAACCACCACAGGTGTCCAGGCAGCAATGTTCTTTGGTTTGGTTTCATGATCAAGCCCGGTGTACAAAGTAAAGATCTCATTGCATAACCTGCCAAATTGACCGCATAAGTCAATGCACACTATCGAGAAAAAAACTCCAACACTTACGGTATCAAGATGTTTTCGATATCTTCCCGCTGTTCATCACGATCACTGATGTTTTCCAAATTGGCATACATGCGCATCAATACCGACACGTAACATCCACCACTGCAAGTCTCCTGTTTCAAAAGATTGGGCAACTGCTTCATGAAACCTAACATCACAGAAGCAAGATCATCAGCACTCCCATGGTATTATGTGATGAAAATGATTAACGTCCTACCGAATCGCCAGAGTGCCATACGAAGATCGTTATCAATATTGAATCGTTTTGCAAAATGGAAGGACTGTCCAAGACAGCCCATCAACTTCATCAAATGGGAAGCTGGATAGGCGCAATAGACCGCATCTTCACTGAGCAGATCATTGACGGTCTGGATCAACATGAGTTGCAATACGCACTGAACAATAACGTGTTGGAAGTTTTGTTGACGTTCGCTGTTGATTTCGATTGGTGGCAATCCGGCCGCCCCACCATCACTGGTAACTTCCAAGCCGTTTGAAGCTCCCGGATCAGCTGATAAACCATGGATCAGACGATCAGTTACCCATGCACACACACAGACAGAGGGTACAAGTTGTATCCTTACCTCCAGCGGTGGCCGAGCGCACCTTTTCCACCAAATCTTGGGTATCATCAAACAGACCGTTGGCGGTAGTTTTGTCGAACAAGTCCACAAACAGATCGGTCACACGATCCCAACATTCAATATCGAATTTCTCGACATTGGCTTCAATGTACTGCTGAACGCATTCACACCCAATACGTGCCAAGGGATCATTGTCTAACCCACAGAAATAATAAAGCATCGCATCATTTAGTCACAGTCGAACCATTCAAACATTCCAGTAACAGATACCTTGTGTGATGCATGTACGGAACAGTTCCAATACGTGGGGCATCATGCCTTTCATGTGATCAAAGTAAAACGTGTACAGATCCACCACACTACGAAGCGCTTCAATCATGGTAGTGGACAGCCAGACACTGAGATCTTCGGGGGACATGGTACGTTGATGGGCGGAATTGGCGCGAAGATCATCGAACAGAGGAAACACTATTTGTCGCGAAATGGTCGTCCAAAATTCGGGGCTGTAGGTGGACCCATAGTCTTTTAAGGTCTCAAATAAATATTGCAACGACCTGGCAAAGGATTCGAGGACATCAAGATGTGAGCACCCAGAAAAACATTCGCAAATTTTTGCATTATTACCTCTTGCGCACTTCGACGTCATCACTTTGCATCGTCACTTCCTTCAAACCGTAGAGCACAACAAACCAAAACTTGACTAAGAACTCGTCTCCCGAGGCGCTGGTTTGGGTAGCATTGGACGACTGGGCATGAGCATCGTTGATCTCCATTGTTTTGTTCTTTTCGGAAATGTCGAGCATTTTGGGAATCGTATTCTTGATCATGTCTAGAGCAGGCAAACTGATCCACACCATTATTTCCCGTACCCTTCAAACCATCAAAATAGAACAATAAAAAGTCGTACCTGATCTTTTGAAATTTCTTGTTCTTTGAAAACTCGACGAGACACGACACGTAGTCCGGGAAGGTACCATTAGTGACAATGTCGACGAAGCGTTCATTGGTAGCACTGCGAACAATATCAAAGGTCATATGCACAATGGATTCTGTGATACAGTAAACGTGAGTTGTCTTCCCGTTAACGCTTAAATCACCTGCCGACTTACCAGATGTTTCACGAGCTCCAGTAGCAAACACGGACAGCATTGTTTTCCATCCCGATCGGATATGATGTGCACGAGCAAGAATCATTTGCGATAAACAACGTAAAACCTACAACAAGAGGGCTTTGCGTTACATGCTTATTTGGCAAATGAGAATCCTATACAACGACAGCTTACCATGTCCTTGATAGCCACATCAGGATTGTTGGCCAAAATATCGCGGAATGGCATCAAAAAGTCCTTTTGGAACTTGAAATGAGGCAATTCTTCTTTTTCCAAGAATTGCATGGCTAGCTGTCGCAGCGAATCCAGAGCAAAGAACGCTACATTGAAGTTGGATTGACATCCAACCTAGTGACGACGTTTAGCACAGACACAACGCGGATTCGGCTCCTATGGATACCCACCTTGTTAAAGTAGTCGCCCAGAATACTCCAGATATTGGACCATTCCATACGAATACGGTTCATGTTGTAATATGAAATCTCCACCAGCTTCTGTAAACTGTACATGCGCGGATGCTCCATATGTGCCGACGACACAATTTCCTCCCAGGAAGTATCGCATAAAGCGCGTACGAAATCAACGATCGCTTCCTACAAAATTCCATCCAAACATTGTGTCAGATCCACTTGCACTGATCAAAAACTATCGTTCATGTCAAAACATACTCCATTCAAATTCACCGTAGCTGTAAATAATCTGTCCGCGGCCAGCACCAACGATTGTGAGCTACCTGCTGAAGCGACTTCTTCGGTGAGGGACAACTGGGTGGCACTGCGACCAGCTCGTCGACCTCCAATGTTGGACATGCGGCGAGATCCCTCGGTGGCGGTGGTTTGATGAGTCTGCTGCGGTTGTCGTCGTGGCGACACGTCGGTCACGCCTTGATCGACACCACTCGTTATGAGCTGGAACCGTTCCAGTTGACTCACCGTGGACAAGATCTCTTTCCAACTTCCCTTGAGATAATTACCATCCACCGCGGCAATTTCCAAAAGCGTACGAATAGCCTGCACATTTTTCGGTTTCATTTCGTTGAGGTTGGACAAGAACGTGAATTTGGTCAACGTGGTAACAAACGCATCCCGCTGAAGTTCGACGTCTTCGGATTGGAGGGTACGGAACAAGCAGATCACGCGGATCGCGTACTTGAATCCTTGCAAGCACAGTTGCACGGTTTCAAGGTCGTCGGATTCCTGAAGCGGACCAGAAATACCGGCTAAAAATGCCATCCATGCCACTTCAAACATGGGTCGTACATGCTCCACATGAGACGCACTGTAAAAGGTGATGGTCTCGTTTTCGCCGGCACGGCGTCGACTGGCCAGCATATTTTTGAACATGGCTTCCGTTTTTGATCCCATTTCTTCCGTGGCCGCTTGATAAGCTTCTCGTTTCACATCGCGAGCAATGCCTGCACTGACCAACGCGTTTTGTAAACCTGTAATGCCTAACACGCTCACACCACCGGGAGCGGTGACCAAGGCCGATTCCGCTTCCACTTCATCATTCATCTTGATCTCGTTATTGACAATATCGTTGAAAAGCGTCTCCAGCAATTCCGTGGGAATATCCGCGCCATCATCCAGACCTCGATTGTTTTTGATAAAGTCATTCAACGTCATGCGTCTCTTGACGTGCGGACTATGTTGATCCGTATTCAGCATGATCACAGAGAAGGCCAGCATATAGGCCGTTTCTGAAAACGATAAAAAAGATCAGCATATGATGCAGTTGATGATGAACGGACCAAATTTGATGGCTCATATTTTTCTCGATAACCTACCTGCATTGGCAAACACGCCCGGATTACCGTGGACGTATCGTTCGGCAAATTTCAACATGAAACGATCAATTTTCTGAGCCTCACCCGGTAAACGGAATCCTTGGAGAAAGTGGCGCAAAGCATCGGTAAAGACCATATTGCTGAGATCCATTTCATCGACAAAAGCGTGCATGATGGCAATATTTTGCGGATCTCTATAAGGAGCGGATGAGTATGGGGTGAGGTCACTCAATTCTTTCTTTTTCCCTCCACCTACCCTTCTCCCAGATAATCTCCCAATACCGATTTGTTGATGCCTTCGGTGTTGAAAAGGAATTGAGCGACATTTTGTGGATTGTCGAGTTGAATAAAGCCTCCTCTTTCCAGCATTTGCAAACCCTTTTTAGGTTTCCAGTTAAACTGTTGAATGCCTTTTTGCAACAGCTGTTTTCGGTGCTTGAGATTTTCAAATTGTTCGGGATCGTCCAATCGAGGGGTGGCCGAACCGCTACTGGTCCCGTTGATGGCACCCGACGATGCGGCAGGAGAAAGACGAGGAACGGAAGAATTGCTGTGAGCGGTAAATTTGTCAATGGATCCTCGGTGACGACTGCTGGCATCTTCACTGTCTCGTGGCGTGTTGCCTTCATCCTCGCTTTGCGAATCCGCTGATACGCTGACCGAATCTTTAGTGTACCAAGTGACCAGCGATTGAAGCACGGCGACCAAGGATTCCAAGGATTTGAACTTGATCGCAGACTCGGGCATGTTCATATTCAGTGTATTGTTCTTTTCATTGGATTGCACGTTGGCGGTGGTCAAAGGAGGAGGAATGACCACGGACGAAGCGTGAAGACCGTGTTGCACATTCAATCCGTCCGGCATCGAATGACTTTCGTGATCTTTGGCGCTACCGGGTGCCGTATGAGATGTCGTAATTTTGGAGAGTACATTGACAAGTCTAAATAAAAGGAGGCCATTAATCTTTTTTTTCTGACGAGACCCCTTCCAGATCCTGCCAAAATCTTACCTCTCATAGATATTATCTAGGGCCTGTCGGTCACAATCATAATTTAAGTAGATATCCACGAGCGATTGAGGATCACTGCATATCCGGTACACAATCTTGAGAATGGAGAATTTTTGCTGATACGAAGCGTTGCGCATTTCAAGAATGCGAAGAAAGATTTCCTTGAAAATCACCTCGACCTCTTTCTGCATAATCATTTGAAAGGTTCATCATCAACTATATTAACTCATCATGCTCGGATCACAAATCAATACTTACTTTCAGGAACAAGCGCAACCCTTGGATGACCTTCCACAAGATTTCAAAAGTGATTTCGGAAATCTGCGGTACCATGGAAAAGGCGTTGCGTGCCAGACTGGGACAAAGGTATTGCTTTACTTCTTGTATAAATGGGTTCACACGGTGGTGAACAGCGCCATTTTGTGCGGGAGCAGAGAATACAATGGCTGATGACGTGAAAACATCCATATGCGAGGTAAGGATGGTCAAAATCAAATGCAGTGAAAGCAACTTGGACCGCATGGAATAAGATCGCATATCGTTGCTCCTTTGGATCAAAATATGAGTGGTGGGTGAATGAAATCCACGGATAAACGAAGAAAAACTTACCATTCCGATGCATTGGCTTTCTTGGACAACCGACAAAGAGCTCGAAAAACTAGAATGGCGTCCTTGATATAGTAATCGGCCTCTGTCTCTGCGTCGGTGACCTGCACCCGTTCGTTCTCAAAGGAAGATTGGCTCTCGGAAGGCTCCCTGTAACGCACAACCATGGTTTTTTTTTTTTTTTTTTTTTTTTTTTTTTTTTGCATGAATAACCCCATAAAACAACGCGATGATGATTATTTTTTTTTGTCAGTATACGTACGGTGCATTCACATCCGGAGTGGCGGTGTCGCGGTCTGCATCGGTTGCTGGTGAATGATCGTCGGTGGAAGGTTCGGAGGTTGGATTAACGGGTTGCGTACGGGTGTCTTGCGCTGCAGCCGAGGTTGTTTCTCCAACGGCTTCATCTTGGAACACATTGGCGGTATCGTTCAGGAAATCCTCAGAGTTATTCTTCACTCGGCCGACTGGAAGTCGTTTATCAATTTCGCTGCGTGCTATACTGGCTTCGGTAATCATTTGTTGCTGATAATCATCGGCCTCGACCTCGAGGGCGGAAGGATCGGCTGAATTGCCGGTAGAGCTGGAGTGACCACCATTTTCAGAAGGAGAAGTGACGGCTGTGCTTAAATTGGTGGTGGAGGTGGGTGTTGCAGATAGATTATTCAACGAGGATGAACTTCGTGAAGCGTGGGAGGATTGAAGCGGGTAAATCTTGATTCTGCGAAAGATGTGATCGACCATTTGGGTTAAAGTGACTTGCGCAACGTTCTGATTAGCGGAATTTCGAGACAGTAAGAAAATATTATAGGTGGTCCTGACCGCTTTCAATAGGGACGACTGATGCAACGGGTTGCTAGATGAATACACCGCATCCAACAGTGCCTAATACAGTCGCTAACAGTGAATAGCATGTCGCTTGACGATTTATTAACTTTTGATTGGCTTTTACCTTGATAATCTGCAATTGGACCTTTTCGTCGGTTTCTTCACCGATGAAGCAATCACAGATACTGTCAACGACTTTTTCCATGACTTGAATCTGGGCCACCTCGTTTTCCATGTCACCGAGGTAATTATAGGTAATAAATTTACCAAGACAATCGAGTGAAATGGTCATGAGTGGTGCTGAATGAGTTTCAATGGCCAATTGTAAAGCGGTCAGAATAACCGTGGATCTACAGCATCAAAGAGCATCAGTGAGTTGGGTGGTTCCTGAACAAAAAGAAAATTAGACCAAGAATTCCACTGGGCAACGTACCGGGTTTGTCCTGCCGGAGGTGCTTCATCGTTTTTCAGCATAGCTAAGCAACGGCTGGTTAAGTGCTTCATGTTGTAGAAAAAGAAAAGCGAACGTATGATGAACGGGTGACAAGGCACTTACTTTGAGCATTCTGAACTGCTTCTTTCAAGTTTTTGTTTTTCCTTGCTTCCTTTGCATTGGCAATCTTTTCAAGAGCATTAATAACGAAAACAGCACTTGATGTGACGGAAGAGGAAGAGACGCTTTGTATCGAGTTGCGCGCAGGAGAAGACGACGACGAAACCGTGGTGGGAGGAGTCGCCATACTGATATCTGTTTCCTTCCTCAGTTATTGACCCAGATTAATACAATGAAAGGTTCACCAGCACTCAACAGCGAAAGGGAAAAAGAAAAGAAAAAGGAAACCGATATGAAAAAAAAAAGAGTTGGGCGGGGTTACAGTGTCTGTGTATCGGTGGGTGGAGCCAAAGACAAAAACGGTGATAACTCAGAGCGTGTTCCGCTTGGATAGCTATAAAGCAGTCCGAAAATTGAAGCGACTCTGAACTTTCCCAAATAGTGCATTTTTCCTTTTTATCACCGTGACAAGATAAGAGGGTGACCGAAGCGGGTCGCATTGATGGGCCCTGGAGATCATCAAGAATAAACTTGGATCTGCTCGGTTGATAACAATGAAAACCATTAGGGAGCTGGATAACATGCATCATCATGAAACAACAGAAACTTGCAGCAACTAGGCCCTGATTTTTGGCAGTGGGCTCTCTTGCGAAGATCCTGCCTCCAAAAAAACCGCTCAATAAATGACGTGAAGGAAAATGTGACGTCAAATTTTTTTCAGTTCGGGACTCGTTCCCCAAAACCCGTTTCTATCGGTGTGGTCTTTTTTTTCTTCTCATAAGTTTTTTCGGTTGTAGTCTGACAAGTCTGTCACTTTTAATACCATGGCACAAGCATCCAACGAAACGTGCAAATCTCTATACGTTGGCAATCTCGATCCTCGAGTCACCGATGAAATGCTTTCACAGATTTTCTCCGTGGTCGCTCCCGTTGATAATGTGAAAATCATTCAAGATCGCAACGTAAGTATCCGTTCATCTATCAGCTGTCACACTGGCCAGTGCAGGATCCATTCAATGAACAAGGAGCACAAGTGAAAAGGGAAATATGGTGTCCAGATACAGGACAAAACGTCGGGCTTTGGGCCTCGGGAAAGAAAATAAGGTCATACCGTTCATCGAAAACTGCCAACGTAGTGATGTTGTTCTCTGTCTTGTTGAGGACGCGATCCTGTCTTTTTGATACTCGAGACGTTGAACACCAATAGACCACCTGTGATTGTCGACAGAGCTTCCGTGACAAAGTTACGAGAAAAAAAAAGGAACAACAACCAAAAAAAAAAAAAAAAAAAAAAAAAAAAGAGCTATATCAGAAACGGTTGGATGACAAAGGAGAAAAGAGGGCATGAAAATCAAAAGAGAAAAGCGAGACGCCTCTAAGAAAAAAGAATGGATCCTCTTCTCTGGTGAAGCATTGCAATCTTTTCAAGAGGAAATACTAATGTGCCTTTGGATTCTTTTCTTTTGTGTGTATGTGTCTAGTTCACGCACGGAGGGCTCAACTATGGGTTTGTGGAGTTCAGCGAACATCAAGCGGCTGATCAGGCATTGCAATCCATGACGGGACGAACGGTGTTTGGTCAAGAAATCCGTGTGAACTGGGCTACCCAAGGGTCCAATCAGAAAGAAGATACAAGTAATCATTTTCACATTTTTGTTGGAGATCTTAGTGCGGAAGTCAATGATGAAGTGTTAAGTAAGGCTTTTCGACCTTTCAAGACAATGTCGTACGT
This sequence comes from Radiomyces spectabilis, assembly GCF_025331425.1. Lineage (NCBI taxonomy): Eukaryota > Fungi > Mucoromycota > Mucoromycetes > Mucorales > Radiomycetaceae > Radiomyces > Radiomyces spectabilis. The sequence goes on from NW_026251930.1 coordinate 977,835, forward strand.
GTTGTTTGCTGTGAAGTTTGGCTTGGGTCATCACTTTGGATGAAGCTTATTCAATGACCTTATGTTTTCAATTTCTTAGAGAGGCGCGAGTGATGTGGGATCAGACGACAGGAAAATCGAGAGGCTTTGGCTTTGTCGCTTTTCGTGATAAAACCGATGCGGAGCAAGCCATTGCCACCATGAACGGTGAATGGCTGGGATCTCGAGCTATTCGCTGCAATTGGGCAAACCAAAAGAATAACACCAGTAATAACACCCAACGTAAGTATATCTGTTTGCCAACACAACCTGGATGGCGCAAAGTCTGACGTGACGTCTCTATTTTAGAAGGCTATCCATCTGTAATAGCACCGAATATGACCTATGAACAAATCTTTGCCCAAACCCCTCCCTATCAGACTACTGTTTACATTGGTAACTTACCTCACGGCATCACACGTAAGATCGTTTCGTAGGGCACAGCCATGGCAGAACGGCTATCGATGACAATGATGATTGACGGATATTTTGGTTTACGAAAACAGAACAAGATATTGCTCCCTACTTCCAGCAATACGGTTATGTCACCGATATTCGCTTACAGACCGACCGCGGATTCGCTTTTGTAAAGTAAGCATAACTTGAGATAAAATCACTGGATGGATGAACCTCCATACTGACGTGCGATGGGTAACCCGTTATTTGATGACCGGGACAGAATGGATACACATGCAAACGCGTCAGCGGCGATTTTTGCACTTCAAGGATTTCAAATTGGCGGTCGGCCTGCTAAACTGTCATGGGGAAAAGATCGCATGGCTAACAACAACAATACCCCATACGGAGGAGACCCTTACGCATCGTACAACTATGCTGCCGGACCTTATGCTCAACAAAACTGGGTTCAGCCTACCACAGCGTACGATCCACAAACGATGAGAGCGCCCGCTCCCGGGGCCGGTACAGGTCATGAAGGGTGGGAACAATATTATCAGCATCAACAATATTACAACGCCGGACAAAACATGAACTTATAAAAATCATCTTTGCCGATAAACAAAATAAACCTCATCAAAAAAGAAATTGGCGCCTCCTTCTCCAACATCTGCGGAAAGAAAAGCAAACGACAAAATGTCGCGTGATCGTACTGGCATATGGTCTGTTCCAAGTACAATTGTGTCGGCATGGCGTATTTCATAAAAAGTTGTTCATGACTCTAAAAAATGCGGCAGGCTGCATGAAACTGAGAACACATTCAACGGAGTTTCAATCCAACTTCCCGATCGGATCGCGCGGCTTCCAAGTCATTAATAAGCATCCATCCACAGATGATGCAACTGATGCGGCTGATAAACCAAGTGAGAGCAATGTAAAAAAAAAAAAAAAAAAAAAAAAAAAATCTTTTCGTTTCGAGTAAAATAGTAAACATTAAAAACTTTATGTAAGAAATTGGAGTCCATGTGGACCGAGACAAATAGATTATGATTAAGAACATCGCCTTTTCAGAGCAAAGAAAAATTAAGAAAGTAATGTTCGTACAGATATCCATGAAAATATAGCATGGAAGTAACTTAACATAGGCTTAACGGTCTACCATCCGTGGCTAAAGGCAAGACCACCAATAGCAAGGGTAATACCGTAGAACACCAGGTTGAAGAAGAGACGAACGAAATGATGATCGACACCAATTTCAGTAAAGGCATGGATAACGGTGAAACCAAAGTAAATCCAAGTCAGAATAAGCACAGCACGCGTCGAACCAGCACCCAATGTGTTGAGCACGAGAACAGACAACAGAAGCAGAGTATTCTCGAAAAGCACCCGATGTGCATTAGCAAGTCGGTCCTAGAAAGATAGACAAACAAATATGTCAGACAACTCGATGCAGACGCACGCACAATGAGGCACACAGGTCCAATTGTTAGTTTCCTTACCCCAATTTTGTGATGTTTTGATTCCTTGGCTTTACTTTCACCGGCTTCGGCGTCTTCAGCTGCCGCGGTGCCTTTGTCCTTGCAGCACGATAAAGCGTGGCGTAAGAAGTAGACCAGGCCCCAAAGAACCCACAGAGTGAAGAAGGCAATCCAGGTAAGACGAACGTGAGATTCACGAACAAACGAGTTCACGGTATAACCATTCTTGGATTGAATGTCCATGATCAGTGAATAGCAGATTACAAGTGGTTAGAGTGTGGGTTGACAGAGAAATAGACTATGAAGGTGGTAAATGATGGAGAGAAAAAAAATCAAGGTCGAATCATACGCCTATATATATATGTGAAACTTGTTGTGGCATTACGTGCTAGTGATCGAGAAGGATTTACTTTGATGTCAGCAGATGTCATTTGCAGGTTTCTAAATGACTGCTGCTTGTATTAGTAAAAGACTGTCAAAACAAAGAGAAAAGAAGAAGGAAAAAAAAAGGTGCCACAACGTGATCACAAAGGTAAAATTTGTGATCATTCTTGCCAACTCTATGTGCATGTTTTGAGTAACCATGACATCTTGAAATCATGCGTCGCAGTAGTGCTCTCCATGGTAAATGCAGTCTCATCGTCACTTTATAAACCGTCCAGTGCCAGTTACAAATACCTCTGCATGCACTTTGAAATCGCTTCTGATAAATGGGTTTTGCATTCTGCTTGTTTGTTACTATCTACTATAGTCATCTCTCGCTTACAAAAAGGCCACTCCTTTTTTTGGTAGTTTTTGGTTAATGAGCGTCATATAGCTTCCATTCGTTTCTGTGAACCCACATCATATGCCATTGTCTGAATGAAAATGTGCAACCGTAACTTTTTTCTTTGCTTTTTTTTCGGGTTGTGATGGCGAATTGTGTACTACGTACACTTAACAGATGTCCGATCACCAAAGTTTCTTCTTGCATAAACCGGAAGAAATAAACAAGGCAACCAATACCGAGAACAAGTAAAAACAACAATGCTACGGTACATAGGCTTGAATTTTTTTTTTTTTTTTCGTTACTAAAAAAAACAGGCGGTCCATAAACATACACAAATCTTGAATGGTTCCAGATGACCCAGCGTATTTGTGGCTGCAATAGAATGACTTTATTTTCCTGGGAATGTTTTATCCATGTTCCAACCGTGTAAGGAATAAACGATTTTGGGGGGCCACCCCATAGAGGATGTCGTGACGCATACCTATCGCGTTTTGCATTCGTTGTTACCAACAAAGGTAGACCCACAGCGATTAGTTTCATGTTAATGTACAGTCTTATCGCTAGGAAACCGGGACTTCAAGTAAACTAGTTTTTATATGGGCCGCCGACATCGCTGCTGTCTATGAATGAGTGATGGCAGCTTGCAGTACCCATCTTCTTGTCGACGGTGGATCGGATAAATGCATTGAACCGAGTTTCACAGCCATCCGCAGTCAGCCAGTCAGCAAACAACAACAGCACCTACAAGATTCAACTAATGAGGCTGTGATAAAGTGGCAACCGTTCACGGTCACTTTGTCCCACTCAACCAGTAGCACTTTGTTTGTCTCTTTTTCAAAGAGTCGGGAAACCATCTTGGTCCTCGCTTCATTATTTTTCCATTCAGCCAGAAGACTTCAGCCCTTGATTCTGTCTGATTTGCCATGGTTATCTCCTGTTTGATCTTATTCTTTCATTTTCGACGAAATATACATAACCGATTCCCATTTTTACAATGATCATTTTCTCTTTGAAGGTTTTACTGCTTGTAAATTGATTCATTCATCACCAATGAGCCTATTTCTCGGGCATTCAATAATAAGATGATATGAAAAACAGAGGAGATCAATATCGCGGCCTATGGGAGGCTTGGATGTGTACCTTGAGATTCACAGTGTTTGCTTTTGACACACATTCAATGAAATTTTCTTTATCCCTGAAGAGTCCCTATTTTATAGCGATAGTGAGGGACGCAATTCGTTGAGGACAAGCGGAATTCGAAAAAAAACCAGCGATGGTTTCAGTGACCATGAAGCCACTGAGCCAACGTGTGAGTTTGTCTCTGATTTTTTTTTTATTTTTTCCAAGAATTTCAGTGTGCCCCTTATCTCTTTACAATATCTTGGCACCTGGAATCCTCCCATGGCACCTGCAATGAGTGTAGACCAAAAGGAAAATATCTCACTGTGGGATTTGGACGCTGCGGAAGAGTCGAGAAAACGGTCAAGAGACAACGACGAAGCATCGTTTGACGGTGATCACGATATCACAGCTCAGCAGGGAGCAGCCGGTCGCACCACCACAGACAACTACGACGACGACGATGACATTGGCGATGACTATGTATGCGATTTGACGCAACCAGTTGCAGCAGGCGAAAGTTCTGCAGCTGGAGAAGGTCCATCCAACAACGATCACGAAGCCGATTTACGTGCCTTTTTTGCTGAAGCAGGGCTTTCAGAAGAAACACTAGCTTCACTGGGTATCAATCGCGACGAATTACTAGCACAAAAGGACATTGTTGAAGAATTGGAACGCTCCACCAAGCGTGATTTGGAATTAGCTCAACAAATACAGGCCCAGTTTGACCAGGAAGCTCGGCTGTCAAGTAACGGACCCAGCTTGAGCACTAACCCCAGTATCAACAACGCCCTCTCTGCTCCATCCACTCTCAACAATGCCATGCCCGCCTCATATCCAGTCACACAACCTACACTCGTCCGTGCAAACAACCAGCACTTCCCCAAACGCCCTCGTTTGCAGGAGATTCGACCTGCCGCAGCTTCTTCCAGCGCCAGCGCCAGTTCCAGCTCCGGCATCGGCTTCTCTATACCGACGGCATCATCGTCCAATGCGGCATCTTTGCCCAACAGAAATCGCGGCAAACAGCCAGCGGTCCTCGTCGACTCTGACTCTGATCTTATTGACTTGACGGAAGAAGACGCCTTGTTTGAAAGAGGTTCTTCTTATGAACCCATTGATTTGGACGGCTTACCAGCGTCTTTCCGACCCCAACTTTCCTTCAATTCTGCATTGAACCGAATCACGCTGGTGGATGACAGTCTCGATGAGGAGGAAGAGGATGCGAATATGCTGAGCGAAGAAGAAATGCCAGGATTTTTCGCCTCCTTCCTCGGTGATATTCACTTACAACAACAGCACAACGAACGCATGCGCATGTACGAACGGTATGGCGTTCCTGCAGTGAACCGCTACAAGGGATTTCCAATGCCAGACTATGAACGTCCTCTGGATCCTGGTCAATCGGAAGCCGAGCTGCGCGCATTGTTAGCCAATGTTTGCGATGATGAACAAGTGCTTGCAGAGGCGAAACAACCCGTCTCAGAAGGCCTTACCACTCTGTTGATGGAGCACCAAGTGATTGGTGTCAATTGGATGAAACGACAAGAAGCTTCATCCAACAAAGGCGGCATCTTGTCAGATGACATGGGTCTAGGCAAGGTAGGTTAAAAAAAATGGGGCTATCTTGCCGTGGTTAACTGATGGCCTCTCTTGACGATTAGACTTTGCAAGCGATTGCGCTCATCAAAGAACGACCTTGTGATCCGGCGACACTCACCGAAGCCTCGTCGAGTGGTGAAAAAACAAAAACGAAAGGCACGCTGGTCATTTGTCCTGTATCCCTAATCTCACAATGGCAGCGCGAAATCTATACAAAGACAAATCCACCCTTATCCGTTCTCGTTTATCACGGAACTAGCCGTCCCTCGGATCCACGCAAGTTACTTGCCTATGATGGTAAGTTTTGACCATTCTTATGGGTGTGGTGCATAGGTTCAGAATTTGGATTGACTGACACTCGGCTCTCTTAGTGGTCATCTCGTCCTATCATGTATTAATACAGGACTATGGCAAGAATGACACATATACTGGTCCTCTCGCTAAATTAAAATGGCATCGGTAAGTTTGAATTATTTTCACGCTAAAAGCTCTGCTGCTCATATATTGTCTCCAGAGTCATTTTGGATGAAGCTCACGTCATCAAGAACAAAGCCACTAGTATGGCCCGATCATGGTAAGTCCATCAAAAATGGATAGCGGTCAATCGATCGGAGCAGTGGTGGATACTGATGCATTGATTTTTTTTAGTTGTCTTGTTGATGCGCAATATCGATGGTGTCTGACCGCAACACCTATCCAGAATAAGATTGAAGAATTGTAAGTGTCATGACGATATACGAGTCAATTCAGGGACATGTCAAGTCTTATATTATGTTGCGCATTTTCACTAGATTTTCGTTGATCAAGTTCTTGCGTATCAGGCCCTATTGCGAATGGGATGAATTCCGTGAAGAAATCAGCAAGCCTATGAGGCAAGGTCTACATAAGAGAGTAAGTCAAACGGTGCCGCAGCTGGTGCATTAACATACAGTACTGACTTGCCCTACTTTTTATTTTATTTTGGCAGGCTCTTAAAAAGGTGCAAATTCTGCTCAAAGGTAATCATCAGAGATATGGTTTCCAAGATGATTCCAGTGTGACTCACTTGTTTTTTTCTCATTTAGCTATCTCTCTTCGACGATCCAAGCAAGCAAAGATCAATGGCAAGCCTATCTTGCAACTCCCCGAACGAACGGTGCACTTTACTCACATTGACTTTTCGCCCGACGAGCGCCAATTCTACGAATATATCAACAGCAAAGCCCAAGCTCGATTCAACAAGTACTTGGAAGCGGGTACCGTCATGAAGAATTATTCTTCGGTAAGGATAAAAAGGCGCAAATTTCCTGTAGCAAGTCAACTTATTATTGGAGTTCATTCTAGGTACTGGTTCTTTTACTTCGTCTGCGTCAAGCGTGTCTGCATCCTTCTCTCACATTGAAGGAGAACCCGGACGAGGAAGAAGAGTCGGAATGCAAAAAAGAAAAGATTGCCAGAACCATGACATCCACCGTAGTGAACCGTCTCTTGCATGAAAATACGAACTTTAGCGACATTGAAGTAAGTTCTCTACTATTTATATTACCATACTTCTTTGTATTGATCAATTTTCCATTTTCTTCTGTTAGTGTCCTATTTGTATGGATATGGCGGACCAAGCTCAAATCATAGCAGGATGTGGCCATATTCTGTGCCGTGAATGTTTATTCAGTAAGTACTCGAGGGAAAAAAATAGATTTTCAGTGGAACTAGATGCATTAACGGTCGATTCAGATTATATCAATACGGCGGATGGGCTTGTGAAACGCTGTCCACAATGTCGTGGTCCTTTGGATCGGGAATGTGTGACCTCGCTGGAAGCTTTTCTCAAGGTGCATGCGCGCGATTTATATAACACTTTTGTCAAGGATAATTCAGTGACAGAAGAAACTGCGGCGGCTATTAGTCGTGCCAAAGAGTTCCTGTCGAGTGCCAAGATCGATAAGCTTCTGGAGATTCTCCAAGAAACGCATGAGACTACGGGTGGCCAAGATAAAACCATTGTGTTCTCTCAGTTCATGGGGATGCTGGATATCGTCGAGACTGCGCTGAAGCAAAAAGGTTACAAAACTGTTCGTTACGACGGCTCCATGAACGTCAAGCAGCGAGATGCAGCATTGGCCTGCTTCTTTGCAAACCCGGAAGTGACGGTGCTTTTGGTGTCGACCAAATGTGGCTCGTTGGGATTGAATTTGACGGTGGCCAACCGAGTGGTGATGATGGATATCTGGTGGAATCCGGCGTTGGAAAATCAAGCCATCGATCGTGTGCATCGTATTGGACAGACCAAACCGGTAGAAGTGCATCGTATCTTTATCACTGATACTGTCGAAGATCGCATCCTTGAACTCCAAAAGAAGAAGCAGGCGTTGTGCGACGGTGCACTGGGCGAAGGCACCGGTCGGCCGTTGGGTCGCTTGGGTCTCAACGAAATGTTGTACCTGTTCCGTGGTGGCACTCTTCGTGGTGATGATGATGATGATTAAGTTTTTTCTTCCTTGGACTTTATTATTTACATTGCTTCCCCTATTTCACCGCTTATCTCACTATCTCCAAAATATTTCTTCCACGGCCCTTCCTTTCCATCCTTTCCCTCCTTTTTTCACTTTCGTCGTGTGTTTTATACTTTACATTTCATCTTTCATCCTTGACAAATCATTTCATTGAAAAATATGTGCTCTTTTATTGAATCGATTCCCTTATCTCTTTATAAAGCTGTTTACCCTGATAAAAAGCAAGACAGCCATCAATGGAAAAAATAAACATGTATAAATTTCGTATCATTTTATTTAAACCTCTGGAGAGTAAGATGGTAGAACTTTGACTGCAATCCTTATTATCGCTTCAGCCTGATACTTCTGGCAATGCAGTATACTGTAAACTTAGAATTTCCGTTTGGATTGGGAGGTATCATCAATGTAACGCCTGTGGCTTGAAGAAGTGATGGCACAGCTTAGTGATAAACCTAAAATGCGATGAGTGGATTGGAGGAGCGATGTTATCATTAGAGGATGAGCATCGTGTACTAGAAATTGTCGCCATACACGAATCAACCAATCATTGATGAATGGCGACATCGGTCATGCACATGATTTTTTTTTATCGACGAAAAAAAAAGTTATAAAATAAGGATTCCAACACGACTCTGTTTGTCACACACACACAACACTATACTTTCTCAACATGGTTCTCAGACTTGGCTCTACTGCTCCCGGTAAGCAATCCATTGAAAAAGGTCGTAAACCTGGCAAACAATAAACAGGCACTAATCTGACGGTTCCCGTGATGGTATGATACAGACTTTGAAGCTCAAACCACCAAGGGTGACATCAAATTCCACGAGTTTATCGGTGACAAGTGGACCATCCTTTTCTCGCATCCAGCTGATTTCAGTAAGTTTAATAAGAGAAACGAAGGTGATCCATGATGACGGATTTTTAACACTTTCATCTCGCTGTGTAGCTCCTGTGTGCACTACTGAACTCGGCCTGGTCGCCGCCCTTCAGGACGAATTTGAACAACGCAATACCAAAGTGATTGGCCTTTCTGCCAACGGTCTGGAAGAACACGAGAAATGGATTGCCGATATCAATGAAATCAACAATGTCAAGCTGAACTTCCCCATTATCGCCGACGCCGATCGCAAGATCTCTGAGCTCTACGATATGTTGGACCGTCAGGTAAGTTGGGGAAAACGCACTGTGAGCGATAAACAGCGAGACTCATGTCGTTACAATGATAGGACGCGACCAACGTGGATGCCAAGGGCGTTCCATTCACTGTGCGCTCTGTTTTCATTATCGACCCCAAGAAGACGATCCGTCTTATTCTTACATACCCTGCTTCCACTGGCCGTAACTTTGATGAAATCCTGCGCGTTGTGGATTCACTTCAGCTCGGCGACAAGCACAGAATCACCACCCCCGGTAACTGGAAGAAGGGCGACGATGTGATTGTTCACCCCAGCGTTTCCACCGAAGAAGCTCAAAAGATTTTCCCCAAGGGAGTCAAAGTGATCAAGCCTTACCTTCGCCTTACTCCTTCTCCCTTTTAAATCCCATCCTCCTTTTCAAAATATGAAAAAACTGCGATTCCACTCATGTACAGTGCTGTACCTTAATAAAAAAAAAATGGTAAACTAGGATCATATTCGCTTCGCTGCCTACTTCCTTTTAGTCTCATCATCTTGTGTAACGCTTCCAATGATTCTGTGTGAATTTAATGAAAATGGCTCTTAGCGGTCGTGTTATTCTCGCCCTGTCCATGCCCTCTCTCAACTGATATGCGCGTCACAGTGTGATAGAAAGGTAACGATATTGCATCACTGGGTACCAAGAGGAACTTGGCGTACAAACAGAGCCATCGAATCAACCTTGTGATAAAAAAAAAGCGACATAATACAGCGTACCGTGGTACAAAAGCCGTCGATCTTGGCGAATGACTAGAAAGACCTGACTGGAAACATGTCGCCTTTTTATGAAGGAATCCCAAGAAATTTTCCATTTTTTAATGTGACTGAATTCAACTAGAGTATACTTCTCTCTAATGGTTGCCCAACCGTGTGGATCTCTGCAAGTCGAATGGAATCCACACGTAAGACAAGGGTCCGCTTTTATCAATATTATCGGTGCACGCAATGAATTTTATTTTTCAATATCATGTAAAGGGAAGACATACAAATGCATGTATAAACGCAAGGCATACAATAACAAGCCGTACACCCGCTGTGCAATGGATGCCACCTGCTACTGGACGTCACCCCCTTACATTGAGCGACATTCGTCAAACAAAAGCCTAACGCATACGGCATAACCTGGGCGAGACTCTTGATGAAACTTTGGTATATTAATGTCAATACTCTGGCATACCGTACAGTCATGATTTCCAAACATGTGTGCAGCAGCACTTATTGACCCCCTCAGTCCCGTCCCGCCCAAGGTTATTGGGTATTTTAAAAAAAAATGAGTTAGTAAGCTCTTTGATTGATTCAAATGCCGTCAAGATATTTTACCTTTGTTGTGTGAGGCAGCAGATATCCAGAGCTTACTGACCGAAAAAAAAGAAACGATACAAATATAAAAAAAAAAAAAAAGTAAATACAATAGGTGCGTCTGTAAAAATCCCCTAAAAACCCTGTGGGAAAAAAAAAGGAGGAAACGACTGCAAGAAGACTATAACTAAAATACAAATATACAAACTACAAACTATGAAATAAAATGGTCGGGAAGAAATATCGAAGACGATACCACGGGAAGTAATCCAGGTGAAGCCAAGCTGAGGAGGACGCGTAAGCACTTCCCGATGAAAAAAAAAGTCACACCACCGACGATGCCCTTTGACGACAAAAACCGGATTGGCAACATTTGATGCGCGAAACAAAGTCGAAAGATTTGGAGGGATGGATGACTTGCCAGGCGAAAAAGAAAACCGGAGAGAAAACCAAAAGCTAAGGAAGAATAGAAAAAAGAACAGGTAAGTTTTTCCTTGTTGAAGAACTGATAAAAAACCATTTGATGGTACCTTCTAATTGTGATGGTCGATTTAACCGAGTCAGCTACACGGGAAAGCCATAGTCGTGGCGATGGACGCAGCTAGGAACTTGATGAAATAAAATAGTACCAGGGCTTCTTAGGTGAACCGAAGTTAGAGAAAAACGAAGACAAAAAGAAGAAAGGACCTCCAAAAATAAAAGCTTTAAACATAAAAGCGAAAAAGGAAAAGCTTCAAAAATAGAGCTCCAAAGAACAATGAATTCACCCTTTTTCAGGAAAAAGTCCAAAATAAAAACTGAAGATAAAGACTGTAAAGATAAAAAGCAGAAAGAAGCTGCATATAAATTAAAGCTACAAAAGAAGTGTGAATGACCACTTTCTAAATGAAAAAAAAGCTCCAAAAATAAAATCTGATAAAAGCAAAAAGAAATTGCATGAAAATAGAGCTCTATAAGTATGAATGATCGCCTTTAAAATAAACAAAAATTGACACACACCAATGAATGAACAATGAGCAATGTCGCCAGATCAGCTACACTGGTAAAAGCATTCTGCTCATGCACCTTTAATCACCGAAAACTGGAAAGAAAAAATCAAAAGGACACACATTTACAGACAAAGACAACTTATTAAATAATGCTACAAAGACGCGAGATCGACATTGACAATAGCCCTTTACAGAAAGTTCTCCCCTTTCATTGAACTTTTCCAACATCTTTGAATGAATAAATAACACCAAGCGAAGTAGCTGCCAAATCCATATGATGAAAAGGAACACCATGTAGCTTTTTTTAGCTCGCAAATTTAGGCGTGCGGCGACTGGTTTTTAGTTTGGCAAGAATTTTAATAGTAGCACGTGTTGATCTTTTAAAGATCATAAAGTTATGCTCTTTCGGTGTGTAGTTTGTTGTTACTCTGAGGCTAGTGGGAATAGTAGCTGATTAAAGATGTGTTTGAAATGGGATGCTCCATTTCCAATAATCAGAACTCGCACTCGAATTTGTGTATCCAAAGGTCATGGTGTTCTTTTTAATCTTTTGTCAATAAGCGGTTGATTTTTCGATAAGATTTAGTTGATGTGCGCATAAATCTTTGCGTATTCAATGGCCAACAGAGTAGCACAGTCTCTTTTTCTTTTTTTTCCGGGGGTCTTGCCCCCCTGACCTACCGCCACATAGCGATCCTTTTCTTCATCCACGACAGCGGAACAACAATATGTACACAAAGTTAGGAACAGAAATAGTCAGACATCGTATAATATTAAATGGAGAGACAAAAATAGATAACAGAAAAAATCATACTTGGGAAAACATAGCATAAGGATAAAATCAAAAGGAACATAAGGACAAAAAGCATACAGTAAAACATTAAAGAATGATAGAAACACAACATAGGGATAAAGGAGGATAATTTGAAAAAAAACATAGACATAAGGATAATAGTGAAGGAACATGAGGCAAAAAAAGCATACAATAAAACGTACTGAAACAATGACAAACACAAAATAAAAGGCATAAAGAAACATAAAATACATAAATGAGGATACAAAATAGGACCATAGCGCAGTGCGTGATTCAAGGACTTAACGATCCAGCTGTTGGCTGTCAAACACTTCGCGGTAGACAATGTTCTTGGTGCATACTTCTGTCGATTGATCATTTGCATCCCGAACGATCAAGATTTTTATCGCTGATGGTCTACGTACGCGTGACATAGCAACATATAGCTGCCCATGGGCAAACACCGGAACCGGTAGGAATAGTCCGATAGCATCGAACGTTTGTTCTTGTGCCTTGTTTATTGTCATTGCAAACGCGACGCAAATGGGAAATTGGCGCCGCTTGAAATGAATTCCATTTTCGTCCGATTCGTTGGTCAAAGTGACTCGAGATGAACACGCGATTTCCAACATTCACGCCAGTTGCGATTTCTGCTTCGATGACATGGGGTTGGAATGAACGGCAAATCAATCGGATTCCGTTGCAGAGCCCTTTTGTGACATCGATATTGCGTAGCAATATGATAGGACAACCGATTTTGAGGATCAATCGATGGGGTGGTGGGCTCGCCGGACTCATGGAGTTCAGAATTTCCACTTGGTGAAATAATTGCTCTTCTTCAGAGTCCATGCTGTCGGCACTTCGATAGATACGCACTTCACCTGGAAACCTCTCGATAACTTTTTCGTTCAGAAAAGCTGTGTCTGAATTTTTTGGTGTCAAGATAGCTCGTTCAATTAAGAATTCGGCTGCCGGAACTTTTCGAATGCTGGCGCCGTATACTGCACTGATGAGGTCGCTCGAATTGGAGGATGGCAATAACATTTCTGTTGGGATTTGGATGCCCCTGTTTCCATGGTTCGGTTCCAGTCCGTTGCCAATGCGCAGAAGGTATGTGGCAAAGTTCTCTAGAATCTCTGCATCCTCGTTATTGACCAAGCGTGCCTGTTGAACGCGAATGTTGGTGTTTAAGCGTAGGATTTCGACCGAAGACCAAAAAGAAGCTTTGTTCAAGCACTGCTCGACAGTTTGTGGACGCGTTGCCCTCGGAATGACCGGAAGAACCTGACGAAAATCGCCACCAAAAACGACAGTCTTTCCTCCGAATGGAACATGCTGCAGAGCGGGATCTCTGGTTGCCATCAAGTCTTGCAATGTACGGCTAACGGCTTCGAAAACGTGTCGGCTCATCATTGTAGCTTCATCCCAGACAATCAACTCTGCCTGATACATCAACTCTGCTTTTTCGGATCGTCGTGGGATATGGCACATTGAATGCTGGTCTACTTTCAACGGAATGCCGAACTGTGAGTGAGCCGTTCGTCCACCACGCAACAATAATGCAGCAGTGCCACTTGAAGCCACAGCAAGAGCTATTCTGCCTTGTTGACGTACTGCAATAAGGATACTGTCGAAGAGGAAGGTCTTGCCTGTGCCACCAGGACCGTCAACGAAGAACAATCGGGCTGATGCATTGCTTCCATGCGAGACCCTGTGGATGATTGCATCGTATACGGCACGTTGGTTTTCGTTCAAGCGTTCATGACTTCCAGGTGCGTTGGCGGCATCTGCGATAAGATCGTATTGCTCTCTTATGAGTCGAAGCTGAGAACGGCGTCCCATTCTGTCAATTTCTTGGCGAGCAGGGAGAACAAAACCATCATAATTGAGCAAAGAACTTGACTGACGGTTGAGATGATCTTCAATGTCAAGCAACGCGCGATCGTACACGGTTTGCGGTGCCGCCACTTGATCGACGTCGCCCGGATTTTGGGTTCTCCAGAAATGAATGAAGTCCTCTGCCAATTGCTGATGGAACTGCATCCATAGCTCAAAGGGATTGGGTGCCTGACATTCTCTGACAACGACGGCAAACAAAAACCGAAGAGCGTACGGCATATGGTAGGTGGCCGCTTCCTGAAGACAGTTGTACCACTCTTCATTCCCTCCGAGAAGTCCTAACCGTCGTGCAGCTGCTTGATAAGTTGCCATAATGACACCATTCACTGTTCGGAGGTGTTCGAAGCTTTGAGCTCCGGGGACACTATAGAGCAACATCCGAAGATAATATTTCTCTACTTGGCGAGGTGAAACCGCATACACGCGCCCGATCGTATCACCAAATCCACGCTGTCGGGGTTCCCATCTACGGGATCTCGAATGGTAAACGTACTGAGCGGGAATGTCGGAATACAGGAGAAGTCGTGCCTGAGGATCCATTCGATTTCGTGCAAACCACGCAGTCAACGTTGTCTCGCGCTGACGATCGGCAACGACTTGAGGGGTTTCATCCTCTCGGAACTGCACAGCCTGCTCGTTTTCAAGATGAACGGCTAGGCGTTGCGTGCTTGGGTATTCACGGTGCATCGAAAATGAAAGTAATCTATGGACGGCCTCGGCAGCTGAAACATAACGTGCATCGATAAAACGTGTGATTTCGTCCACTTGCTCTTGAGCATTTCGGTCGTTGTCAACACGATGCATTGCTGCTGATGCACGATCGTGACCCTTCTATACATTACTTGTACAGGTATTTGACGCTTTCCAGAAAAGTGCAGATCTCGACGTTGATGTGAGCGTTATACCTTGCACAGAGGTATGGATTGTGGGGAACAACCCATCTATTATCCAGTTCGACATGGTTCTTGACCACGAAATCACCATTGTCGCGGCGACGGTATAAAGGGTAACCCCTGTGATTTTCGATAGTTGCTTCGTTGAAGGAACGCGGATAACGCTTCTTACAGGAGCCGTTTTCCATGCATGGAGCCCTGGGATGCATTATTCCACACGGACCGTGCATCATACACTTGCTAATGGTATCATAGAGATCTGGATATCTCTCTCTGTCCGGCAATTCAGCTGACACGATATTATCGTAATCATCGAGCGTTCGTGGCTTGTCGTCCGGATGTAACACCAAAAGCAGATGGAGGTGCGGTAATCCTCGTTTTTGAAATTCCACAGTATGGACATGGGCAACTACCCTACCCAAAACATGCTTCTTGGTCAAATCTTCCATGAGAGCTTTACGCTTCATGTTAAAAACTCGAGCGCAAAGGTCAGGCCGATCAACAGCTGTCTGGAGTGGAGCCAACTCGTCCTGAATTCCACCCATTGAGGATTGCAAGTGAAAGTAATAAAGAGATCCGGCTGCCCGCATCGACGTACGATATTCATCGCATCATGGTAAAGTTGGCGCATGTGTCTCGGTGCTGTAATCGGTGCTATCGGTGCTCAACATCGGTGCTCTATCGGTGCTGTAATCGGTGCTGTCGGTGCTATCGGTGCTATCGGTGCTGTAATCGGTGCTATCGGTGCTCAACATCGATGCTCTATCGGTGCTGTAATCGGTGCCGGTGCTCGATATCGGGGCTCTATCGGTGCTGTAATCGGTGCTATCGGTGCTATCGGTGCTATCGGTGCTCAACATCGGTGCTCTATCGGTGCTGTAATCGGTGCCGGTGTTGGATATCGGTGCTCTACCGGTGCTGTAATCGGTGCCGGTGCTGGATATCGGTGCTCTATCGGTGCTGTAATCGGTGCCGGTGCCGGTGCCGGTGCCGGTGCTCATATCGGTGCTATCGGTGCTATCGGTGCTCAGCGCCTTTGTCCCTTCTCTTTCGCGTTCCGCCACAATGGACGAAAGTAAGTGGTTTTGTTCGCTTTATCTCTTATCAGCTTTTAATCTCATATTCGTCTCTAGTCGATACAGATCTGCTGGAATTCAAGCTGCCAAAACAACATAAACCAGGAGCCGATAGGCTGAGTCGTCTTCTTGCCGTGCAGCCTGAATTCATCGATTTGCTGACTGCGGCTCTCCTGGACTCAACTACTGGAACTTATGCTGCCGCACCATCGAATTTCTTGGACAGGGAATGCGATGCTATCTACGTTGCCAGGTTGGCTGATTTGCCACCAATCATTCTGGAATTTCAGGCGAGGGTGGACCTGGAATTTATACATCGTGCCTTCTGCTATTGCATGGAGGTCTACAAAAGATACAACGTTCTCCCAATCGTCTTGGTGATACATACGGGTGAGATAGACCGGTCTTTCCTGGTGGAAAAATTCAAGACAACCGAAAAGTGGCCGTATATGCTGGAAATGGAGTGCTCGTTTGTGGCGGAGCGTTTTTATTTGTTGACAAAAGACAGCATCATGGATTTGGTCGATTCAGACGAACCACTGCCTCCTCTCGTTGCCGCTGCCCATTTTTTCATATCTCGTTCACCCAGTATCATTGGAAACTCTCGATGGGACGACGAGTATATCAAGTTTATGTATCGGTTATGCATGAAATTTGCCAAGCAAGACGGCATACATGAAGCTACTCGCTTGGAGAAGTTGAAGCGGGTATGCATGGATACCTACGATCAGTTCGAAAAAATAGTCAAGCATGCACGTTCGGACCCCGCCAAAACTGTGCGCTATGCATCGGCCGGCATGGAGTACACTTCTCATGTCGCGCGAAATATCAACGACTTGCTGGGTGCGGAAACCGAATGTGTTACGCTTATGGAAGACCCAGAAGCGGAGGACCTGGTGTCAGATAAGCTAACCAGAAAGCCTCACACAGAGCGGGAAAAAGAAGCCATACTAAATTTCGTCAATGACTTTAAAAAGGATATGCGTAAATGCAGAATGAATTGGACTGCTTGCTTCAATGCTGCGAAGCAAGACCCCTCCATGACGGAGATTGTTTCTCGCTATACCAGTACCAATAGTTTCAAACGCTGCTACTATCGATTGAAATAATTATGCCTTTGTATATGTTTTATGCCTTTCCTTTACATGAATTTTTATGTCTTTTCTTTATATATGGTAGTGAAAAATAAAATTGACTGCGAGCACGGATAGCGTTGGTAAAACCGGACCTTTCCCAGCAAGTTTTTCCAGGTAGGTCAAATGAGTATGTGTAAGTATAGCTCTTCTGGGAGCAAGATTCCATAATTGTGCGACTCGCCCGATCTTATGGTCCTTGATGTCGTTTAGCGATTTTTTCGTTGTTCTAAAGGTGCAGTAGCGGTCGAGTGAATGACTTTGAACGCCGATCGATGCCATCGCTCATCTGTTTTCATCCAGATATTGTAGTGAATATCCACGGTTGTCCGTGAGAAACTTAAATACATTATCGACATTGCATTCTTGTGGGTTTAGTTGACGGCATCTTATCTCACACGATGTTTCCCGTTTTCGCCAGCCATGGCTGTAATCTCACTTGGTGTTCTTTCCGATAGTATGTTCAAAGAATTCGATTTCATCCGTGTCCATACCCTGCTAAATGAAATAGGTGGGCAGCGGCAACAAGAGGAGGCAGTGGTTCGACTAAATCCATGATACTGGTTTTGGTCAACAAATCAAATCGCTTGGCCACAACCGAGCATTCCATTTTTGCAGCATATACGGCCATTTTTCGGTTGCCTGGAAATCGGTCCGTCCCACCCGCTTAATCACCAAGACAATCAGGAGAATATATGTATCTTTTGTAGACTTCCATACAACAAGAGAAGGAACGATGAAGAAAGTCCAGGTGCACCTTCGCCTGAAACTCCAGAATGGTCGGTGGAAAAGGCATTAGCCTTAGCCCCCTTGGTAAAGTAGACGATATCGCACGTTTTTGACCAGGAATGTCGTCGAAGTAGCAGATAAATTTCTGTATCAATTAAAACTATATGAGTTAAGCCATTCACATGTACTGCAACAAAAAAACCACTTACTCTCATTCATTGTGGTCAAAAAACGGAAAAGGAAAAGAAACCCCCATTCAGTGACCACCATTGGCACTCCGGGGCGCGCATGAATATTTTCTGAGCCATTGAATTGAACCATGAAGTAATGATGGATTCTGACCAAGTCTTTCAGAATGAGGGGTAGTACCGTATGATACCCTATCATAAATTCTTGGTTTATTTAGCTCGGACTGCGTGTTTTCAGCTAAGCTTCGATTGGGAAAAATAGTACAGGTCTCATTTCTCTGATGAGAAAATATATGATGAAAGTTTATTAAAACCACTGCCATCTGCTCAGTATCGGTGCTCATCGGAGCGATTGATCGATCCTTCTAGATGTTTTGCAGAAAAAAAAAAGAAACCAAACCAGCTGTGACGGGTACAGTCATGCGCGCATGCATGCATGCATGCATGCATGCATTGTCGTAAGTCCCTCTTTGAAACAACCATCAGTCAGTCGTGACGTACTTATTATGAGGAAACACTTTGCTGATAAGTTGGATCTTGTCAAGAAAATATTCACACGGATCCCTCTGGAAAATAGCATAATCCACAAAATATTTTATGGAATAATGGACACGATCTTGCCGGTATCCTTCCAATCACCTGGTGCTATACGTCGGTGGCGTTTTTGTCCTTCATCTTGGTGTCTCGCCACAATGAACGAAAGTAAGTGGTTTTTGTAGTATTAAATGTGATTAGCTATGATTTCATAGTCGTTTGGTCGAAATAGACCTGTTGAAATTTAAACTGCTCAAACGACATAACCAGGAGCCGATAGGCTGAGCCGTCTTCTTGCCTTGCAGCCAGAGTTCATCGATTTGGTGACAGCGGCTCTGGTGGATTCAACTGCTGGAACCTATAACGCTGCGGCCAATTTCTTGTTTACCGAATGCGATGCGATCTACCTGACCAGGTTGGCTAATTTACCACCCATCATCCTGGAGTTTCAGACAAAGGTGGGACCTGAACTTTCTTCATCGTGCCTTCTCCTATTGTATGGAAGTCTACAGAAGATATTTGTCTTGGTAATCCGTACGAGTCATTTCGAACGTTTCTGCTGGTGAGCTAGTTCAAGGCAACACAAACGTCCCTGCATACTGGAAGTGAATGTTCACACTTACCGAAGGATATTTCTCGTTAAGGCAAAATAGGATAATGAATTTGATCGATTCGGACGAACCCTGCCTCCTCTTGCGGTCGCTGCCCATTGATTTTGTTTTTCTTCTGGGGGGAGGGTATCATATCTCTCATTCACCAAGCTTTTTTGGCAGATTATGTATTCCAATGTCTTCATTATTTTGAAAAGCAATAATGTAGTTTTCGGATATGACGCTTTCACCTCTGTAATTAGTGCAAATTCTGCGGTCCTCTTGGACGACGTAATAAAGTCATAAAGTCCTATCGTGCCATTGAGGTCGGTTTTTATGATCTACAATACGAATCCCATGCTTTTTGCAGCAGCAGAAGCGCGCACACGCCTGTATATAAAGTACAAATTAAATCAACATCGGACATATCGATCTTAACTTCGGGGTCTCTTCGTAAAGTTCAGTACTATACTTAATTCTTTCTAGCGTCGTCCATTTATTCAGAGCGTATTTTTTACTACATGTTCGTTCTGATTGTTTGAACATTTCCATCGCGTTGAGTGCTATCAAGCTCTTCGATCATATTCTGGAATTTGTGTTCCCATCTTGTTTTTTCCTTGCTCCAAGATAAACCATCTAACAAACTCGGCGTATAGTGATTCCATATCGTGTTCTGGGGTATTAAGGTTGTTGTCTGGATCAGCATCATAGTTTATTCCGCGACTGGGCGGTTTTTGAAGATGTAAAGGGAAAATGAGTTAATTATCGTCGTTATTTTACTGTAGACAGTATTCCATAAGAGAATAAAGCTCGGCCTTTGCAACCTGTGCCACATTTTTTTGACTTCGCTTCATCAAAAGTATGCTTGTATTGATCCGAGTTACAATGGTCCCTCGGTAATTTCAACCCTTCAATATTTTCAGGGTTCTGGAGACCCTCCTCGAAAAAAACCAGGTAACTTTCACGATACTTTTTGACTGTGAATCCTTGACGAAGACCAATCAGCCAATTACTCTGGAAGAACTTGCTAAGGAAGGTCCGGTTTCTACTGAAACTATCGATGCTCGCACTGAATTGTATTTCCAATAGCTTATATGAAGGAAGAAAGGAAGGAAGAAAGAAAATATACAATGGAAAAAGGAAAAAAAAATACGCAAAGGAAAATGTAGTAAAAAAATATGTAAAAAAAAAAAAAACAGACAAAGGAAAGGAATAAAAAAACATATAAAGACATGGCTATTTCAATCGATAGTATGCACGTTTGAAGCTATCCGGATTTGAGTACCGAGCAATAACCTCCGCCATAGATGATTCATCAGCCGCAGCACCGAAACAAGCAGCCCAATTCATCCTTCCCCTATGCTTAGTCTTGAGTTTTTCAACGAAATCCAAGATTGCCGCCTTTTCAGTTTCTTTTTGCGATTTTCTGGCCAGCGTGTCTGACACTAGATCCTCGGTGTCTGGGTCCCCCATGGGAGTAATCGCTCCGCTACTAAGCAGGTCGTCGATCTGCCGTGCCGTTTTGGCAGTATATTCCATGCCAGCCAATGCATACCATGCAGCTTTGGCAGGGTCCAAACGAGCCCACTTGACAATTTTTTCAAATTGGTCGTGGGTGTCAATACATACCCTCTTCAATGTGTCCAAGCGACTCACTTCCTGTACGCCATCTTGGCCGGCAAATTTCATGCATAATCGGTACATTAGCCTGATATTTTCGTCGTCCCACCGAGAATTCCCAATTATGCTTGGCGAACGAGAGATAAAAAAGTGAGCAGCAGCAACAAGGGGAGTCAGTGGCTCATCTGAATCAACCAGATCCTTGATACTGTTTCTGGTCAACAAATAAAAACGCTTGGCCACAACCGAGCATTCCATTTCCAGCATATAGGGCCATGTTTCGGTCGATTTAAACTTGTTGACAAGGAGAAACCGGTCCGCTTCAACTGTATTAATTACCAACACAATGGGAAGGACATTGTATTTTTTATACACTTCCATGCAATAGGAAAAGGCGCGATGAATAAAATTCATGTCGACTCTCGCCTGGAACTCCAGAATGATTGGTGGTGAATTCGTCAATCTGGTCACGTATATGGCATCGCATTCCTTGTCCAGGAAATTAGTTGGAGCAGCATTGTAGGTTCCAGCAGTTGAATCCACCAGAGCCGCAGTCACCAAATCGATGAACTCTGGCTGCAAAGCTAGAAGCCGGCTCAGCCTGTCTGATCCTGGTTTATGATGTTTGGGCAGTTTGAATTCCAGCAGATCTGTATCGACTAGAGACGAATGTGAGATTAAAGCTAACTACATCTAATGCTACAAAATCACTTACTTTCGGTCATTGTTGCGAGAGGCGAAAGAGGAGGACAAAAAACGCCACCGTTGTCATCATCACTAATTGTTGCATGCATGCGTGCATGCATGCATGCATGACTTTACCCGTCACAGCTGGAGGGGGGAAGGGTTCTGCAAAATGCACCGATCGACAGCATCGATACTGAGCACTGGCATCATAATGAGCACCGATAGCACTGATGTTGAGCACCGGCACCGTTAGCACTGATATAGCACCGGTGTCGAGCACCGATAGCATCGATATCGAGCAGTTGAGCACAAAAGTCTACCGACTATATTGGAGTTGCTATCAGTGCATGCGAAGCTTCATTTTTCTCATCAGATAAAATGAATCCTGTAATACGAGATAGCCTTCTATACTACCTATCATAGCTGTCATGACGTTGCTCAGAAAATATGTGCGCGCCTCGGAGTATCAATGGTCACCGATGGGGTTTTCTTCCCCTTATCCGTTTCTTGACCACAATGAACCAGAGTAAATGGTTCTTTGTTGCAGTACAATATATATGATTGGGTTAACTTATTTAATTTTTAGTTGATGCAGATTTGTCAGGGATGTTATCTTCTTTGCCTTGCAATCAAAAATTCATCGACTTGACTGTACTCTCGCGTACTCCGCTGCGACTGGACCACCTGACTGCTGCTTCGACAATATACCTGAGCAAAGAATGCGACATAATCTGCTTCATCAAGATGGCTTATGCCTTATCACCGATCTTTCTGGCATCTCAGACAAAGGTGAACCTAGACTTCATACATCGTGCCTTTTATTGTATAGCGGTCTACAGAAGATACAACACTCTCCCCCAGTTGATGTTGGTAGTAGCCGTTTCTCAGACTCCCTCTCTGGAAGTCAAATCCTAATTCGCCGTTGCCCGAGCTAGCCATTGTATGGTGCTCAGTATCGGTGCTCTATCGGTCGTGTCAGCACTCTATCGGTGCACAGTATCGTTGCCGTGGTATTTTATTTTTCTCTTTCACCTTCCCATCACTCGATGGACGGAAGTAAGTGGTTTTTGTCCCATTTAGATGTGATTAGCTTTGGTCTCATATTTATCTAGTCGATACCAATCTGTGGCAATTGAAACTGCCTAATGACATGAATCCAAGTTGTAACCGAGTTCACGACGTGATCATGAATGTTTATCGTTCTTGGCATTCGGTCGCAACCCTACCAGGAAAAAGATACACTGAGCCATCTGCTTGCGTAGCTGCCTAAAATTCATCGACTTTCTGACTGCGGCTCTCACGGATTCACCCATTGGGATGGATGCTGCTCCACCGACCAATTTCCTGGACAGTGATTGCGATGTAATCGACGCCTGAAGTTGATCGGCTTTGGAACCATTCCCCAGCTTCATCTTTACCGACATTATCGTAAATAAACTTCTCCGTCCCCACACCTTACAGACCCTGCGGATCCTAGCTTGCCCGCTCTTCAATGCACGGCAACGCTGAAGATACCTTGCGTTTTCCACAGTTGCCCTCAAGATTTGGTTCAGCTTCAGACCGGTCTGCACTCTTGCTGGGAGCCTCTAATGCAGTTTTCAATCAACAAAGTGAAGCGTTTTTCCCCAAGCTGGCTTCCTTGCTCTTCAGTGGACTATTCGTTCATGACAGAAAAATCACCATCTGACCACGTTCAAGTGTCTGCCACTAATTTTCGGTACTTGGGCTTCCGTATATATTACAACATCCCAACGCAATCTGGTTCTCGAACATCTGCTCACAGAAGTGCGAACCCACATATCGCCAACAGAACAAGCACCTCCGGCTATCATTCAGGCAGCGTCACATGCCTTGCATCCCGCGTTTTCCACCATATCCGACCCCATCCCAGCTGGCCACCGGATCCCTAATCGGCGGCCGATTGTCGTCGACCCTATAAAGCAGTGCCATCCTCCTCGTGTTGACGATTACTGCAGGGTGCTTACAGTCGAACTATACTTTTCCATGCTTAGGATTTGTCTCTACTATGTGGCCCTTCTGGTACCCATAGGCTCTGTTGGAGTGGGGCCCAACGCTTCGAGCCTCGTAGACGGTTCTGTGTGAGAAGACGATGACGAAGGATTATTCACGCCTTCCATGCATGAGTCTCGGCATAAACATTCTTGTTCGTCTTCGTCATCCGGATAAGAGTGCTATTCGTAAATCCTTTGCTTCTCGCTAATCCCAGATTTTTTTTTCTTTTTAATCAACGCATCAATATTTTACCATGAACAACATCATAATAAACGTTCAATTATTGGATTGAACTTGTGGAAGGTTCTATCGCAGACCAATATGGGAGACCATAACCAAATGAGTAATGCTATCCCCTATGGACCAGTTTCGTTATGTAACATGGAGCTCTCATACGCAGTATTGAGCGCAACCGCCTCTTGAAAAGCGGATGGGTGTGATAAAGGCGATGCAGGGAGAAAGAATGTAAAACCGCGCGTGACCTTGTTAATGAGAAGCAAAATTTTCCGCGATAGTTCTGATGAGGACAAGTGATATTCTTCAAGCCGCTGCAAGATAAATATACAGAGTTGTGTGTGTGCGTCTGCTGCTGCAAAACAGCTTGAGATTAGTATTGTACAGAATAAAAACGATCTAAACGGTGCGATGGGAGCGTTATATAATAACTCTGAGAAATGAAGAGAAAAGGCTCACATCCATGTTTGCTTGATGAGGAGATAAATTTCAAGCATTTTATTACGTCCTTAAAGATGACTGAAGAACTCGCACTTGAGACGAGCAATTATAGAGGCGAAAGTATCATATCTAAAAACCGCATTGTTTGATTTTTAAAATGAAGATGGCATGGGAATTTAATCTATGAACAAGCTTGGTGAATGAGAGATACCAAAATAAAAGAAAAAAATCAACGGACAGCGACCGCAAGAGGAGGCAGGGTTCGTCCGAATCGATCAAATCCATGGTTCTATCTTGCGTCAACAAGAAACAGCCTTCGGCAAGAGTGGACATTCCATTCTATTGTTGTGTTGTTGTGACCTTGCCCACCAGCGAAATCGCTCGAAGTGATCTGTATTAATGACCAAGGCAATGGGAAGGACATTGTATCTTCTGTAGACTTCCATACAATAGGAGAAGGCACGATGAAGAAAGTTCAGGTCCCACCTTTGTCTGAAACTCCAGGATGATGGGTGGTAAATTAGCCAACCTGGTCAGGTAGATCGCATCGCATTCGGTAAACAAGAAATTGGCCGCAGCGTTATAGGTTCCAGCAGTTGAATCCACCAGAGCCGCTGTCACCAAATCGATGAACTCTGGCTGCAAGGCAAGAAGACGGCTCAGCCTATCGGCTCCTGGTTATGTCGTTTGAGCAGTTTAAATTTCAACAGGTCTATTTCGACCAAACGACTATGAAATCATAGCTAATCACATTTAATACTACAAAAACCACTTACTTTCGTTCATTGTGGCGAGACACCAAGATGAAGGACAAAAACGCCACCGACGTATAGCACCAGGTGATTGGAAGGATACCGGCAAGATCGTGTCCATTATTCCATAAAATATTTTGTGGATTATGCTATTTTCCAGAGGGATCCGTGTGAATATTTTCTTGACAAGATCCAACTTATCAGCAAAGTGTTTCCTCATAATAAGTACGTCACGACTGACTGATGGTTGTTTCAAAGAGGGACTTACGACAATGCATGCATGCATGCATGCATGCATGCGCGCATGACTGTACCCGTCACAGCTGGTTTGGTTTCTTTTTTTTTTCTGCAAAACATCTAGAAGGATCGATCAATCGCTCCGATGAGCACCGATACTGAGCAGATGGCAGTGGTTTTAATAAACTTTCATCATATATTTTCTCATCAGAGAAATGAGACCTGTACTATTTTTCCCAATCGAAGCTTAGCTGAAAACACGCAGTCCGAGCTAAATAAACCAAGAATTTATGATAGGGTATCATACGGTACTACCCCTCATTCTGAAAGACTTGGTCAGAATCCATCATTACTTCATGGTTCAATTCAATGGCTCAGAAAATATTCATGCGCGCCCCGGAGTGCCAATGGTGGTCACTGAATGGGGGTTTCTTTTCCTTTTCCGTTTTTTGACCACAATGAATGAGAGTAAGTGGTTTTTTTGTTGCAGTACATGTGAATGGCTTAACTCATATAGTTTTAATTGATACAGAAATTTATCTGCTACTTCGACGACATTCCTGGTCAAAAACGTGCGATATCGTCTACTTTACCAAGGGGGCTAAGGCTAATGCCTTTTCCACCGACCATTCTGGAGTTTCAGGCGAAGGTGCACCTGGACTTTCTTCATCGTTCCTTCTCTTGTTGTATGGAAGTCTACAAAAGATACATATATTCTCCTGATTGTCTTGGTGATTAAGCGGGTGGGACGGACCGATTTCCAGGCAACCGAAAAATGGCCGTATATGCTGCAAAAATGGAATGCTCGGTTGTGGCCAAGCGATTTGATTTGTTGACCAAAACCAGTATCATGGATTTAGTCGAACCACTGCCTCCTCTTGTTGCCGCTGCCCACCTATTTCATTTAGCAGGGTATGGACACGGATGAAATCGAATTCTTTGAACATACTATCGGAAAGAACACCAAGTGAGATTACAGCCATGGCTGGCGAAAACGGGAAACATCGTGTGAGATAAGATGCCGTCAACTAAACCCACAAGAATGCAATGTCGATAATGTATTTAAGTTTCTCACGGACAACCGTGGATATTCACTACAATATCTGGATGAAAACAGATGAGCGATGGCATCGATCGGCGTTCAAAGTCATTCACTCGACCGCTACTGCACCTTTAGAACAACGAAAAAATCGCTAAACGACATCAAGGACCATAAGATCGGGCGAGTCGCACAATTATGGAATCTTGCTCCCAGAAGAGCTATACTTACACATACTCATTTGACCTACCTGGAAAAACTTGCTGGGAAAGGTCCGGTTTTACCAACGCTATCCGTGCTCGCAGTCAATTTTATTTTTCACTACCATATATAAAGAAAAGACATAAAAATTCATGTAAAGGAAAGGCATAAAACATATACAAAGGCATAATTATTTCAATCGATAGTAGCAGCGTTTGAAACTATTGGTACTGGTATAGCGAGAAACAATCTCCGTCATGGAGGGGTCTTGCTTCGCAGCATTGAAGCAAGCAGTCCAATTCATTCTGCATTTACGCATATCCTTTTTAAAGTCATTGACGAAATTTAGTATGGCTTCTTTTTCCCGCTCTGTGTGAGGCTTTCTGGTTAGCTTATCTGACACCAGGTCCTCCGCTTCTGGGTCTTCCATAAGCGTAACACATTCGGTTTCCGCACCCAGCAAGTCGTTGATATTTCGCGCGACATGAGAAGTGTACTCCATGCCGGCCGATGCATAGCGCACAGTTTTGGCGGGGTCCGAACGTGCATGCTTGACTATTTTTTCGAACTGATCGTAGGTATCCATGCATACCCGCTTCAACTTCTCCAAGCGAGTAGCTTCATGTATGCCGTCTTGCTTGGCAAATTTCATGCATAACCGATACATAAACTTGATATACTCGTCGTCCCATCGAGAGTTTCCAATGATACTGGGTGAACGAGATATGAAAAAATGGGCAGCGGCAACGAGAGGAGGCAGTGGTTCGTCTGAATCGACCAAATCCATGATGCTGTCTTTTGTCAACAAATAAAAACGCTTCGCCACAAACGAGCACTCCATTTCCAGCATATACGGCCACTTTTCGGTTGTCTTGAATTTTTCCACCAGGAAAGACCGGTCTATCTCACCCGTATGTATCACCAAGACGATTGGGAGAACGTTGTATCTTTTGTAGACCTCCATGCAATAGCAGAAGGCACGATGTATAAATTCCAGGTCCACCCTCGCCTGAAATTCCAGAATGATTGGTGGCAAATCAGCCAACCTGGCAACGTAGATAGCATCGCATTCCCTGTCCAAGAAATTCGATGGTGCGGCAGCATAAGTTCCAGTAGTTGAGTCCAGGAGAGCCGCAGTCAGCAAATCGATGAATTCAGGCTGCACGGCAAGAAGACGACTCAGCCTATCGGCTCCTGGTTTATGTTGTTTTGGCAGCTTGAATTCCAGCAGATCTGTATCGACTAGAGACGAATATGAGATTAAAAGCTGATAAGAGATAAAGCGAACAAAACCACTTACTTTCGTCCATTGTGGCGGAACGCGAAAGAGAAGGGACAAAGGCGCTGAGCACCGATAGCACCGATAGCACCGATATGAGCACCGGCACCGGCACCGGCACCGGCACCGATTACAGCACCGATAGAGCACCGATATCCAACACCGGCACCGATTACAGCACCGGTAGAGCACCGATATCCAACACCGGCACCGATTACAGCACCGGTAGAGCACCGATATCCAACACCGGCACCGATTACAGCACCGGTAGAGCACCGGCACCGATTACAGCACCGATAGCACCGATAGCACCGATAGCACCGATAGCACCGATAGCACCGATATCCAGCATCGGTGCTCAACATCGCTGCTATCGGTGCTGTAATCGGTGCCGGTGTTGGATATCGGTGCTATCGGTGCTGTAATCGGTGCCGGTGCTCTACCGGTGCTGTAATCGGTGCCGGTGTTGGATATCGGTGCTCTATCGGTGCTGTAATCGGTGCCGGTGCTGGATATCGGTGCTATCGGTGCTATCGGTGCTATCGGTGCTATCGGTGCTATCGGTGCTATCGGTGCTATCGGTGCTATCGGTGCTATCGGTGCTATCGGTGCTGTAATCGGTGCCGGTGTTGGATATCGGTGCTCTACCGGTGCTGTAATCGGTGCCGGTGTTGGATATCGGTGCTGTAATCGGTGCTGTAATCGGTGCCGGTGTTGGATATCGGTGCTCTATCGGTGCTGTAATCGGTGCCGGTGCTGGATATCGGTGCTATCGGTGCTATCGGTGCTATCGGTGCTATCGGTGCTATCGGTGCTGTAATCGGTGCCGGTGCTGGATATCGGTGCTATCGGTGCTCAACATCGGTGCTATCGGTGCTATCGGTGCTATCGGTGCTGTAATCGGTGCCGGTGTTGGATATCGGTGCTCTACCGGTGCTGTAATCGGTGCCGGTGCTGTAATCGGTGCCGGTGCTGGATATCGGTGCTATCGGTGCTATCGGTGCTATCGGTGCTATCGGTGCTGTAATCGGTGCCGGTGTTGGATATCGGTGCTCTACCGGTGCTGTAATCGGTGCCGGTGCTGGATATCGGTGCTGTAATCGGTGCTGTAATCGGTGCCGGTGTTGGATATCGGTGCTCTACCGGTGCTGTAATCGGTGCCGGTGCTGGATATCGGTGCTATCGGTGCTATCGGTGCTATCGGTGCTATCGGTGCTATCGGTGCTCAGCGCCTTTGTCCCTTCTCTTTCGCGTTCCGCCACAATGGACGAAAGTAAGTGGTTTTGTTCGCTTTATCTCTTATCAGCTTTTAATCTCATATTCGTCTCTAGTCGATACAGATCTGCTGGAATTCAAGCTGCCAAAACAACATAAACCAGGAGCCGATAGGCTGAGTCGTCTTCTTGCCGTGCAGCCTGAATTCATCGATTTGCTGACTGCGGCTCTCCTGGACTCAACTACTGGAACTTATGCTGCCGCACCATCGAATTTCTTGGACAGGGAATGCGATGCTATCTACGTTGCCAGGTTGGCTGATTTGCCACCAATCATTCTGGAATTTCAGGCGAGGGTGGACCTGGAATTTATACATCGTGCCTTCTGCTATTGCATGGAGGTCTACAAAAGATACAACGTTCTCCCAATCGTCTTGGTGATACATACGGGTGAGATAGACCGGTCTTTCCTGGTGGAAAAATTCAAGACAACCGAAAAGTGGCCGTATATGCTGGAAATGGAGTGCTCGTTTGTGGCGAAGCGTTTTTATTTGTTGACAAAAGACAGCATCATGGATTTGGTCGATTCAGACGAACCACTGCCTCCTCTCGTTGCCGCTGCCCATTTTTTCATATCTCGTTCACCCAGTATCATTGGAAACTCTCGATGGGACGACGAGTATATCAAGTTTATGTATCGGTTATGCATGAAATTTGCCAAGCAAGACGGCATACATGAAGCTACTCGCTTGGAGAAGTTGAAGCGGGTATGCATGGATACCTACGATCAGTTCGAAAAAATAGTCAAGCATGCACGTTCGGACCCCGCCAAAACTGTGCGCTATGCATCGGCCGGCATGGAGTACACTTCTCATGTCGCGCGAAATATCAACGACTTGCTGGGTGCGGAAACCGAATGTGTTACGCCTATGGAAGACCCAGAAGCGGAGGACCTGGTGTCAGACAAGCTAACCAGAAAGCCTCACACAGAGCGGGAAAAAGAAGCCATACTAAATTTCGTCAATGACTTTAAAAAGGATATGCGTAAATGCAGAATGAATTGGACTGCTTGCTTCAATGCTGCGAAGCAAGACCCCTCCATAACGGAGATTGTTTCTCGCTATACCAGTACCAATAGTTTCAAACGCTGCTACTATCGATTGAAATAATTATGCCTTTGTATATGTTTTATGCCTTTCCTTTACATGAATTTTTATGTCTTTTCTTTATATATGGTAGTGAAAAATAAAATTGACTGCGAGCACGGATAGCGTTGGTAAAACCGGACCTTTCCGAGCAAGTTTTTCCAGGTAGATCAAATGAGCATGTGTAAGCATAGTTCTTTTGGTAACAACTTTACTACCGGTGCTCAGTATCGATGCTGTCGATCGGTCCTTCTATTTCGCCTCTTGCTGCCCACTTTTTTATCTCTCATTCACCAAATATATCAAGCTAATGTACCGATTATGCATAAAAGTTTGCCCACTCAAGCTGGCGCACGTGAAGCAACTCGTTGAAGCAAGCATGCATTGGTAGCCATAGCGTACTGGGAAAAAGATCTTCAATTTGGTCGCTTGGACGTTTGGTACTATCTCCGCAATTTTTTAATCCCCGGTGCTTCCCTGTAATGGTCGAGGCTCTTATCCGAGCTTTCATTCATTGTCACTTCCAAATCACGTATAGCCCGCCATTTTTTCGATTTGTTTGCATTGTGATGTGTAACACGTTGTCGTAGAAGTTTTATACATAGTGGTCTTTACGTATTTTTGCTGGTAATGTTTTTTATTATTATCGTGACCTCCGGCGAGGTTGCACACGAGTGACAGTGGCTAATTTGTTAGTGCGTGACTGTTCACTTGTTCCTACTGAACCGCATAGAAAGCTGAGAATCGCCCTCAGTTGTGTTCCGTAATTTCATCTTTTCTTTCAGTTCTTGAAACCTCCCTTTTTCTTTATTTCCACACATCTCACCATGGATATTGGCTCTCTCGATATGTACTCTGGAAAACCTACCATCAACTGCGATGGTTCGGAAAGCATCAAAGGTGTAGGCGACTATGACCAAGAGACTACCACTCCCACTTGTCCCTCGTCTTCTTCGGCGGCGGCCAATAACGCATCCAATAACAAATCATCCATTTCCGCAAACTCTGACAACAAATCTTCCACTACGCCCGCCCCGGAAGATGCCGATTCCCCCTAAATAACCTTTCAAAAGCCTCTCGCTTTTGTATATCAAGCACGAAATATACCAACTGAATCTCTTTGTTCCCTTTTTTTTTTGGTGATTTATTATTTTCTTCCTATTGGTGTTTTTACAATAAAAGCCCGATCAAGCAGACAACAACAAAAAATGTAAAGGGGAAAAAATGGACATGTGGGCCAAGAAAAAAAAACAAGTCGATATATACAAAATACAGTGAATACAAGTATGTACAAGTGGTTACAGAAGAGAAAGCCTAGAGAAAAAAGTCGGCTCGATGATGTAATACAAAAGCATCGACATCTTTATCATCGACCCAGCATTCATAGCGAATTAATTTTAGGAAAGCGCGTTCCAACTGATGAATGTCGTCCAAAGAAAAGATGCCACAACAGACGTCGTGTAATCGACGGTTGGTCAGTGGTTCATCTTTGACGGTGTACCAGGTGGTGTCTTGCAAGAATTTGGAAGCTAAAAGCAGAGCGCCAAGAAGCATACGATGACAAGTGTCGTCACTGCCAACAGCGTTTTTTGGTAAAGCGGCTTTGGCACGATTCAAGTATATCAGAGCGACAAGGGCGGTGCGGCAGTTGATCCGTGCTTGGTAGGTGACTTTTTGGATAAAGTAGACAAGTTCGGGAAGCGGACGACGACTGGGGCGGAGATTGGATGATTTGGGATTGAGTGGCATTAGATCGCAAAGAGACATAGCCATGAAATCTAACAGGATTCACACCGGGTTAGCAACGCAATGAAAAACGTCAAGCCATTGTGACCAAAACTATTTACCTATGAGAACGGAAGGCAAAGGTTTCCAAAACAGGTCAGATACAGCGGTATATGGAGTGGTGGCATGATATGATCGAACAGGAATGGCCGTGGGTGGATGTATCATAAGAAGGAGATCAGTGATGCAAGTGTAATGTAATAGGCTGGGGGGAAGGGGAGTAAGTTAAGTTAGTTGAGATGAAAAAAAGAGACTAGAGAAAAAAAGAAAGCAAAAAGGAAAAAAGGAATCTAAAAGAATGCAGCATGGGAAGGTTTTCTTTATATACAACCACCCACCAGAATAGGTTTGATCTTTATTTCTCATGCTAAACTTGCGACCACAAAAAGAGTGATCCGAAAGTATTGTTGGTAGATCGGACGGTCGGAACTTCCTGTTCCGTCCGTTTTGAAGGATTCGACAACTGAGCCGTTTCACCAATGGCAAGCGGATATTCCAAAGCAAGAAATCGAATCGCCATGCGCTCATCATACGGAGAAGCCCAACTTGTCGGGATCACCAAAAATGGATGACCCGATGCCATAAAAAGAGCCTTCTGATAACCCAAGATGGACCAATATCCTGTCACCCCATGCCAGCTTGAGTCACCTACCGCGGCTTTTTGAGGGTTTTTGTTATGATAGACTCCCTTCGGAACATCACCTTTTGGTCATCCACTGTCAAATAAGCTTCATATGCATTTAGGCAAAATAAACAATAAAATTTTCTGATATCAAACCAAGATGTTCCCTCTATCCTTGGTGCCTGGAAGTTTATTGCTGACACAAGGAGCTTACAATTCAAGATGCCGAACCAAACTTTGCAAATTCTCTCACTTACACTGTCCTTTTATTGGTGCACAACTTTATGCTGTCAAAAAAAAAAACACACCATAAAATTCACCGCTTTTTTTTTTATATTTGTCATTGGTTCTCTGCGGAGAAGGAGAAGATAAAAAGAAAATTTCTCGAAATGGGAAAAAGACGATTTTGGGTTGCACCATCAAACATGCTTCGCCCAGCCGACATGCTTGGCTTCCCTACCGAAAGCCTCCTTAAATATCAGGAGTTTGTTTTTATTCTTATCATCTGTAAAAAAACTTATGGGTGCAGTCTTTTTTATTTTAACAGTGGCAACAACCTACATCACAGTCTAGAACTGTCCTTAACTTTTTAACTTTCACACAATCCAAATACACACACACGGGACGACTTGTTTTGTTCTTTCTTGCCTTTCAAAAAATATACTTCCCCTGATGCCGTCATCATTGACAAGTGATGTGGAATGAACGACGTTGCATCCGATCAAAAATGAAATCAAAAATGGGCCATGTGTGTTGTGCAAAAAGAAAAAGAAAAAGGCTTTTGCGGTTACAATGAATTCCCAATTTCAGGCACTGCGTCTTTTTTATTTTTTTGATCTTCATCGTGTGCGGAACCTGAAACTGACTAATCGGGTGTTCCGAAGACAATCACACTGCCAACGTGGTTCATCGTGCGGTCCAAATATTATTACGCATGAGAATCCATACTTTTTCATCTCCTCTTCTCAGCTTACTTCCATTTCCAGATCTCAGAAATACATTTGACTCTTCTGACTCGTATTTTTCTCACACCAAATGAAACGCATCTTGACTCGGACAAGTTCCGATCATAAAGAATTTCTCGACTCCTGCACAGTAGATTCAAGCAAATTTGTATGAAGAAATGGTGTCAAGTACTGTAGGATAATAATAAGACAGACGTAGATGAAAAAGATAATTGCAAATATAGTGTTTTGTTATCGTTCAGAATACCCATGGGGCCAGAACCACAAAGTGCTAGACACAAAAGGAAAAATATCATATTCGATTTTCCAGCATTTTCATTATTGTATCCCAAAGAACACTGGCAACAAATTTCACCTTATTCTCAAACATATTCTGACACATTGCGTGAATACGACAAGATATAACAGACTTTTATTTCGTTCCACATTGGCATAATTGTATCAAATCGATTTGCACATAATTTAGATGTTGGCATGCCCTTGCTCAATACTGGATCAGATTCCATACCACTTAGTTGTCTGCACGAAGCACTTGTCGTTTCCTGGGTCAAAGTTGCCGTTTTTAGCTGTTTTACTGTAATAAACCAGATAAAAATATGAATACTGTAGCAGTTTGTCAGTCATGTTATGATTTATTGTTTCTCAGAGCAATCGCACATCTTCAGTCGAGGCTCGTAATATAAACATTGACGAAAACTTGGTTTTCATCATGCTACAGCTGATTTTGTAACATGTAAAACAATAAGCAGGCTTCAGGGATACATATCGATCATGCTACTGAACACTATATGATAATCAATAAATACGTAGTGATATTCTGGGATTTAGCAAATCAATTTGATGAATGTAAACTATAAGCGCATTAACAAACCCGGCGATCCAGAAATTTTTGCTATGAATAAGTTGGCTTTTCTCTTTCCGAGCTCCAAGATTTGATTATGAGAGTACAGTAATCCATGCACCGAAAACAGGTGCCAAAATATTTTTTGCAATGTCTTATTGGATGCTTTCTACTTTTGTAGAACGAAAGATACTACAAATTTCGATACATGGGATGAATGTTCAGCTTGTTTTCCAGGAGAGGGTTTTCAAATCAAATGTGCCACTGTTTTCTATGAGTCTTGCTCACGGAAAGACATTTTTTAATCCAATGTATTTTTACTTAACAAGCCGTACACCCGCTGTGGATGCCACCTGCTACTGGACGTCGCCCCCTTACATTGAGCGACATTCGTCAGACAAAAAGCCTAACGCACATTCGGGATAACCTGGGCGAGACTCTTGATGGAGCTTTGGTATATTAATGTCAATACTCTGACATACCCGTACAGTCATAATTTCCAAACATGTGTGCAGCAGCACTTATTGACCCCCTCAGTCCCGTCCCGCCCAAGATTACGATAAATCTAGAATGATGTGTGGGAATGTTGGGTATTAACAAAATGAGTTAGTACGCTCTCTGATTGATTCAAATGTCGTCAAGATATTTTACCTTTGTTATGTGAGGCAACAGATATCCGGAGCTTCCCGACGGAAAAAAAAAGAAATGATACAAATATATATAAAAAAAAAGTAAGACAATAGGTGCGTCTGTAAAAACCCCTAAAAACCCTGCGGGAAAAAAAAGGAGGAAAAGACTGCAAGAAGGTCTATCGAATAAAATGCAAAGTACATCCTACAAACTACAAAAATAAAATGGTCGGGAAGAAGATCAAAGACAATACCACGGGAAGTAATCCAGGTGAAGCCAAGCTGAGGAGGACGCGTAAGCGTTACCGATGAAAAAGGAAGCCACACCACCGATGATGCCCTTTGACGACAAAAACCGGATTGGCCACATTTGATGCGCGAACAAAGTAGAAAGATTTGGAGGGATGGTTGGCTTGCCAGGGCGAAAAGAAAACCGGAGAGAAAACCAAAAGCTAAAGAAAGGATAGAGAAAAAAGAACGTGTGTTTTTTCTTGTCGAAAAACGGATAGTCACATCACACAAAACGTACCTTTTTGATATTTAATCGACTTGACCGGTTACAGATACACGCGGGTAAATCATAGTCTGGATGATGAATGATGGATGATGGATGCGAGGGGATGCAATGATAGTGAGAGTTATTCAGGTAAACAGAAAATAGAGGAGAAAACCAAAGAAAAAAGGAAAAAGACGAAGACAAAATATATGTGGATTTCCCATGGATGAAACGATAGTCAATGCATGAACTCATAGATCGAAGCATATCTGCTCCATATATCACTGGATCACCGAAAATTGAAGAGAATCAAAGGGCATATGATATGCAGTATAACTGACAGAAAAACCAACCTAAATAATGCAACAGAACACCCAGACCGACATCATCCACCACCTTTCTTCAAAAAAAAAAAGCTCTACCCACATTTTATTTGGACGACGACGATGCTCTGTTTGACCACAACTGGCGCAAACGGCATCTTGCTGCTGATTGTTTCGCCTATTACCCTAAAAGTGGGTAGCGAGGCATGGCTGAAAGATAAGAAAAAAAGGTGCAAAAAGAATTAATAGGTCCTGATAACTTGGTGTAGATCATGTGATTTACATTTCTTTAATTGTTTAGATATTGGATTTTGCTACAAAAACTCAGGTTGTATGGTTTACGTATATCTTACAGACAGCAATAAAAGAAAAAAAAATATGATTTCCTAACCATGATCTACTTTTCAGGGCGGTCGGGGAAACAAAAAAATCGGGCCAGTCACTGAAAGTGGCGCCGCTACAAATTTGTCTTTATTACAGCCATCACGCCCCGAATGATCACGAAATTCATCTCTTTTCTACTATGCCATCTCTAGTTTTCCGAGGCAATCTTGAAGGTAATTGAGTACTTGCAATATGAAATGATGGCGCTGATGGATGGATGGGTGGATGGATGGAGGATGGATCCATGAATACGGGGATGGATGGATGGATGACACATGGAAAGCTTCGGACTAACATTTCGAACTTTTTTTTTTGGCATAGGTCACGGTGGTTGGGGTAAAGACTCGCACGGTTATGACATATTGTGATAATGGACATGTGTTTTCTGACGTGGATATCGTTGCAGTGACCTCGCTAGTCACTTCTTCCGAAGCTCCCGATATGTTGGTGTCTGGTTCGCGCGGTAAGTTGGTAGCATGCTGGAATGATGGCAACGCGACACACCCATTCTAATTGTAAACTTGTCATAGATAAGTCGCTTATTGTCTGGAATTTGACGAGGTTTGCGGTTTGTATAAGTATACCAAAAAGATCCAATGATATTAACGCCTTGACCTGTTCGCAGGTAAATATTTTTTCTTTTATTGTAGGCGATCCCTATCCCCAAGGAGATAGGGTTGAACGCCTTTGATATGGTTAAAGTGAATGTCATTTTTCGAAAGAAAAATTGCTCACGATTGCCCTCTTTGCAGGGATGAAATTAACTATGGCGTTCCCCGCAAGTCTCTTTT
The DNA here is from genome assembly GCF_025331425.1 of Radiomyces spectabilis. NCBI lineage: Eukaryota > Fungi > Mucoromycota > Mucoromycetes > Mucorales > Radiomycetaceae > Radiomyces > Radiomyces spectabilis. The sequence continues at coordinate 1,014,708 of NW_026251930.1, forward strand.
GGGCCACAATCATTTTGTGGAAGACTTGGCCATTTCGTCCGATGGACAGTACGTTTTATCGGCTTCATGGGATACCACCTTGCGTCTTTGGGATCTGAACACGGGCGTCACCACAGGCCGCTTCGTCGGTCACACCAAGGATGTCATGTCTGTTTCTTTCTCGGCCGACAATCGTCAGATTGTTTCCGGTTCGCGTGACAGATCCATCAAGCTTTGGAACACCTTGGGTGAATGCAAGTATGATCTCACCCACGATGGTCACTCGGAATGGGTTTCCTGTGTGCGATTCTCGCCCAATCCCGCTGTTCCAGTGGTCGTCTCAGCCAGCTGGGATAAGCTTGTCAAGGTAAACTGGAATTTCTGCTTTTATTTCTTTCTTTGGCATGAGAAGATATGATGATCAAAAAATATATTTGCTACTTTTGAAGAGCTCAAGTGGGGCTTTGAAACCAAACTTACCACAACGAACTGAACCTTCTCAATCAAGCCATTCTCTTCGTTTATTTTATTTCCAATGTTGTATTGGCAATGGTCTTTATTAACGATATGGGTTGTTTTGTATAGGTATGGGATCTCCAGAAGATGCGTTTGAGAACCAACTTTATTGGTCACAACGGCTACATCAACACCGTCGCTATTTCACCAGATGGTTCGCTTTGTGCTTCTGGTGGCAAGGATGGTGTGATCATGCTTTGGGATATGAATGAGTCGAAGCATTTGTATTCCCTTGAAGCCAATGGCGAGGTGCATAGCTTGGTGTTCTCTCCTTCTATGTATTGGTTGGCTGCTGCAGTGGGTTCCTCAGTCAAGGTGTGGGATCTTGAAAAGAAGGAACTGGTGGACGCCGTCAGTCCCGACGTTTCGCCCTCTGGCAGCCGAAAGGTGCCTGACGCTTTATCCCTTGCTTGGTCAGCCGATGGCTCCGCTCTGTTCTCCGGTTTCTCTGATAACTTGATCCGCGTTTGGCACGTTTCTCACTAAAACTAGCTTCCCTGATGTATACTTTTTAGCTCGCTTTTTTCTCTTGTAATTAAAATCTTGGCGTTTTTGTAAAGTCTTGGTCTCATTTTCGTTTTTTGAGAAAGTATGGATTTCGGACAAAACCTTTTTGGGAGCGCCAGAATATCGTTCCGATCTGAGCTTTTCGTGAATTCCTCCGCAAACGGGCTATCCAGAGTGATTTTCAAAAGGTTCCCTTCTTTGCCTTACAAGCGTTATTTCTGAAACATGCCCATTCGTTCTGCTACCCGCGTCAAAGCTGATCCAGCACCAGAAGCTCAAAGCGTCTCGGATCCTGGTCAATCGGAAGCCGAGTTACGCGCCTTGCTGTCCAACCTTTGCACGGATGAGCAATTGCCTGCAGAAGAGGAAGAAAGCGTCTTAGAGGGTCTTACCATTCCGTTGCTGAAGCATCAAGTAACTGGTGTCAACTGGATGAAGTGGCAAGAAGCTTCAACCAGCAAGGGTGGCATCTTGGCGGACGATATGGGTCTAGGCAAGATAATCTTTTTGAAATCGCGATTTCGGGGCGGTTATCTAAACGCGATCCTTGGCAGACTCTGCAAGCCATTGCACTGATAAAGGAACGTCCTTGCGATCCAGAGACTCTTATCGCCACGGCATCGAGTGACCAAAGAACAAAGACGAAAGGTACGCTTGTCGTGTTCCTGTATCGTTAATCTCGCAGTGGGAGAGCGAAATCACCACAAAGACAGGTCCACCCTTATCCGTTGTCGTTTATCATGGGCCTTGTCGTCCTACGGATCAAAGTAAACTAGCTTCATACGATAGTAAGTATCATTATCGGCGGGTATCCGTCATGAATTTGAAGGCTGATAGCTGGCTGTCAAGTTGCTATCACCTAATAAACCACCAGATGGTCCTCTTAGTAAATTAAAATGGCATCGGTTAGTCTTTATCTCTTTTCGCGCTTAAACCTTTCCGATACCCATCCGCTGTCTGCAGAGTCATTTTGGATGAAGCGCACACCATTAAGAACGTAAAAACCATGATGGCAGAATCATGGTAAGCTTATAAATGTTTATTGATCAAGAGCAGTGTGAATATTTAGTCATTTAATTTTATTTTTTTTAGTTATCTTATCGACACGCAATATCGATAGTGCCTGACTGCAACCTCCATCCAAAACAAGGTCGAGGAAGTGTAAGTGGCACCACGATTTACGGTTTAACGCAGACATGCCCAATTTTAGTATGTGTCGTTTTTTCCTAGGTATTCGTTGATCAAGTTCTTATGTATCAATTGGGAGGAATTTCATAAAGAGATTATTACACCGATGAAGAAAGGTTTTCACGAAAAGGTAAGCTTATGAAGATGATATATTAGGCTACAGTAATCAAATTGTCATTGCTTTATATATGAAAGGCTGAAAAAAGTGGAGATTTTGCTCAAAGGTAAAATATCCTGGTTTTGCCAATATGACTGCAAACCAGCCCGTGCTTAGCTATTGCTCTTCAACGATCCAAGCAAGCAATGGTCAATGGCGAGCCGATCTTGCAACTTCCCAAACGAGTGGAGCATCTTACTCACGTTGACTTTTCCCCAAGGGAACGTCAAAACTACGGACGCATCAACAGGAAGCACCAGCTCGATTCAACAAGTTTGTGAAAGCGAATAACGTGATGAATAAGTATGCTGTGGTAAGATGTCAGCAACCCATTTTCCGTAGTGGGATCAACTTAGCAAGTTTGGAACTTGGTATAGGTGCTGGTCCTCTTACTCCGTCTTCGTCAAGCATGTCTGCATCCTTCTCTTACATTAGAACCATATCCCGGCGAAGAAGAACAGTCAAATGCCACCAGGGTAAAAATTGCAGAATCCATGCCAACCTCTGCAGTGAATCGTCTCTTGCGTGAAAATACCGATTTTAGCGACATCATCAACGTTAGTTTTTAATCTTGCCACGTTATATACGTCGATTATTCATGTTTTCTTTCTAATGTGACTTGCTAGTGCCCTGTTTGTATGGATATGGTGGACCAAGCTCGAGTGATAGCGGCATGTAGCCATATTCTATGTCGAAAGTGTCTATACGGTGAGTACTTGTGGACGGAACTTGCACAATGAATTACACGTGTTAACATTCCCTAAAGATTTATCAATATGGCGGATGGGCTTACGAAAAGCTGCCCACAATGTCGAGGCGATTCGGATATGAAGGGGTGACATCTCTTGAGGCTTTTCTCAAGATGCATGCGCCCGATTTGCACCACACGTTTATCGAGAGCGCTGAAGAATTGGAAGAAAACCATGAGACGACTGATCGCGCGAAAAAGTTCGTGTCAAGTGCCAAGATAAACAAGCTTCTGGAGATTCTCAAAGATACTCATGAGACCATGGATGGAAAAGATAAAACGATTGTGTTTTCTCAGTTTGTGAAGATGCTGGATATCGTGGGAGACGCGTTGGAACAAAAAGGTTACAAATTTGTTCGCTATGATGGTTCGATGAATGTCAAACAGCGTGACGCGGCCTTGACTTCCTTCTTTGAGAAGCCGGAAGTGACGGTACTTCTGGTGTCAACGAAATGTGGTTCGTTGGGGTTGAATTTGACGGCGGCCAACCGAGTCGTGATAATGGATAATTGGTGGAATCCGTCGTTGGAAAACCAAGCCATGATCGTGTGCATCGTATCGGACAGACCAAACCTGTGTAAGTGCATTGCATTTTTATCAACAATACGGTCGAAGATCGAATCCTGGCAATCCAAGAGAAAAGGCAAGCATTGTGCGACAGTGTACTTGGTGAGGTGACGATCGGTAGTTGGTTCGCTTGAATCTCAACAAAATGTTGTACCTGTTTCGCGGTGATGCTGTGTGCCTGAGGGTAAAGATGGTCAATGAATCATTCATGGTTTTCCTTTGAAGCTTTTTCACATGCATTCTCTGAGGTTTTTACCAATATTTCTTCGATGGCTGTTTCATTCTCTCTCTTTTCTAACTAGCACCTGTTGTTATCATTATATTTCATGCCATCTTTTCATTTGTCATCCATGAAAACTCCTTTATTCAAAAATATGTTCTTCATCCGACCGCTTTTCAATAGGCTATTCACTCGGTTAAAAAACAAGACTACCTCATCAATGGAAAAATATAATGTGATTGCCACTTGATTTTAGGATCGCGCCCTTGCAGCCACAAAAAGTGATGCCTGTCGATTTGATAACTCTGGCCACCAAGGGTCGCGTCGTGACAGATCGTGACTGTAACACAGAGTATCATAAAACTCATACAACTGGGGAGTGTGTTCAAATCCGTCAAGGAAACGATTACAAATTGACCAGAAGCAGGCAATTGGAATTCACCCGTATCGCCTGGACACAGATGAAAAAAAAAAAAAAAAAAAAACAAAGATTGCAAAGTTTGAGCATACGGGCCTCCACAGTAGCAGGGCTTCTGACGCTGGTCTATTGACGGATAACGAGCGACAACAACTAATAGAAGGGGATATCAAGGCTAGCTTGGCCATTATTTATGGTGAGAACGTTTGAATGAGCGATTTCGATATTATTCCTGATGAAGAGTCGGGGGACCTTCATGCTCCTAAGATTGGCGCCTTCCTTTATGAAAGTTGGGTATCGCAGAAGATGAAAGCATAACTGATCATGGTAGGTGACGATTATTCACAATGAATCAATAGGAACGCTGATCTCATGCCCCAATTCAGATGACTCGGAACCGCAACCTCCGCCGATCACAAAAGCGGAAAAGAAACGTATTATCCAGTATTTTCTCGACCATTATCTGCTCGAGAACAACCTCGATATTGAAATAACGCTACACATGAGGAAAGCATATAACAAGATAAAGAATGAGGAACAACCGGTGTTGAAGCAAGCTCCTATTGCGAGGTATTTCTCGTAATATAGAAATAAAAGTGGCGCTATCGGTTTAGGAATATTTTTGGTCCGATGTGATAACTGATGCCAATATAGAACTTGAGAATATTATACACCATACATGGTTGGGAAGTGATTCTTAAATCGTGTATTCTTAAAGTGAGTGGTCGTTCATTGTATAAAGAGCTGTATTCATACTGGTTTCTAGGGCTTATGGCTGTTTTTTTCATGAGGTGCATTGAGCGCTTACTATTGTTGTACAAAATGCTGGGGGTACATTTTGTGCAATTGCCTCGATTTGTGCAAGAGAATCAGAGGAGGTGGGCCGATCCATGATAAAGGTTAGTTGCCAAGTTTGTGTATTAAAGAATGCAATTAGGTATGTTCGATTTTTTTATCTTACAAGGAAGATGGAGGGAAAAAAAAACCTATATACGATACGTGAGGAGACGTAGGATCAGGATGGAGGGTTGGGACCACTGATCAATGATTCGATTTTCATGGATGGAGACTTTTGCCAAGGATGTCCCGATGGAGACGATGACGAATAGGAAAGGGAATGATCATGACTGGGGGTTTCAGGCGCAGTGGGGGTGTCAGTAGAAGATGGGTGAAAGTACGCAGATGTTTCCGCTGTCGAAGATGCTATACGCAACAAGAAAGTTACTCTTCTTGAATTCATCCAACAAAGCAATGCAACAAAGGGACTTACGCTGTTTGGGTAAGCTGTCCTTTTCGGGGGCCAACGTCGTCGAAGATAGTGTGGGATTGTTACTCTCTGACTTGTCCGGAAGTGGTCGTGAACTAGGAGGTTGCGGAGACAACTTTTTACGTTTCTTCACATCCTCTGCCCCAGCACTTCCGCCTGTCGAGACCGCCGGTCGTTTGATACCGGTTTTTTTGTTGCTGGCAGCGTTAGTGGCGGATGTTTGCTTCACATCATCATTGCGATTTTTATCCATCTTTAATTTATACTGACTGTACTGCCGACTGATTTCATACGTTGTCATCCATCCCTCGGGCCAACATGACAACAGCTAAATGATTTTTCCATCACAGTCAATTCATCGCTTCTTTGTCTCCTTTTACAAACAAACACACACACACAAACGAGATGTCTTACCTTTTGATACATTTGCTTTCTTGCTTTACCTTCCGCCATCACGTTTTCATTTTTATTCGTCAGCCCGCTGTTGAAAAAAAGGAAGGAGACATATTAATAATGGTCGAGTCTTGTCATCATGAACAAACAAAGAGTAGCTTACGCAATTTCATTCTTCAAAATCGTTAATATGCTGTCGAGTTTCATGATTTCGTAGATGATCCTTCGAACTTCATCGTTGCATCTAAACTTGGTGGCTAGGACTGGATCTTCTTCGGTGGAAGGGGCTGGATCCGGAGCAGCGGAATTCGCAGTTTGACTGGATTGGTCTGTGGATTGAGATTTCTGCTGCTGCACGGCCGACACTTTTTCATCATGCTGTCGCTGCTGTTCGGGCATCATTTTATCCACAATGGATTTCAGGTTGACGGATAATTCGTCAATTTTTGTTTGGAGTTCTTTTACACGCAGCGGACCGGCTTTGGTCATAAGGTATTTCTAAACGCCAATAAAGAAAAACAATGGTATACAGACGGATCATTGGGATGGGATTTTGACTGATCAGAACATACCTTGAGAGTAAATCGATTGTAGGGTAAAATTGTCATGAGATGGCTCACTAAATTATCGTCCAGCTTATGATTCTGTCGAAACATCAAAGTACCAATATCAAGCATGGTCGGCCGCAGACTGACAGGAAATTTCGCCTTGTTGGCAAAACTCTCTGTTGATATTCCCCAAGAAGCAATAATTACAGATAGAAAGGTACCATCAGTAATGTATTCCATGTCGCATTTTTTTTTAGCCTAAATAACAGTACCTTTGGCAGAATCTTGCCGTAATTTTTCAACCAGTAGTTCCATGTCCGGATCCAGCGGTTTCTAATTCGGTACATATGAGTCCAGTGAATCAATGTCAGTGCCTTGACAAAAAAAAAAGATGAATTGTTACCAATTCGGTGGTGGAAGTGCCCTTCTTTTTAGCCGTGGTGGAGGTTGATGTCGAAGTAGGAGTGGGCGCACTTTCCTGACTGCTGACGGTAGTGATGGAGGTGGATGTGGAAGCGGATGGTTTCTTGTCTTTGACCGCTGGTTTATTCTTTTTCTCGGGTCCGCCTCCTTCGGTTGAATCGACGGGCTTCTTGGTCGCCGCTTTGGATGATAACGCTGATGAAGAGGCCTCTACTTTGGTTGCTTGAGCTCCACTGGATGCTGTCTTTTTCAATTTGGTGGAAGCGACTTTGGTGGGTTTTTTCTGATCCTCGGAAGTTCCCGTGTCTGCGTATTCAAGAGATCAATAGGCTGTCTGGATGAGCACGTCGTCATTAAACTTACGTGAGGTTTCCTTCTTGGTGGTGGTGGTGGATGATTTGGGTTTGGATTTACTGACTTTTCTTTTATCTGTTTTACTGCGCTCTCGTGCACTATCCAACGAAAACAAACAAGACGTTAGCGGGCTGGTTTCAAAAAAAAAAAAAAAAAAAAAATTGGGGTGCAAGACGTACGTGTCGTGGCCATCGAGTGGACCGTGATAGACAAAGTAGCCGTCGTGTTCAGGGACATGATAATCGTAGGGCTCATCCAGTAGCATGTCACTGTCGTCGATGAATGGATCTTCATAGTCGTATTCATCGACTACCAGACCTCGCTTGGAATTCTACAAAGGCACAATAGGTGAGAGGTATGTTCAGGCGGGATTTTAAGGCTCAGCGCGGGAAGGATAATCGTACTTGAGCCGGTTCGTCATCGGATTGATCGACGTCTTCTGTGTCTTCCAGATCATATTTGGCTGCGCGTTCCAGCAATCCTTGATAGAACTTGTCTTCTTCGGATACGGGATTGGTGGGTAATGCGATGGACAGTGCCTGTGGAGGTGGTTTGGCTCGTTGTTGGCGTTTAAGCAATTCCTGATACGAGAATATCACGGGATAGTCTTCTGGTGGTTTGATATCTACACGAATACGCACGGAAAAAGGGACAGACGACGAAGTTGCTGAAGAAGATTCCACAGTCGACGACATGGTCGACACTTTCACAAAAAAAAAAAAAAAAACGTTTGTTTTCCCCTTTTAGGATGGTTTACCCGTCCTTCCTCTCTCTCTCAAAAAAAAAGATCGACCCTTTTTCCCCCTCGTTGGAGAAACAGCCAAAAAAATATCAGGCGTAAAAAAAATGGCCCGACGGGAAACGGTCAGTCCGGGTGACGTGTAATTTCTTTTTTTTTTTTTTTTTTTATTGCGACGAGGGTGACCCGATATTTCCTTTTTTTTTTTTTTTAACTAATACTTGTTTTATTTTTATTTCCTGCTTGGTATTGTTCACTTAGTGTTCAAACCTATCCTCCCATAACTCTAACTCTCAATCAACTCCATTCACTCTTGGTTGCCTAGTCACTTTACTTTGTACCACGAAACCATTGGAATTTGCTTACCATTTTCCCTAATCATTGTGGACGATGTCTGAGCCAAAATACTTTGGAGTTCCTTCGTCTCTCATGTCCTCCAGAAGGTCATTGAGAAGAAATTCCGCACCTACCATTGAACCTCTTGACGATAGCTACTTTAACCTGCCTGGCAAATCCACCGAATTTACTAGACCCTTCGATCTTCGTCAAGCTTCTCCGTTTTCACCCGTTTCTCCTATTTTGAACTCCCCTGCTACACTCTCACCTTCCTCCTCCACTTCCACTTCCGCCGCTCGCACGCACCAACACCGGCTCAATGCTGCTCAGGAACAACGTACGTACCGTGACAGCTGCCAACGATTATTGTCTCACATTACTGCCGTCATGGGCGTGTGTGATGACCTGCGAGAGAGACAAGCTTCCATTCATTATCCTATCTTGCCACGACCTAGCAACCGGCCCATTCCTCAACGTGCTCAGACATTGGCCCCTGCCATGGCGGATTATCATTTGGAAACAGCGTCTCAACCCGAAATCGGTCACGCTTCATCTGTTATTGAAGCCGTTCGACGTTCGTCCACTCAGACTGCACTTGAAACCAATAATACGTTTGCTGTTGTGGAAAACAATCGCCGCATCAACAATGAACTCACCAAAGAATTCAATATTTTGAATCTGGACTTGAAGATTGGTCACTCCGCCGCCGATATCAGTACCTTGGAAACCAAATCCATCGCCACTCTGTTGGACGATAAATTGTTGCAATGTACTCGCCATCTTGAAAAATTACATCATCGGGTCGCTGACACTTCATCCAAGGTCCTGGTGACCGGCGATTTGAATTCCGGCAAATCCACCTTTGTCAATGCCCTGCTCAAGCGGGAAATTCTTCCCATCGACCAGCAGCCGTGCACGAGCATTTTCTGTGAAGTGCTGGATGCTACCCTGAATGACGGTCTGGAGCAGGTGCATGCTATTCCTGATGTGGAAAAGTACAACCGTCTGGATCCGGATACCTATCACATTATCGAAAACCGTCATCTTTACAAGGTGATCACGGACGAATACGAACATTATAAAATGCTCAAAATCTATGCCAACGATGCTCGCTCCGCTCAAGAAAGCTTGTTGCACAACGGTGTCGTCGACATTGCCTTGATCGATTCTCCAGGTCTCAACACCGACTCGATTAAAACCACAGCCGTGTTTGCTCGCCAAGAAGAAATTGACGTCGTCGTGTTTGTTGTTAGCGCGGAAAATCATTTTACGCTTTCGGTGAGTCAACAATACAAAAAAAAAAAAAAAAAATAAGCCTCTTGCTTATTTTTTTTCCCCTCCTCCTTTTTTACCCCAAATTTCTATCCGCACTGGCATCCATGCGGCCCTTTTGTTCTTTTCTAACCTGCCCCTGACATGAGTCACTTGTACCACATGGTCCTAACTATAATGATGATGTAGGGTAAAGAATTCCTGTGGAACGCCGCCAATGAAAAAACCCACATCTTTATCGTCGTTAACCGATTCGATTCTATTCGCGATAAAGAACGTTGCAAACGTCTTATTCTTGAACAAATTCGCCAATTGTCCCCCGCCACTTATGCCGATGCCGATGACCTTGTTCATTTTGTCAGTGCTGGTCAAGTCGATCTTGAACTGGGTTCGCGCAAACTCGACGCTCCCGAATTTGCTCGCTTGGAAGAGCGTTTACGTGCCTTTGTTCTTGGCAATCGTACCAAGTCCAAGTTATTGCCGGCCAAGAACTATCTGGTCAACCTTTTGAAGGATATCAATGTATTGTCCGAAGTGAACCGATCCAAGGCTGAACAAGAGTATCAGGAGGCTTCGGAGGAATTACAACGTGATCTGCCCGTGTATGAAAACCTGTTGCGTGTCCGTGATCGCTTATTGCATCAAGTCGAAAAAGTGGCCGAATCTACCGTCGCCGGTATCCAGCGTCACGGCGTCGCCAAACTTAACACCGCCGTGGAGAACATTGGATCAGCCGTGAATAAGATTGAGTATCCGGGTATTTTCCTCATCTGGCAGTATGCTCAAGACATTGCCGATTCCATGTCGCAGAAACTTGGACGTGAAGTGCGTCAAGGCGAAGGATATGCTCGTCAGGAAACCTCGCACTGTGTGGAACGTATTCATGATATGGGCGTGGAACATCTCGGCAACTATCCTCGTACCGCCGATGTGGAAAAGATGCTGCTAAAAACGCCTCGTCGTATTACCATCGAAGTGGAGATGTCCGATTTCTTCGACCTTATCTTGGACGACAAGCTTTCGGGTTGTGCCTTGTCGGCTGGTGCAGTGGCCATGGTCGGTAGCCGCATGCTGTTTATCAAGGATGCGGTGTCCAGCGTGTGGAGCATGACGAGTGTTTTGAATGCGCAAAGCATGCGTCGTCTTATCGTGCCCATTGTGAGCATTGCTGGTGTCGGTGCGTTTGTGTACGTTGTGTCGGACATGCGCTATGCCGTGGAACGTAAACTGGTGCGCAAATTCAAGGCGGCCGTGCGTGATTCGGCGTATGTGGAAAGTCAAGGTCAACGCTTGGCCCGTGAATCTCGCAAGATGTTGCGCGTCGAAGGATGGGAAATCCAATCGAGACTGCAAAAAGCCATTGAAAACAAGGAAGCGAAACGTTCTGAAATGGAGAACATGGCCCACTTATCGCAAGAATCCATCGACTACTTTAATAAGATGTTGAAACAGTCGGGTCTTCTGTTGGACAAGGTCCACAGTGTGCAAATTGACAGCGGCATGGTGGCCGAGCCCTTGAAGCTTTGAGACTTTCTTTTTGCAAAGTTTCCTCTTATATCTCCAATCTAGATGTCCAGATTAAAAAAAAATGTCCCCTTTTTATATGTATACACCTCTCCATCCCCACATCATGGTGTGCTTCGTGGCGCGCTTTATTTTATTTTTCTATGTTCTTTTAGCTAGATAGATCCGTATTCTTGCTATCCCATCATTTTCTTATCCCACCATTGCTTATTTGTTTATCCCATTTATCTATTTTCTTTTTTATATTCTTGATAAAGGAAAAAGTTTCCATAAATCAGGACTCACTTCTTGATTAACTTGAATGATTGCCGCTTTTAGAAAGTCTAGTTTCTGCTCTTTAGAGCTGTACGCGCGCTTCTGTCTATTATCGAAAGAACAAGTATTGTATTCTTCTATATTAACCTTTAACCACTACTGTTGGTTAAAAGGTTTCTGTACCTTTTTTTTCCAATCATGAAGGCTTTCACTGTTTTGACCATATTTGTTGCTGCTCACAAACACAGCCGTTAATATTTTTTTCTTTTTTTTTTTTGCAGGGGCGGGGGATTAAACTTGAAAGACCCAAGCCACCGTGTAATTTGAGCCAATGAAATGGCAGTTTGCAAAAGTTTTCGTGAGCGCCAAAATATTAAGTCGAGTGGAGCCACCGGGTGGTTTTGTTTCCTCCTCTTTCCGTCGCCATGCAGCTTTTCGTTAAGTCTCTTGCGGGTAACACCCTCGCTTTCGAGGTCGCCCCCACCACCTCCGTTGAGAATGTCAAGTCCATGATCGCCGCTCGTGAAGGTAACCATTTCCGCTCCCGTTCCATCTTGTCCGTCACCTCCATCGAGCCAATGATTGACCAACTTGGGTTATAGGTATTGATGCTGGTTTCCAGTGCCTCTCCTTCGCCGGTAAGTCCCTCCAGGACGCCGAGGCTCTCTCCCTTTACGGTGTTCAGGACAACTCTACCCTCCACCTCAACGCTGAATTGTTGGGTGGTGGTAAGAAGCGTAAGAAGAAGACCTACACTACCCCCAAGAAGATCAAGCACAAGCGCAAGAAAGTCAAGATGGCTATCTTGAAGTACTACAAGGTTGACGAGTCTGGCAAGGTCACCCGTCTCCGCCGTGAGTGCCCCAACGCCACCTGCGGTGCTGGTGTCTTCATGGCCTGGCATCAGGATCGTCAGTACTGTGGCAAGTGCCATTTGACCTATGTTTTCAAGAAGGTAAGTTGGAGGATTCATCAGATACCAGATATACAATGAATCGGGAAAAACTTATATGGCTTCATCAAAACAGGAACAGGAGGCTTAAATTTTTGGTACCACTTTTTCCACACACACTGACGTCCACTGTTCACTTTTTTGTTGACAATTGGGCAAAATAAAGAACAAAAAACTCGACAATAGTTATCTTTTTTTTGGCTTATATGATGTATCATGGTTGAAAATATTATAAATGATTCTTCAAAGACATAGTATCATCAAAAGTGGTCTTGAAGTAGATGTTCTTGGATCCATCACAGGCAGTGGATTGTTTTATAATGATTTTGGCGCGTCAAAAAATCTCTGGACAGAACCAAGCCACCTTCCCAAAGAAAAAAAATTACCAGTCAAAGAATAGGTGCTGCAATACAACAGCGCATGCCCGAAAACCATCATGTTATCAAATACAACGCTTTGCCTACAATATGATCTTCAGAATTTTTTTTTATACCAGTTAAAAAGAGGATGCATCACCCAGTGCGCGTGGGATCAAAAGATGAGTGCATAAAATGGGGGAGGGGAGGGGGACAAGAAGCAGTATATTTGCGATAAAGGGGATGGAGGAATACAAAATAAAATGTACAATGGGAGAAAAAAAAAAAAAAAAAAAGAGAAGTCAAAATAAAACCAACAACGATGAAGATTCACGTAAAAAAAAGAGAAGAAAAAGGAATAATAATAAGCGGACCAAGAAGAGAAAAGAAAAGAAAAAGCAGCATGTTTTTGTTTCTCTAAGCACCAAAGTTGAAACCGCCCTGAGGCATATTGACGTCTGATTGGAATTGGAAACCGGCACCTTGTTGACCGGCTTCATTCATCATATCTTCTTGAGCATCGTCATCATTGAAATAGCGATCAATGATATTGTAAGCCTTCTTGTACACATCCGTGTTCTGGTGGTTCTGGAGTTGATGAATGATTTCCATGCCGCCACACTCCTCGATATATAAAGCGTACTGATTCAAACCCTCGGTATTGTTCATGCGTTCCATTTCGCCCACTTTCAAGATGTTCTCCAAACCATCCAACGCCACTTGGACAATGCGATTGTCCATACCAGTCAGGATATCACACAAAGGCTTGATGCAACCCTGAGACACAATGTATTGGATTTGTTCAGGTCGTTTCAAACCACCAGAAGTGGCATTCACAATAGCCCAGCAAGCCTCCTTGCGTGTCTTCATATCGGCGGTACCCAAGATGTGCACAAGCATAGGCACAATGTTGGCATCAATGACGGCTTGGATTTGACTGACATTACCGGCCGTGATATTGGAAATCGTCCAGCAAGCTTCTTTACGAATCGTTTCTTTGCTGCTATTCAACAACGCCGAAAGGGATTGAAGGACACCGCAGTTGATGACCACCTGAGTTTGTAAATCGTCGCCAGTCACGATGTTGCCCACAGATCGAAGCGCCGGTGTTTGCACCGAAGTCGAAGGATGATTCAACAATTCAACCAAACGACGACACACGCCGGATTCAATCACCACCTGAATCTTGTCATTGAATCCATCCGACAAGTACGAAATGGCCCAACAGGCGTCGATGAGTACTTCTTCGTCAGCGGAATAAATGAGTTTCGCCAACACAGGAAGAGCCGGTAACACCTAGATGATCCAATGGTGAGACCTTTTTTTTTTTTTCACACAAAATAGCCGATATTTCGCTACACAACGTACCATTTGCCAATTGGGAGGAGGATTTTTTCCTCGGCAGAGATTGGACAAGGTCCAAGTCGCGTTGCGCAACATGGACAGTTTGTTATTCTCATTGAGGATGGCCAACAAGGGAGGCAAAGCTCCGTTTTGCAACACGTAGTCGCGGCAAGCAGGACTGTCACCCGAGATGTTACCAAGCGCCCACACCGCCTGAGACAAGGAATACATGTAAATAACATTGGTTTCCGCTGAGTGAATGAAAACGCGAAAAAAAAATCTTACCTGTTCTTTGACATCCATGACTTCACTGCTGAGTAGTTCCACGAAAATAGGCACAGCCCCAGCTTCCACCACATACTGCGTCTGTTGCGAAGTGCCTGAAGCAATATTAGTCAAAGCCCACGCAGCTTCAAACTAATGAGAGAAAAAAAAAAGCAAGACGAGTGAGCTATTTGACTGCGCAACCGACACCTTTTTGTATTCAAAAGGGAAAGTACCTGCAACAAGCCGTGACGCGATCGTAAAAATTCGACAAATTTCGGAACGACATTGGTGTTGATGACATCCTGAATAGGAGGATTGCGTTCCTTGGACAAAAGTTTGCGAAATTTGGTAGTGGCGTCATACTGTCTTTCGACGTCGTTGGAGTTCACCGCTTCCACCCAAGCCGCCAACGAGGGTTGCGACTGCGGCATGACCGGTTAATAACTTATGGTACCGACAATCTACACTTCAAGAAAAAAAGGTTTACCTCTGTACTCATTTCGACGCCTAGTTCGTCTTCACTGTCAGACATGGACCCTGCTCCCAATGTGAGATTTCTGCGCTTGGACAAATTGTCCTCGCGTCTCTGCTTTCTGATTTCCACCGAATGCTTCTGTCGTCGATTTCGGACTTGATCGGCTTGAAAAGTGTCCTTGTTCTTGAACTGCTGTCTTCTTTGCTGATCAGTTTTATCCATGGCCGTCTGATATGAAGAGTGGGGAGGAACAAGCGGAAAGAAAAAAAAAAAAAAAGAGCAAAATAAAAAATCCCTTTGAAATAAAAAACCCAACTGTTTTTTTTCTCCACCGTGCCTTGTTCAAAGTCCGCCATGACAGGACGAATGTGAAGCCATCATTGATTGCATTGAATCCATGGTTTGGCTGCGACTGAAAATTTCCCTTTTTGCTCTCACTTGTTTCAAGCCGGATGGGTGCTTCATCTTTTCATTGTCACACGTAGCTTCAAAGTGGTATCCAAAGTAGAGACTCTTTATGAGAACCAACTATTTGGTTGTAATTTTTTTTACGAATAGGCATACGTACCACAAGAAAGCGGTAGTATACTGCTTGGTTGCCATGATGATCAATTTTAAGCCCTTTTTTGTTTTATTAATTTATAGGATCAAAACGCATTTGATGGCATCCAGTCGGTTATAAGCGCAATTCATACCAATCAAGGAAAGGATGGGAATCCAACCACTGTTCTGGCTGCTGTCATTGTACGTAGCCCCTTATATTCATTTCGTTTTTCCTTTACCCCAAATGGTATATTGTTAAGTGGGTGCAAGGACACTCAAATCATTGCTCCATCAAACAATGAAAGTCTATCAAGGGAGAAAATAAAAAAAAGTCACAGGGTAGCAACATTTTGATCAATTTTCAACAAACTGTTAGGGATTAAGGGGAAACAATACAACATCATTATAGGCTACGTGCTATTTTTCTTTTTTCTTATTTTTGATAGTGAAAAATGATTATGAGACAAAAAAAAAAAAAAATGGGGCTTTCAATGTTCTAGCAAAATTATAAAATATAGAGGAAAGAAAAAGGGAGACCAAACAAAGGGTACTGTTGACTGTAATTACATCATGGAACAACCACATCCGCCAGCAGGTTCTGCAAATGGGTCGGGATTCCGACTTCCCCATACCGATGGAATCATGAGATCTCGGTTGGTTTGGCAATATTCAATGAGACTACAAGAAATTAGATTCCGTTGATACTAAACCCCGCAAACTATGGGTCAAGTTTACTTACGATCGACTTGCTTCAGAAACAGGTATACGTGGGATTTCCAGTTGTTCTTTTAGTTTGTCATTGAGTTCAAGGATTTTTCGAAGCTTTGTTTCAGAGACGGTTTGTCGCACCATGGTAACCAAAAGGACAATCGGAGAAGAAGAAAGAAAAAGCGATGGCAAAGAGATGGGAAAAAAAGAAACAAGAACGGCGAGCGAGCGAGTGAGTGACTGAGTGTGTATGCTAAAGAGGGGAGGGTTATGGAGGAAAATAGGGGAGAGATCAAGGCCTTTGGGTCGCTTCGGGTCATGTGAATGGATTTTGACAAGCTCGTTGCCAGCCTTTGTGTAGCATTAAACTTCACGTCTCGGTGGGCAGCCGAACCCATCCCCATCCTTGATCTTTTTTTTTTTTTTTTTTTTTTTTTTTTTTTTTTTGCCCTTTATGACTTTCATATCTCTTTGCAGTGGATCAATAAAACCCAAGAATAAAGGGGTACCATCCTCATCTTAGGAGGATCTACATTCTTGTTGCTCCTTAATAAGTCTCGCCTCTCTTTCTCCCTTTCCTCCCCTTGATGCTTGTATGGGTATATTCAGAGACTTTTCTTTCATTCATTCGTGAACTTTTTTGCTGTGTCTTTGAAAGAGACTGATAGTCGCTTCTTTACCAAGAAATTGTGATCATGGATTAGCTACACACGAGGTTAGACCACTATTTACTCACTTGGTCCCTTATGGTGGTGGCCTTGATTAATTTATTTCACACAAATCCAATCAAGGTTTACAAACTACAGACCGCTTTCATGCCATGGAAAAAGAACAGTTTTTTTTCGTGTAACGCTAAAAAAAAAGTTATGCTGGTAAAAAAAGGTGCTGTGTTTTCCTTATTTGGATGTTAAAGTCGTCATACAACATGGTGCATTAGAAAGAGTTCAATCATTCTGCAGAGTCAGGCACTAGAGTCTTATAGTTTCGAAATGTATAACTTTGTGACCCACTAAGGCAGGCATGCATTGTAGTCTATCTGCCTTAAAACGTATTTTTGTTTTTTTCGAAATGTACGAAAATGTGTGGATTATGTACATTTGAAAGCTGTTCTATCAGTGGCTGAGGAATCGAACAAGAGTAACAGCAACTAAAGCCTTTTTTATTTAACCTCAATTATTTCTCCACTGTATTCAATATCCTTGTAGAAAAAAAAAAGAAAAAGAAAATAAAGGCAGAATTGTGGGGCCCTGATAAAGTATAAGAGGACCTCGATGATCCAATGTGCCACCTTCTGTTCTATGTCTGTTGTTCGTGAGAAGGATCCACCTGTTTCTACTGATTGAAAAACAAAGAAGCATTATATATAAAAGAATAGATTCTGTGAGGTTGCCGAGTTCAATTCTTTTGCCTGTAAAAAATCGTGGCGGGTGATGTTCGGGGAATCGATCTGACAATGCTCAAAATTTTTGTGTCCGGCAAAAAAAAAGAAAGCCACCGTCTGTGCCCAAAAATGGGACCTCCTCCTTCTTTGCACTTTTTTTTTTCAATTTCCCTTTTTCCTTACACATCTTTTTTTTTTTTTTTTTTTTTCTCTATCCAAAAGTGGTACTATTCCGGTACATTTTTTTTCCTGCCATAAAAAAAAATAAAGAGCATGGTATTTCTCACTTGTCACGGCTAACATCACCATCCAGTCTAATTCACTGTTTTCATAGTACCATCATCTATATAATTACGGTCAGTCTCCTCAACAACCTTCATCACAGGAATCAAGGCAACCATATGCATACCAACAAAGACAACAGTTCAATCCGCCCTATCAATCCCCATTAATAGACGCGCAAGCAACGGCCACTTCCATGCCACCCGGTTCCTCTTATGCTTATCTTCAACAACAACAACAACAACCACAGCAACAGCAACAGCAACCACAACAACCACAACAACCACAACAACAACATCAGTCTAATATCATGCCGCCGCAAATGAGCGTGTCTCCCAAATCAAGTCCCTCCATGCAGCAACAGTATCGAACATTTGGTTCGCCACAGCAGGATGGCGTTCATCCTCAAAATGCATCGCCGGTCATGAAACGAGCCACCAACGCAGAAGCTTACCATTCCATGCCTTACAATGCCATGAATTCTGTGCGACCTCTCTCTGCTTCCCAGCAGATGCCCATGCAGAAAGCGCGACAAGGACCTCGTTACGGCAATTATCCTGTACGTCACTTGGATTTATCTTTTTGTTTTAAAGTGCTTTTGAGAAAAAAACAGGACTTTTTGGCTGATACTGTCGTTCCACCCTGTAGTTATCACATGATATGAATGCCTATAATCCGGTCAATATCAGCAACATCGTTCACAATCCGGCGACGTCGTTGCCTGATTTACCCACTACGCTTCCTCCACTAAGTTCCACCATGTCCAGTGCTACCAGCGCAGCGCCATCCGCGGCGTTGGGGTCACCCACATTTAAACAATCACCGGCCATGATGACTAATACTGTCCGAGGGCGACCGCCTTGGAACGAAGAAGGAATGATGTTAGGGTACGTTATCAGTGTGAACTAAATACAGGGAATGGCCCAGTGGTGATGAGCGTGAGAGAAAAATAGACGGGGAGGGTTATTTTGACTGACATTTGGGCATGGCGTGAAACATTTAGTGCATCGTCCCCTGGACCCGTGGCTTCCAATCCACCGCCAATGAATGTTCAAGATCCGTCCATACTAGCACAGGTGTCCACCAAACCCGGTGATCGACGTGGCATGCAGTCTTACGAAACTGAGGAAATGGCGCCCATGTCCAACGATGTCGCACCTTATGGCTGCGATGTGCCGGGATGTTATGCTACGTTTCCAGCTTCCAACGGTTTATTTTACCATATGAAGAGTGCGCATCCCAATCTCGAAGGGGTGGAGAAACCTTATCGCTGCGCCATGCCGAATTGCGCCAAACGGTACAAAAATATTAATGGATTACAATATCATTTAAGAGAAGCCAAAGGCTCGTCTGGTCACGCTCACACCATCGAAGGAGGGATTGTTGGAAAACCGTTCAAATGTCACATACCAGGATGCAAAAAGGCCTATCGTACCGCCAATGGCCTAGGATACCATCAACAACATGGCCATAACATGACAGTTTTGAATGATCAAACCAGTGCACAGCAACAACAACAACAGCAGCAACAACAGCAGCATCAGCAGCAGCAACAGCAACAACGACAGCAGCATCAGCAGCAGCAACAGCAGCAACAACAGCAACAGCAGCAATTTCGAATGAGAAGGGAAAAATGGTTATTGGATAATGTTTAAACTTGGGTCTATTTTTCTTTTTCATTTTTTTAATTCTATAAGGGTTTCTTCCCATTTGTAATTTTTTCTTTCTGTTCTTTTTCTCTTTCTTGGAAAGTATCCATGATCACACACCAACATCTATACATATTTACACATACATTTTCCTATTCCTTACTCGGAAATGATTGTCTGTTTGATTGCGATTATCAATAGACTGATTATTATATCATCATTGTGCCAATGTTCATATTCAGTAAAGTTGTGGTAGTATTAACCAACGGATCATACGCTGGCAATAAAGCTTGTCATGGAATCACGTCACAAACGTTTCCCCACTTTGCCGGTGTGATATGCTGCAAAAAAAGCATTGTCATCGAGATTGTCACGGGGCCGGTAATCTTCTGTTTCTTTTCTTTCAAGGGATCAATAATGCCTTGCAAAGCCAGTTTTCGAGCATTTCAAAACATTAACTATTGCTGAACTACAAAAGTGCCCAAGATATCGCCATTGCCGGAATCTGCTACGATTTGGCGAAACCAAAAACATCGTTGTATTGCTGTGACCGGAAAGTAGGAATCTGTTGCTGGTTTCATATAGGTCTCTTTGTCCCCTTTTTGTCAATGCAATCTGCAATAAGCATCGCAGCTGATGCTTGCAAAAGATAATGTGGACTCACGTTTTATTATGCAGAGAGGATACGGATGGACGCCCTGCTGCTACATATCTACTGCAAATGATAACGCAGCGCGTGCTTAAATTGCGCTTTGCTACCTATTTGCAGCTCTTTTCCTCAACTCGGTGGTTTAATGTAACCCTAGGGTAAAATAGTGTAACCTACTGACAAATGCTGTAAGGTGCGGTGCAAACCTGTGTTACAAAAAATTGAAGCAACATTTTTAGTCGCGAAAGTGGAACAGTCCTTGTGCAGTGGCGGGTTGTAGAATGGAGTCAAACACAGCTTACCCAATGACAGGGTGCTCTATTAAAGGTAAGGGCCATCGCGCCCAAGGATAACTCACTTAAAACAGCAATACAGTAACCGGTTTTTGTTTGTGTTCCCTTTCACAACATTTTCTACCCTGGGGACTCGTCTTCTTCAACAGCCTCTATCTACATGGGTTAGCTGAGGATCACGGCGACCAAGATTGAGTAGTTGTTGTCGAGCTACAATAGAATGTTCTGTTGTTATGGATGTATACCTGGAGATAATTCATTAGATCGCCGGCGGTGGCATGCACCAAAACATAAACTCTCTTTTTTTTGCCGCCAAATCCTGTGCACCAAAATGGATAATTATACAATGGCTTTTTTCCCAATAATTGAAGGGCAGCATTCGAGATGTCGGCCATGGTCCGAAGACGACGGAAAAAAATGACCCAACACAACCCTAATTGACGGTGGGGATATGATGTTGCTGCTAATTTGGATAAAGATGCATTCACGTACAATAAAGTGGATAAAAGGTCAGTGATTCCTTTTCTTTCCCCTTCTGAATGCAACCAGGAACACCAAAATACGGTCAGTCCACTGACAATATCGAGGATTTTTATATGCCGATCACTCCGATCATTTTTCCTTCTTCCCTCCCTACTACAATTATTTGGTTTTTTTTTCCCATTTCCCTTTGTTCCTTTTGCAACTCCTTTTCACTTTTTTTACAATGAATAGGAATCACGGCGATCTTGATGTAAGCCTTTTAAGTTCATAGAAGGGAAAAACCCAACAATGAAACCAACATCTGAAACCAATTTCCATGCCCATTTAGGCTCTGGTTGACTATTATACCACCTATATACTGTCATACAGCAAACAAACAAGATTGATTACGCTCGGATGTGTTACCGCCTGTGTGTTGCTATGTCGTGTTATTTACAATATCAATCGACCACCACCCCAGCTGAGGCATCTTCCATACATCTCTTATTTCGATCTTATCAAGTCCATCCTCATGGGTGAATCCGTGTTCGAACTTCGGCAAAGAAAGGTGCTTCCCATCATCGACAAAGCCAACGGGCTTTACCTCGTAAGTACTGGTTTCTAAGAGCTAAAAGACAGTCAATGCAGGATTGCTCTACCAACGCGTATTCATATATTTGACTCTGTAGCAACCCATGCGCTCAGGATGGACACTGTTCAGTACGAACCCAGGAGCCAATAAAGCGATATTGACGCAGCCAGGTAGGACAACGTTTCGATCATTTTGAATTCCCGATCCCGAAGTCCCCATTGTCTTACCATCGTTCGCTCTGTACACGGCACGAGTAGACCGTATTCAGAAAAAGCAAGGGTTATTCGGGTCAAAGTTCTCGCTTGTGGGTCGATGGCTCGGGGGCAATAACCTAGCCACCCTCGAAGGAGAGCATTGGAGACGTCACCGAAGGGTAAGCAAGCCCACTCGTTCATTCAGCTACCTATTTTCACTTTAATTTAGTTTTTGGCGAGTCCGTTTGAAAAATGTATTAACGCCTGTGAGTTTTTTATAGGTTGCGAATCCGGCGTTTCATCGGACCATGCCAATCAAGCTCTTTGGTCAATTGGCAGAGAAAATGTTTTTGGCTATCGATACTGCAGAGCCCATTGAAGTAACGGAGATCACGTCGAGAGTGACCTTGGACGCCATTGGCATTGCTGGTTTTGGTAAATCTCATTAGTTTATTGTATTACCCGCCTTCGGTGACACTGACCGATGGGATGTACAGGTTTTGACTTCCGAGCCATTACGGATGCTGATAACGAATGGGTCACGGCCTACAAAGAAATCAAAATGAATATTGTTCACCCTTTCTTTGGCGTCTTTCAGTCCTTTGATCACCCCCGATGGTTTTGGCTTTTCCGCAAACGTGCCGTCGTCCACCAACACATGACCAAACTGCTCACGCTCCTGGACGGCATGGTCCAGCAAAAGCGTAAATTTATCAGCCACATGACCGACGATGATGAAAAGGACTTGTTGACATTGATGATTGAAGCGGAAAAGAATGGCGAAGGGTATCTCTCGGACGAAGAGTTGCGCACAACCATTTGCGGCTTCTTCCTTGCAGGTACGGTAAACAAGGACACTCAGTTGTAAAAAGCAAACCATGCCAACCGAGTTTTTTCTTGCAGGTCACGATACAACGGCCAATACATTGGCAGCAATTATCTACCGCTTGGCGGTCAATCAGGTCAGCTACAATGATAGATCGAAATTTATCTTTTCTTTCTCTGAAAGGGAAGGCATGCAATATTCACAAAAAGTTTTGTTTTACCAGGATGCTCAACGAAAAGCCCGAGCGGAAGTGGAGGAAATTCTTGGATCCGCGCCTGAAAATGTGATACCCAACGTTGACCAACTCAAACAGTTGAAATATACCCTCAATGTTATCAAAGAGGTAAGAGTGTATCAGCCTTGATCATAGAAAGATCTGCCTCGCTGACTTTGACATCAGGCTTTGCGCATGCATCCGCCTATTTTTACCTCGCTTTCACGTCGTCTCATGGAGGATACCGTATTGGCGGGCCATGTCATCCCCAAAAACACGCTTGTTCAAGCCGACATTATCACGACCCAACGCAATCCTCAGTATTGGGATGACCCCGAGGCTTTTGAGCCTGATCGGTTCCAAGTGAGCGAAAGTACCAAGAATGCCGAAGCTCAAGGCTTGGTGTGGTCGCCGTTTGGTTATGGCAGCCATCAGTGTATCGGTATGAACTTTAGCTTGATGGAACAGCGGGTGATTCTGGCCATGTTGTGTGAGTACTTTCTGTGTAAATGCGATGGGATGATGCAGAAGCTAATCCTTTTTGTCCGTTAAACTGTAGTGCGAAAATATGAATGGACACTACCTCCCAATACCATGCATAAAACCGATCTGCGAACATTCGGATATGGCATTGCGCATCCCAAGAATGTATATATCCAATTCAAAGCGCGTTACTAGATCACGTCCATCGAACAAACCGGCAAAATTTTTTTGCTGATGATTTTACCCTCTTTTACTTTTTCTTTCGTTGCTATCCCCTTTCCAAGCCATTCCTTGTCTCTCAATAAAGTGTGTAATAGATGTCTTCGACTACGTGCATGCAGCGGCAACGATCGCGTTGTATGTTTGAAAAACTTTAATAATATGAGATGAGATATTGGATAAATAGTGAAGAGGAGTAAAACAATCACACCTTTGGGGGTACAAGGAGGGTGCAAAATGAGGAGATTGGATAAAAAGAAAGAGAGAGGAATTAATGCTGGTCTTGTTCATGTTTGGCTTTTGCAATAGCAAGCAAATCTGAATATTCGCCACTACGTTCACACATTTGTTGGAATACGCTGCCTTCGGTAGTCATCAAACAATAAGGCGTGTCGAATTCTACTACTTTTCCGTGATCGAGAACAAGGATGCGGTCATAGTCCGCCACGGTACGGATACGATGCGCAATACACAAGAGGGAAGAATCCACGAATTCCTGACGAATGGTTTGCTGAATGCGGTGATCGGTATCAAAATCGACGGAGGACGTGGCTTCGTCCAGTACAATCAGGGCCGATTTCTTCACCAGGGCACGCGCCAAAGCAATGAGCTGACGCTGCCCTTGGGACCAGTTGTTTCCGTTTTCGGTGACAACGGCGTCCAAGCTGATACTGCTACCGTCATCCATCAAATGGGCACGTTTCAAAGCAGCATTCAGTTCCGCATCGTCGTGCTGACCGAAAGGATCCAGATTGGAGCGTAAAGTACCGGAGAACAATACAGGGTCTTGCGGAATAATGGTCAATCGCGAACGCAAATCTTCAAGACCAATGCTGTGAATATCGACTCCGTCAATCACAATGCGACCTTCCGTGGCTTCCATGAAACGGAACAGAGACAGCGCCAGAGTCGATTTACCGGAACCCGTACGACCGACAATGCCAATCTTTTCACGAGGCCGCGTCTCAAACGAGATGTTCCTCAAGACCGGTGGGTTCTCTGGAGCGTATTGCATGACGAGATTTTCCACCTTGACCGCACCACTGTGTGGCCAGCTGGGCGGAGGACACCGTTCAGGGATGTGGGCCGGCGGTTCCTGGTCAATATCCAAATACTCGTGCACACGTTCGATCGCATTCATATTCATTTCATTCACAGCATACATGCGGACCACCCACAACACGTGTTGGGTAAAGGTAAGAGCGTAACTGAGGGACAAACCCGCTAAACCCGGCTGAATCCACTGACGAGCCGCCAAGAGCACCACACCCGTACAAAAACCGACAAAGGCGCCGAGCACATCCACACGACAGTGCAACCATCGGTTGGTCGCCCACATCCAGATAAACGGACGGTTATTGCCGTCAATCTTTTTAAAGTTCTCTTCCATGAATCGGAACTGACTGCCAAACGCACGAATCGTCGACACACCATTGATACTTTCGTTGAACTGAACATAGATGGGACTGCGAGAGACGGAATTCAGGCGTTTCAAATCACGAGACGTACGAAGGTAGTACGATCCAATACTCCAGTAAAGAGCGCCAATCAGGATGCCCGGCACAAGGAAGGCCGGCGTGATCACGCTGACAAGCGCCACGACGAAAACGGTGGCAATAATGGAATACACCAAAAGTGAGAGCGATGGAGCGATGGCTTGATCAATCGTTTCAAGATCGGAAGAAAACCGATTGACAATACGACCCACGGGTGTAGTATCGAAGAAGCGGACCTTGGCATGTAAAATTTGATCCAACAACTGAGAGTGGATGCGTTTCGAGGCACGTAAGGAACCGACAAACAGAATCAGGGATCGCAACGTGGTCATGACCAAGGCGACCATGCCAATCAGGAAATAAACACCGAGGTAGTAAGCATCATCGACGGATGAGATCTTGGCGGTCCAGGATGTGGACGTTGCTGGGTTCACGTAAGCAACAGAGAACGCCGCGGTGTCCATGGAACCGAACCGAGTGGTAGAAAAGGCGCCCATCATGTTACTCGTCTGATCGTAGGCGGCCGTCCAAATCTTGATCCAGTAATCCTGACCCACCGTGAATGCTTGAGCCAAGCAAAAGAACAACAAAACAGCCATCCAAAAGATAAATCCGCCCGAGGCACGATAGTAGGTAGCATAGACGGCAGCCGAGACACCGCCTTCTGCACGTTGTTCGTCTTTGGTCAATTTACCGGCGCCGTCCTTGTGCGATCGATCAATGGTCTTAGGTACAACGGGAATCGGACCCTCCACGGCCGCTTCTTCCTTCATATTCTTGTGATCTTCATCACTTTGCACAATTTCGTCACCCAATACACCGCTTTTAATAACCTGCTGAGGGGTACCACACGAGGCCACCGTACCATCTTCCTGCAGAGCCACCACGTAATCAGCGCCCTTCATACACAAGCCAACGTGATGCGTGACCAAGATAATCGTGCGGTTCTGCATGAGTTCGCCCGTTAGACAGTTTTCATACAAGTGCTTAGCAGTGTGAGCATCCACAGCGCTGAGACAATCATCCAAAATAATGGTTTCGGCTTGCGAGTAGACAGCACGCGCAATTGCCACTCTAAAAAAAACCAGCAGATCACGCCATCAGCAAAGAGCCCCCCTAGTATTCACTCGGTCGGATTTCCAAGCTTACCTTTGTTTCTGTCCACCACTGAGGGTAATACCTTTTTCGCCGACTTCAGTCGAATCACCGTATTCGAGAATTTCGAGATCACGGGTTAACGCGGTCATGTACAAGATTTTATGGTAGCGTTCTTCATCAAACGGCAAACCAAACAGGATGTTGTCGCGGATACTGCAGTTTTGCAACCAAGCTGTCTGAGCAACATAGGCAATGCCCGAGACCGCACCACCCAGAGGACTGCGTGAAGTGACGGGATGACGAGGCAGCACAGCCGCCCCCGATACACAATAGGTTTCACCCAACAGACTGGCCAAAAGCGTCGTTTTGCCGGCACCAGTGGGACCACACACAATGGACAACTTGCTCCGGGGGAAAGAGATGTTGAGATTTTTCAAAGCAAGCTTCACCGGTTCAGACGAGTTCGCAGAAGGTTTGTCCCAGCTGAAGCTGGCATTGTTGATAAACCCAATGTGGGTATTCGTGGTGGGTTGTTGCATGGACAGGTCCACTTCATCTTCGGCCAAAAACTTTTCAACACGACCAAGTGACACTCTGGCTTGAAGGACATAGGAGATGATGATAGGCAATTCGTCCAAGGCACTCTTGAAGGTATTGAACAAGGCCAAGGCTGTGAAAGCCGTCGAAGCGGTTAAAACGAGTTCTCGGGTATAGACGTAAAAGACGGTGACCATGATCAGAATAGGGATAAGGAACCACGCATTGCCCATCCACATAAACATGTAAAGTCGGGATCGGATCGCTTTCAGTTCAACATCACGCGCCGCGACCACCCGTTGTCGAAACTGATTTTCCCAGGCAAAGAATTTCACGATACGAATGGCGGCCAACAATTCATTCATCAGCTTGATACGCTTATCGGTGCACTTCATGACGTACTGATGCGACTTTTGGAATCGACGGCTGAGGAAATAGGTGACAGGCTGAAGAATAAGCATGACCACGACACCATAAATAGATGCTTTACCGAGCAACTGATACAGACTCCAGATACAAATGACGATCTGCAGAGGAAAGCAGTACACGTAAAAGATGTAAGCGGTAAGTTCGCCCATCTTTTGAGCATCCACGGACAAGAGATTATTGACGTTGCCTTCGGTTTCCTTGTCATCATCGTCGGTTTTGGAGGCGGCGGCACCACTTTCATCTCGGCGACGCAACGATTTGCTGAACACTTCACCCACCACAATGGATTGAATACGAATACCCAGGGTACGACCAATGTACAGCGCCTGCTGATAAGCGAGCGATTGCAAACTGGAGGTGACAAACAGGCCAAAGACATACAAGTACGCACTGGAGAGAGGCACTTGGGCGGTATCCTTTTGTTCAATGAACTTGATGATCTTGTTGAGGTAGTAGGGAGGACCAAACATGACGACGGACCACACCATACAATAAAAGAACTGATACGTTAGCGCCCGTCGGAAGGTCCAGAAGATAGACAATGCCATGGACTTGGTGCGATGAGATCGGTAAGTCATCAGGGTATCCTTGGCTCGGTTTTCCGCAGGTAATTCCAAAAGATCCTGGTCGTTCAACGTACGCTTGCTTCCTTCCTTCATCATGGCATTGGTCCAAGTGAACATGAACTGGGAATAAATGGAAGCCCATTTCTCACCCGACATGATGCGTCCCTAATAGCCGATACTCTTAGTTTCGCCTTGGTTTTCCAAAACTCCTCTCACGGCATGGTATCATACTTACAGTTTCAGTGATAATGGGTTTCTCCGGGGCATGACGTTCCTCATTGATAACAAGGACCAACATCAGTGAAGTAAGGGAAAACGAGACTAGAGCAAGGCGGTACTCGAGCCCAATATTCTCCAGTCCACCCAATAAATAATTGGAACGCACATCAATCAAAGCAATGATAAAGCTGCAAACGTAGAGTCCATTGAGATGATGGCAAAGCATATCAGCCAATGATTTGTAGCGACTAGATACATTGGCAAGAGCAAGTATCAACGAGTAACCCTTTTTTTTTTTCAGGCAAAATCAATATACATCGCATTACAGTATCGATCCGACTCGTATCTATCACTCACCCAAAACACCAGAGAACTTGTGACGATACCAAAAAGATAGGGATCGGTGGTATCGCTCAATTTGGCTAAACCCATCTGTACGTATAAAACGATTTGCGCAACTGCCAACGCCACTCTTGCCAAGTTGTACACGGACCACCTGGAGGTCACCATCTGACTTTCTGCTTCGGGCGTGAGTGTGCTACTGCTGCTTGAAGAGTGATCATCAGCAACATCCGGTACGGTGCCGTAGGATGGCATGACCGAAGGCTGACTTTTCAACGGAGCATATTTGCTCATGACGCATCGTCGTCGCCACCGAAATACACCGATCAGTGCCATGATCGCCGAACATGCCATGATCGCATACGGTAAGTAAGCGTCAATATACCTAGCGAGAAATGCACCAAAAAGGTTAGCCCTCATGATACTTTATCAAGAGCCATTGTGTTCCTCCGAAAAAATAAAAGATATTGGTGTATTTACTGTTTTCTGAAGCATGGCGTGAAATCATCGCCTATCCAGGGATTCTATCATAAAGTTTTTAGCTATTAGCGTTATTCCGATCCATAGACAGAAATGACAGCTAACTTACATATGGGTTACAATGATCCATACGCAGTATGTTCCCTGGTAAATCGGTATCAATATATTAATTGGAGTAAGGAAAGAAGAAAAAAAGAACTTTAAAAGAAGAAGGAAAAAAAAAAAATTAAGCGAAAAAAACTAGGAAGCACAAATTGAGGACATTCAAATGTGCATTCAGGGTCAGTTGCACTTGAGCAGGAAAAACCATCTACCAATCGATAAATTTAATACCCGCCATTGCCCATTTCAGGCAGTTCTTGCCGTTTTCTTGCGCCATTTGTTCGGACTTGAACTTTAAAAGCCTGCCCGAGACGATGGAGAAAAAAAAATTTGGGTGTTGCAAGAGCAGAAAAATCCTTTTTTGGTTGGAAAATGGGGCATGGCGCGATGAGAGAGTAATAAGCTTTTATATATGTTTTAAAAGGTAATTTTTTGGTTTTGATTCTAGATAGAATACAAGTTATTCTTCCTTGACCCAATGTTCCTCTTTTCGTACCGGACGAATGATAAATCGCCATACGGGGAAGATGACGAGAATGATGGAAAACACAACAGACCATGCGATCTTTATGGCCATCGGAGCGGGCGTGGTAAACTCATTCTCCGCGAATTTCAGACAAATCAAGGTTTCCGTCATGATATTGGCAATCAACAACCATGCATGGACTCCTAAACGTCGTGTATTTCTAGAGATCCAGTCAGCATTCCGTCGCCATCAGTACATGAATCATAGGATCACTTACTTGTCCGAGATGTATTGATACATATCTCTTGCTCCGGGCAGAGCAAACAAGAACAGGAGGATCAATCGATAAGTGTTCAACGCGTGTTCTGGTGGAACCCATAATAGATATTTCAGATAAAAGCAATTAAGTTCACACTGCAAAAACTGTGGAATATAAACGTAAGAAATTGCCGTATTCTCTCCATGCAGATCGATCCAAAGGTCACACTTGTTTTTTTTTTCTTGTTTTTTTCTTACCACTGCAATCAGGAATAAGGTTCCAAAATAATTCTTGACGCTGCTGGTCGCTTTGTATTCGAACCGGGTCCAATCATGTGGCGTGAACTGTTGCACTGCCCGTTTGGCTTTCCCTTTCAGTGACTTGATTTGGCGGAATTCAACCCAAGAGTATTGCTACAAAAATGAAAAATCCCCAAGTTAATCCACCAGAAAAGATCCATCCATTTTTTTACCATGACGGGAGACGCCCTTCTTTCATATCTACTGTTCCTTGAGAACCTCTTTAGTTTGCTTACCTTCATCTCAAAGTATTGGCATGTCTTCATACCAAAATAAATTCCAATCCAGTTACACAGTAATACATCAAGAACCCACTACGAACCGCAGCAAAAAAAAAAAAAAAAAAAAAAAAAATATAAGTCTAAGCATGCTTTCTCGTTGTTGACATTCACTACTCACATGATCCCACCAGCATTCGGCAAAATTATTCAACTGATGCTCCAACGAGTACTCCAAAGTCTCGAACGTGATGGAAAGAATCCAACATAACCAATTATCTCGCAAGATCAACGCTTTACCATACCAACCAAAAGCATGAGCCGCCACAAAAATATCCAGTTGATTCTGCGTCCAATCAAAAGTCAGTTTTGTGTTTGCTTTTTTGACATCCTTCCCTTGAGCTGATCCATCCCAACATTCTTTCCCTTCCTCCCTCTCTGTCCTTCCTTCCTTCTTTCTTCCTTTCAACCCATCCACTCTTCTGCTTTACCGATGTTGTACCACTTTTCCTTCCAAGCGTACCTTGATATTATCCCACGTCAAATCGCAACAATCAGCATAACTTCGTTCAGGTAACGGTTTGCCCAAATCGGGATCGTAGTACGTCATGAATTGACGTGCATCGTCCTTGTTCTAACCACCCATTATTAAAAATGCCAACTCTTCCGATCCACTATAATTTGAAGCTTACCATGAACAACATAAAGACCAGTAACAGCTGATAAAGTACACTCAGGGCAAGAATGGCTCTCCAAAAGGGGACACTCGGCCTAAGGAACGGGCCGTCACGGAATTGGATCATACCGATAAACACGAAACAGCAAATGGCTGCTGATATGCCGAGCTTCACGCTTGTTTCTGTATCCTCATTATTCGATCGAATGGCTGCATAAAACAGCCATGCCAATGATACCAGTAATGCAGTCAGGGTGTGGGGATGATCTAAATGAACAATGTGAGTACTTCATCCGGCCATGGATCAAGTCCATAGTTTTGTCGTAAACTATAACGACATGAGACCATGGGCGAATTGTCTACTCACAGAGGATTTCGTCGGATATCTCGGAAGACGAGTCGTGCCTGGAGTGGACCCCATGGTAGGCATGTTTCTTTTCCAAGGCTTCAGGAGGGCTTGATTCGTCCTTGGCCAGCATGATTAAAAGAGAAAACCGTGATCAGGTGGATGCTCCAAGTAGAGGATCCGATATTACGATCAATAAGATAGGCAAAAAAAAAAAAGGAAGACACTGTGACTCTTCGCGTGATAAAAAAACAAAAATAATAATGGTTCGGTTTTGGCACACACCAGGGGAAAGTTTTGATCTGCGATGGCCGACAGTTTCCTAATCCGATCCTGTGGATATTCCAAATGTCCTTGCAATTTAGAGATTCATGATCAAACCACATGATCTTTCTTTACAGGTTTAAAGTTCTATAACCCACGAAAAAAAAAAAATACTTTGAGGGAGGATCGGCACGCCCTTGTCCTCCGCGTTTCCAACATTGTCAAAACATTGAAAAAATAAAAAAGCCGTCAATCATCATGGTCCACTGCAGTCTGTGTCTGTGTCAATACATTCTATAGTACATTATACTTGAACTGTTTCTTTGTAGACAACAATTGCATTTGTGCCTGATTTTAGAGCTTGTCATATGACCATTGTCATCCCATTGCAGCATTTTTCATAGTGTATCAGAACACAAATTCCTTTATAAATCATCAGTATTTCTTCATTATCGTCTTTCTTTTTGCCTACTGCACTATATATCATATGTTCTGAAGAAAAAACTGGAATTGTCATTATGATTCTTTATTTATGATGTACCCAGATTCAATCAGCTTAGTTAATGATGAGCGAAGCCATGGTAACTGATTTCCATTTTTTCTTTGATATGGTTTAACACTTTTCAAACACGTTTCAAAACTTTTTACCGCATTGCGTATCGTGATATTGTCCTTTTGCTTTTTTTTATGTGTAAATGACTGGATAAATTCAAGGTGAATCTTTGGTATATTTAATCAAACCATACAATACCGCTGGGTATTACTTATTGAGCTATGATAGATATCAGAAATCATTTTTCAGTCCCACAGATCTATCTTAAAACGAAACCACAGCATGTCAAATCGTATAATGTCCAGAGTGTGCGCTTGAAGATTAATTTGTCCATGCACTGACATAATTACTCATACTGTCTTTGCTTGTATTTCAACTTTTGTGTCAAAGAAAACGATTAACTTTGTCCATGGCAACAACAAGATACACCGAAGCCATAAAAAAGATGTCGCACCGATCAAAAGATATCCTTCCCCAAGGTTTGGGGCAACTGATGCAACAAAAAGCCGCTGTCCATGGTCCGTTGAACACCACGTAGGTCTATTCTTTAGATACGATGTATGCATAGGGTGTCTTTCTTTATTTTTATTTTAGTCGAAAAATACTTACCGCCATGATGACGGTAGTGGAAAGACAAGTTTATAAGCCAGCGCTGAAATTTTCACAGTGTTGGCCCATAAATTACAGATCGTTGTTTCTCACCACACCATACAGTATTTATAACTTGTAAAGCAGATCTTTATACGATGCATCATTGAACTTGACATGATAGCAGTTCCAATACAATATGTAACATAAAAAAAAGTTCGAGTGTTGATGCTCAGTAGGCTGGAAAATACGAAACGATGGTGATGGAAAAGGTGTACTGTAGTAATATGGGTTTATTGAATCATCTATTCTGGTAACACGTTTCCATGTGTAACTGTCATTTCTATTATAACGGGACGTTGATGAATAGATGAAACAGCGAACAAGGGTTGCTGACCAAAGAAAAAGCAAAGGAAGAAATACACTGTTAAAGCGACACTCATCTGACTGGAGTCGATGCTTATTGTTGTAATTGTACATAGTTTGCTGTAAAGATATTCAGGTGTTAATTCTTATTTCGGTTGGCAATATGGAATGATGAGCGTTTTTTCTTACCTGGGAATAAGCCAACGGATTTACCATCGGGAGCCACGCCTTGCCACCAATCTTCACTGACGAATTCGATGTGTGTGATCACTTCATTCTCTCTAAAAGAGATCTCGTTATCTTCGCCGGCCTCGTAATCATAGAGTCCCACCGCGGTTTGCCCAAAATCTTCCTTAGCAGGAGTACTGGGAGCAGCCGCTGGAGGAGTGGGTGCGGGAGGAGCGGCAGGCGCAGCCGGTGGAGCGGGCGCAGGTGGGGCAGGAGGAGCAGCCTCTGGTTCTTGATGTTGTTGTTGCTGTTGCTGGGGTGGTTGTTCAGCTTCTTCCAAGAGTTGGACATAATTGGCTGGGAACAGGCCTTGCTTGGTATTATCCTCACTGACACCAAACCACCATCCTTCATCGACTTGATCAATCTGAGTGACCACTTCGCCTTCCATCAATGACATTTCATTGGATTCGCCCGCTTCGTAACCAAACAACACAACGGCACATAAACCTTGACCATGCTGGGCCATTGAAGCATCTGCAGCCACGTTGGCCGCTTTATGAACCGCACGATCCGCCGTGTCATCCAACTGGCTTTGCAATGATTGTTGCTCCTGCTGTTGACGTTCAGCTTCGCGTTGCAACCGTTCCTCTTCTTCCCGTCTTTGGTCTTCCTCTTGTTGCTGCTGGAGACGACGTGCCTCGTCTTCCTCCTGTTGACGTCGTCGTGCGTCTTCTTCTTCTTGTTGTTGTCGACGTCGATGCTCTTCCTGTCTTGCGGCTTCTTCAGCTCGTCGTTGCTCCTCTTCATTTGCACGTTGCTGTCTTTCCTGTTCTTCCTGCTCCTGTTGACGACGGCGTTCCGCTTCTTCTTGGTCACGGCGTGCAGCGTCTTCTTGTTCGCGACGTGCTGCTTCTTCCTGCTGACGACGTTGATTTTCCGCTTCCATCTGCTGTTGTCGCTGCTGATCGCTAGCCATATCGCGTTGTTGTTGAACGCGAGCCGCTTGTTCTTCACGTTCACGTACTTCTCGTTCTGCTTTCTCACGTTCCGCTCGTACCGCCGCAGCACCGGAATCCTGGGCCTGTGAACCCCATCGAGTGGTAAGACGCTTGGGTGCCGTTTGCACCGGTGTATAGTTAGTTCCCTGGCATAGGAATCGTGAATGAGTTACATGGACAATAAAAAAAAAAGCGCACCATCTCACTAATGCCGTCGGCCACTTACCACGGGAGCAGGCATGTTGTCTCTGGTCATGGCTTCCTTTTGCATGGATGCAATATCAGGAATCTGCGTCTTTTGATAAACGGAACCCTATTGTATAGCATACATCATGAGCTTCTCTTTTTTCTTATCGAACCATGCAACCCTTTCACTCAACTTACCACGGGTGTCACTGCTGGCTGCGGTTTGCTTTGCTCTTTATGCACACTGTATTTGGCTCCCGAAGATTCACTGACTCGCTTCATGATAAGCTCAGGTTCCACATCGGCCTAATTCAACATCCAGCTCAATACACATGTCCAAAAGATTGCAGTACCTAGGATCTGTACCTCATCACGAGCATTAATTTGCACATGGAAACTCTAAGAGAAGCAGCCGTTAATTGAAGTCACGTCTTGGCATAACAGTGGTTCACAAGAAAATTTACCTTAAAGAACTTGGATACATCATTCATGTGGTTATTAAAGAAAGCTTTGCGGGTCTCAGGAACGCCACTGCCACACTAAAAAACAAGATGAGTGTGAGATGATGATGACTCGTTGACAAACTGTCGTTTCTTCTCGTTTTTTACCCAAGCAATAAAGACAAACTTTGGCAACTCCGTATTGGGGTCAATGACGCGAGTGTAAGCAAACTGAATTTTGCCGTCGGCAAATTCTTCGGTCAACTCTTCGAGACCGTCCTCTAAAAGAAGTTGTATGGGAAATGGGTGAGTCTTGGCTTACGGATATCGAGGACAAAACGTCTACCTACCACCCGTTGCTTGAACACGAAGGTCGCTGGTGCCTTTGTCGTAGGAATAGATGAGCCAGTTTGTGGGGTCATTGTTGTTCAAAACAGCCTGATATGCTGCTTCGAGATCCTTGCCGTGCGCGTTGAAATTGACTTTGAAACTCATGATGGATTCAACAAGAGAAAAAAACAACCCTAAGTGAGCGACAAAAGGTGGGTTTTTCATGGAAAGCTTGAGCGGTGTTTTAAATCGACGTCATAATCACTGCTCGGGACGGAACTTTCAAGATTTGTTCCTTGGCGATTCTTTCTTTTATTATTATTCGTTGGGCGCCGTCAAAGGCATGGCTGATGAACGGGATGAGTTCCGAGTGGGCAATTTGCCTCAGGGTCTGAATGTGAGCGCTTCCAACGGACCTCCTGAAGCATTACGGTCGTTTTCTTCCAACTTGGCACTGCGTCAAGACGTCAACACTTTTGGCTTGGCAGGCAAGATTTGGCATAGGTAATAAAACGAGTGGATGGCCAATTCATGGACACATTCGAACTGAATAAACACTTCCGACCGACAATCTCCAGTGCATACACTATTCAGGCCTACTTTTCGCCCGACGTTCAACGTCTCATCACGCCTCAGCAACCGATACCCTTGGCCTACTTTAAAGACAGCACGGTCGATGTGTCTGGTGCCAAACCTTACCGGATCCTTGAACTCGGTGCAGGCACCGGCTATGTGGGGATTGCGCTTGCCAATATGTTGCGCGAACCGTGTCAGGTATACATTACCGATTTGGAGCAAGTGGTGCCGTTGATTGAAGAAAACATTGCCACGCACTACCAACCGGGTCACGCTCAAGTGTTTGCACGTCGCTTGCACTGGGGTAACCAGGCCGACGCCGACGCCTTGCTTGCCGACGGACCATTTGATCTGGTTGTTATTTCGGATTGCGTGTACTTTCCCGAATTGTTCGATATTTTAACCGACACGCTGCTTCACGTATGCAATGACACCACCCGGGTTTTGATCGGATACAAATGCCGTTCGCTGGAAAAGGAAGTCGGGTTCTGGCAGGATTACTTTGGACGGTTCTTTGAATACGAGCCTGTGCGCAAATTGGACGGATACGATGCAGATGATGATGGGACAGACTCGACCAAAGACGATGAGGAAATGGATCTATCGACGGGAGAAGGAGGAGGAGGCATGTTTGGTGAAGAAGAGCAAGTATTCATATTTACCGGCATCAAACGGGCCGAAAAAGACATCAAAACTGCCGATGATACGTTCATCACCCTCATGTTGTGCTCTATTGGCATCTAATCGAGGCGTCCCACCCACCATTTTGGTCCCATATTACCCCCATTGCCAGAGATAGAAGATTCCCTCCAAAAAATACAAATAATAAAAACCCAATATGTAATTGACTCCAGGACAGCGGATGATCCGACTTTCTTTTTGTTTATTTCAGAACAAAGTGATCAGAAATCGAGTTGATGGGATTAGCATGACAACCGGTTTAGGCCTTGTTCTGTGATTAAAGATTGAATATCAGTATTATGCCCAGAGACCATGCACTATTTATTTTTCCCTTTTTCTTTACCTTTTGCTGGAAGCGGAATCTTGGTGGAGGAGCACGGTTGCGACGGTTGACGACGGAACGAACGCGGACAACTCTGGCGTGAATGGCGCAGGAGACGCAGTAGTGCAACTTGACATACAACTTGGGAATGGCGTATTCCTCGTAGATGGATGCCTCCTGAAGATCACGGACAGCAGCGGCTTCAACCATATTACGGATGGTGAAACGCTTGATAGCCTTGTCCTTGGGGACGCAGCGGTAGCAGTTGATGCAGCGAACAAACTTGTTGTGGCCACGGCCGTGCTTGTTACGTCCGTTGTTTCTTCTCTTGCAGGTCTACATAAAAACCAGAAAACAACGCCATTAGTCACTTGCGCTTTCAAAAGAAAATATACCAGCCGATGAAAAAAAAACGTCTTTCTAATGTTTGGATGAACAGGTTTGAATGCGAAATAACTGGTGTTTTTTTTCTTTGTATGTCAAAAGTCTGCCGTCCATCTATCCATTCAAAGGATATCCACTCGATTTATCCATTCGAATCCATCCATCCATTCGAAGTATGCATTCATCCGTACAATCCAACTAGAAAAATAGACGTATCGAATGGTATCCTCATGATCGAGAAATCAAACGTACCATACTGATATGAACAAAGAAGTCGAGAGAGAGTTTCCACGATTCCCACTGCCGTGGCCCTTATCGTAGCCGGTCGCTGAACTGAGCACCAACCCTGCGCTGGGATTCCGGTGTAGCGGGCTACGGGTCGTGACTGCATTTGCCGAACTCGGTTCGTTGGATTTTTCAATCTCCGTCAAGGTCGTCCGGCATGGATCCCCTTTGGTACTGCCGCACTTTTGGAGCTTCTTGGGACATTTCACAATACCGGTACAAGCTTCTCAGAAAGATACCGCTTTTCTACCAAAACTTCTTGGTAGGTAATGAAGTGTGAGAAACAGCTTGGAAATAAATAACGGAGTCTTATCCACTCGCGTTCGGACTGTTATGGGGCGATGATCCATAAATTGCATGTTTATTCTCGCAGATATTGATAATCGTATGCATATTCTGAAGAGACTACCGCATCGGCATAATTGCTGCGGAATCCTTCTTTCGGTTCAAATTGTATAATGGCCTTTTGTGACAGCTTGGATCATATCTCAATGATTTGTCCATCATCTATTTGGGACTTGAATCTGCTTCTTGGTATCCACAATAGATATAGCCTAGTAGGTGGCATATTATCTGTATGTCAAGCATAATTTTTTTTTTGCACATGAAGGATGGCGGATTCGCATTTTCAGAGTGGCACAGAATGCTTTCACTTGAATGATTTGACGATCCTTGTGACTGTGATGATTCACGAAATTCGCGTTTCAAACGCGTCAAGATGAATGCCAGTTGCCAAAAACCCCGTTCACGCGTTTGCAATGGAAGCGACCATTCTGAAATTAAGCAAACAGGCCAATGGAAAGAATCTAAAGGAATACTTTGAGCAGCAATCACTGAACGATGTAAACCATTTCTTTGAGCCGCTTTTTGATAAAGTGCCATTGACCCTCAATTCTGCTAGATCGCACAAGTGCTGCGGAAAAAACTGGCCAACAATGTCAGAGACGATATCGATCCATTGCTCATTGTTAGAGCCATCTTTATAGGTACGGCAAAAAAAAAAAGGCATCCTTGTAGGCGTTGGCAAGCCACTTGACTATTAACAATAAACCATATCAAAAGGATCTCCTGCCAATGGTGGCGAAACATGTACTCAACGACGATCCATCGTTTTTCAGGAGGCCATGGCATGGTATGAATCGTACAAAGCAAAAATTTTTGATCGACAAGTCTT
Source organism: Radiomyces spectabilis (assembly GCF_025331425.1). Classification (NCBI taxonomy): domain Eukaryota; kingdom Fungi; phylum Mucoromycota; class Mucoromycetes; order Mucorales; family Radiomycetaceae; genus Radiomyces; species Radiomyces spectabilis. The sequence continues at coordinate 1,052,859 of NW_026251930.1, forward strand.
TCTTACCAATAACGCGACTTTGCAGGTTGTATAATGAAGACATCGCCACAACTACCGAAAAGGCCCAGGTGGTCAACAACCTTGTCAACATTCTACTGCCCGAGGTAAAGCATAATGACCAACACCCTCTCCCCCCCCTCCTCGCCTTTGACTCCGTTTGACTGAGCCTTATTGCCGATAGGTGGAAACCGTGCCACTGAATGTTCTGTCCCAAGCTGCTCTCGATATGGCTCACGCTATCCAACAGCAAACTGCATTGCAACCCAAAATGATGGAAATATTCGCCAAACTATGGAATGTCCTATCAACGGCCGAAGTCAAGGATAGCACTAACGAGATTATCAAATGTATTGGCGTCTCCAAATGGCATCCTCAATTAACCGTTAGCCTCGCTTCAGCTTTCAATGATATGGAATTAACGTCGCAACAACTGGAAGAGGTCGTTACACGGATCTTTAGGTTAGTCATGGATGGATGATCCGAACTATTCATATCCCCACTGACAAGCATGTCTCTCTCTGTGTGGATATGTAGGCAACTTAATGATCTGGATGTTGAAGAAATTCCGCCCGTCATTTATCAGTTGCTCTTGTTAACACGCAAGGTACGGCTTCGATTTTGGTCATTCAAAAGCAAAAGCAAGATGTTAACGATTGTATAAAGGGTCATAAACGCATGATTCTCGCTGAACTCTGCGGATACTTTAACAGAATCGCCAAAACGAATACTAATAACCCGGCCTTTAGGTAAAGAAATTAATTGTGGGTATGATTTGGGGAAATTATGTGTCTCATGATGAAATGGCCACAGTCGTATGGAGGGTACCGTCATGCTTCATATTTCATTTGCCATCAAGCAAGATCAGGTCAGTGAGAACACGAAAGGAATGATGAAAAAAGAAAAAAAATTGATCTTGGTGTTGGGTGTAGGACCTTGGTCAAGAACTCGTCAAATACATGAAATCCAACAAAATGCACCTTATGGAAACATTTAATTTGGCCTGCCTATTGTCAGCCGCTCGTATTCATCGTCTGGAAGATACAGTAAGGGTTCCTCCTTTTTTATGGGCGGTATGAATATGGATCTGAATATGAATCACTTGCTTAGATTTTCGATCTGATCAAGTCCAATATTGTTGCCATTTACAAAGACACTGAAAAAGTCCAAAAATGTGCATGGATCACAGGTACAATTCAACCGGGAGCATCAATTCTATAAGCGATGGAGATTTACGTTAAATGCGGTTTTAGAATTCTGCCATGTGGACGGCACACGTGTGCGCCAGATACTACTGGACATTGTTGACAAATCCGCTTCTGGGTGGGATCAAGTAATCCAAAGTATTACTCAACTGGGCATGATCTTGATCGATACAGCGAATCAAAGCGCTTGGCTGAGAACCTCAGGTAAGCATTTTTACTTTTGCAAAGAAAAAAAAATGGATATCAACAGAGTTAACTCATGGAGCTTTAGTGGCTGCCCCAACGCGCGTTAATCGACACCATCAAGGACCTATGGAGATCATTGCATCGCTTGGTATCGAGATATTGACCAAGATGTTCCAGGCAAGTGGGGCTAGACCACTCCATCGAGAGCGAAAAGGATCCTTTTTTTTTTTATTTCAGCAAGCTCACAGAAAGACTAGTTGCATGATATCGTTCGAGGTGAAATCTTGGATCAAATCACTTCACGCATTGTTTCACGGTCGCCTAGTGCTATGCATTTCCTGGAATTGCTCGATAATGTCATCACGACCTGTGCGGACGGCATGGATGCTTATTTGAACAATGTAATCTTTCTTCCCCTCGATTCCTGACTTGTGAACCACTGCTCACTTTTCAAGATCTAAATTAGATCAAAGATACCCTTGATTACTTGTCCTTTCTTCCTCACGCCACCGCTGAACGTTTGTTGAAAGCGATTTTACCCGTGGCCCAAGCGAACCAACAATTCCGTGATGGTCTGATCCTCGTATTACGAAAAAGCATGTTTGCCAAGTACGTAGGGACAGGTAGAATGCATGGAATGACGGTGGCCAACCGATCTTGCTTTTTTGTTTTAGAGATGTCGATGGTCGAAAAGTGTCGGTAAATGGTTTCCTCAATCTACTCCGTGCCCAGTTGTCGACCAAGAGAAACAATGCGGCGGGATCTTCGTCGTCACGATCAATGTCGTCGGATGGCGTAGCGTTTGAGATTCTAGGTACCTCACTTGAGAAAAACATGGCGTAGGGTACCATGGAAATCTCATGCTGTGTATTTTAGGTTTGCTGCGGAGATGCTTTAGTCAACAAGCGGAAATTCGTGCTATTGCATACAATGGACTAGGCGATCTCGCTCACCAACACAGTGTTCTGGCAACGGATATCTTTGACATCCTCTATTCGCAGGTACAAACAAAGATGAGATCGATTCTATGATGGATGTTCTTGCATCATCTCATCATTCTATTCACAATAGTTCCTCAAAGTATACGAAATGGATACGGGCGTGGCGACTCCGTTGAAGCTCGATGCTTGTATAGAAAATGCTCTTACCGGAGGATATCCAAAAATGGTAGAACCTGTGCATATTCTGCTTTTCAATCTCCTGAAAACAATGCGCATATTGGCGGCCACGTCACATAATGAAGGTACGAAAAGAAATGCCTCCAAACCGGTGCATGAGTCTGACAACAGGTTTAACGATTTAGTGACCATGACGACACTGGAGACCTGTCGAGATGCGATTGCTTCTTTAACTTTTCGTTTATCGAAATCGGATCTGGAAGACTATGAGCTCGACAAGACATCCAACCTCGATATGGCTACTCACCTCGGTTTGCGCAACAAGTTGTATTCGAATCTATTGCTCGGATGTTACGAGGTATGAAAGTGATGGGGATCGTTGTTTCGAAAAACAGGGGACACTGTCCGCTAATAATCGTTTCTAGACGGCTATCGAGCATGAGTTTATTACCAAGGGCGACGATGTCGAATCTTTTGAGCTTATTCTAAACATCTTTAAAAAACGCAAAGCTTTGATGACATTGCTCAAGGAAAATGCTACCAACGAAAAAGGTACGGTATTCATGTTTTTTCTTTCCGGCGTCACATCAGCCCATATTCAATGCTTTTCTTCAGGACGTAAACTAGCGAGTCACCAGCACAGCGGTTCCATGTTCACCTTGGAATTCATTACGACTGTTACCAAAGCTCTCTTCTTGCAAGGCAACGTGCAAACCCCTGTGCGTAGTCTGCGTTCCGACATCGACTTTATTCACTTTATCATCTCCAATACCCAATCGAGCTTGCTGCAGGTACGTATCCATCATGAACTTGCCACTCCTGATTGAGACAGCACCCTCATTTGTTGCTTCTTGTAGGCTGTCAATAGTGAATGGACCGATTTTGATGACGATCATTTCAAGAATTGCGTCGAACTGGGTCAAGTATTTATGCACATTCTCATGACAGAAGACTCGGACAGTAGTTTTATCAACCATCAACCCAAAAAGGTGCTTCTTTACGTCTGCTCTAAAGGTACTTTTGTACAAGTTGCTAATTGTTTGTATACTCCAGGGTCATTCGGTACTTGGTACCATCATCGAATCCACAAAGGTCATCTTTGAGACCACGGTTCAAATTTGGCCAGAGCGGTTTGTCCGGTACCTGGATCAGTTATTAACGGTGGCTGCACCGAATATCGCACGGGACGGTTCGTCATCCCGCACCACGAATAAAATCTTATCGGATACCGTGGCTGAATTCAAGGATATCATGACCAAATACCTTGCTGATCAAGGTCAACTTTACAAGGAAGCTGCGAGCGTGATGCAAATCATTGTGTTCTTGTGGAAAAAGTTGGATCGGACGGCCACCGACTTTACGAAATATGCAACGCGCATGGTGAATTGGTTGGACGAATTTGCACGTGAACGGCCCATTGAAGATGTCACGATTGCCAAAGAAATGATTGCTCTGTTGATTCAAGCGTCGACGGAAACAGCGTCCTTTGATATTGTGGTGTCCCTTGCCAAAGATATACATACCTTGATGGGCGATCTCGAGGCGACAACCGCCAACAGCCAATCCGATCAACCGGCAATCGTCTTTGTTCTTATCAATCCAAAAACTCACGGAGTCATCACCATGCAATTACTCTCGTTCGTCGACCAATCAGCCGACGACATGTTCTGGTGTATCAACCGTCTCAAACTTTGTGGTACGTATGGTATTATCAAGTGGATCTACTTCTGACACTGACGGAAAAAACGATTCGAGTAGCTACTGGGACCAATGTAGAGGATGAAGTCGTGCTCGAGTTTGAACGTGGGGTTTGCGCACGTATCATGTGCTACCTTACGGTGGTCAGTGAATTGACCAAAGCCGTACTGTCAGGAACCTTTGCAGAAAATCTGATCAAAGTGCTTTCGAAAATATACAAAATGTTGGCAGCATTTGTGAAATATGTAAAGCGACGCAAGTTTTTGATTCTTTTTGAATGGTCTATTTATCGATTTTCTTTTGATACTTTAGAAACTATTGAATCCCAAGATGATATCCAAGGAATTCAGTTTACTGATCATGATGGCGGGCGAAGGCGTGACCGATAAAATGTACAAGTTCCTCACAGTACATGGTCAACGGCAAGATGAAGTGGGCTCCGGCGGACGCAAAAAGGGAAAGAAGATTGTCAGTGCAAAAGAAAAGGTACGGAGCTCACGGCTTCATCAACTCGTACGATCCAAACTCACAGGATCTCTCTCTTAATGTAGGCCAAAGTGCTTCGTGAGGCCAAAATGATCCCTCATTTGATTTTTTTGGTGGAACACTTTGAACGCCATCTGATTCAGTTGACACGCAAGTCCAAGGTCGATCTCATGCAGTACATGAAGCGCAGCACGGCTCGCGATTTTAAGATCAACTTGGCCTATATTGACGAGAATGACAGTTCCGAAGACGAAAAACAAATCGCCAAAAGAGTAAGTGGATCTATCAGGGAAAGGATCAAACGAGGACCACGAGAGTCTGAAACAATATCATTATTAGAGCAATCCGGGTGTAAACGAAAATGCGTACGATGATGATGAAGCTGAAGAAGGGATCAATGAGTATCCGGAAGAAGGAGAGGAAGCGGGCAGAAGAGGAGGAAGAAGAGCAACCGGATCAGCCTCGATATAAACGATCTCGCCATTAAACTCTTTCGCATTCACTGTAACAATAAAAAAAACGGCATGTAGATAGTAATCCACTTTTTTTGTTTGTCTTTTCTTTTTTTTTTTATACATAATTGTTTCTATGTTTCTATTCTTTAGGTGCTTTTCCCAAAAGAGAGTGATGAATGTCGATGGAAGGGAGCCTTGACATGGCGGCCTGGCGAGCTTCTTGTTGCAGTGCGGCATCCATGATGACAAGAGCGGCCATGGCTTCCACGATGGGCACAGCACGAGGGACGACGCAGGGATCGTGACGACCTCTTGCGGCCAAGGTACCAAACACACCATCATACGAGGTTGTCTGTTGATCTTGAGAAATGGTGGCGGCCGGTTTGAAAGCGACTCGGAAATAGATATTTTCGCCGTTGGAGATACCGCCCTGAATGCCTCCCGAGTTATTGGTGACGGTACCAAACGAACCGTCGGCCTTCTTGACAAAAGGATCGTTGTGTTGATGGCCCGCCATCTTTGTACCCTGGAAACCCGAACCAAACTCGAAACCCTTGGTCGCAGGAATCGACAGCATGGCGTGAGCCAAAAGTGCTTCCAATTTGTCAAAACAAGGCTCGCCCAGACCCACGGGACAGTTGCGGATCACACATGTCACTGTACCACCAATGCTATCCTTTTCCTCCGATTTCTTGGTAATCACCTAGTGTCCGACACCGCATAGGATTAATAACGCATGCTTCCTCCATGTGCACTCAACCTTGGTGCATGACCCTGTTGGCGTTTTTTTCTTTTTGGTCGGTTTGTGTTACTTACTTCTTTGATAGTTTCAGCCGTAGTGGCGTCGGGACAGCGGGTGATATCCGCATCGACCTGGTCCCGTGTGACGGTATTCAAAAATTCGTAAAATTCAGGCTTCAATTTGTCTTCTTCGGCGAGATCGTGAATGAATGGCATGGCGGCCTTGCCAACACTCGATGTGAAAGCGACAATTTCAACGCCATAGGCCAATTTGAGGTATTTCTCAGCAATGGCGCCACCGGCCACACGGCCAATGGTTTCACGAGCCGACGCACGACCGCCTCCGGAGGAAGCCTTGACAGAGTATTTTTTAAGGTAAGTGTAATCGGCGTGACTGGGACGAGGATACACATCGGTTTCGCTGTAATCGTGAGGACGTTGATCGAGATTAGGTACTTGTAAACCGATGGGTGTTCCAAGCGTCACACCGTATTCTGTACCAGACATGATGGTCACTCGGTCTTTCTCATCGCGCTACAAAAAAGAAAATGACAATGTAAGGGTCAGTCAAATGCAATGCAGTGACAATGAAAGTGGGTCCTTCAATTTACAGGTGTGGTTAATTTGCTTTGTCCTGGTCGTCGTCGTGACAGCTGCGTTTGAATGTCCTTTTCTGTAAGCTCCATGCCGGGCGGAACACCGTCGACAATAGCGCCGACGCCTTTGCAGTGCGATTCACCAAATGTGGTGACCCGGTAAATCTTTCCAAAGGTGCTCATACTGAGTGAATTAAAAGGTTCAAGTGGGGAAAGGAGTTACGATGGAAGTATAAAAAGAGACCAAAAAAAAAAAAAAAAAAAAAAAAAGATCAAAAAAGGGCAATCTTTTTCTGATAATTTTGCCAGTCACCTCCGCTCCAGCAAATCGTGAGTCATCCACTTTGCCATCGAATGAATTTTTCCAGGTTGCACCTGCGACCATCATGCATGATAAGCACCCATCCCACAATGTATGAAAATCATATTGTTGAACAGGTATCATATCATGATACTTACCAGATCATGCTTTTTCCGCAGTTAATCCTATCATTTTGTACTCGTCATAACCAACAATAAATATGGGTCAAAATTTTCACTGCCTTGAAGTTTGAAGATACTCTAATAAGCAAGAAGACGCCCAAGAGCCAATACAACCAGTGCTTTGTGTACGAAAAAAAAAAACTTTCACAACTAATATCGTATCATATCTCACTTGCCGTTATACGACTCAGTTAATGCCTGGAAGAAGAATGTGGTAGCACTTATTCGATTTTTCATTGGACTAGAAATTATAGTAACACGCCTGCAAAAGGCCTCACAAAGATGATTGCTAAAAAAAAAAAAAAAAAAAAAAAAAAAAAGATCGCCGTTTGTGTTTTCAAACAAACTTTGAACTATCAAAACTAGTCTATACTTCAAAAAGTGCAATGGTCATCAAAATTACTTTAACTCTTTCTTTTTTCTTATTATTTCATCGGTAGTGGTACAAAGACCTTCTGTACGACCTGCAGTGACGATGGATTAGAGACTAACCAAGTTGGAAAAATCCATATACCGTGCTTCCATTTACAATAGTTTAAACCGAATTAACATGCGAAGAAATCTTTTTAGAATTTTTAAAGTCCTTCCAAAGCATGACCATGAGAAACAGAATGTGCCAATACGTCAATGGGCCAACGAAAACGACATGATTAAATTCAATAGATAAAGTTACAAGTATCCGGTACCTCAGATTTTAATATGGATAGGTAAGTCTTCTTTCAAATCACATAACATAAATAGTGGTGAAAGACAAGTGGTCGAGTTTTTTGATGCTTCTCTTCTGAGAAGATCGGAACTGCCATATTTGACATTTTTCAAATTTGTGATGCACGTAGGGATCTGCTTGAACAGACTAGCCGACAAGTTCGATTGTTCACAAATACGAGGAGAATGAACAGTAGCTTACCACCTTTTCAAGCTATTGGCCCTTCTTTTTTTTTTTTATCAGCTTCATGGAAGAACAGAAGAATTGAAATGACATGGATCTGAACTGACTGACGGAATATCAGGATTATAAAAGGTAAGGCTCTGTTACACCGGTCATTACTTGAACAAGGCCACCAAGCGTTGTGATGTAGAGTTTAGATATGTCACACACTACACAGTTTTAGCTAAAATAAGCGAGCTAGCATAACAGGTGAATCGAGTTTCATCATCCTTTTTCATTTCATTCCATTGCTTTTCTCTTTTTTTTTTATTACATTCTCTTTTCATTTTCTCTTGTAATTTTTTTTAACGCTTTGATGCCATGGGACCTATCCAAGATCCTCACATTGTTACCAAAAGACGCTCGTTCCGTAGTTGGCTACGAAAAATCCGCGATCATCCATCACGCAAACCTTTATTGCATGGCAGCAAGAAATGCAACCGAGGTGAGATTGATTTCAAAACGGATGATGATGGATCACAACGCTGATATTTCCTTGAAGCCATTTTCGGTGTTCCGTTGATGGAGTCAATTGTGTATGCGAAATCGGGGGTAGGGTACATTGACCAAGATAATGTCAAACACCGAAAAGTTGCATCGGTTCCTATTGTGGTGGCAAAATGTGGCGCTTACCTAAAACAACACGGTAAAGTATTAATGACACGATGCATGGATATTTTTTTTTTCTTTTTCCCCAAATACATCATGGTTTTTCTTTTTTTGACTCCATGATTAACTAATATAATTTGATGAGCAGCGTTATCGACGGAAGGCATTTTTCGCATTTCGGGAAGCACCAAGCGAGTCAATACCTTGGAATCACTTTTTGACCAGGCTTGCACGGATTACGGATTTCACGTCTCTTGGCAAGGCTACAGCGTCCACGATGTGGCTACTTTGTTTCGCAGATTTCTAAACAAACTTCCTGATCCTGTGATCCCTCTCCACTACTATCAAGCCTTCCGCGATATCATGAGTAAACAATCGGTTCCGGTTGATTCTCCGTTCAACAAACAAAAGAAAGAAAAGACTTTCGCAACACACACACACATACACTAACAATGACCCTTTCCTAGGTGACCGATTTTACCACACCACTACGGATCGTATCAATGCCTTTCAGGAATTAATTGGTCAGTTGCCAGAGGCCCACCAGCACCTGCTGCTGTATCTGCTGGATCTACTCAGCTTGTTTGCAAGCCAAGCCGCCGATAATCGCATGGATGCCGCTAACCTGGCCTCTGTTTTTTGCATGGGAATTCTACGCCATCCTGATCATAATACACCTATTGAGTACAAAATTTCTCAAGGCGTGATTGAATTCTTGATTGAATTTCAAATACTTTTCAGCATGCACTTGTTGAGCACAAATCGGCCTTTGGACGACGACGAGGAGCCTGCAACGCCGCCGGTGCCGGCTATTCCCGCGTGGGCTTACGCCACTCCAGGACCTCAGGCTGCTTCAACCGATCACGCTTCATCACCACTGGCCATTGATACCGATGAACCGGCACTATCGAAGCGCAGCTCCATTTCTTCTGGCGATCGCATGGATTCCGGAACGGAACTCATTACACCCATCGATGCAGTTTTTGATTCTCACCGAAAACCGAGCCAACCATACCAACCCTTTGCAACCTCACCAACGTCCAACGCGGTTCCCTATAGAATTTTGCCGTTGACCGATCAACTTGAACACACTAACCGTTCCCTCGAGCCTCCATCACCACGACCATCAGCAGCAGCAGCGACGCCAGCGACGACGACAACGGCTCGTCAAATAGTGCAGACGACACCTGGCAAAGGCATTCAATCCTACAAATTAAAATTTGGTAAGTACGTTCATTGTTCTACATTTCATGACTTGAAAACTAACCCAGTGACAGATGTAAAACGAATATCGCTGTATTTTTTACTGGGCATATCCATTGCCGTCCTATACAAGGCTTATGCACTGCTACAGTCGTTCCATTTGGTTACCCCATGCGTATTTATGAGCGGTTTACTGGGATGTCTGATCTTATTACAGCAGGGTGTCGGATCGCGCGCCGTACCACCTGCTGCGGAGGACACTAATGCACAGCATGATGACGATGAAGCGCTTATTCCGGATAATGGCAGTGACGATACAGAAGAAGACCACCCAGTGGAAGACGATGCGATTCCTGACGAAGAGATTCCTTCGGAATGGCGAAGCTTGTTGCAGCGCTCCTGGCGAACCGAATCCATTTCCAGCCACGCTTCCACGCATGATGCAATTTCTTCCAGCATATGGTTTGCTGATCGAGCCAAGGATGACGGTGATCTGACCTCCATGTTGAGTATGTCCAGTCGATTTGAGGAAGAAATCAGAGACAGTCGCACCGGGCGACAGGATAATGAAGATGAAGGAGACGAAGATGATCAAGATCTGTTGGATATAACCGAATCGGAACTACGCGAGCTCATAGAACGGTATGAACAGATCCACAAGGATGCGCAACTTGCAGAAAAGATTCAAAAAGAAGAAGAAGAAGCCAACAAATATCGCGATGCATACAATCCATTTTTGAATCACTCCATCAATGCTGAAAACGACCATCGGAATTTGCCACAACGTTCACGGTCTCAACAAAAGAAAAAAGCACAGCCCCAAGTTCCTAAAAGACCGCGATCGTACTCTCATGGTCATGAACACAAAGAAGAATGGAAACTTCGATTTTATCCACGATAAAGTGAATTACAATACAAAGGTCACGATTTAACATCATTGCATTATTTAAAACCGGATCCCACCTTTCTGCTGATGTGATACTGTAATGCTTGTTACTTTGTTTTTGTTCACTCTCTGCTATCTTTATTCTCTTCAAAAGATTTTTTGTTACTTTTTTGTAGCCTTTTTCCAAGTTATATATAATTGAAAGAGTCAATGGGGCTGAACACTGGTTTCTGATGACTCCCAGATCTTCCTCTTTCGGATTATATTTTTTTCTCTGCATGTTCTTGCTGTTGTTTCTAGCTCACTTGCCCTTTCACATGCTCCTGATACTTTTGTTAACTTTTTACTCCTAGAATAATCGATTCAAAAAAAAAATAAAAAAAAAATACAGGGATGAAATTGATCACTAGGTTGAAAAAAATTCATTAAATCTTTACAATTCACCAAAAAGGTCATAATTACACTGTGAGGGAAAAGTGGTTATAAACCGTTGAGGTTTTTTTGGCAGTAAGGAGAAGGAACTATTATTATCGACTATGAAGCCATACCATTTTTTTCTTTTTCTGTGTCTTTTTGTATGTATCACACATACCCTCGTAGCTGCAGGACCAGGTGAAGGTATTACTTGATAAGAGAAGTTGATCAAGGGGAGCGGAGGGATTTTCAGAATTCGAGAAAGCAACAGAAAAAAAAAGGGGGGATGGGAACGAGAAAAGAAAAAAAGAACCCAAGACGGAACATGTATCAAGAAGTATACATCGCGACTGAATCGTATATTTTTGGTATGTTTTATATTGGAAAGACGAGGACGAATCTTCACCTTGGGATGAAGAAGTCGGTGAAGACGAGTATAATCTGCGCCCTCCCAAATGGTATCAATCCGAGAGAAAGCCCAAGGAGCAGCAGAAACCGAAAGAAGAGCAGCAGCAACATGCAGAAAATGTGCATCGGAAACCGGTGCTCAACAACAAAGCGACACCCACCAATAACCGAGACAACAGAAACGCGCAACATCCCACCAATAACGCCGCCAATGCTCGTCACACCAATACCAATGTCAATGCCGTCAATAACCGCAATATGAGGAACACTCAGAACCACTTGCCACCGTCCAAAACCACCAATGCGGCCGTGCTGCCACCCGGCATATCACCCACCATGTTGGGCGACGGTCTGTCATCTCCCCAATACACGAGCGTGTCTTGGTCTTATCCTGTCTCTGTCCCACCACCGTATTTAGCCTATTCCACACCCAACAACCTTGCTGTCGCTCCTACTGCCCGCCCCATTGTCGGGCCGGTCGGTATGGAGGCCGCCGTGGCAACTGGAAATACATTGAATCTTCCCGTACTGGCTACACTGATGAGTGTCCTAGCAGCCATTGTCATGTTCCATCAGTAAAAAAAGAAAAGAGAAAAACTTTTTATCCTCCATCTATGCATCTCAATACCGATTCTGAATCGTCCAATTCAAACTTTTTTCTGCATTGTTGCTTGTGGTGGATTCTCAAAATCTCTGCATGGGCAAGCATAATTTTAGATTTCCATGGGAACGAGACATTTTGAACTGGAGCCTGTGTTTGGTTCAATCCCTGACAGACAGGGTTTCCCTTGCCTTGCCGTTTGGCGCCCCCCTTTTCCCTTTGGGATTTTTTTCTTGCTCAATATAAATGACATTCATCCGTAAAAGCTCCTCACCGTGTCTTTCTCCTTCCCCTTTTTTCCCGTTTCTCCTTTGTCGACTTTGATTTGGTCTCTCTTTTGTCGTTTTTGGGTATAATGAAGTTTTTAGTACCATTGTTAGCCTTGTGTGCCGCTGTTTCGGCTCAACTGACGGCACCGACTCGGAATTACAACGTGACAAGCCCTGTCAGTAACGGGCCGTATGTGGTGGGTCAAATTCTGCCATGTACCTATCGTTTGTTCTCTGATGTCGATAGCTCAGGTATGGACCTACACACTGTATCAGTTTGAGATTGGTGGTTTTGGGGCACTAAACTGTGGCCTCGATGGATAGCGCTGGTGCTACAAATTACTCTAGAACCTGTGATTGTGGCTTCGTCTGCTTTAGCGAGCAGTGTGAATGCGACCAACACGACGTTGACTATTGCTGAAAATGCCGATGTGACCAAGACGGAAGCGTCGGTCAAACATGAAGGCAATCTGACCTATTTTGAACATTCCATCAATTACAACATCCCTGCCATGGTGAAACCAGGCAACTACAAAGTCATTTTCAGCGATAAATCGACCAACACCAAATTGCCGATCCCTATTGAAATCCGTCCCGCTGCGGTGTCCACCACAAGCAACATCAAGGCTTCAGCCACCGGAGTCACCGATCGATCGCAATCCAGTGGAAGCATATTTGCCGAAGGTGCCGCCGCAATGCTTATGCCCGAAGCGACCAAAACATTTGTCGCACTGGCTGCAGCAGCCGGCATTGCATGGATGTTGTAGGAAGCTCACGAAACACAAACGAAGAGGGGAATTTAGATTAAGCTACAGTTTTAAGACAGAAAGAAAGGGAGACAGACACTCAAAAGACTCACTTAAACACACAAACGATCGCAGGAACCAAAAAAAGAAAAAAAATAACTCTATTGTCTCCCTTTGACTCACATTTAATTGTCTTATTTTTTGTTTTTCTCCTTGTTTACTTATTTATTCTTTTTGCTTGATACCCGGTTTAATAGAGAAGAAGATACTCCGATCATTCTACATTTTCTCTTAAGGTTCTAGTCGGGTCATCATGACAATATTGTGTTTTTATATAAAGTTACCATGTCAATGTTTGCCTCATTGTTAACCCGCCTATCGTCTGAATAATCACTTCTAAAGGATTAATGCAATGGGTTGAAGCGGGTGGGCAACTCGGTTTACTATTCTCCATGAAGCGGGCGATGATCAACCTGTTTCTACTGACGTGACATCCTAATCCAAGACTTTGGCAAGGACCTGCGGTCAGTACAGAGGCCAAGAACGCAAGCCAAGTCATCCCACCATTGTTTTGCCGTCATTTGCGCCTTTTCATTCTTTGCTCGTTTATTGTAAAAATATCTCTATATCCTGTTACGGTCGGAATACATGTCGCGATTGACGTTGAGTGGGCGACTGGTGTTCGTAGCATGATGATCAAAAGTCCGCTTATAATACATGACCAGTATAGCATCAGTTTGCCATAGTTTCAATGTTTTAGATGACGCGAATAGTGTAGCCTTGGTACTGCAGATGGATGCACCTGGAGGTTACGTAGTAACGACTGTAAAAATCTGGATCCATCATGATCCAAGCATAATCTATTCTCTATTCAAGTTTTATCACCGATGATCCCGAAAGTTAGTCATCCAAGCCGACCAAAATTTCAATGAGAAGCTTCCGCAGACTGGACAACACGTCTCCCAGTAAATAAACATCGGCATGCTCTGGTAGGGATATGCAGATCCAAATCTGACTTCTTTATTCCAAACGTAACCTAGTCGATAAACCATAGCAGCCCATAGTTTCAGTGTGATGCTCTCTCTCGTAGACAACGGCGCCTGAAACACGAAACTTGTGCAAAATTCCTGCATGAGCAACCCAACAATCTCAACCTTATTAAAATGTTTGGGAGTTATGCGCGCTAATTTTCAGTCACAAGGCAGTCACATTGGGTTTTTGCTACATTTGTCGGCTTTGATTGGGTAATTTTTGAAAAACAAATATATATGATTGGTTGAACGAAACCAGACAGCTGTTGATCGGCCCGACCTTTGCGCTCGAATGAAGCGCAAAGCTCTGATGGAAGATCTAAAGAAGAACCATGTTTGGGAAGAGTCGTTACCCATGTACACACGGCGGAGTTTTAGAAGCGAGGCTTACTGCATCTTCATTTGCTTTTGGTGTTACTCCGGAGGATAAGCCGAGAACACTTGATGACTATGATCGTATTGTGTGTGCCGAACTTCCGGACAGAGAGAAATTTCCTGATCTCTGCGACACCGTCAGCAGATGTATGATGCACGGTTCATGTGGAACAACGCATCCGAGGTCTCCCTGCATGGAAAACGGCTCATGTAAAAAGCGTTACCCGCGCTCCTTCAATGAAGCTACTATCGAAGATCACAGTGGTTACCCGTTATACCGTCGTCGCAACAATGGTGATTTTGTGGTCAAGAACCATGTCCAGTTGGACATAGATGGGTTGTTCCCCACAATCGATACCTCTGTGCAAGATATAACGCTCACATTAACGTCGAAATCTGTACTTCTCTGGAAAGCGTCAAATACCTGTACAAGTATGTTTACAAGCACCACGATCGTGCAGCAGCAGCAATGTATCATGCCGGCAATGACAGAAAATGTCAGGCTCCTGACCCGTTTGCGCTTTGGATGCAGTTCCGCCAGCATTTGGCAGAAGACTATTTCCATTTTTGGAGCAATCAAAATCAAGACGATGATCACCAAAATTGAGCAGCCCCAAATCGTGTACGGTCGCGCTTTGCTGGACATTGAAGAGCATCTGAACCGCCAATCGAGTTCACTGCTGAGTTACGATCGCTTTGCCCTTCCTGATCGCCAAGAAATTGGCAGAAGCACACTTCGCCGTCAGCCCAGACTGGTAAGAGAACAATTCGATCTCATCGCAGACGCTGCCAATGTTCCCCAACACATGAGTACCTAAACCGTGACAACATGCCGTATACCACGCAATTCTCCAGAGTGTCACGCATGGAAGCAACGAATCCGCCCGATTGTTCTTTGTTGATGGTCCTGGTGGCGTCTTTACCCTTATGTTGTTGTTTTTATTATTCCTTTATATTTTACTGTATGTATTTTGTCTTATACTCCTTTGCTTTCATCCTTTGCTATGATTTTTCAAGTTATTCTTCACCTTTATGTTTTACTGTATGCTTTTTGTCCTTATGTTCCTTTTGATTTTATCCTTATGCTATGTTTCCCCAAGTACGATTTTTTCTATTATCTATTTTTTTCTCTCCATTTAATATTATATCGATGTCTGACTATTTCTGTTCCTAACTTGGTGTACATATTGTTGTTCCTCTGTCGTGGATGAAGAAAATGATCGCTATGTGGCGGTAGGTCAGGGGGGCAAGACCCCCGGGAAAAAAGAAAAAGAGACTGTACTACTCTGTTGTCCATTGAATACGCAAAGATTTATGCGCACATCAACTAAATCTTACCGAAAAATCAACCGCTTATTGACAAAAGATTAGAGTACCATCAAGCGAGACCTTTGGATACACAAATTCGAGTGCGGAGTTCTGAATATTGCAAATGGAGCATCCCATTCCAAACGCATCTTTAATCAGCTACTATTCCCACTAGCCTCAGATTAACAACAAACTACAGACCGAAAGAGCATAACTTTGTGATCTTTAAGATCAACAGGTGCTACTAGTCTACATAATTAAAAACTTTGGGAAATTAGCGATTTTGTAAATCACATGATCTACATTAAGTCATCAGGACCTGTTAAACCTTTTTTTTTATATTTCAACCATGCCTCGCTGCCCACTTTCACGATAATAGGCGAAACAGTTAGCAGCAAGATGCCGTTTGCGCCAGTTGTGGTTAAACAGAGTATCGTCGTCTTTCGAATAAAAATGTGAGTAGAGCTCTCCCTTGAAGAAAAGTGGTTGATGATACGACTGGCGTTCTTCTGTAGCATCATTCAATTTGGTTTTTTTTTGTCAGTTATACTATATATGTCCTTTCATTCTCTTTCAATTTTCAATGAATCGAATAATACATAAGCAGACGTGCTTCGATCTATGAATTCATGCATCAGTGGGGCGACTATTGTTTCATCCATGGAAAACCATATATTTTTGTCTTCAATTTTATCTTTCTTCTTTTGATTTTCTCTCTCTCTTTCTGTTTGCTTGATAAACCCTCACTATCATTGTATCAAGATCCCATCCGCATCCATCATCCTGACCATTCTTATCCCGTGTATCTAACTTGTTTAAATTGACCACCATCCTCAAAAAGGTAAGCGTCGAGTGGTCTACCATCGATTTTGCTCCGGGAAAACAGACTTACCTCTCCTTTGGATTGCTTCTCATGATATGGTTTTCGAGATGTCTTCCCGATTATTGTATTTTGTATTTTATATTTCATGTACATATTCCTTTCGCAGTCTTTTCCTCTTTTTTTCCCGCAGGGTTTTTTATGAGGTTTTTACTGAGGCGACCATTGTTTTTTTATCATCATGTACTTTATTTGTTTTTCTTTCTTTTTATTCGGGGGACTCTCAATATCTGGAATCCAACTCGAAGTTACCGTCACTTCTGGCCACGTCAATATTTTTTGCCTGCTCAAGCTGACACCACCGATCCATCGCTTAACTGTCCCTGGAAGCAATTTTATTTTCCGCATCGAAAAGAAGCTTACCTGTGTTCCGTATTCATCTTTTTTTTTCCGGTACACCATTTGGTTCAAAGGCAAGTCCAATTTCGTTTCCTTTGCTATGATGTAATGAACGTATACTAATTCAAATTTTTCAATGTCATATAACCCAAGTCGTGTCAAGCGATCAATGGCTATTGCAAACTCAAATGACAAAGGTAAAATATCTTGACGAAAATTTGAATCAATCAAAGAGCTTACTAACTCATTTTTTTAAATACCCAACATACCCACACATCTTTCTAGATCTATCATAGCCTGGGCGGGATGGAACTGAGGGGGGGAACCAGTGCTGCCCTGCGCGTGTTCAGAAACAAATCACGTTGCAACGTATGCCATAAGGTTGTCATTAATATACCGAAGTTCCGTCAAGAGTTCTCGCCCAGGTTATGCCGTGTATGCGTTAGGCTTTTTGTCTACGAAAGTCGCTCAATGTAAGGGGGCGGCCTCCGGTGGCAGGCGGCATCCATTGCACAGCGGGTGTACGGCTTGTTATTTGAATACAATACTCTCCATAAGCTTATGCATGATAATACTGCTGCACTATTGATGCTAGAGGAACTTTATTCTGAGTAACCACGCCTTTTTATACTCGGCAATACATTATGCAAAAGGCGTAATTTATGTCGCATTATGGATTGTTACAGGCCCCCACTCGCTGTTTTTATGCGAAAAACAGGAAAGTTGCCCTTCGCTCTCTGCATTGCAGGAATTGGGGACGGAGTTACAGTGGCTGGTTCATCCATTTTTAGCGTTTTTTTATTGGGCGAAGGTGTGAGGGTGGGCGGAGACAAAATGTGAAGGGGTATATAAAGGCGACGATTTTGCGAGTTCATGAAACGGCATGTTGTACGGCGGCAGGGCTAAGTTCGTAACTGGGGTTAGCTTACTCGTAGACTTCTGTCTTCGCACCGGTGTGCTTATCCGTTCATCAGCTGGTCGGGCGTTAACTCTTGCGGGAGTGATGTACGGCAAGGTGGGCTCACCCCGGGGGAGTTCTTTTTCAGTTCCCATGTGGGCGTTCCTGGCACGCATGGCTTTTCTTTTTGGCCTGCTTCGGCAGGAATCAAAAAGTAATTTTCTCAAAAATGACAAAAAAAAAATAGATAAGAGGGTAAAATTCCCCTCTCTTCACACCTTATCCACACCAGCTTTTTTGGCTGCGGCTGCTGGGTGGTCTACATGGCCGCTTTAGAACTGTTCCCTTGTATTTATTCCTCATGGTAAACCAGAGGCAAATAGAGTAGAATAATAAGTAGAAAAGTAGTATGACAAATAAAAAAGACTTGTTTAGCAGGCCTCTCCTTATTGTGTTTTTGCTTTTCTGTGTCAATAGTGCATTTGTGGACAGTGCTTACTTTCGAAGTTGCGCAGCGGCAAAAAGTGTGCAGCAGTTTGCAGTTATATTGCCAGTAAAAAGAGGGGCGACCCAGTTTATGGCGTCGATGGAGCTCATTTTGCTGTTGCTTTTCAAAACGGCAATCATCGCCGAATCTGATTCTCATTTCGAAGTTGATCACGCACTTGTCAACTGCGCAGTATCCCCCGTTTGTTGAGCCGTGATCCTTTTGACCAAGAAGTGCGCATGAAGCTTAATCTGCTGCATTCCGTGTATCTTTTCTTTTGGTTGGATAATTGAAGACTGAGCTCTCTTATGAATAGGGTTTTTCCATTTGTTCTGGAACGTGCAACACTTCAGGGACATGAAACGAAATGACTGTGGGTTATGATTTTTGCAGGCGCATTATTCTGCGTATGGATTAGGATATGTTGCCATATAACTGGAGCCACTGAGCAGTTTTTGGCGCTGAATTGTGAGGATGGCCTTTACTTTTAGCGTTTGCCTTGCAACCGCATTTCTTAGGGGTTTCTTCTTCTAGAGTGGATTTGCTCTCGCGTTTTCACAGGCTAGATTGCCAGAATAACAGGATGAGACCGAGTTAGAAAAACGGTCTGTGGAGAAAAAATATACTGCCGGAAAGATATTATCTTGTTGTAAGCAGGTGGTGAATCCTTTGATTGAACCCTAATCACCGTATCAAGGTATGTCTTCACCTTTGTCTTTCGTGTTCTAAACCAAAAAACATAAGCAAACCACCACGTTTTCCTTTTCGTTCTTTGTATTCTTCTGATGCTGTTGGTATAATGGAATAATAGAAAAATCTAGGAGAAAACCTGTTTCCCATACTGCTGATGATTCTAAGTTGATTTGTGATCCATTGAGCTTCCACTCAATGCGTACTTCATTTTCCAAATGGGGCAATGCCAAGTTGGGCGGCGAATGAAAATATTGCCAGCATGGAAATGGACGATGAAATATTTCGTTCTTTCTTTCCTTTTCTGCCGCTGCAATTTGCAATTTTTGAGGCAACCATGGACGAGTTTAACAATGTTGACTGGGATGACAATGATAAAGCACCAACGACACATGAGGATGCTCCAGCCGTATTCGACCCATTAAGTGACATGACAGAAGCATTGGGTGAGACCCTGCCTTCTGCTCACTCCTCTAGTCATGACCCTCACGTAAGCTCATCGCGCATCAACAGTATTACCGGCATTCATTTTACTGATATCTACTTTTGAAAGGAGGAGATACGGCCCACGCTGAATTTCTCGACCACGTTACCCCTGGAAACTCCTAATGTCCTTCACGATGTTTTTGATGACACTGTAAATCATGCCGACGATCACGCTTCACCCGCTGAAGCAAGTAGTAGTAGCAGTAGTCAACCCTATTACCAGCAAATCCACGAAACAAAGCCAAAACAACAATATCAAATTGCCATCACCGAACCACGCAAGGAAAACGATGGACAACAAGGAACGTATATATCGTACAACGTCCAATCCAATGTAAGCGATATCCACCTGCTGCGGTCTCGTGAACGAAAAAAAAAAAGAAACTTATAACATGAAAAACCCTGTTTTGACAGAAAGCCATTGTTCGTCGACGATTTCAAGATTTTGTTTGGTTGCATAATGTATTGTTTGTGCATTATCCCGCTTGTTTTGTACCGCCGTTGCCTGATAAACACCGCATGGGTAAAAAAAATCCATCGATTAATGTGTAACCTTGGAAAAAGAATCACTGACTCGACCTGTTTTCGTCTTTAGAATATGTGAAGGGCGATCGATTTAGCAAAGAATTCATTGAACGTCGGCGAGTGAGGTAAATGGAGAAATGAATTGGAAACGGTTAGTGAATAGCGTGTGTGCTGACACAAGGGGAGCAAATTAGCTTGGAGCGATTTTTAATGCGTATTGCGCGGCATCCCATCCTTGGCAAGTCCGAATTTTTTGTCATGTTTTTGGAGAGTCCTGGCTTTGTAAGTTCATTAGTCTAAATGGAATGCTGCTTTGTGGGTGCCCATGATCTCACCAACGGATGTTGAATCAGAATGATGCTTCGGCAAGATCGCTGAGAGAAGGACAAGAAACAGTGATGGATACCCTTGGCGATTCCCTTTTAAATGCATTCGCCAAAATCCGGAAACCTGATCAACGATTTATTGATATGCGTGAACACATCCATCGTCTGGAAGAAAATTTGGCTCTCCTAGAGAAAACACTCGCGCGGACAAACAAACGTACCGAAGGTAACTTTTCCTCTGATAAACACTGCATTTTGGTGTAGATGCTAAATTTTTCTCTAGATTTGTCGCATGATTACGAGGAATTTGCCGAGTGTATTCGAGGACTGGCCGATCTCGAAACCAACATCACCCCCATTATCCAACAATTTGCAGATGCGAATACTGCCTACGCGAGCAATATGAAAGAATTGGTGGGTTTGCCGCAAACACGGTATATGAGCCACTCTATTCACAAGTAATATTGACTTTAGTCGGTCCACGAATTAAATTGGTTGGGCGAGATTCACGATTACATGGCATACTACAACGTGCTCAAGGTACAATGGACATCGGTGTTTGACAGCTCGATATAATGCTGACATCTTTGTTTCAGGGCGTGCTTAAACTGCGGGATCAGAAGCAGCTCGATTTTGAAGAATTGACGGATTACCTCCAATCCAGCATCAAGGAACGGGAAAAGATGATACAACCTAGACATGAAAGCTACAATATCACCGGTTACTTCACCGACAAATTAAACGAAGTACGAGGCGCAGATACCGAAAAAGTGCGACGAGAAAAAATGCTGCGGTTAGATGACCGCATACGAGAGGTGAGTGCCGAATTTGGACATTGGGTGTGATCTTTGGAATTATTGATGAAGCTTTTTCGTCGCCACATCAGCTACAAGAGGCTATAAAGGAGACAAACCAAGTGTCCAATGCGTTTAGCGATCAGGTGCAAAAGGAAGACGAGTATTTTGCCAAAAACCAAAGGGCCGAAATGCATGATGTCCTGAAAAGCTACACAGATGCCAAAGTGGACTTTTATCAAAAGGTACTCCAGTGCGCCATTTGATCAGTTATTCTATCCTGATCTAATTTTCATCTATGTAGGGGGCCGACTTGTGGCGTGACATTGTTCAAGCATTAGAAAATGAACAACAATAGTACTGTTGTCCTTTTCTTTCCCTATTAGACATCCATCGTATCTATATCGTATATAAAAATAATGGAAGAGTGGCTAACTTCTGTCTACGGGAATCTGGGCTGATGTGATCCTATTTGCTGTGGGAACTCGTGGCGACACGATAAAGAAAGCGCACTGTGCTCTTTATCGTATTTTTTTTGGGGGGGGGCGGGAATATCATAATATCATACTGTGCGATGCCATTTCTTCTCGATTTGTGCTGCTTTGACTAAACCGTGACCAACCCGAAAGCAAAAAGTTCATCTGAATTAGGAATGTTAAACCTATCGCCAACGATTTATTTCTGATACAGTTTCATCCATCGGCGCATCTTCTTATGTCATTACACCCAGCAACGCCACCAACCACTTTCACTCTCGCAACTGACTGTCATACTTTAATAGCTTGTTCCTGTTTCGAAACGTGTTTCTGATTAATGGCATGACTGACCAAAACAACAATAACAATGAAGAGATGTTACGATGTACAGTTTTATTACACGGTTTTGTATATTTATCTAGTATGGTAAAAGCATGGCGATGATTTTTGCACAACTTGCCTTGCAATTCCTCAAAATTTAGGGAAGCGATTGTCGGATATTGGCCAATTCTACAGCAATTTGACCTCCCACCTTGGCGTTGTTCTTCACAAGAGCAATATCTACAAAAAGAAAGTGGTGAATATGAAATCCTTGGCCGCTCCATGACATACGTACTAGCGGCGAGCGATTCGCCTTTAGTGATTTCGACAATACGCTTGAGCAGGTAAGGTGTTTCCTCTTTGCCAGTAATGCCCTTGGCGCTGCAATATTGCCAAACAACCGTCAATCTTTTATCCACATCCCTTTGTCGTCGTATGCGCACTTACCGAGCTTCATTCACGGCGGTGGCGATAGCGTCCTGAATGGCAGTGGAATCGACGGCCGATTCCTCGGGAATCGGTACGGCAAATACCATTCCACTATTCATCGAAAGCTCGTGATTGGCCGCTGAGAAGAAATCAGTTTCCCGTGATCCGTTTACCCCGCCTTTTTCTTTTTTTTTTCCCTTTTTTGCTGAGCCTGTCACGTACCAATGATCGAGGCAGCTTCCGAGGCGGTATCCACACGGCTGGGACTCTGGGTATTCAACCGTGAGAATTCGTCCATTTCCTTCCATCACCTATTCTCTATTTTACTTACCTTGAACCCACTGTCACGAGAGTAAAAAGCAGGGAATTCGTTGGTAGGACCGTACGTGGTGACAGAAACACCTTGGGTTTCCTAGGAACGTAGCAAAAGTTGAGTGTGATTTCCGGGATTCTGGTTCCGAATATCTGACATTCTGGCTTGACCTTACCAGAACTTCCAAAGTTTTTCCAATGTCCAAAATACTCTTCACACCCGCGCAAACCACAGCCACAGGCGTCTTTCCCAGTTCCATCAAATCGGCGCTGATATCAAATGCTGTCATAGGAAAAAAAAAAAAAAAAAAAAAAAAAAAAAAAAAAAAAAAAAAAAAGAGCAAATATGTGATGTGAATCTCGGATGATCAGCCATTTTCACCACTGGGGAAGCAATACACGTACACTGTTCAGCTCCACGATGAACACCGCCGATACCGCCGGTGACAAACAAAGGAATGCCTGCCGCTCTGGCCAAAAACATGGTGCTGGCGACCGTGGTGGCGCCCGGCAAACGCTAAAACTTTTCTTTAGCATATCAATTACATCGATTTTTGACAGTGATGAATTTTGTACCTGAGCCATCACAATAGGAAGATCACGGCGGGAAGCTTTGTGAGCCTTTAAGCCGATCGAGCCCAATTTTTCAAGCATCTCATCCGTAAGACCTGTGAAAGATCGTTCCCGTTTTAGCGGATCTGAAACCTGCCATGGAGGCAACCCAAAAAACCGGGTGCAACACTTACCGATATGAACCTTGCCGTCCAAAAGCGCAATGGTGGCAGGAACGGCGCCTTGCTGACGAACAATATCTTCTACCTGACGCGCGGTTTCCACATTTTGAGGATAAGGCATACCTACACTGAGAGCGTAAGAAAGCTTTCCGCTCACACATCCGCGGCACAGGACTCAAAATTCCATGGGCAAGTGAATAGCAGGGAAGCTTACCGTGACTAATGATGGTCGATTCCAAAGCGACGACGGGACCGCGATTCAGAATGGCCTCCCTGACTTCAGGAGTCACGACGAATTTACTGGCACTGGGTAACGAGTGGAATGAACGACGAAGTACGTGGCGGAACATGATGGAGAAAAAAGCCGATAAAGAAAGACAAGAGCTTAAAACAGAAACTTCAAATTTCTGTGGGAATTTCAATACGGGAATTGTAATGTGGCTTTTCTTTTCCCCAGCTTTTTGATCGAACCCCTCCCCCCACATTACGTATTCGCGCAGTTTAGCCATGGTATATCTATCGCATTTCGCGTAGCCTCCCCCCAAATCTCTAACCATACATCGGCTATATCGCTGTATACTTATGTTAATTACTTCCATACGAAGCTTTTTCATGACAATCGCAAATCAATGTGCATCACTTGATGGAGTGCTATCAGTATATAAGTCGATCATTTTCTTTAGTATATTTCCGCATCACAATATCTCCAGATCAGAATTGGGTTGGTTAAAAAGATAAATAGTGTTAAGCTGGTGGATACTGGCGGTAAAAACAAGTAAAAATTGGCGGTTGCAGAAAAAGGTAATTGACTCCGCTCTGTCAGTCAAAGTGACACAGGCTCCAAAGGCCGCGCAGTTGTGGAATAAAATATGATGGTTATGCAGACAACAACACTCTTAAAATCCAGAAGACACTATGGATAAAGCACCAATCGAACTTATGGAAAACATGTGTGAGACATGATGCTCTCGACTAGACCCGCAGGATACAATGTCTTGATGAAATCAGGTCAGCGATAGCAGAGGTGTTCAAAGTGATTCACCCGACCGCTGCAACGATACCACAACAAGAAAAAATTGCATAACTACACCAAAAAATCAGTATCCCCAGGCATTCTGGACTGGTCACTTGGGATACTGATATACTGGCGTAATATGTCAAGAATCATTGAGGCGAAACTGAGAAGCAAATTGACTTTAAAACATAGTCATTTAATTTTGAGAAAGAGAAGCAAGGGGAAGGAAAGAGATAAATGAATGAATAAAATAATTGATATTGAATAAAGAAATATGCAAGCAATTTGAGCATCTGTCTGAACGGGACAAAAATGCGAAAACTCAAGGAAAGAGAAAAAGCGCCGCAAATTTGCGAGGAAGGTTGGGTTTATTTTCTGCGAAAAGGGCGCTCAATCTGAAGATTTGAAAAGTATACTGTATGACTGCATCAGCTGCAGCAAAGCAGTTGGCCATCCACACTCGAACAGCTTATATATGGTTAGCTAGTATAATGCGTGTCGTACCAGTATAGTCATGGACAATGTACCCATTCATACTTATGAAAATATGGAAGTACAGTACCTTAAGTATTGAGGATACGAATGCGTGTATCCCCCCCGCTTACTCTCCTGAGCTCCACTCAATAGAACAATTCTGGCCAGTGGCAACGTAAGGTTAAGGGCCATTGGTTTTTACAGGGAGATATTTTGACGAAAAGAATCACGGAAGCCTGTATATAACACCATGGAGACGTCATTAACAGAGGCTTCGTTTTCGCATTCTTACAAGTGGTGGAATAAATTTTGAATTAAGAAGTCAATGTAATGACCACTGACGACTTCTCAAATGCCAACAATACAACAATAAAACAAAAGGAGCAGCAACCAGAGCACACCATCGGCACACGATTAGTTTGATGACAATAACGCGAAAAATTCACACAAGATTAGAAACTATCTAGAACAAAACAAACATAAAAAGACAGCGACTAAAAAAGCCTCAGCGTAAACGAATAACAACTTGTGCATCCGTCGTCTCGAGCATATTTGCATGTGTTCGCAAGAAAAAAGGACATTCATCATTGGCCAGTCGGCAGAAAAGTCAATATGCTGCCGTCATAGACATCCATCTTGTCATACAGATATGCTAAAGTCGCAGGCAATGACCAGATTCCAACATGCTACAGTTATAACAAGAGAGTAACCCATCAGGTTAAAGTTGTAGACAGAGGAAAGCCAATATGCTGCTAAGCATCCATATTGTCAGACAGATATGCTAAAGTCGCAGGCAGAGACCCAGTTCCAATACGCTACAGTCATAAACAAGAGGGTCCCCCTTAAGGTTAAAATCGTAGACAGACGTATCCCCTAAATACAAAGCGACTGCGCCATATATTTTTATTTTATTTGAAGGGTATGTGAAATCATTGGAAACATACAGGACCTGTTTCTGATAGATATTTAGCCTGGATCTTTCGCCATGTCTTCCCGATCGACTAAACATCTAGGAAAAGAAATTTTGTTGGACACAGAACAACAAACTATTTCGTCTTAATAACGAAAAGGAGACCTTGAGGTCTGTAATACTGAACTAAGCATATAAGAATATATTTGGGACAATGAAACTCTTATTATTCGTAGCTTTTTAATTGACCGTACATATGTTTTTGAAGAAGGATTCTCGGCTTTATGACTTTATGACGATGGTCAACGAAAATACTCACCTGACGAGGCACATCTCTGTATATAGCTATTTCCCGGTTTGAATGCAGTAAGCACGGACGGTCGCTGGCAGCATTTATAACCCTGGAGCGACTGGAGGTAAGCTTATCACCTTAACAATAGCTTTCGAGCGTTCAGCACAATCTAAATGTATGCTTATTTTTCGAAATAAAAATAGCTGGCCTCGTACAGTTTTCAGAGATCATCCATTTCTCCAATTTATCATAAAGTGTTTCAGCATCTCTTTATCAGCCTTCTTTATTATCCAGTTCTTTTGCTGCTTTGCTAAGTCTGTCATTCTTAATCCAAGCAGATCTAAGATTGATTATTTACGCTTAATAAGGTTCGATCTCAAGTCCATGCAGAGAGCCATGGACGCGCGAGTAAAGCTTACAGCAACGGAATAATCAGTATTCTGGTAATGATCTGGTCGGGATCAAGTTTGACTCATGATATACTATTGCATAAAAACCGATTGGTCGCATAGTGAATCATGATAGAAATGGTCAATTGTATCTGCATGACTCATTGGACATAGTAGGGATGAGTGACCTGGTCAGGATCAAGCTTGACTCAACTCGGCTAACAATGCCGCCAAATCATTGTAAGTAAAACAAGGAGAAAGGAATTGATAATGACCATCGGTGTTCCTTTTATTGAACCAGAGTTTAGGACCGCGATATAAACGCCGCCATCGATGAGACGAACTCTCATGGGATACAACAACTACTGTTGTCAGACTCAGCTCTCCTTAGTCGAGTCTTTTTATGCATGTCTCATGGTAAGCTGTGCTTGAAAAGAAATGGAACTTTTGGTAATCTGATGACACGTACTAAATAAAGGCGTTTAACAATATTGGGAAAAACAATTCTGGAAACGCCAACTCCTTTTCTCTTGGAAACGTGAACCCACTCTTTTCTTCAACTGCATCGAGTCCGAACACCACCGAAGTCACTTGAAGCGCTGACTTTACCTGCCATGTCACAATCAAGCTATCGAGAGAGTATTGCAGACGATAGCCACAACGAGTTGCCGAGTTCCCCCGACCATTCACCTTTGGTTCAAATGAAGCATCCGTTTTCTCGTCTACACCTCTTCCTTCTACTACAGCTGTCCCGGTTTACGATCGTCCATTTCCTTGGTTTATCAACGACACCGATATTGCTTATCTATACCACAGTTCCGGCAGCAAGCATCAATCATGTCACCGGAATTTAAAATTGAATCAAATCCCCACGAAATCCTTGCCCTATCGCACATCTTACTTCTGTGTCCGGAGCAGCATTGCGAAGCCATGATAGAACAGTTCACTTCAGAAAATCTGGAATTCTTGTGCTCAATGCTATGGGGAGAATCAATGGGAACGGAGATGGATATATCAATTCAGATTTATGGCTCAGTTAGTCGGACGATCGAATCCGTGTTGCAAAAAACGATCTCCATAGACCAAGCAACGAGCGAACTGGCATACCTCTGCACAACTGTGGATGAATACTCGGTGATTCGGAGCTTATCGAGTGTTATGAACGAACTACCTTTGGATACTATTAAGGACAAGGAGACGATTATTGAGTACGAGCTGATCATCACATAGTTCCACCCTGTACTAGCTCGCATTCTGTCCAATCCCAACAAGAATGTTTTGTTGTGGTGGGCTAAGGTTGAAGTGGCTGGAAGTTACGACAGAAGCCCGGCGTCGTAATTACAAAATCTGATCACCTTAGTTTTGGTTCGCCTTTCGAATTGGCGAAGCGAAAAAACCCAAGTTGGAACCTGACACCCAAGCTCTCTGCCATGATTTATTACGTTTAACAGTGTTGTCCAAAGAAGCAATTGATTGGCATCATTTGACTGGTTGCATTTCGTTCCAAATCAATGGCTTCACAACCATCTTCTATATGATGCGGCTGCGCCACATTGGCATCTACACCATGCTTGAAATTGCCAGACTGTCATATCCTCCATCATTGCGCGACCTATCGACATTCATATCCTGGAAGAATCTGAAAACATTGATGCAAATGTCTGAAGTTTTCTGGCGTCTTTGTCGACCTTTTCCTGAAGCCATCCGTTCCGATCAATTCCAAAAACCGCGTCCTACCCATCCCAACATCCACGCACTCATTGACAACACCAAGAATACAGAAAAACTCTGCACTTTGTCATTTGAAGCATAGCTTTCTACCTTTTTGCAATTATTATCACTTATATTCCATTATGAGCTCATTGTCATCTCTCGCTTCTTTCATGTACTATCTCTCTCCTTCTCGCTTAAACATGATATATATTCTTTGTTCGTCAATAAATCCCAGGTGACAAGTACGACATTAGTGACGTGGACATGGGCTTACTCTCTTGTTATAACTGTAGCATGTTGGAATCTGGTCATTGCCTGCGACTTTAGCATATCTGTATGACAAGATGGATGTCTATGACGGCAGCATATTGACTTTTCTGCCGACTGGCCAATGATGAATGTCCTTTTTTCTTGCGAACACATGCAAATATGCTCAAGACGACGGATGCACAAGTTGTTATTCGTTTACGCTGAGGCTTTTTTAGTCGCTGTCTTTTTATGTTTGTCTTGTTCTAGATAGTTTCCAATTTTGTGTGAATTTTTCGCATTATTGTCATCAAACTAATCGTGTGCCGATGGTGTGCCCTGGTTGCTGCTCCTTTTTGTTATTGTTGTATTATTGGCATTTGAGAAGTCGTCAGTGGTCATTACATTGACTTCTTAATTCAAAACTTATTCCACCACTTGTAAGAATGCGAAAACGAAGCCTCTGTTAATGACGTCTCCATGGTGTTATGTACAGGCTTCCGTGATTCTTTTCGTCAAAATATCTCCCTGTAAAAACCAATGGCGCTTAACCTTATGTTGCCGCTGGCCAGAATTGTTCTATTGAGTGGAGCTCAGGAGAGTAAGCGGGGGGGGGGGATACACGCATTCGTATCCCCAATACTTAAGGTACTGTACTTCCATATTTTCATAAGTATGGATGGTTATACATTGTCCATGACTATACTGGTACGACACGCATTATAGTAGTTAACCATCTATAAGCTGTTCGAGTGTGAATGGCCAACTGCTTTGCTGCAGCTGATGCAGTCATACAGTATACTTTTCAAATCTTCAGATCGAGCGCCCTTTTTGCAGAAAATAAACCCCAACCTTCCCCGCAAATTTGTGGTGCTTTTCCTCTTTCCTTGAGTTTTCGCATTTCTGCTCCATTCAGACAGATGCTCAAATTGCTTGCATAGTTTCTTTATTCAATATCTATTATTTTAATTTTCAGTCATCATCTCCAAAAAAGTCTTGAAGTGAATCGAAAAAGCCAGAGTCTGAAGGGCTACTGACACCAGCTTCTTCATCGCTCAACCAGCCGTCGCCATAGTCATCGCGCGGTGGTTCGTTAAACGGCGAGGGTGATTCGTTGGGAGGGATATTGACATTTGATGGACCTGCAGACGGTTCATTGGAAGCTCCAGGGGCACCTTGATCTTCCGGTGTTCCCGCTTCGCCTTCTCTTTCCCCTCCTCCAAAACCAAAGAATGGGAAGGGAAGGAATCCGCCGCCACCATGCGATGAGTGTCGTGAGAAGTAATCGAAATCAATGGAAATAGCACACGCCAGGGTCACCGCACGCTCATCCAGCGTCATACCACGAGCATTGCCTTCTACCGCATCCATTCGCAAAACGTACTGACCGGTATCCGTGAAAAGCTATTGTAAAAATGGTTGAATAAAATGGTGTCTTTGACCCACATCATTTCCCCCAGCTCACCTCTCTCGCAAACCCCACAAAGTTTCGGCTAACGTTGCCGAGCAAGCCGCCTTGTTCGTCTTGCAGGTAAAAGTCCCAACCGAGGAACGGTGTATCAATGGAGGCAAATTGCGTTTTGCTTTCAAAGATAAAGAAACAAGATTTCTCAGATCAGTTCAATGCCCGCCGCAATCGATCCATGATTGAGGAAATACTATACCCAATAAATAAATCGTATTTTCTACGAAGTAGATGCCAGCGTTGTTGTACTTCGCCAATCAACTGGTCATCGGATGTGTGGATAAAAATGCGACTATTGATAAACGCAAAAGGCCGAGAAATCTTGAAAATGACATTGCCGTGCACGTCCATAATGGTGGCATTGAAAGGACGGTGCGTGCGCAGAAACTGTCGACTCAGTGCCTTGGCCAATCCTTCTTCTTCCGCAATGTAGCCCATCAAGTTACCGTTAGGATCCATCATCTTGTACTTGTTGGCTTGTTCATAGCCCTACACGTAAAACGGTTGGAAAAAAGCCTATCAGCCCATATGATCAAAGAAAAGAAAACACAACATTGCCGCAGCTTACCAAAAAGATATTCATCATTTCGAATTCTCTTCCCACCACTAGTGCGGATTGAGACAAGACTGGGGCTCCATGGTAATCCGGTGTGATGATTTGGCCTTCTCGTTGCGGAATTTCTACAAGTGTATGGGCGGGATCAGCCGACAATCGGTCATCGTCTTTGATGATCACATTGCTTGGAGTTTCGGTCGGGATTGAAGACGCTGCCGAAGACGCTGCAGGCGTCGCTTCCGATAGTTGTGTAGGACGAGGTGGAATGCGGCTTCGTTCGACATGGTTCAATATGCGACCTCGGGGACCTAGAAGAAACAAAAAGAAGCAGAATAAGCACAGCTATCAAGGACGACCAGTAATATAGGGAAATGCTTTACCGAGCTGACGGCCGTTACGCAGTGAAGAATACTCCAGGGCTTGCCATCGGACTGCGGGTTCGTATAATTTGCTAAGCACCCGGTGATTCCTTCGTACAGCCGTTTGCCCCAACTGACGAAATGCGGGTCTATACATGTAACTTGAAATGAATCGAATATTGGAGCACTTTTCGTTCCAAACGTCATTCTCAAAGCTATCTACAGTAGTTTTAAAACCCCGCATTCGGGAACGGATTATCCGGTGGCTTTGCGGCAAAGTCCGTTCGCCTAATGCTGGCATTGTATGCTGGGCTGCATCACTTTTTAAGCTTTTTGTTTTTGCTGTTCTTCAATAAACGCTTTTACCAACATGGCCGATTCCGCAGGTCCAGAGCCTTTGCGCTCGGAGTTTTACATGGATCCCAACAATCTGGACAAGGAATTTGAAAAAGTTCCCTTGTTCATGAACCATCTTCCCGAGGAGGAAAACGACACTCTGAGTGCTTTGCAATCCTTGGTGTACGACGGCACACCCGAAGGTATAAAAGTCAATCCATTCCAAAGCCGACATCACCGCGTTGAGACTAAATCTCTCATGGTCAAATAGAAATTGCGGAAAACTTTAAAAATCAAGGCAATGACTGCTTCAAGGCAGGCAAATACAAGTATCAGGATGCGATTACCTTTTACACCCGCGCCATTGACACGGATTGTGCGGATAAAAAGATCACCGAAGCATGTTTAGCCAATCGAGCGGCAGTGAATTTGGAATTGGGCAACTACGGTCGGGTGTTGCGCGATTGCGCCAAATGCTTGGAAATGAATCCACGTCATGTGAAAGCATTGTATCGATCCGCGCGCGCACTGCTTGCATTGGATCGCGCGCAGGAAGCTCACGATTGCTGCGAGCACGGATTGGCGGTGGATCCGGACAACACAGCACTCAAAGCGATGAAAGAGAAATGCATCCAGCGACAAGAGGCTTTGGAAGCGCGACAACGAAGAAAGGAGGAGAAGGAGAAGGCGGATCGTGAAGCTAAGGAAAACCTGGAGAAAGCATTGAAAGATCGCAAGATCAAGATTGAAGTGACGGACAAGGAAGTACGAGAGAAAGCCAGCATTGTACTGGATCCTGAAACCCAAACCTTGTCATGGCCCGTTTTCTTTTTGTATCCGGAATACAAAGAAAGCGACTACATCCAGCAATTCAACGAAACCAACACTTTTATGGACCATTTGGAAGTCATGTTTGAACAGCCCGCCCCCTGGGATGCGAACCACCAGTACACACCCGACAATGTCGAAGTGTATTTCGAAAACAATCAAGGACTGCGTCCCAGTTTGATCAAGATTGGTAAGAAGCATCCTCTCGGTAAGATCCTTTCCTTGGATCAATACGTCGTCACCAATGGTGTTCCAAGCTTCATCATTTTGCCCAAAAACTCTCCCTTTAAAGACGACTTTTTGAAGAAATACAAAAAATAGAATATTTAGAAAACCTCACATCATTCTGTCATCTCCCGTCTTCTACCCTAAAATAGATCATCACGTCAATACATCAACATCAATGTAGCTCATCATCTTTCTGCGCCTTGCAAGAAAAAACGAAAAAGAACTTCAATAATGATCATGCTGATGTATAAAATGAGCCCACATTATTGGATAATCAATGGAAATTGCTTTCATTCCCTCCAGCTGTCGTGACTTGATATGTGACCTAGTTCTCCTTGCCAAGGTCGAAAAAGCAAGAAAAAAGCACACAGAAAGAGAAGCGTCATCCTCATGCTCCTCATTGTCGGTCAGATCGCCAAGCATCACACCCGATACAGCGGGAAACACTTGCGGTAAAGCCAACGGATCTAGCATTATTGTTTGTTTACTGTTTGGAATGGTTGGGATGAACTCATGGTTAAATGATCATGGTTAGGCTTCACACTATCCAGTATGCTTCTTTCTTCTCGGCCATACGTCAGGCGCTGTGCCGGTAAGTAGAATAAAGAACCCATCAAAGAAAGAGGGAAAAAAAAGAAACTTACAAAGGGACACCATTTGACCATGAACATTAGTGATCTTAAACCACCCATTCCCACAGCCATAGCGAGTGAAACGATTCACCACGGCAAAAAGCGCGTAGACAAGTTTGCCTGGATGGAGCAGTTGAACCATCCTGTAAGTTGCCTTTTTTTTTTTATTCTCTTCGATAACACATTGGCAGCACAAAGGAGGTTTCTTAATTTTGGATCCATTTATTCTAGCAATTGGGAGCTTATATCCATGCCGAAAATGAGTAAGACGGCAAATCTCGAAAAAATTCCACAAATAGTACGACAGCTGACGTTGTGGATGATCTATATTTTAGGTATTCCCGGCAAGCTCTAAAGAAACATCGTTTCTTGCAACGGATCATTCTACGCGTAAGTAAGGAATTCCAGGGCGAGTATTCATAAAAGCAGCTAATGAAGAATAAACACAGGAAATGAAGCAGTGTCTTCGCACGAACAAAGTGCTTCCACCTCTCAAGACGGTTGCCCATGGATATGAATATTATTCGTCGACATCTTCACACGGGATGGTTTATTTGCGAAAATCGTTGGCCCAAGGACGTGACGCTGCTGAAGTAATGGAAGCATCGACTTTTCTTCGTGTCCAACGATGCACTGACTATTGTGTTTACAGGAAGTGCTCCTCGATTCTGGATTTCTTCGAGCCATGAATATCTCGATTCGCAAGGTCCTGCTTTCTCCAGATCACGCCATTTTTGCTTACAATACCGAACGAGAAGGCATGGAATATGGTGAATTGCATCTGAAGGATCTCAACCACCGGGATCAGTGGACGGTAACTGGATGCATTTTTATGAGGCGCACGCCATTTGCTAATTTTTTTTTGGTATGGATGACAGAACGAGATCTTGACAGACGTTTTCAACTTTGTCTGGGCGAACAATGACACTATTTATTATACGGTTCCCAATGCCCAATTACGGCCTTACAGGGTAATATTGCGGCAGCAGCTAATTCGATAGAGTAGCTTGGTTTAATGAGTCTCGTCTAGGTTTATGCTCATCGAATTGGGACATCACAAGAGGATGATATACTCGTCTACGAAGAAATGGATGATACAGCATTTGTTGATATTACGAGCACCAAGGACATGGTAGGTTTAGCATGCATCCATCACTCAGAGGCACGCTGACTGGCGTTGTTGGATTTTTAGAAATATGTTACCATTAACAGTAATACGCTATCCTCTTCGGAAGTTCGGGTGATTGACGCATCGCATGATTATACGACGGCTACCCTGCCCAAAATTCAATTAATCGAACCAAGACGCGAAGGTGTCGAATATTATGTTGATCATCATCAAGTAAGCGAAAAGCAACGAATTGCAAATTCATCGGAGCCTCACACTCTCTGTAACAGTCCAATTTTTATATATTAACCAACGTGCACGGAGCTACCAATTTCAAGCTTGTGCGTACGCATGATACCAACATGGCCATGAGTCACTGGGAAGATGTGATCCAGATGAAGCCTACCGAGAAAATTGAAGACGTGGACTTATTTCAAGTAAAGGTTTAGTTTGTTATACAGAGGAAGACGCAGTCATAAATCGATGTCAACCTGTAGAACAATATCGTGATTTACGGGCGGCGCGATGGGTTGCCCATGATTTTATGCTACGACGTTCACACCCAAGAAACCCACTCGGTCCCCCTCACGGAAAAGTTTTGCGTTCTTTGTCCAGGGACCAATCAGGTAGATTTCAGAAAATAGACGTACAAGACGGATCATTGATCCTCATGATACTGTGTGGCAGGATTTCAATACGGATACCTTTCGATTTTCATTCACTTCGCCGTTTCATCACGAGTCAACTTACGAATACGACATGAGAAAACGTCAATTGAAACCGATTCGCGTTCAAACGGTCCGAGGTACAAAAAATTCTTTTCATGTTTGCGTGACGCTTCAGCTTATTCAAGGTTTCGAAAAATAGGATTTGATCGTAACAAATATACCTGTACTCAAGTTCATGCTAAATCGCATGATGGAAAGGAAATTCCGGTCACTTTGATCCATCAAAAGAACATTCAACTAAATAGCCGGTAATGTCCACCTTTTTTTTTATTAATTTTCACGTACGCTAATACCAATTGCTGATCAGCAATCCCGTGTTGATGCGATCCTATGGTGCTTACGGTGTGGCCACCGATCCTGATTTCCGTATCGAGCATTTTCCTTTATTAGAGCGCGGATGGGTCATTGCTCTGGCACACGTGAGGTAAGTTTGTCATCGCAGGTCATCCGCGGGATGAGTTCAGACTTTAACCGTCTTTTTGTCACGCAGAGGTGGAAGCGAATTGGGACGCGATTGGTACGAGGAAGGAAAGCTTCAGAACAAAATGAATAGTTTCCGCGATTTTTCATCCGTGGCCGAACATTTGATTCAGAACAAGTTGACTGCTCCGCAGTATATGGCCGGCTTG
This sequence comes from Radiomyces spectabilis, assembly GCF_025331425.1. NCBI lineage: Eukaryota > Fungi > Mucoromycota > Mucoromycetes > Mucorales > Radiomycetaceae > Radiomyces > Radiomyces spectabilis. Next base: position 1,088,207 of record NW_026251930.1, read on the forward strand.
GGAACAAGCGCCGGGGGCCTACTAGTTGGTAAGTAGCGTGTAAAGAAAAAGACCACCACCCACAAGAGTCTGCTAAATACAATTCTTCTTCTTTGTTTGCAGGAGCCATGACCCACATGAAACCAGGTATGTACAAATGCCCTACGTCTATCGGCTCATCGCTTACCCTAGCTGTCCCCTTTTTATTTATTAGAATTATTCAAAGCGCTGGTGCTTCGTGTGCCGTTTGTCGATCCATTGTCAGCCATGCTGAACCCTGAATTGCCTCTGACACAAGTCGAATACCCCGAATGGGGTAATCCTTCCGCAGACAAAAAGGCGTACGAACTGATTGAAAAGTATTCCCCATACGAAAATATCAACAGCAACAGCACGATGTCCAGTCTTCCTTCACTGCTGGTGACGGGAGGAATGAAAGATCAACGGGTTCAGTATTGGCAACCGCTCAAATTTGTAGCAAGGTTGCGTCAAGTGTTTGGTGAAAAATCGAACAAGGTGCTGCTCAAAATGGATCTTGACCGTGGCCATTTCGGGGGCGGAACGGAGCAAGATGTTCGTTTGCAAGAAGCTGCAGAACAAGTGGCGTTTTTAATATCCGAGGTCCAAGAAATGCGAAAAGAAAAGGGTCAATAAATAGAGTCAATCGAATTATAATACAATAGATCGAATAAAAGTCACGGCACCCTATAGATTAGATGTCGGCAGCAATGTCGGCTACACCGTCGCCTGTGAAGCGTAGAAAGGTGATTCCCTCTGTATCACCTACAAGAGCCATTAAAAACGAAGGGGCGTGTTCCGATGATTGAGTGTTGGCGATGCGGAACGACGATTTTGGCATAGGCAGTTGCGTAAGGTGGTGCATCAATTGCTGGTATGTTTCCAAGGAAGGAACAGGATCATATAAACTGTAAATTTAGTTAGTAAAAATGTCACGCGCATCAAAAAAGGGTGACCGCGTACCTGCCGACGACGACGCGAAAATCCGGAATTCCTGGATCACGCTTCTTCCATTGCGGATTGGGCCTGTAGACGTCCCAAGCGATTTGATACTGGTTGACAGGCGCAAATGGTTTATACCACGGAGTCGATGGGATAACGCGTAGTGTCGAGTAAACTTGCCCTAGATGCATGTAATGCGTGAGCGACACATACAAAATCACCGGTTAAAGAGACTTACGATAATTGGTGCATTGCTTGTCTACCACCAATGGCATGGTCGGAAAAGGCCAACAGCAGATAAGACAACGAGAGAACCATGCATACAAGCGATGGACCAAATGACATATCCGACGATGCCATGGGATAGGAAGCTCTTGTTGAACAAAGGACTCCTCGTAGGCGCGTGTCCTCTGAACAATGTAACCTAATCGTTTCAAATAGGCATATACCTTGGGCAATGTCAGTAACCCAGTGGCAGTGGATAGAAAACGCTTGCTTGGGTACAATTTACTTGGTATTTTTCATAGCTCAGCCAGCCGTCTACGGTGCTGAACATAAGCTGACAATAGTCTTCGAACGAGCAGGCCTGATCATTGGTGTCGGTCACAATGAGAGCGTGGCGGCTAATCAACCAAGCCGCTTCTTCGGGCCACAGTCGTAATTGACCTTTGGAGGTGTGTCCTACGGTATGCAGGTGCGTGCCTTTACTTTGAATCACGGTAGTTAACCCAGTGTCACGATCGAATTGCGCCCTGCTTGTAGTTCGAGGATTGACGCGTTTCGTTTCACTGATCACTTCCATCAAGGCAGCACGCGATTGCTCAACGGCGTTTGTGCCCGGATCTTGGTCAGCGACGTTGACATGTTTGGTGCTACGTCTTGGAGCGCGTCTGTCCGACGAAGAGAATTTTAAGTTAAACGTAGTCTAGTGAGACAAGTGAATGGAAAAGGGTTTACTTTGTAAGTTGCGAAAAGTCAATTGGCTCATCGTCGTCGGAAGCGTCCATGAGCTTTTGAAGAGTGGATACAACTCAAATCGGGAAAAAAAAAGTCACCCGACCAGAAGGCCCACCCAAAAATTAAAGAGATTTCTTTCTCTTTTTCCTCGATTTGGGAATTTCTCTTTCTTCTTTTTGGCTTCTTCCAACGTTCAACAGAAACAGAGAGATAGGAGGTTGACAATGGTGTTTGCTAGAAGAGGTTGTTTCAAATGTGGCAACGGTAAGCGCTCTCATATCCATCAGTGACGAGTACAAGCAATTGACCAAGTAACACACCATTCAACCCTTGACTACAGTGGGCCATATTGCGGAAGCGTGTCCTGAGCCCGAACGATTATGCTACATTTGCAAAGAGGCAGGACACGAATCGAGCACCTGTACTCAGCCCAGAACGGTCGATACGAAGCAGTGTTATGGATGTGGTGGTGGTAATGCAGATCGGCCGACTGTAATTAACTGAGCATCAAACCGACGCTAATAAAACGCCGTTCGAATAGTGGGGCATATTCAAGCCGAGTGTCCAAGCGTGAGAGGACCGCCGGATGGACGCCCCAAAATTCGTTGTTACAATTGCGGTCGATTTGTAAGTCAATGAGCCGACCATGGAGGCCCACCTTTTTCGATCACGTTCCCACCAAACTGAATTTGTTTTTCTTTATTTTTATGGTGTTAGGGCCATCTTGCCAGAAACTGCAACCAAGCCGATTTTAATCCCCGGTTCCAACAACCACGTTTCCAAGCAGGCTTCTCAGGCAACTATCGTGGCCGTGGCCGTGGCGGCTTTGGCCCCTCTAATGGACGTGTGATCTGTTACAAATGTAGTGGTAAGTCGGAACTCGATGAATCAATGGATCGGGGAAATAAAGTAGAGGATGAGTGGGACAAGGGGCATCAAGATAATTGATATGCCGCACCCTACGATGGGTTAACAAATGCATTGCAGGTTATAACCACTTTGCTCGAGACTGTCAAGCGGACAGTGTAAAGTGCTACAATTGCGGTCGATTTGGTCATATTGCGCGCGAGTGTCCATCCGCCGGTACGGAAGAAGGAGAAAGACCGGTTCGACCACCAAAGACATGTTATCGTTGCGGAAAACGGGGTCATATTGCGCGTGATTGTCGCTCGAGTATCTCGGATCAAGATAAACCTGTAAGAGATACCGTAGTAGCTACAGTAGACGAATCCGATTCTGTCAGTTCAGACTCGAGGTCTGAGTAAATGAACAAGCAATATATGCTGTGACGCTATTCACAGATAACCCATGCACTTATTGTTCTTTTAATATTGCTATTATTTTTGATGTGGAATTAGTGTGCGTAGGCCGTGACAAATTAAATGATAGCTATAGACTATGATGATGAAATTTTGTAAAAGGAGTTGAGGCTGTTGGAAAGCGACTTGAGGGCTTAATGAATAGTTACAACTTTACTCATGATCCCAACCTAGAAAACCGGTGGATACTTTGTACCAAATTCGAATAATTCTCAAGCTTTCAACCGAAACTTAGCCAATGCCCTTGAACATGGCTCCTATATCGTCACTAGATGAATCGATGAATCAGTGGCTCGGTATTGGGGAATGCCAAACTTAAAGAAGGTTCCTAGGAAACCCCGTCCAATCGGACAAGAATTTTAAGACCGTAGCTGACTGTCATACCCGCCGCATAATCCAACTCGATACCGTTAGTGACCCAGTTGCCAGAAAGTATGATGCACCTGGAGTGCCGAAGTTGATTGCCACTGTCAAGCGTCTACGTGAGCCCTGGTTTTTGGCTGGCCGCAGCGTAATTGCAGACTCATGGTTTGGTAGACCGGCCATGGCAAAGATGATGGATACCCGATGGCGTGGAAGACAACCCAAACGTTGCGGACGTAGGAACAATCAAGGCCCTCAAACGCGAACGTGCCGATCCAAGCTTGAACACATTCAGTTTGGGTGAAGGCTGCCAGAAGGCGTTGACGGACACGGCGACGGCGGCTGCATTCTAGGAAGAGGTCTGCTCACCCGAGCATTTGACCGGGTTTTTCGGCCCTCGTGGATGCCGCCATCCCAACTACCAATTTTGGGACAACTTTTCGGGATTGTCTTGGAGAGGTTTCCATCGCGGAATACGGGCCTTCACAGACTGATTTGGCCCTCTTAATAAGCATGAGAGATCCGGGATCTCTCAGGTATGATCTCATTGTCCAGGCCAGAAAGGCGAAGGAAATCTTCCTGACGCTGTGTTGTGCTTCATTCCTGGATAATCTTCGCTAGGCGTACTCTGAATGCCGGTCTGGGTCCTCCAAGCACCAGAAGACGATTTCATGGATTGCTTGAAGGACATACAGGCCGAATATGAACGAATCATTCGCAGTAATGGATTGAAGCAGTTGCTCCAAGAGCAAAACGGAGCTGGCTGATGCTGAAAGAAGGAGCCTGCCTGAACGTTTGGCTGGCATTAGACGTCGTCAGAGAGGGCCCCAGCCGGATGACATGGAGCAGCTGGAAGTTTAGCAAGCAAGAGCCCAGAGGAATGAAGGTGCATGGGCAAATTAAAAACGTTTTCTCGGTAGGCCACATTCAGAAGAGCATCAACAACAGCTGTCGCGACTTCGAGGGCGGCATGAATATCGTATTGCCTGTGGACGGGTTGGGCAGCTCACTCATTGTCCGCCAACCATGGAACCATGCAGTGCTATTTACGAAAGGTGGTTCTTGGGTGCAAGGACTGGCACGGTAATTCATCAGGTCGCCGAGGCAAGGTAGAAACCCAATGGCCCACCTGGACGAAGAGGAGGCAGAAGAGTATCTCCGAATTCGAGGCCTTGGAAGTGGGCCTTGGACGGCAGGAACAGCGCTCATTCCGGCAGATGTCGAGAAACGGCCTCCACGACATCGGCGACGAGTACAAAGGTTACGACATCATCCAAAACTAAAGACGCAACGACATCAAGCCCCTGTGTCAGTATGGAGTATCATCGCTGGGCCTGCTCCAACGACGCTCAAGATGTATGGTGCGGCATTAGTGCCTGGATATACAGAAGCTCGCCGCAACGAACATGTCATCAGAAGCCTAATGACAGAAAGGAGCTGGGAAAGGGACTCTGGCATACGTCAAATCGCATCCATGTTTTGCGGTCAACACACCCATCCGTTACCATTTTTGCAGCCTAGTCGACAAGCTGCTGACGTCCCAAGCAGATGGGTTACAGTACACTGTCGCATACTACGTGCACAATGTACTTGAGACGTTGGAGGGTGAATATGCTCAACGGAATAGACGTAGTGGATTTGATCCATGTTGCCAAAAATGACGCAGCGAGGTTGGTAGCGATTAAAAGCAATAAAAAGAGTGGTCTCTCACCTGTGCTGTAGTGTTGCCTTCTTCCACTTCTCCACTAATACCACGGCCTCCGTTTTCTACAATACATACCATTCAACGGGCTTGATATCGACGGAGTCGTCTATGCAGTCAAGCCAACAAGCACAACAGGCTGGAAAAGGTACGCAAAGCACAAAGCTCAATGCATATATTTTGTCGAATTTTTATATTTATTACGTTTGATTGACTGATTGATTAGAGTCTTTGAAGAAGGTTTGCATCTTCTGGAAGAAGATCGTGTAAAAAACCAGGCTCGATTGGATGAGTTGGAGAGCCAACTCCAACAGATCATGGAGGAACGCCGGAATCTTGTCGAGGAATTAGAAGATTTCGAAAAAAAGAAAAGCCTCGCGGAACAACTAGTTTCGTGAATGTCATCATGCCCACCTTCCCTCTAATATTTTTTCATTTTATATCCATCGTTGCATGCACATATTTTTTTATATATCAATTCAATCCCTTTCTTTTACCCTTGTTGCTCTTCCTGATTGCATTAAAAGACCTTAAAAAGTCAAAGTTGGTGTCTCATTGTTGTTCCAATGATCCTTATGCACCAGTTTGTCAGTATCCGGGGTTATTGATTTCTTGATGTAGCCATTCCCCAATTTTTTTGTTAATCATACAGCAATCGGGTGAATGGCTTTGAACACCGAAGCTAACGCTGATCTGATTTCATCAACGTGTTGCAGTGAAATATCCGCGGTTTTTCATGAGAAACACAAACGCATTATAAACAATGTATTCTTGCGGGTCTAGTTGAGGGCATCTTGTCTCACACAATGTTTTCCATTTTCTCCAGTCGTGGCTGTAAAAACTTCTAAGGTAGGAATAGGTATAAGCCTGTGGGCTGCCATCGTTGGCTGACTAAGTCCCTCGCAGAAGCTGCTACATCTGCCCTGAGGCTCCAAAATGTCGGCAATTGAGAATGCATTCTACCGTGTATGGACTCCACTCTTCTGTTGATTTTGCTGAAGACCATCCTTGGGAGTTGTGCTTCGTATCGGATTGTGGTTTTTCTGTCAACCGAAGTGATTGGCTTGAGTATTCGCCGCTCCTAGGATACACCGATATTCGATTCTGGAGGTTGTACTTGTTGCATATGTCGTATTTTGTACGTATCATTATACCATTTCCTCTCATCTATATGCCACCACTCCACCCAATTACTTATCTTAAATAGAGGGTAAACACTTTTTTATCGATGTAATGGAATATACATATAAAAGAGATGATACAAAAAGTGACCTATGACTAATTACTTTGACGCGGCCAGCGGGTGAAACAGACTTGAATCGATCGTCGGTGTGGAGATCAAGGAAGCCAAAGCAGCAAGCAAATGGCGAATGACGTTGGTGACAGGCGATGACAGAACGAGAATGGGGGAAGAAAAAGAAAAAGAAAAAAAAATGCTTACCAATCGAAAAAAGCCGGATGTCGCCGTCAACGCTAAAGACCCAAAAAAGTTTGCAAACCACTTACCTAGAGTGGTTCACACCAGGGATCCTCCGTGACATCACATAGAAACTTCCCTGTGGTTCGGCAGGTCGGGCTCCGCAGCATGCACCCCATGATCTCAAGAGGAGATTTCATCTCCTAGTGAGCCCACCGAATGATGCCCCAGAGCCTCCCCGTCAAATCACAGGGACCTTCTCTGTCATACCACAGCGGCTTCCCTGGTGTGTACCTTGGTCGCTCCGTTCGTCATTCGTCGTTCGTCGTTCGTCGTTTGCCACAGCCAGTGAACCTATGATAGAGATAAGAGAAGACACATCAATAACTGCTCCGGAACTATGGAAAGAAAAGGATTCAAGTCTGTAATCAATCATCAACGACACGCCACAGCTGTGCCACTTTGGTAAAGAAAAGAGAAAAATTGGGGCGTGTTTTTTTTACCCTCACTTGAAAAATTCATTTGAACCCCGCTTGGTCCCATTGGCTCAGAAAGCCATCGTTGGCGTCACAGGATCACGGGTGCATTCAACTCATCGAAGAAAGAGCTCCTTTTTGATCCCATTTTTTTCGTTACGCCTTGTCCAGGACACATATTATCGTCAAAGCAGCGGAAGCAAATAGACCTCAAACTATAGTTACCAAGACGGCTTCAAATCCCCAGGCAACCTTTTACCTATTGAAATTGGGCGAGCCTCTTTGATGGCGCGTACACTTTCAGGTCATCGATTTCCAGGAATATTCCCAATTCGCTTTAACCATTCTTATCATCTGAAACCAAACTCCGTGGATGTAACCAAAATGGCGTGGCTGATAAAACCACACCTTCTAACTCGTTTCCATCTCAATAAAAAAAAAAGAGGCGGAAAGTCGCAAACCCAATGTAACTGAGGTAAATGGAACCATTGGTGCAAAGAGGGTAAACTGTCAAGTTTGGGAGATCACCGCAAATGTGATTGCGCAAATTAAAGTTTCACGGGTTGCATGTCAAAATAATACTGAACGGGTGGCAATTTTTTGGTGATTCATCCCAAAGGAAAAAAGGAAGCGAACACTACGTGAATTTGAGATGCCTATTATTGTATAGTCCATACTATACTTCTCAGTTGGGTAACTGGAAACCATAGAATCAGGCATCCCTAATTGCGACTGATTCGTAGAGGGATGAATTTATGGGGAAAGGAAACGGCGATGTACAGAAGGTATTGTCTATACAAAATGATGTACGCGCCATTACAGGCGATAATGAGCGAATTCTGATGGCAGTCAATGTCGTGATCCCAGATCCCCAAAGATGCTCAGCTCAATAGCCGTCGCTCTCAATTGAGTCGCAGAATTTAAATCGGGTTTTTAGGAAATGCAGTGGATAATTTTCTTAATCGACTTAAAACGCATCTAATAAAAGTAGTTGTAGTGATTAATGGCGTGAAGCGGCTTTAGTAAAGCAAGGCTTTTGAAGCTTGCCTAATACCTAATATTTTCCGCATGAATGTAGGGCTGATCTGAGCGCTCTATTTTTTCTGCGCTGCTTGTAATCGGGGTGTCACTTTGATATCCAGGTGGTGATACGATCGGTTGCAAGTCTTCATCACACCAAAATGCGAGCCGCTTACTCTTATTTGAGAAGCTTTTAGTTACTAGATGAGAACCGTCGAAAAGTGTAGAGCAGCAATACGGGGACTTGATGCTGTTCAGATAAAAATTGCTGTTGAATGAAATACACGTGAAGCGAAACATAGTCAATCGTATCACCGAAATGACTTCTAAAAAACCACCACGCGCATTGTTGAATCAGGAACCACTATGGTCGTCCTCAAAAAATTTTCTTATCATTACGTGCTCTGCTTCCTCAGCGTAAGTAATAATATCATGTAAATCCTTCGAGTTAAAGGCAAAGTCACTTATTAGGTGAAGGGCAATTTTCTTTTTTAATTTTGTTTACCTTTTATTCAACCAGTCCAAAGGGCGGTCGTTTAGGCATTCCCTCAAGGGGACAGCAAAAAGAGGATGTGCCCGCAATGAAAGCCCTATCTAAAGCAAATACACCTGCTTAATACTCGAGATAATAGATATGACATTGAGAGCTGTATATTCCCGCCGCAAGTGTCCTGCATGAAAGAAACCCAATTGTAACCGGGCTTCACGAATGCCGCCCGGATGATGTGAAAACTTCGACCTTTTTCATTTTCCAATATGAAGTTCATATCTGTAGGAGATCCCTGCGATGTTCAATAATCGTTGATTTCGTTTAGTATGATACAAATAAATTAGACTTTTACCTCAACTACAGCTTTGCAAAATATGATAGAAAAAGGAACAACGTAAAAATTAAAAACAACGACCAGGCTTCCACATATGTATTTCAGATATGTTCTCACAATACTGAAAGCGATTGATTTACATACACAAGAGACAAACTAAGTACAGTAGACTACATCTACAAGAAACTATGCTAGAGCACCGATCCGAGGGGACTTGAACCAGTGGCATTTCCAGGCAACCAGAGAAGGGAACCATGGTAAAGACAAGAGACAGACAGCGACGGAGAATGATGGATGACAAACAAAATGACAAGCGAAAAAAAAAAATAGAAGATAGATCACTCACCCTTTGAGCAACCGGCTCAAATTCGTCTCTCTACAACAACGTCAGCCCCACCCACCTCGCCACCCATCAACCTCCCTCACCCTCGCCTCACCTCACCTCATCTCATCGCCTCACCTCATTTCCCGCATCTCTCATACTTCCATTTTTTTTCATTTTCCTCTTCCTTCGTCGGCCAACTTTTTTTCCCCTGGCGGTCTTTTTTTTTATACTGCAGTTTGTTTTCATGTCTTTTTTTTTTAACCCACCCATTTCACATACCTTACCTCACTTACCTTACGTCACGCTGCCCGACATTGCTGTACCGACACTGCAATAGAAAAATTAGCCGACCTACTGTAAAAACAGAGAAAGGTCAAGTCAGTAAAGAGGATGCTCCGCAGCCGATGTGACAATAAGGCTATCAGTGCTTGTCATCCATCATCCTCCGCCGCTGTCTGTCTCTCCTCTTTGCCACGGTTCCTTCTCTCTGGTTGCCTGGAAATGCCGCTGGTTCCAAGTCCCTTTTTACTTGGTGCTCTAGCATTTAGCTTATTGTAGTTGTTGTCTATTGTACTTAGTTTGTCTCGTAAATTGACCATCAATTGCAAATAAAGCTTTATTTTTATTATACGACTTTCATTCACATATACGGTTTACAGTTTAACGAGCGGAATTCTGTGAGCCGATGTTTATAGCAAAAGCCGATTTCATTTTAAAGCGCATCCACAATTGCAACGGTGAGAGCTTGGTTGGCAACAAAGTAGAAAAAGCCGGCCATCCCGGAATGTGGAGATAGTTCGACGATGTTGTGATTTCTGTGTGTGCTGAGAACGTTCACGGCAAGCGGACAATGAGCTTAATTCTCAAATTAAAAGCTGATGTTTGGAGAGCCGATGAATGATGCGACGTAGCTAGCTAAATAAAATTACTCTTCGAACATTTGTTGTGGACTATTCTGCTAACTGTAAAAGTCAACTTCAAATAATAAAAATAAGCCATATTGCTATTTTGAGTGGATATTTATGAACGGGAAGCAAGACGACGAATGTTCAACAAAAAAAAAACATGTGGTGAAAGTATATGAAAGGATCCAGAGAATGACAAGCAAATACAAGTGTGCCGAAACATAGATTACTGCAAGGTGTATGTGTGCCTATGAAGAGGTTGGTGTAGATGTCATAGTTTTTGTATGATAGTGCTTTAGCATTTTTGTCACAAAATTGAGGATCACAATTTGTGATTTTTGCGGGTTATGTAATTGGCGGATTTGATGGGCTTTTCATTCATCAGATTACACCATGATTGTAATATGGTAATGTATGAGAAGCCTTTGAGACTATTGGATATGTTTAATTCGATTAATGTGATTTGCCTATTTACTTTAGTCTTGAGTCGGAATTGATTAATATCAGTGAGCAGTCCTACTATAGGGGGTATTTGGAAGGATACACATGCTGTTACCATCTGTATGAATTTATCTCGGTGACATCCGAGTTGTGAATGAAGAGGCTCAATTGCCGTTCTAATGGAGAAGCTTACTCAGAATGGCAATACTCTGAATCCCGATCTTTCCTGTTTGGCAACACAAGTTTAGGATGGATAATTCGACAAGTAGTGGATATACCGCAGTGATCTTTTTTTATGACTCCAAGGAGATGCTGATCATACAATCAATGCCCCCGGTAAGTTGAGTTCAAGGCAAGATAGAATTGAGATCCTCTCAGGAAAATGCGAACTTTGCAATGGATGGATGACTGACCAACGCCACACGGCCTGCTTTGTGCTACCGTTACAGGTGATGTATATTCGCAATATGTTACCAATACCATTGCGACAGCTTCCAATTGTCCTTGACACTTGCGAAAGTGCCGACATGCATCGACATTTCAATTGACTGACCCCTTTTACATCTTTACCAACCCAACATGTCCCATGACGGCGCAATGGATCGGCTCTTCAATTTAGATTTCAACGGGGATCCGACGGCAAGCGATGAAGCGCAGTTCACAATGCGTTTTATCACAAAAATCTTTGACCTGAATCATGTTGTCTACGATATTCCGGCCGAGCATGGGACGGAGATAACCGCCCGCATGGGATTCGGGTAATGAAAAGGGGCTCGAATTTGAAGCCAGCGAAATGGATGAATTTCCGTACGATCAATGCTTTTGAGATCAACATGAATGCGTTCAGCGTGGGAAATTTCTCAATTAGTGGAACGCAACCAAATATGGCGTAATGTAGCCTTTTCGATTTGAAATTGTGTTGGATTCAATACTGATGAGCGCCATCGCTTCCTCTTGCAATCGATCACTGCATCGGAGTGGAACCCCCGTCGGATGCCGGAAGTCAATTTCCGATCCAGTAGGGGTACTGCATGTTGGTGCCTGCATCATTCAGAGCCAAATTTGATGAACGAGCAGCCGACGCTTTTATGTTGCTGCACGGTTCGGTTTTGGTAAAAAGCGCTCTTCGGTACTTGTATATTTGCCCGTCGTCCCAGGTCGCCGTGGGGGTTGCCGTGCACTGATCGTCGTCGGTCACAAAGTTATGGCGATCGCTTATAGGCAGTCTCAGAAACAACAGCTCCCAAAAAGTGCCCCGTAACAGCAGCAGTAACAACACGATGCCTGTCGTGCCTTCCATAGATCGATTGTTTTCTAGCGTGCCTTACAGCCCAATGTACGCCGAAAGTGGCAACGATGAAACAAAACAGAGGACTGTGACAACATCCGATGATCCGTGTAATGTGGATTACGTGGAAACGGACCGTCTGCAACATTTGGGAAACTATATTTGATTTTTTGAGCTGATCCATATGCAGTACTAAATAGATGATTCAATGGTTCGTCTCTTGACGAAGAGGGTAGTTTAAATAGCTCCTAAATGAATATGATGGTCTGGGAGATATCGGCAGTTTGGAGTCCATTCTTAAAAAGGCAATCCTAGCTTGGCAGAATAAAAAGAAAAATGATCAGTTTTTCCTGTCCAGTCTCTTTCCCATTTTTTTCCAACCACCGACTCGCTTTATTTTTTTCTCCTTCCCTTATTCTTTTTCCTTTTTTTTTTTCTTCGCCTTTTGCAAAAAAGCGATGAATCATCAGTACCGTTGGCTGGCATGCTTCGCTGTATGCCTTGTATTATGCCACGCAGCTTACGCACAGGATATTGTTGTGGAACAGGTAAATGCTCTCCAACACTTACGGCTACTGGTCACGGAAACGTTGCATGCAAAACCAGAGATGTGAATGGCCAAAAAAAGTAGGAGTTACTTAATCAGGTATTGTAGGTGGACGACGCACCTATCCTTGTTCCTCACGAGAGTCTGGCGGCCAAAGAAGAACGATTTCAGTGGCGTGATGTGAGCCTACAAACGATCATCGACGGCGACGGACAAGTCGTGGAACGATCATTTGTCATCTCACTGTTGATGATCATTGTGTCCGAGATTGGTGACAAGACATTTCTGATTGCCGCCATCATGGCAATGAAACATGCTCGCTTGGTGGTGTTTGCTGCCGCATTCTCATCCTTGGCACTCATGTCGATACTGTCGGCATTTTTGGGTCACGTTGTGCCTAATCTGATACCCAAAGCATACACGGATCTGTTGGCGGCCATGCTATTTCTTTGTTTCGGCCTTCGCATGATATGGGAAGGCTATCACATGGACGGCCAGGAAAGCAATGATGAGATGATGGAGGTGGAGGAAGAATTGAAGGAAGTGGAAGATCGCGATCGCACCAAGCATTTGGAATCCATGGAAGTAGGTGGAATGGAACCGGCTCAGCAAGATCAAAGCAAACCGCAGCAAGTCAAGGAAGGATTGATGAATCTTATGCAACTGGTGTTTTCTCCCATTTTCGTCCAAACCTTTGTTCTCACATTCCTTGGTGAATGGGGTGATCGATCACAAATATCCACCATTGCTTTAGCGGCTGCCAACGTAAGGGGATTTTTTTTTTATTATTATTTCGCAGGATGCTGGCAAACAAGAGATGGGTTCAGGAGAAACTAATATAAATTTTTCACTTTAGAATGTTTATTGGGTAACGGCTGGAGTGGTTATTGGTCACGCCATGTGTACAGCCTTGGCTGTTGTCGGAGGACGGATGCTGGCAGCCAAAATTTCTGTCCGGACAGGTAAAGAAATGCAGAGTTACTTTGGTGACCTATGCGATTTGCCGATCCTTCATGAGAATCTAAACTCAGAATTGATTTAGTGACCTTGGCTGGCGCTGTCCTGTTTCTTATCTTTGGCATGTACTACGCGTACCATGCGTACAACGGCCAAATGCAGTAATCCCTTTCCAACTAATGAACAATTGACGAATCATGGCGTCTTCCCTCTTTATCTGGACATTTTTTTTGTTTCCATTTCTTTCTCATTCATCATTTTCTTTTCTATGCTTTGTTGATCGTTCTTCTCGGGTATTCAATTTTTCTTTTATAATCTTCTTGTTGCCTTTTTTTTCTTTGTTCGACGTATACATATATACATATCTTATTCTTTTTTTTTCCCTCATATACATATACAATAGCTTTTTGATTCTTGATCTTGCTTAAATGTTCATTTGGATTAAATGCCCAATTTGTTTAGTGAGCTCTTCCAGAGTCCGGGTGCTATAGTCTACATTGTCATGATGCATAGTAAGATCACTAACCGGGTGTGAACAGCACTCACTGCACGGAATATTCTGGCTGCATAAAGTCAGGTCACGGTGTTTCTTGCTCTATACACATAAGATACTGGTTCACCAATGATTGCTTTTTCACGACCTGCTTTTGCTTGCAGATTAATCGCCTGACGGCTTCAACTAGATTTATTGTTGATATCGCTCAATGCAAATCATCCGTTCTTTCAAAATGTTAAGCTTTTTGATATAAAATTTTTATTCAGATCATAAGATACTGGTACTGTAAACAGCTTATGTTTGACGAGTAATGGACTTTATTCTGTCTGGGTCAGTGGCTCTCAAGTCACTGAGAAAGACCATTGCTTGGAAAGCCTGAAACAGTATGTGCATGAAAAAAATGTCACATAGACTTTTTGTTATTTCATCAGTGTTTCTTTCTGGAAAATAACTCAATGTATACTTCAATGCACTCTGGTGAAGAGCTTGTATCAACATGATTGTCCACCTCCATGGTCGTATACAAACCAATTAGATGAGAGCAATTTGACCTGTGACTGCTAATATTCTTGGTAGCGTGACGCAATTCTTTTGCTTTGGAGGTTTGGGGTCCGCTGAAATTTTGTATCAAAATAATGGGGGAGTGGTATCAGCAAGAACTGTCCTCACCTGCTTTAATACACCATGTCCGCTGCAATCTTTGGCGTCTCCAATTTCGCGGTGACCACTGCTGCCTCCAAAACGGCTTCGGAAGCGCGAAGCCGATCGTTGGCTTTATACAGAAAATGGCAAAAATCGGTCAGTAGCCCACTTTTAATTTTAAACCTCCAATGGGACAACGACGAATTTCAATGCGCGTCCGTATTGACCCTTTTCCCTTTTTATTTTTTGGTCAATGTAGGTTCCTGAAATTATCAAGATTCACGAACTGAATCTTCCTTCGGCTGTTGTTCGTGCCAAGATTCGCGAAGAATTCGAAAAGAACCGCTACGTGGAAGATATCGGTGTGACGGATGTTTTGTTGGCTAAAGGCCAGATGGAATATCAAGAAACCATGAATGTATGGAAGCAAACCAACCACATCATGAACTACTTTTCCAAGGATGAAGCAGCACCCAAACCTACCACTTTCCTCGAAAAGTTCTACGAAGGCAGATTTTAGACGTATAACCATACACACACACATACAATAAACCGAGAAACCAAACAAACAAAAAAATAAGAGGCCGCCGCCATGGATCGACGACTCTTAACGCATTCGCTTATCTTTAAAAGTGGATCCTTTCATGTGTGACGTATTTTTGCGTGTAAAAAAACTGGGAGTTGGGAATGATGATGCATTATCCGCAGAGTGAATGTTTAAGGGTTGGTGGTTTGATTTCGATTGTCTGTAATTCGAATATCATTCAATCTGAAGCAGAAAAGAAAAAGAGCCGTGTATTACTTGCATATTAATGTCATGGCTTTTCTTTGCAATTGTTATGTTGCATCAATTTGAAAAGCATGTTTGGAATATAATATCTCGTAAGCATTGCAGCGACTGCGTACTGTGATGTATGGTTTTGCAAAAGCATCGATTGTGACTTTCCTGTGGAATTGAACCTGTCAATGTATTCATTAGCTTTCAACATGGACAACACTTTTCTTCTTATACCAGAGGTTTGAGGGCCTTTGTCTTCAAGGAAGAATGGTCGCCACGTTGTTGGTTGTGACATTCGTGAATATGGCGACAAAGCGATATGCAGACAATGGCACTCAAGTCTCAGTTCCACACAGTTTTGATACCATGTCACTAGAAAGATCCCGCATTTCTCGAGAAGACCAAGTTGGACACAGTTTTTGATTTCCCGGTTCGTGGACATATTATTAGTTCTCATTGCGGGCGGTTGACGTTCTATTTTACCTCATAAGGTGCCATTGTTCAAGGCGACAAGGTTTATTGATAACTATAGCATATATCATTCCAATAAGCACAACCGATTATCGCACATTAATCTCGATAAAACTAAAGGAAGTTGTTGAGAACAGGTTGTATTCAGTCGATTATGATGTTTGTCGTAGGTTTTAAGTAGTAGCGTTCTTGAAAAATTGATAATTGTCGCATCGCTTTCCTCATGTAATGATACGAATCATGCGTGGAGGTTTGTAGTATCATTGGGGCGAATTCACGGGCAATTTCGATGCGACGAAGGTTTGTTCGTGGGTGTTGTCGGTGTGCACGTCAAATTGGGAAATGCCAAAACTGGACACATTTAACCATTTTTGGATATCACCAGGCATGATTGGACAGACAGCCAAAGGCGAACACCCGAATGATGAAGAATTCTGCTTATCTTATTTGCGTGCATGCTGCCTATTGGCAAAGAGATTTGAGTGTATTCTGTAAATCTAAGCATGGCATTGATGTGATCACCCTCCCTGTCGGCTCAAAGATATGATGTCTCGATTTTGAGCTGCCATGTCCTTTTTCTCACGGATACATTAAGTGAAAAAAATTGACCCTCCTACTCCCTCTTGGATACCTATCGTCAAGGATTGAACTCTCAGGAATCAATTTGCTGAGACATTAAGCGCCCTGTATCAGAGGCCAAAGGAGCTTATTTATGTTGCGTGCATGAACCGTAAACATACGACTTGACCCATGATGAATGTCGTCCCGTCATTCGACGTAAACTCCGAACCGGAGGATTGGAAAACGTGTTCCTTGAGCCCACGGTTGCCTTGTTGAGAGAAGATGCATGGTGTTGTCACTGTGAGCCGGGGGCTCGGAGACGAAAGCAAAGACAGCGGCGTCGCACAATCACTTTTGATTGCAACCTTTGCAAAAGAAAAATTGAGCTCCAGTTGCATCGTCTTTTTTATCTCAGCTATTGGCGGGCCTTTTTTTTCCTCTCCACTCTGGGTTTTCTCTTTCTTTTTTTTTCCCTTTGAATCCTTCTTTTTCAATCCAACATGAACTCGGAAATCAAGAACGCCATTGCTCACACTATCAATAGCCACAGTGAGGAACTTCGACAGATCAGTCTCCAGGTACTGTCCACGGTGCTTGCTTTCACCCAGCGCAAGGCTGTCTCGGACTCCGCTTATCTTATATTTGCTTCTATTAGATCCACGACCATCCGGAGCTCGGCGAACACGAGTTCAATGCCTACCGCATCTTGACAGAATTTCTCCAACAGAAAGGCTTCCACATCACCCACCATGCCGCTGGCATGGAAACCGCATTTATTGCCGAATACTCCAATGGCACCGAAGGACGTCGCGTTGGCTTTTGCAGTGAATATGACGCTCTCCCAGGGTAAAGTATCCTGAATGGCCTCTTGAGAGAACCGTCCAGGCGCCTGCAAATCCCAGCGCTAGTCCAACGCAAAAAAAAAAAAAAAAATTCGGATTTATGCGTCTCTAAATCATTTTTCTTTTGTGATTAATTAGTGTGGGCCACGGTTGCGGACATAACCTGATTGCCATTTCCGGATTGGCCTGCGCATTGGCTGTCAAGGACCTTTTGGAACAGAATCTTGTCAAAGGTACCGTTGTCTTGTTCGGTACTCCCGCCGAAGAATCCACCAGTGGCAAAATCACTTTTGTCCGCGAGCAAGAGGTGCAAAAGCGTGTGGATTTCTCCATGATGCTCGTAAGTGTCCTTTATTTGAATTTCATGGCCATAGGATGCATGATACGGCGATGTTGGTTTGGATCTCATTTTAAACATATTGACCTGTACTGATTGTTACTCATAGCATCCTTTTGCCAAAGACGGCATGTTTGCTCCTTTCTTGGCTCTCGATTCTCTCAAGGTGGAATTCTTTGGCAAGGCTTCGCACGCAGGCATGGCTCCCTGGAATGGCGTCAATGCTCTGGATGCCTTGATGCAAGCTTATGATAACATTGCCATGTTGCGTCAGCAGATCTTGCCAAGCAGCAGGTAAGCCACGTTTGGGTTTTCCTTGGTATACTATGTATAGTTCTCCCGTTAAACTCGTTTCTATAGAATCCACGGTATCATCAAAGATGGTGGCAAATCCGTAAGTAAAATTACCGGAAAAGAGGATTCAAGGAAAGCATTGATTCTAAGTGGGCTGTATGCTACTTTATCAGGCTAATGTGATTCCCGATTATGCTTCTGGAGCGTTCTATGTGCGATCCGCCACTCGCAAGCAGCTTGCTGAGCTTAAAGTCAAGGTGGAGAAATGCTTCCAGGCGGCGGCTCGTGGTACTGGCTGCGAAGTGAAACTCGCATGGGCCCCCAATGGTCCCGTCGAAGGTAAAAGGATTGAATTCGATTAGAAAGAAATGATCAACCGAGGCTGATGTTCGAGGGTACGATAGATGTTTTCCAGAACGAGCCGATGGCTGCTATCTACCAGCAGTTTATGGAGGAAGAAGGCCGTCAGTTCCCCGACCGTAATGAGGAAATGAGACAAGTCAGCGGAAGCACCGATATGGGCAACTTTAGCTATGTCACTCCCACCATTCATCCTATGTGAGTAAAACAAATCCAAAGCCGTTAATGGAGATGAAACAGGTTCACTCACATCATTTCTCATTTATTCTTAGGTTCGGTATTCACACCGATGCCACCAACCACACGGTAGAGTTTGCTCAGGCGGCTGGAACCGAGATTGCTCATAAGGATACCCTTTGTGCTGCCCGCTGTCTCTCGCAAACCGCGGCAGCTGTGTTGTTGGACGATGCGCTTTATAATGAAGCGGTGAAAAACTTTAAGCAAGGAAAGCCCGAGTAGAATTTTCATGACCAAAAATGCTCATGGCAATTATAAAAATACCAACTGTAACTTTATAAAAAAAAGAAGAAGGAAAGAAATAATACAAAGTCCACCTAGAAAGGAGCTTGGTGACATGCCTGGACTAGTGTCTGCAATAATATATACATAACAATGGGGAAGTCATGGTTCCCCAGCTGGGACTATGGTAGATCACTCCTCCACTGTTGAAGCGCCTTGGAGCCACTGTCGAGCGTCCTCTTCCAATTTTTGACGTTCAGTGTTGCTTGCGTTTGCCTTGTTGACCCACTGGGTAAATTTTAATGATGTTTGATCGCTCGATGCTTCATCACTCGGCGCTTGATCACTCGGCAACAGCTGATCAATATCCATCGCAGTCTTCAATGATGTGTCCTTTTTGCGCATAAATCCATCTTCGGAACCAATGATGTAAAACATATGGTATGAATTTTGACATATCTTGTATTGCAGCTTTGAATGAACGTAAACGGGTCCCGACAAGGAAGATTTCGATTTCAAGTTTCTATGAAAAAGCATGACAAAAAAATTAGAATTCAAATTCTAAAAGCCGTGAAGGCCGAAACGGCTTAAATTCCTGCAAACTGCATCCGAGATATTACCTGTTGAGATAGACGGGTGTTAATTGCGTGGTGTCAATGCCTTCAGTGACTTGGGACCAATTCATATAACTCGTCACGTAGCTTTCATAATCATCTTCGGGGTCCGCATCATCGTCCACATCCTCTTCACTTAGCAGTTGAATTCCCATCGTCTTTGTGTTGATATTCTATTACAAGTGGCGTTAAATCCAATCGCCCAGAAAGCCGAAAAAAAATTGTCAAGATTACTCACTAGCTGGATTCGGTATGTATGCTCATTGGAGCCAATCGCTTCTTCGGCCCGTAGGCGATATACGGATAATTGACGTGGGGTCGGGCTTTCGAGCTCACAATGACGACGGAATAGTTTCATGAGATCCACCGACTTGGTATCATTCAGTATCACTTCAATCTAACAATTACACATGAGTTAGTAAATGTTTAAACCTCCCTCGATCTGATTGAAAAGGGACACTGTAGACACGCCAAAGTCTGTCTGATATTCAATCTACCTGCTTGATCATGGCTTGAAAAATCTTGTCAATACTAAACAGAATGTACGCCTGGATGCCAAAAATATAACGAGCTCCGTCTTCAAAGCCTTGTTGGTCCAGCCCATCTTCTTCAAAATAACGGCCAATCAATGTAAGAAGTGCTGCATAGTGACCGGCAGATAAATCGATATCTGTGATAAAGTAGCATAGTCAGTGACCGAACTGGCATGGCAGGAACGGACTAAATCACTTACCGTTAAAGCGGGTGCACTGGATTCCCAATTCACGAGCTACTTTGCTCACCGTTTTGCCTTTGCTAGCATTGGTTCTGATGTCAGCATCAATACTCTTCATCTTTAGCAAACGTTCGTATACGATCTGGAAATGAAAAAAAAGAGGAATCTCTAAGAATCACTTGCATTGATTCGCTTGTCCATAAGATTAATATTACCTGGTACAATCGGAAGAAGCAATAAAAGTTGGTGTTGCAGAAAAAATCCTGCGTCATATGTTTTCGTAATGCTCCGGTCAACATGGAGGAAACAATGTCCACCATATTTTCCTTGCCCTCACGGCCATCACGAGAGGCTGACGTGGCTTCTGAGGAGGATCGTTTGACACCCGAGATATCCGCGGCAGTAGCACTGGACTCGACCTCTGGATTGGGCGGTTCCTCAGAGGATGAGGGAGACTTGTCTCGCGATTCGGACGGACTATTTTCTCTATTCCCTGAAGCCGCGAGTTCCTTTTTCCGCAAAAGCACATCGCGTAACAGTCCGGATTCTTTAACGTCGTCAGGGTTGCGTCGACCCGATCGGCCATCTGTATCCGAATCATCGGTGTGCGCTGATGTGTTTTCATCGTCTTCCTCTTCGCCTTCTTCATCGTTGACTTCCTCGTTCCTGTCTCCCTCTTCTTCGACCTCTTCTACCGTGTGCCTGAGATCGTCCGTGCTGAAATCATCGAGGCGGTAGAAAAGAGGGATCATGACTCGAATCAGTTCACATGCCTGTGCGCGTTCCCTGCGCGTAGAGAATGATCGTTGTTGCTGTATAAATGATGTAAGCAGCTTGGCGATATCCTTGATTACGGTTGTATCACTGAGTGTGAATCGAAAGTGGGGATTCACATTCACCCGTGAAGGCATGAGTCTGCGTTCTTTCTCTTTCTGCGACAGCGCTTCAATCTCGGCAACCAACGCTTTGGTAGCAATCGTGCGGCGATCGTTACTCTTGAACGTGAGTCCTTGGTAATCCAGTGATTTATAATAATTTTTGCTATCCAGTTCGCGCCACACTTTGGACCACTCGTTCTGAAGATATTTGGCATGAGTCTGTGATTGAATTGCAGCCAGTTACGGATAGGGGAACAACTTACTTGCGCTTTCTTCCATTCTGCATGTTTGGATTTCAGCCGTCTCAAGAGAACAGGAACGACTTGGACGGGTTTCTTATAGAGCAGACCGATTATTTCCTCGCCGCGTTCTTTGCCATACACTTTTTTGATGACCCGTCTGTAGATCGAAACTGTTTCCCCGCCCAGCCCTGGTTCCAGTCGGAACACAGTTTTCTCTTCTAATGTCATTTTATCGATCCTCTCGGCAATAGGCTCCAATAAAGCAATGGTAGTTAAATTGGCTTCAATGTTGAGATCATAGTCATATCTGTTTTCACAATGATCATTACAAAAAAAAAAAAAAAAGTTGTATCAATGATAGAAAATCTCGGCAAGGCAGGAGGTGGTTCAACATACCTGTCTTCTTCGCATTTGTGCAGACTTTCTTCATATTGATTCTTTTTTGAAGCGACAAAGCCGGCATCTTCGCGTTCCCAGATGGGGTGTGATGCATAAACGTCGTTCAATACTTCCCAGCACATCTGATCGCGTCCAGAACAAGGCTGGTTTTGCCACTGAAAGCACCCATTGTCAGTTCTCCACAGCATTCCTTCAAGGGATCCCGTTTTAATAATACTTACTTCTTTGGGTAGAATGCGGTAGCTGGCGCTACTTTCGATGGCTTGGCATTCGTTCAAATCTGGTTTGGGAACATCGTTGAATCCGTGATCGATGATCTGATGATTGGGTTCATAGGCGATAATGGACTTGAACCAATCAAAGAGTTCCTTATTGCTGCCGAGGAACGCTTTCAGCTGATTCATCAATCCATCCATATCGATGATTTGCTGGGTATACAAATTCAGAGTTTTCAAAAACTCTTCGTAGGAAGGCTTGTTGCCGATATGTTTTCGAATCTTGTCAAATAGCTCGATTTCTTCCATGGTAATGGACGGCATCACAGGGTCCATCGTGGATAATGCAGGATAAGCGTATGGTTCCTCGGCGTCACTCTTTTGATATTTGCCATTGTTCCCCTGTAACGAGTGTGTGAGTCTCTAGAACAGAAAAGTGGCCGTACAAAATGCCTCTTACATGGATTTTTTTTCGTTTCGAATAGGTGGAACTGTAAGGTTCGTGATGTCCATCATCTTCACTTGCCCGTTTGGTAGACCAACGGCGCTTGTCCGAGTTTGCATCATTCGTTGTCTGCCCGGTGATTTCGGGTAAGAACTGCTTGAATTCGTCCAATAAATCGGGTGAATTCCGAAACAAATAATGGACATGCTTATAAACCTAAGCAGAGGGTGTCAACAAAACCCTTTTATCCGTCTTTTTTCTTTAGTTCTTCCTCACGAGAGTCATCGCTACTTACTTCAGTAATGGGTTTTTGGTCTTTTTGATATGTCTGCAGAATTTCCAGAAATTGCTTGTAGGTGTCTAGATCATTCGCAAAACGACTCTATACCATGAAATATCCCCATGACAATGAATTAAGTAAAAACGGATCCGACACCCAATGTAAATAGGCATCATCAATTACCTTGATCTTATTGACATAGTTGATGGCATGATTGAACTCCACGGGAGGACGTTTCTGAGTTACTGCCAAAGACTTCGTGGCGGAATCTGTTTCTCGAGGCAGCATAGATTGCGAGGATGGCTTTGTATAAGTTGGCCAATACCCGTGTTCAGTTGCTGGAGTTGACACGTTTTGTTGCAATTCATGTAACGACATAGTTGTCGAGGATGTTGCTGTGGTTGCCGGTACGAGTGCTGCTGGAGGAGGAGGAGTCGCTTGAAAGCCTGCGACGGGAGTTAAAGCCGGTCTTTGTCCGTATGGTGACTGGTAGTAGGATGAGGGTTGGACGAGAGGTTGGGATGAAGGGGCCGGTTCCACCTTGAAATGTGTACTAGGGCCGGTGGTAGTGGTGCCTGAAGGTGTGGTGACGTGAATCAAATCAGGGTGTCGTGGATCGGTGGAGCATTCAATTCGGTAACCCGGAGGTAGAAAGGTATTGAACCCCGATATTAACACCGGATGGCCTTTGAACAGGATCGACACACGCTCAATCACGCCAGGGGTATCAATACTACATGGAATGAACACATATAAGAAACAGAGTTCATTTCCATTAAAACATGTATACGAGATACTTGCGCTTGGCTCTTGAAATCTTTCATGATATCCAGAAATTGATTATACACATCGGGTTGATCAGCGAACCGTATTTTGACTTGGTCCAGATAGCTCAATGCGTCTCGAACGTTGAGCGGGCGATACCCTGCGACGGAGGATGCCGAAGTCGGCGAGGATGTCAAGTCAATGGGTGCGGGAGACGGTGTGAGTGCTGTGGTAACAATGGGAGGTGGTAAGGTTGGCATAATCGGAGGTGGCCGGTGATGGTGGTGGTGCATGGGTGGGGCGGGATAAGGTAACACGGCTGCGTTGGAATAAAGCATGTCGTTAGTGACATTGGGCGGTGGTAGACCATAATTGGAAGACGAGGGAACGGGTTTGGCTGCAATATTGGGTGGTGGAAGGTGATGGTAAGGCGATGGAATAGTGGCGACTGAGGAAACGGTGGTGGGTGGGCTGGCTCTGGAATGAATTCAAAACCCAGACAAAAGAACAAAAACAAACAGATCAGGTTACAAAGGCCATGGACTGTATAGTGTTTGAGTAATGAGAAATATCAATGAGTTTTACCTTAAAAGAGGTGGAGGTATATTCGACAGCGTCATGGTGCTGTTTGTTTAACGCAGCAGAAAAGAGCAACGCCAGAAACTCCTCCCCCAAAAAAAATTCAAACGTGTGAGGTGTGCCCTTTGGCGCGGGGTGAGTGTTTTTGTGGTGATTTCCTAACTTTAAAATACCGACTACAAAAAAAGGAGCAGCAGTCGCGTCCATTGAGTAATCAAACTACAGTATCACCTTTTTTCTTTCTTCCTTCATGAACTTTTTGACAAGTGGACCGATGGAGACAAAATCCAGCAAATTACCTTTGGCGCTTTTGAATTCACAGAAATGGAGTATGACACCGACATGGGCTCGGAGTGGCTGCAAAAGAACTAGACCGTATCCAGGGTGGTGACAGCATCACGTAGTTGTGCCTTGCCGGTTTCGTCGATTGCGCGCATTGAGATGCCGTGTCAAGACAGTACATCTTTTGTAAAACGGTTGTGATTCACATCTTCGTGCGATGTGAAGGTGAACTTCAAGTTGATTGGTTACGGTGGCAAACTTACCCACAAAGCTCACCACACTCACGGTACGTTTGGACCTTGGCGTTTTCTTCCGAGGACGCCGAACTCTTTTCGAAAGACGGGTTTTGGAGGACGAAAAAGTGTCACAAATCCGCGCGATCTTTTGCCTGTCCGAACCATAGACCGACAAAGCATCAGGAACTTCAAAGGTTGCCGAACAACAACAACGACGGGAACAACTCCTTCAACTTATTCGCGAATGCGATCTCAATCAAACGCGAGAATAGATTTTTGTTCTTTGTTCTCTGTAGCTTCCCCGCCACTTGCCGGAAAATCAGCCTCTCGGCACTTCCTTTCACAGGATCTAAAAAACGAACGTGCAAACAAAAAGCGCAAGTCAACGCAAAGAAGACATCGGCCAAGAAACAACGACTAGAATGGTCGCAGTGCTTGATTTATAGACGAAAAAGCATCTTCCATTGGGCGCTCCAAACGGAGCTGAAAAATCGAAGAGCTGCTGGAATTGAAGCAGTGTACACGGAACTCGCCGAGAACAGCGGTAAAACCGGCAATGCCACCGACTTCCAAAATTACTTGCGGGCACTTTCTCGCGTCCACGATGAGTGAGTAGTTTTTCTAAATTGCATCGCTTTATACTGACACTTGACGGTAGACTCCATCGTTTCAACCGCGCTGATCGCCATCGCGAAAAACGAGTCACTTTGGAGGCACAACGGGAAATGACGCTGCATAAAATAGCCGACTCCTTCCTGGATGATCCGCCCCGAATATCTGGTGCTTCCTGTGCGAGATATCAATGAAGACTTGCACCATTTCGGCAAGCTTAAGAGTCTGAGACGTACTGCACTCATGGAAAACGGAAAACTCGGCTGCAACCCAGGGATTGAATCGAGCTACGACGCATCGAAGCGTCTTACAGAAGACTTCCCCGGATTCCTCCAGTCGGTGGATATGATGCCGGGACAGATGTGTATCAGTTTTTGTGCACCTGCAATTGCAGCCCGCGTGGATCTGTCAGTCAATCTGCTCACCGATGTTGCGTACGACTGCTTCGCAGATGGCTTTTACCTCTGTAGGGCCAACATGGTTTTTTAAGACCTGAACAAGTATGCCGTCGTCTTTCAGGTAGTGTTGGATGGACTCTCCAGCAGCCATTTCAAGGCTTACTTCCTCGCCTTTTTCCGTACCTTTGACTTCGTTCTTGGAGAAGAACTTTTCTGGCTTAGTGATGGATTTTTCGCAGGCTCAGAGAAGTGGATTCGTTGCAGCATTCCAGGAGACGTTTCCGCAAAGCAAGCTCGAGTGCACTTTTCTTCCACATATGAAGCAACCGGGAGAATCAATCAATGGCCGCCACTGTACCCTTGTTACAGCCGAACAGCAAGCGACTTGAATCTCACCAAGTCTTGGTTAGAGCTTCTTCCGTTCCGATGCAGGTCGTAAAGCTAACTCATTCGAGTATATACTGTATCATAGTTCACTTAATAAATTTAGACTATGTATGGTCTCTTAAACCTTTTAAATAAAAACTACCATTTCTGTTGGTCGAGCTTAGTTTTTCTTTTCCTACTTTTCGGTATTGCGCATCTCACCCCATTAAACATCGGATTGCCATTATGCTTTCCCTTCTGAACCCACTCCACAGTAACTACAAAGTTCGTACTCTAATGAGCCTAATATGAGGCGATGCATATAAAATCTGGGCGACACGAAAGAAAAAACACTATCGCAGCAAAAGCGAGTTATTGAAAATCTAGAGAAAAGAGACGACCACAAGGCAAATTTTTATAAGGATACATAAACAACAAGACGAAGGAAATGGGCAATATCGTTCTCTATTTGGCAGAAATGAGATCATATAGTACAGGTCAGGGCGAATACTGCTATCATGATTAACCGCCACATTGCGCCAAGTTAATGATCATCTTTCATAGTTCGAAATATGTCACCACTGTGTGAAAGAGCAAAGTTGTTTAATCTATCACCAGATGAAACAATTTCATTGCTGGCAACAAAACGAAGTCAACGAAATTTCGAAATATTTCTTCGGATCGGAAACCCACAACAGCCATTCACCAACCCAAGCTTGGTGGAGCTCCAGAAATTACATGGTTGTCTGGAAGCGGACCGTTCCGATTTCCTGCTGCTGCCTGCACATTGTCGTTGCCGGCGGTGCGAATAGATGGCGGCAAACGCCGACGCTGTAGTTCCTGGTACTGGTAATAGGCAGCTTTGCTCCCCTGGAGCTCCGCATACAGATGTGCCAAACCTTCTGGCAGCCGTGCCGACGTGGGATGACATAGGTCAAAGATCTGCTGGCAAACAGCATCCCGCATGGACATGGGTGTATCCACGGCAATGTATTTCGCGATGACAACGGTGATCTGCTACGTGAGATTGATGATATCTCTCATCCCAGGCATGATTGAACGGTATTTATCGTTTCCTGGGTCAATATGCAGAATGACCACTGTACTGTAACCAACTGGTACGTCGTCAAATCCAACAGACTCTATCCAGCTGGTCCCAGCAAAGTTGGTGACAAGGGAAATGCTACATCGGCGTGAAACCAGAATGGTGTGCCCTTTGATAGAATGGAGGACAAGCTTCAATGACCTGAAACAGTTGTACGCCAGATTCGCTGGGGGCGCAAGAAGAGTAAACCTCCTGGTTGGCGGTTTAAAACGCGGTCCACACCGAAAAAGGCGGTCCTCACCGAAAAAGGCGATCAGTACCTGTTCCTGCAAATCTCGCTCGGCCATCAACGTTTCGGGATCCAGCCGGGCGTTAGTGAACTCAAAGGTATGGCAAGTCAACTCGATATCCAAATCACCCAAAGTACCGAGGAAATCCGCCATGGGTCCCCTTCTGCTGAGCATATCATCCATGGTTCGATCGATGGGACGCTGGAGGCCCCTGCACACGCCTACGTAACGAGCATAGTAGTCCTCCCCAGGAAACGCTTCCAAAAAGTCGATGAAGGCTTCGATCCAGCCTGGTAGATGTCTCTGTCGCTCCAATCGGCGACCAATCGTTGGCAGGCACTTGCCAGGAACGGACGTAAAACTGGGGGGGGGGGGTATCATCAGCCAAAGAGAGTCATCCACCGTCTATTCGCTGAGGTCCAGGGCTTCGATCATCACGCCGTCAGAAATGCAATTATGGTTGCGTAAAAGTGACAACCAGCGCACACAGAAGCAAAAGCTTAATCTTCGTTTCTCCTTAGCTTGTGTTCAACAAATTATAGGACGTGCCCAGACCACGCTTGGTTCGTGTCAGAATTCAAACCTTCGAACAAGACTTGCACATATGTACCTCTATTGGAGACCGAGCAAGTGCATGGGATCAACCGGAAAAAAAGTCCCATCATTTAAACGATGGCAACGTTGCAAATGGGCTAGTCTTCTGTTGACCAAGGCTTTGATCGGAGGTTTAAAAATTCTGCGTGAGAGGAATGGTTGCTTTGGACCGACGATTCCTTGCTTCTGTAAATTTGTCCGTGCAGAGTTAACGTAGCAAATTTTTGGTTGAGCCAACCAAGAGAATTATGTGAAGGTAGTGGGCGTAGATAATCACAGAACCGCTGCTCGTCACCATACGCGAAATCGTAGAATTCAAAGAGAAACTGGTAATGGTCGCGTTTCATCTTACTCAGTCCGAGTTTGGCTGAGATAGCATTATGCCGAAAGGCTTCACAGCGTCCCGCATAACGAATCGTTTCGGACGTTTGGATGAATTCTTCGATATTGAAAGCATCATCCGAAGCGAGCTGTTTTGACATTCCGGGATTTCGGGCGAAGCTTGTCAGAAAATCGGTTTGTTTTCTGCTGAAACGCGTCGAGATGTCTCTGACAAAACCAGCAGCCTGCACTGGTCCAAAAAAAATTCGTAGAGGTCACTTCAATTGATGTCCGCTTATTGGAGCTGAATTGGCCCAAAAGTCCGTTGCAACGTCCAAAACTTGTTTCCTACCGAGAGGAAGACGGTTTCGGTCCCTAAAGAATGCTACAGATCATTTCGCACCCGAGCGCTTGGCAATGCATGGAAACAGTGATGTTAATGATGTTGATGGTACTTTGCGTATTGAATCACTAGTGAAAGGAAAAGAAGAAGAGGAAGATGCAGAGCAGAGGATACTCCATTTTTTATTTGTATAAATACAACAAAACAATTTCATTGTCTGCGCAACCAATCATTGATTTCCAGGGGCACGAAGACTCGTGGCTTATTTTTATAGGTTATACAACGTTTGCAACCGCAGACAACGACAACAAAGTGAAATATTAGCTTTCCAAAATCGATCTAGTCATAAAGATTCCTTCATAGGGTTGACTTCCATAGAAAAAGCATGTCGTTAGTATAAAAAAAAAAGAGAAGGCGCCAATAGACTAGCAGCTAGTCAAACGCGTCAGACCCGTGGAAAGAGAACAACCCACTCTCTCAAGCCACTTCAGTCTCCGGAAACGGGTGACACGAAAAACTCGTTTTTTCTCATATTGGGCGATCACTTTATTAATTTTTCAAAAGCTAGACTTGGCACTATTTCTCGAATGAACAATTTCGACCTTTCGCCATGGCTATTTCCTCCTCTCCTGATTCCCCCATCTTGAGCCATCGAACTACTCCTCCTTGGTATCCTTGGTTATGCAAGAGCTATCAAGACAACTACTTTGGTTCCTGCAACCAAGGTAAGTCAAACCTTCTTTTCCCGCCCTCGGGTCTTTCAGACACCGAGTAGAACAAGGTACAGCCTTCTCAACTCAACTCGTCTCGTTCACCAGTGTACCTGTCCATGTCCAACCTACGACGCTCAGGCGACGCATCGATGCATTGTCTTGCTTTTCAGGCCTTTCTCGAGGATGATCCACGCTTTATGGAATTTTTGCTCGCAGTCAACGATAATATCTTGATGGGCGATATCAAATCAGATCCCAACGCGCAACTGTCCTGGTAAGATTCGATGACCATTTTCCATCTAGTATGACCGCAGAGAAAGGAGAATAAAAAAATAAACCTTGTGTGAGCATAGGATGATGCCAAAGACCCAGGAATATTACAAATTTAAAGGCAAGTTTTACATTGCCTCTGCACCGATTCAGGTCACTCGATTTCCGCCTCCCAATGTTACGGATCATGCCTCCTCTGCCTCACAGTATTGGGAAGATGAACGTCAGAGACAATGGAAAGCGCTCGATCCAGCCGTCCGCGCCACATTCACATGGCCGTCCCGAGGCGAAGTCCCGAAAATGGATCCCAAAGCCTTTGCCTGCCAGCGACTCGAATTTCCTGCAGACACCACGGCGTCCAGCGACCAGCTCCTCCATGGTATTGCTATGGACAACTTTTGCCTTCTCGTTTTCAAGATAATCCAAGTGGAACACTTTGACCACGTGACGTTTCCGCCCCAAAGAAAGGTAATCACTCCAGCTTCTCAACAAGTTAATATTAATCAACTGAACAGGCTTCCAACTTGTATAGATTTATACGTATGATCCCAAAAAGAGCGAATGGTCGAGCACGGAATCCAATCCATGATCTGGTAATAAATAAATCACTCGACAGCTGCGGAGTTATAATTGCTTTGCGCTGCTGCTTTTATTCCTGACTTCACAGCAAACCATGGACAGTGAGGAAGCCAATGAAATAATTGACCATGTCATGTCCATATGGTCCACCTTGCTAAGACAACGTGGTACTCGGCCCCCTGCAGATAATTCTGCTCGATGTTCTTCCACTTTGTCTTCTACCTTGACATCTCACACCGCAGCTTTGAATGACTACAATCAGTTTCTAAGTGAAATTCGAAAGCATAGTGAAGGTGTGTTGCGGTACGAAAACCAGGCGCTTTTGGTAGGCCAACTTTTTTAGCGTAAAAGTGGCAATGGAAGCGAAACGCTAAAATGTGGGCACGCTATTTTTGCAGGATAAGGCCATGGACTGCATTCCTCTTC
The DNA here is from genome assembly GCF_025331425.1 of Radiomyces spectabilis. Classification (NCBI taxonomy): domain Eukaryota; kingdom Fungi; phylum Mucoromycota; class Mucoromycetes; order Mucorales; family Radiomycetaceae; genus Radiomyces; species Radiomyces spectabilis. Next base: position 1,118,534 of record NW_026251930.1, read on the forward strand.
AGCGGCTATACGATGAAGCAGAGACTGAATCGTACGAGGATGATCTCGACTCGCGCGTCATTCGACGATTGCTGCACTGGTTTAAACATGAATTTTTTACCTGGGTAGATCAACCTTTGTGCGATCACTGTGGTGTAAGATTTTGTGAAATATTGGTCGCTGTCAAAAAAACGAACGGATAGTCAGATTGATGGGTTTGAATTTAGGGGCAAACGCGCTATGTCATGCATACCACGCCTACCGCGGAGGATCTCCAGTACGATGCTCCCACTGTTGAACTATATGCTTGTTTGACGTGCAAGCAGCATACGCGATTCCCACGCTACAAGTAAGCGGATAATAGGAGAACAAAGTGCTGTAAATAACGTTGAATGACCATGACGTTCTTCAAGTGATCCAGGCCGATTGCTGGTCACCCGACGAGGTCGGTGCGGTGAATGGGCAAATGCAAGTACCAATTTTCATGCTGTTTGACGAAAAAAATTCCGGTGATACTGAAAAAACAAGGTTTGCATAATCGTAGTGTTTCACCTTGTGTTGTCGTGCCATTGGCGTCGAAGCGCGATTGGTGTTTGATAAGACAGGTTGAGAAGGAGAGAAAAAGGAAGTATTATCCAGATTAGATATTGACAGAATCGATGGTACAAAATAGATCATGTGTGGACGGAAGTATTCTCCGAATCTCAACAGCGATGGATTCATTGTGATGCGTGTGAAGAAGCTTACGACCGTGTAAGTGGATGAAGGAATCACCCTCTATCGACCACTGTCATTGATCCATTGTTGGCAGCCACTTCTTTACAGTGCCGGATGGAACAAGCAGCTCACCTACTGTATTGCTTTCTCATGTGAAGAAGTCGTCGATGTCACTCGTCGTTACACGCGCAACTGGCCAACCGTCTTGTCAAGGCGAACCTTGGTGGATGAAGACAGATTATGCAAGGTACGCATTCGACACAAACCACCGAGAAATTTTCGGCTAGCCCCCCTTCTTATTGAGGGGTAAGGAGGAAAGGGGAAAGCGGGAACAGTAAATGCAACGTGGAAAGAAAAGTGTGTTTACAATTCTTTGCCATTATCCAGTATTTGGAGACGCTTTCAACCAAGCGACAGCGTCAATTATCGGATGCAAGAAGACTGGAACTTAAGGGACGTCATGCGCGTGAAGAGCAAGAATTAATGCAAGCGAGTCAACGTCAGCATGTCAATGACGACGAGCTTGTCGGTCGGCAAAGTGGTATGTCATGGAGAGATGATGTCAAGCAAAAACAACAGTGCTTCTCATGTTATTTAATGACGTTTTCCAAGGGTCGTTGGCTTGGCGCATGGCCAGAGGAGAACATGCAAACCAAAGCGGTCACGATCCAATCAAAAAATACGTTTTGTCGTGTGAGCAAGGTACCCATCATTCATCTGTTTCAGAGAATTGGGCCGGGGGGTATTTCAACTGCTTGTATTCTGCGGGTCTGATTTATTTTTCTATCTTATTCAGTGGTTTTACCGAACGTGGGTGACACACAACATACGCATTTGGCGGGCACGGCGACGGTCCTTGACAATGGCAATCAAACGGCGATTGTGCGACTAACCCAAGATGAACCTTCTCAATGCGGCGGAGTTTTTTGCGAGACGTCTCTCGACCTCACATCAGGAGGATTCGAGGTAGAGTTCGCCTTTCGTATAACCGACCGTAATGGACAACCATCTCGTGAAGGAGCTGATGGGCTCGCCTTTGTCATACGTGGCGATTCCGATGTAACATTAGGACGAGGTAAGTGGAACTGCTTGGAGCCGTTTGGCCCAGAAAATGGGATCACTTGGAACTAAAATGTATTTTGCCGGTAGGTGGTTGTGATCTAGGATATGGCGGTCTACGTAACAGGTAACAAAAAAGAACCAATGATTGATATTTTTGGGATTTTCATGGAAGAATTGACCCTGGTTGCTGGTGGTGGGATTAAAGTTTAGTCATTGAATTCGATACTTACAAGAGCTCAGATCGGTGCGCAGACCCGTCGGGTAATCATATCAGTATTCAGGGCCGCTTACCGCCATTGGGTAACTCGGCCCATCATGATTTTTCCTTGGGTCACACATCCCGAATTCCTATCATGACTTGTGGCGAGTGGATTCATGTGAGAGTAAGGGTGCTTACCGGGACCCAACAGATAGAGATAAGCTTAGCGACAGATGTGAAGGGTCATCCTACGGACAAAGATTACACCCCTGTACTGACCACGCAAGTTGACATCTGCCGTTACATTAACCATCCTACTAACGCCTGGATTGGCTGGACCGCCAGTACCGGTGGTTTGTCCCAAATTCACGATATCCAAATTTTACGGGCCGCCACCTACCAATCACGTCCCGCCGAATAAAAAAAGCGATAATGATTTCTCTCAATGATGATGATGTGGTTCTCAAAGTTTGGAACAAGTCCGAAAAACTGTGGGAACGAAAATACACAAGGACAAAAGGGCAAGGTTTCCCGATCTTCCCCGCGTCGAGTAAGAAAAAAAGATCTGGTGAGGAAAAAATTTAGGTTTCCAGATCAGGTTAATGACCCTTTTCAATGATGAAATTATAATCTCCATTTGGTGGATTTGCATATTGCGGTCATTTATCATGTGTCACATGGTCCCGATCCACCTTTTCTGTCGTCTTCTTTCACCACCATCTATCAACACACTTTTCATACCATTTCCAACCATCTTTGAATAAAAAGCACACAAAAAAAGTTTAATTAACAAAGATAAGAAAAAAAAAAGAGTTTTTTTCTAATGGACGAATAGTATACAAAAAATAGAGACATTGGGGGGGGAGGAAGGAAAGAAGAACAATAAAATAATAAATTATCTTCAAAGAAGGGATAGCTATTAAAGTTTAACTAGCTGATTTGGAATAATGGAAAAGAGTAAAGTAAGAAAAAAAAAATTACCAATGAAAATTAGGAAAAAAAAGAGAAACCAAAATCCCAGATGGGGAAAAAGAGGCGAGACAAAGACATATACCAAGACATATTAAAAAGAATTACTTGTAGTTGGGAGCCTTCTCGGAAACGGATGTCTCGAATTTTTGAGACGAAGCATGCTGAACGTCTTGAGAAAGATTGCTTTGATTGCGGTAACTCTTGGGTCGGACAGATCCATTTTCGGGATCGTGGGGTTTCTCGCTGTCGTAATTGGAACCAATATGGGAAGCAACCGATTTGGCATCGTCCTTGAGTTCTTCCGTGGCAAACAGAATTTCGATCTGCTCCAGCGAGAGACCTTTGGTTTCGGGGAACCAGAAATATACCATGGGGGTAAAGATGACGTTGAGGAAAGCAAACAGGATATAGGTCCAAAACGTGATATATTCGAACAGAACAGGAGCAATCATAGCCACCACGAAGTTACCCAACCAGTTGGCCGCCGTAGAGAACGAATTGCCCTTGGCACGAAGGCCCGTGCTAAAGATTTCTGCAGGATATAACCACGCCATACCGAGCCAGCTGGCGCCAAATACAAAGTTATATAACATGGTAAAGGCCACCGCGCCGCTACCAGCACCTGTAAAACCGTCGATCTGGGCCTTTTGACAACCACCAATGCACACCAGGGTAATCGTTTGCAAGACAAGACCCCAGATCATGATCTTGCGACGACCGATTCTTTCGACAAGGACAATAGGCAACAAGGAGCCAAGACCGTACACAATGGAATCGACGCCGGCCATTAACATGGACGTGGCTCGGTCCATGCCTGCTTGGGCCATGACCGTCGCCAGATAGTAGGTTGTCACATTGATACCGCAAAGCTGCTGGATGATTTGACTCAGCATACCAAGACACACACGGTAACGGTTGTTGAATTTGCCCTTGGAGAACAATTCCTTGTACGAGGAGATGCCTTCGCGGCGTTCAAGATCGATACCGTCACGGATTTCTTCGTATTCAGCGATACATCGAGGATGATCCTTGTCACCGTCAGTCCATAAACGGGCCAGCACTTCTTTCGCTTCTTCATCCCGATCATGCGCCACGAGCCAACGGGGAGTTTCTGGCAAGACAAAAGTACCGGCGATCAAAATGAGGGCAAACAAGTTTTGAAAAGCCAAAGGGAATCGCCACGCGAATTCGCCACCGACAAAGTAGAGACCGTATTCCAACCAATAGGCAATACCAATACCGACTACGAGTAGGAAACATTCAAAGCAGACGTGAGCACCACGAGATTTGGGAGGTGACACTTCGGATTGATAGACGGGTACCGTGGCGGTGTTCATTCCGTTACCGAAACCCGTAATGATACGGGAAGCAATGGTCATGCCCATGTTGACCGTGGCGGTTTGCAAAACGGCGCCAATAATAAGAATGACTGAACCAAGACGAATCGTATTTCGTCGACCAAGCATATCACCCAATTTGCCGGTAACTAGGGCACCAAACATACATCCAATTTCGTACAAGGCCACCACCGCACCCACCAGTGCAGATGTGGAGCTTTCATTGCTGAAACCCATTAAATCTTTCCAATGCTCATTATCGACAATACCGGACATGACACCCTAACATCCAAATCGAAAATAAAATATTTCGGATGAGTTTTTAATGGAATTGAAACGATTGAAAGGAGCATGAAAAAAAGAGAAAGGTCCGGACGTTTACCTGGTCATAACCGAATAGTAAGAAACCAGTTGCAGCCAAAGTAGTGGAGGCTGCGAACAAAGCCTTCCCTTTAAGTTGAAACATGATTCAAAATAATTATGGAGAAAAGCTTCTGCAGATTCATGATTTGCCTAGGTATATATAAACAAAAAAAAGCGTGAAACAGGAAAAAAAAATACCGACTTTTCCCCACAGTCGGAGTTGCTAGCGCTTTTTGTCTCCATGGCCTTCTTGAATGGTCATTCCTCCTTGACTTCTTACACCCAACGTTCCCTTCCGTGGAACCCACAAGCTGTAAGATTTGGGAACATCGGAGTAGACGAGCTGGGATACAAATTTATCTGGCTCGGGCAGGACAGAGAAAAAAAAAAGCGACGATGTTAAAAAACGCTAACCTAATTTGGACATTAGCGTCATCATCCCAAATGAGAAGAATTTTGCCTGAAAGCAGCAACATCTTTAATCGGAAAAAAATATTTTGCAGAATCCAACATTTTATCCAATCGCAAAACACAGATTCGGAGCTCTACCCAATCAACGTAAAGTACCTGATTTATTTGAGACATACCTTATTCAGATTGCTATCGAACCCCTCTATTATGTCACTCCCATAAGGTACTTATTCTTATTGGACGGCTTGAAAGTACCTCTTCCGAGGATTGACTCACACTCAATCCTCTTATGATCTTTTTCTCATTCATTCGGCGATAATTCATCATTCTATACTAAAAAGCGGCAAGGAAAACCTGTGTATTTACAGAGATCTAGGCATTCATGATTAAGTTATAGATTAGGCAGTGCATCAGATGATAATCTCCAAAAACGTTGATAGAGCTTTTTTTTTTTTTTTACCTTGTGGCATTTGCAACCGTCTCAGCAACTACAAGAGGATCCTCTAAAAGGTCCAATGAATAACGTCATATAATACGTTGCACCACCCTGAATTCACGGTCAGCTTCTACTTTGGAGAACCAGATAAATCCATGTTCGCCCACCATTTATACCCGCCACTTCGGCGTCAGATCGTGGCAACAAATAGACATTATTTATCGACATCTGGATACTGGAAAACGTCGTTTTTTGTCTCTTATTATGGCACGTTATTCTTTAGTAATAAAAATGATGCCGGTGTTATTGACTCGATTATCTGTTGCTAGCTTGTACTTTGTAGATATGTGACCTATATGCCGCATGTCGATAGAAACGCCCAGCTTATGCATGCATCCTTCTGTTTTCTTGGCTTCCTAATACACATTATCTCCCTTTTTCGCCTAGTCGTCCACGTGCCACGCATCGGAATGCCGCTTGAGCGATTGAGAAAATAGAATACGGTAACCAGACAACAGGAAGAGGAATAAACAGAACCAATGGTATAATAGGCATGCTTCCAACTGTCTATCGTCGGTCTTCTTTTTTTTTGGCTGTTCTTTCTATAATGTTCTCACACGAGGATAAACATTTGATTCTTCTGTAGGTAATATTAAAATACAGTTTGTTTCCCGGGAATGCGGACTGCTTTTTATTTTTTTGCAGGTCGCGCGAGATGTAAGAGCATAAATAGGCCATTGTAATATAGATCATGTAAACTAGAAGCAACTGTTGCAAGTGGAACAGTGCTTTTTTGGGGGGTCAAATCCTCTCAAAAAGCCCTTACTCAGCAATTCCTTAAAACCCAGTAATTTATCTATTGGGATAGATAAGAGACGATCCATTGGCAACCTTGTACGACCGTGTCAGCTAATTTGAGACCAAACATTAGGTGGAAAACCCCACATTTCGAAATAACTATTCGAGCGGCCGATCACGACTAACTCTTATCCACCGCACAATGGCGAGATTTTTTTTTTTTTTTGGCTTTTTGCGCAATGATTAAAATTGGATCATATTCAGTATTTTAGCTAGCGAGCCATGGAAATCAAATACATCAGTTGGCAAAGAGTTTTCAGTCGTCGTAGCCGCGAGTCGATATCTTCCACCCTCCCTACTAAGGCATGTGTTCATCGGTGGCATCATAGTCCTTAGTACATCGTCCAAGATATTAATGCAACTATGAAATACCGTAAATAGACCTCACCTTGTCCAGCGTGCGAGGTTTCAGTTCATACACACTAATCCAAAGTCAATGATCCAATTGCATCAGGATAGTAATTAAAGTGTGTGAAACAGACAGCGATTCAGTAAGAACCCCATAATCACCATAATCATCCATAGAAAAGAGGTAGGTTAAAATTGGGTATTATTTGGGTAAAAATGCAAGATTTGGGTGAAATGCATAATTTCCCTAGTTAGTGCCCAACTGTTATCTTATTATTTAAAGCAAAAATTGGGTACGAATTTCGTCGTCGTCACCGCCTGTAAAATATTTTTCATTCATAACTGCATGTACCGTAAATGAACAATACAACTCTTCACTCAAATAGTAAAGGCAAGTGAACAGAAGTTCTCGATCATGGATGATGCCACCTTTCAATTCTGATATCATCCGGTCCCTATTTTTCCTGTACTTCGACTTATCCTAAAGAATGGTATCACGATTCTTGATTGCTTCCTGTCATTCCGTGGAACACTGTTCTCTTTCTCTCTTTTTTTGTCTACTGTGCATTGCAGCTGATGTTTTGAGGCCTCCTTATTCGGATGCAAGAGACCACAAAAGCTTCTTGTAGTACCGCGTCTAGGTTTACGGTCCTTTCACATTTGGTTTGAAGACATGAAAAGTTTTTTGTTTGCTTCTTTGAGTTCTGCTCTATTACCACCCCCCCCCTTTTTTTTTTGTACATCGCAGCTGATGCGATGATACTTCTCACGAAATTTCCCAACAGTGACTGGCTCAACAGCAGTCCATCAAAAAAGTCTATAAAATGGACATCCCACCGCGTCTGCCAAAGTTCTTTCCTTTTCCCCGAACCTCCATTCTACCTTTCAAGATCATCTTTTTCTCCGAGGTTGTCTTTTTTTTTTTGCATTGAACTGAAGGTAAGCTCAAGGCTGTTGATCCTTTAAGAATAGAAATTTGTAATTCTAAATATGATTTTCCTATAATAGTTTATTCAACTGGCCGACCATCGACGGTTCCGGCGCGTGCTCTCCACGTTCGACAAGCGCTGAACAGTACTGCGTAGTCCGTCCTGGCCCACTTGGTTGGTTTTTCCGGGCAACGAAGGCCTGTAGATGTTTACAGGTAAGCCATCTGCATTCTATAGTCATACTGACTTGCTCTTTTTCTATTTTTCGTCTGTCTGACCACATTTTTTGACTTATCATCTTTTTCCCAATTTATTTCGTTCAATCAGATTTCTCATTGGTTGCTTCCACATTTTTTTATTGGTCATTTGAACACCGATTTTATTTGTGACTTCAAAAGTTGAATAAACTGTAAAAATCAAGCAACGAGAGGTTCGGGGATGGAATTCGACTAGATGACTTTTTCACAATCACCAGCAGAGAAAAAAATGACCTTTTGAATACAAAAGAAGTAATATGGGTCACGTTATCATAATTTGATTGCATAAAACGTTTGAAATGAACTATCCAATTTTTTACGATTCTGTTTATTTACCCAATTTTTGCTTTAAATAATAAGGTAACAGTTGGGCACTAACTAGGGGAATTATGCATTTTACCCAAACCTTGCATTTTAACCCAAATAATACCCAATTTTTACCTATCCCTTTCCTGTGATGTCGAAGTGTATTTTTTGATTTGTACAGGTATATGATAGTTCCTATGATTTGCCTCAAAATGACTACGATACAAATAACTATATACGTAATTTTAGATTTCGCTTGCATGACCTTCCCTATGAGTGACACTTTCCGTACTTTCAACAAGTATGACAGAAATATGGTGGCTGAGTGAGTCCTTCGATTTAGATCGAAAAACTCGACAGTAATCGATCTACGAGAATTCCCAGTTCATATGGCCGGGACGTATGCTTCTCATTCTTATTGGTACCGTCACGCAGCGCATTATTAAGCACAATTCGAGAAGATATCTGGAGCTTATCCCTGGTGAACCACCGAACCAACATGTCAATGCCCGCTATATCTGGCTTCCCATCGTGAATCATAGATGTTATCCTTGCCAAACAGCAATGACTTGCTCCTCCCAATAAATGGAATTGCTTTGCTTCATATCATCTAACCTTGAACAAACGAAATACTTGCAGCACATGTAGTTCGCTGTTCAACTCTACGAATATCCTTGGAAGTTCCTCGACACAATGTTGCAGCACTTGGCTAAAGCGGCTAATTATCATTTGGGTCGAAATTCGGGATTGTTTCATCTCCGGCGCTTTGAGTGGCAAAAAGGTCCAGGTCGATTACCGTTGGAATTTTTTCTTCATCACTTTCTTTAATGATGCCAATCACGTTGTTGATTCTTGTTCATGAGGCAATGAAAGATAATGTTTCTATGCAGTCTTGTGATAATAATCTCTATTTAGTTGTGGCGGTGACACGCCTTAGGAGCACTTTTATAAACACTGTATTGCCTTTTTTGGAACATCTGTGCCCCATAGAAGCCAAAAGCTTGAAATAACACTGAACTTTCTCCGAGTTACCAAGAGGTTCGCGCCCTTTGATGGAGAGGATGCCCTGAACCATGGCTTTGGGTGGAAAAATACATGATTAACGAGTATTTTTTATAATTTGTCAGAGGAAATTCTCGATATATTACCATAATGCTCCCCTCACGTTTATGTGGTAAGCTGAGTAACATGATCTGGGGTGAAATCAACTCATCCCACATCATACAAACTGAAGGTCCAGTTGTGAGAGAACAACCCAAAATTTCACCACTCATCGTAATTGCTTAGCGGACGGCGTTCTCTGATAAATTATGTAGTTCCGATTCATATACAGTGCCCGATTGACGGATGTAGGATAATGCAGGGATGTTCTTTTTGTGAATCAAGTCGTCTACTCTGGAAACTCCTTGGGTAGCTTATGATTTTCTCTTTTGATCTGTAACTAGATGTACGCCTCTTACGCATGCAACTCCCTATTGAACGATAAACAGTTTCTTTTTCTTCGTTCGCTACGCTTCTATCGCCTTATTATTGTTAGCATCTTCACTGTAAGTACGTTTTGCCATTATGCCAAGCTTCTGAATCCGTTCACGTTCGGAGACGTCGGAAGAGAGAAACAATAAGTAAAGATTGAAAAGGCCTTGATAAATCATATTGAGGATTGATGCTTTGTTTTTACATTGTTATTGTTACTTATTTCCCTATTTTTACACAAATGGTGCCACATGAGGAAAGAACGAATGGGTTGATTCCTTACGTAGGTAATATTGGAATAGACCTTGTTCCTCGGGAATGTTTACTCTTTTTTTCTGCATGTGGCAGTGAGCGGAACATAAACAGGCCGTTAGTTGATATATGGATCCGTTACTGTAAGCAGCAAGGTGGTTGGAATTCAAACGGTACATTTTCGAAAAGAATTGTCGAGAAAAATATCCGTGCTTGGCTCAAAAACGGATGTTGCGACGTGGCTGGAAAAAACTGGGAAGCCATCAATGACGATCCGTTGCCCATTTTGTACAACGTCATTAGCCTCTTTGGGTTCGAAATCAGGTGTTAGGACCCATTCTGCCAAGGTTGCCTATTTGGATCACCGACGGTGAGGCCATCATATTTTCGCAGTTCACATACCAACGCCAGTATCGGGATGTTTCGCAATAATTAAGGCTGAATTGGACTAAGCGAAATCGGTCGCTCCATAGTAGCCTTTTATCGATGGATAAAGATAGATGTTACTGATTTGCCAAAAAAAGGGGGGAGTTTGTTATTGCGGCGGATCTATCTGTATGTAATGTTTTTTTTTTGATTTCTAAGGGGATGGCTGCTTTTTTCTTTTTCCATAATATCATCAAGAAATGGCCAAACGGCAAGTTAACCAAAAAGTCATCGGCGTGAAAATATTCCAAAGAAGAGTCACGCAAGTTATGAAGGGCGCAAGACGACAAATGAACACGTTGAAAAAGACATATTCGAGAGGATCGGCAGACCAAGCACTAAGAGCGGAATTTTCAAGAATAGCGCGCGTTTTCCATTTGGGCGTTGCCTAAATTCTGAGTCTGTGCCAAGTTTTGCCAATAAATAACGTTATCATTGTCTGCCCGCTTTTTCCGTTTTCTTCTTCATCTTTTTTTACTTCTCGTCAGAGGACCTTTTTTTTTCATCCACTTGCGCCTCCTTTATTTTTTTTACTTGTCTCGTTACCATGAAAGCGCTCATTCTCGTTGGAGGTAACGTAGCGATAAACTCGTTCACTAAGGCGGTTCCCTGATTTTCTTTTTTATATATCAGGTTTCGGCACTCGTCTTCGTCCTTTGACCCTCACTCTGCCCAAGCCCCTCGTGGAGTTTGCCAACAAGCCCATGATCCTTCATCAGATTGAACATCTTGCCAAGGTAATGTTCCCATGGGGGTCATCTAGAAACAGGGAGTTTATCTGACTGACTGTTTGTATAGGCGGGCGTGACAGATATTGTGCTGGCCGTCAATTATCGTCCTGAAATTATGGTGGCAGCTTTACAGCAATATGAAAAGCAGTTTGGTATCAAGATTACGTTTTCGGTGGAAACGGAACCTCTTGGCACGGCGGGACCTTTGGCTTTGGCACGAGACATTTTGGCCAAGGATGACAGTCCATTCTTTGTTCTGAACAGCGACGTCATTTGTGATTACCCATTCGAACAATTGAGAGATTTCCATTTGGGTCACGGCAACGAAGGCACCATTGTGGTAAGTAACAAGGATAAGACACCGACAGAAGATGGAGCGTGGGGGTCCTTTCCCCCCTCCCACCACAAGTTCGGAAAAGAGAAGGGTTCGTCTTTTATTTTTATTTTTGATGCTAAGGCGGGCTTTTTATCTAGGTTACCAAAGTGGACGATCCTTCCAAATATGGTGTAGTGGTGAATCAAAATGGATCGACTAAAATAGAACGATTTGTCGAAAAGCCCAAGGAATTCATCAGCAACAAAATCAATGCCGGTCTTTACATTTTGAGTCCCTCGGTCTTGAATCGAATTGAACTCAAGCCTACCTCGATTGAAAAAGAAGTGTTTCCCCACGTTGCCAATGACGGTCAGTTGCATACCTTTGATCTGGAAGGATTCTGGATGGATGTCGGTCAGCCAAAGGACTTCTTGACCGGTACCTGTCTTTACTTGGCTCATTTGGCCAAGAAGAACTCCCCCGAGCTTGCTGGCGTCGATTGCGATTTCGTGCACAAGGGAAATGTCATGATCCATCCCAGTGCCAAGATTGGCAAGAATTGCCGTATTGGACCGAACGTCGTGGTTGGACCGGATGTTGTGATTGGTGATGGTGTGCGTCTGCAACGCTGTGTTATCCTTGAAGGGGCTAAAATTAAAGACTTTGCTTGGGTGAACTCGAGTATCGTGGGCTGGCATTCCTCGGTCGGTCGTTGGTCACGGTTGGAAGGCTGCTCCGTTCTGGGAGACGATGTCACCATCAACGATGAAATTTACGTGAACGGAGGCTCCATCTTACCACACAAGGCCATCTCCTCTAATATCACTGAACCTCAAATTATCATGTAAATACGCCCTCTTTCTTTTAATAACTCCCCTCATCTAATCGTAATAGCCTGTTCTACTTCCCGTCTTCCTTTATTTCTGCGATCTACATCATCTCTCCTTTTGTTTGTGCTGCTTGTTCTTTCTTTTTTTCTTTTTCTTTTCAGCAAAATCGAAGCCACCATGCAATGCAAGATACACCTACATGTCCTGCATTTATATATAGAGAAAATAAATCGTACTTGTCATTTTATCGTGATCATGTTGGGGTGAGGGAAGGGCAATGATATGGTGTGAAACAACGAGAAAGAGCAAACAGTGGTAGAGTGTGTGGATGAAAAGCAAAATGATATGAGCAGCTGCATAGAATGAGAGAGGGAGAAAGAGAGAGAAAGCATAGAATACAAAGCGTAATATATGGAAGGAAATGTTGTATGTCTGATGAAAAAAGAGAGAATGTCACGTATAAATGAATGGGTTAGAAGGAGTGTCGTCGTCCTATGGGATACCGTGATGTTTCTACGGTCATCGATTGATCAAGGTCGTTGTTGGCAAATGAGCCGGGTGGGGATTCATGGTATTGTGTGTCGGGAGGGCGGATTTTCAGCATGGAAAATAGTAAGAGCCAGCCGGTCATGATATTGGGAATAGTTGGCACGATGCCGAGGATGAGAGTCGGTATATAAAACAAGGGCAGCAATACCAGTAGTAACGATAATTGAGGTTGCCATGAATCGTTTGCTACATGCAAGTCTCGCGATAACGAGTCTAACATCACGATGGATTGGTGTAACCGCTCATACGATTCCACGGTTGGATCGTGCATCCGTGTTCCCAAATCCGTTTCTCGCTTCAGACGGCGACTAACATGATGAACAGTGTCTCGAGATACGGTGGTGGATGAATATGATATTGATGCATTAAGAGACAAGGCCGATGCTGTCGATGAAAAAGACGAGGCATGGCCGGTAGCGATGTTGAATGTGGAAGATGATGACAGCCGTCGCCTTCGTGATCGGGATGGCTTGGGTGCTATTAGCACCGAGCGTCGACGGACTTTGGGTCGAGTGACTCTTTTAGCCGTGGGCGTTTTCGGTTGATAATCGAGGACAGCTTCGTGAGCTTCTCGAAGAAGCAACGACAATCGGTCACCTATTCGATCGAGCAAGATGTCTTGGTCGTCCTCAGCGTCATTGTGTAGGCGATGCCATGCTGGATCATCGGTGGAAGTCACTGCTCGTCGTCGAATTCGATTGGCTTCGTTTGAATACCCGTCTGACCGCGGCACCGTGCTTGCTGAAAACGAGTCAAATATATCGATTGGAAATGTGGTCTTTTCAGGTGGTGGGGTTTCCTAGATATCAGAGATTTAGCAACACTTCTGACAAAAAATTCTATTGTTGCATGTCTTTCAATGTCCATTATCACTTGTGCTACTTTTGCCACTTTTTTGAGATGATGATGGCCATGCAGAATTCGACTGATATCGGGAAAGATGGTTCAATAGAACAATGTTGATCATTGGATAGGAATTTAGGTTGATTACCATGGAATAAGTGAAATGATGCACCGACCAAAGAAAGGGGAGCTGGAGAAAGAGAAGAAGGGGAGGGAAAAATGTCCAAAGTGTCTAATCATGATGACCACGCAATGAACCCTCGATTGCCTTTTATAGATATAGCCAGCATTTTTTCTTGGGCCTCTCCACATGAATGTGTTGAATCCGCCAAATCGAAACAAGCCAAGTCTTTTACCATGGATGATTGGAAGAAAATTGGCGATTTGCAATGTTACACTTTTCAGGATTTGTGTAGCACCCCCACTTTTTCTTTTATAGCTTGCATTCAACATAACAATGACATCTGCATAGCCCTTGATTACTATGCGTCAGTTCAGTTTTTCTTTTCAATGACGCTATGTATCTTCGATTTCATTCTTGTGTTATAGAGGGCCTTATAACAAAAGCTATGTATACCGCAATATATTCAAAGGCATGATGTAGACAGCGAATACATAAGTCTACTTTGTGCATGCCAATTTATGACTTTGAAGTCCACTCAATTCTGTAGAACTGAAGATCAAGCATGGTGTTGTTTACCGAGTTTTTGTAGCAAAATTTGTATGGATTGTCTAAGCTCATTAAAGATTACTCTTGGTAGAATGGACAATAATCCGAAAAGGAACATTACCTTGTCAAAATAATGCTCCTACCCATAGCACTACTGGTGTCGGAAAGCAAATTCATTTTCGACGATATTGATTTGTAACTCTCTATTCACCTGAATAAATCCAATTGAACAGTTCTGGTCAGTTGTCAAAAGTAAAATGAAGGGAAGATTTTTTGGAAAGAGAAACATCAATGACAAGAATAAATGAAGCATGTGATAGCTTGTATCCATGCGGTTTCCAAAATTTCTTAATCATTCTGCCAGATGGTTGGGTAAATGACTCGAGAAGGAAAGATCATGAAGACAAATTAATCATTGCATTGACTACTTTTCAATGTCTGCAAGGCAGATAGGAGGATGTATTCATACACTGGACTTGACAACCTGCTCAATTGGCGATATGAAGACAAAGAGCGCTCATGTAATGATTGCTGATGGCTTCACCAAAGCCCAACAATTTAACCATAAGAATAAGTTAAGAAATATTAATCAGATCAGCCAAAACAAAAAACAAAAAACAAAAAAAAAAAACGGGACAACCAATTAGCGGAATTCAACATTCCAATTCGCATTATTTTTACTCTTCAATAAGCATAACAGGCCGTACACCCGCTGTGCAATGGATGCCGCCTACCACCGGAGGCCGCCCTCTTACATTGAGTGACTTTCGTCAGACAAAAAGCCTTACGCATACACGGCATCACCTGGGCGAGAACTCTTGACGGACGTTGGTATATTAATGACAACCTATGGCATACGTTGCAACGTGATTTGTTTCTGAACACGCGCAGGGCAGCACTGATTGACCCCCTCAGTTCCATCCGCTCAGGCTATGATAGATCTAGAAAGATGTGTGGGTATGTTGGGTATTTAAAAAAAATGAGTTAGTAAGCTCTTTGATTGATTTAAGTGTCGTCAAGAAATTTTACCTTTGTTATTTGAGTTTTCAATAGCCATTGATCGCTTGACATGACTTGGATTATATGACATTGAAAATTTTTTGAATTGGTATACGTTCATTATACATCATAGCAAAGGAAAAGAAATTGGACTTGCCTTTGAACCAAATGGTGTACCGGGAAAAAAAGATGATACGGACCGCCAGGTAAGCTTCTTCTTCGATGCGGTAAATAAAATTGCTTCCAGGGACAGTTAAGCGATGGATCGGTGGTGTCAGCTTGAGCAGGCAAAAAATATTGACGTGGCCAGAAGTGTCGGTAATTTCGAGCTGGATTCCAGATATCGAGAGTCCCCCGAATAAAAGAAAAAAAAAACAAATAAAGTACATGATGATAAAAAAACAATGGTCGCGTCAGTAAAAACCTCATAAAAAACCCTGTGGGAAAAAAAGAGGAAAAGACTGCGAAAAGAATATGTACATGAAATATAAAATACCAAATACAATAATCGGGAAGACATCTCGAAAACCATATCATGAGAAGCAATCCAAAGGAGAGGTAAGTCTGTTTTCCCGGAGCAAAATCGATGGTAGACCACTTGACGCTTACCTTTTTGAGGATGGTAGTCGATTTAACCAAGTTAGATACACAGGATAAGAATGGTCAGGATGATGGATGCGGATGGGATCTTGATACAATGATACCGAGAGAGAGAGAATCAAAAGAAAAAAGATAAAATTGAAGACAAAAATATGATTTCCATAAGGTTGTCATTGATATATCAAAGTCCGTCAAGAGTTCTCGCCCAGGTTATGTCGTGTATGCGTTAGGCGTTTTGTCTGACGAAAGTCGCTCAATGTAAGAGGGCGGCCTCCGGTGGCAGGCGGCATCCATTGCACAGCGGGTGTACGGCCTGTTATAAGCAAAAGCAAAGTGACTTTATTTTCTAAAAGGATGAAATTGGTTTTTGATTGCCATTGACATTATTTGTTGGAAGCACTGGTGCTGTACGACATACTCGATTAGGTATTGAAAGCTCCAATAAAATTAGGACCACTGATCCCCTACCAAAAAAAAAAAAAAAGAAGGTAATGAGCGACGTTTTTGCTGAATAACAATAGAAAAGGGAATTCCAGCAAACCAATAGGCGATGCAAGAACGTGATATGCTGAATTACTTTGCATGAGTAAAAAAATAATAATAGAGGGAATGGAAATAACATAAAAGTGGAGTGCTTTTTTTGTACTGTATATGCTTTTCGTTTTGGAATGAGCGGGGTTGTTGTTGTTGTTATTGTTGTTGTTGGCTTACTTTTCTGTCAAAGAGGACATTTATATCTGAGAAATAAAGTGTTGATGATCTGTGCAACCGCGAGTTACTGTAAAAGTTAGTTGAATGTGTTGCAAGCGCACCAAAAATAAAATCCAAGCGACGATTTCCTCCTTTTCTTTTGAGTCTACTTTTTGGTTTATTTGGTCCTTTTTGGGCCCCCCTTTTCTCCTCTTCTTTTTCCCTTTCGTCTCTTTACTCAACGCACACTCACTCGCTCGCTCTTTTCTTCCTTTTCTTCCTTTTCTTTCTTTCTTTCTTTCATTTTTTTTTGTTAGGGCGTTTGGTTGTCTTGCCTTGTTGTCCATTTTTTTTTATTATTCTTTACTCCGTTTTTATTGCTAATTCCCTTTTTCTCATTTAATGATCTCATTATAAATTCCATCTTGTTCAAACTCCATTCTCACCATTGCCACTTCAAAGGTTGCAATTATTACCATCGTTGACATTCCTTTCTTCACTTACTCTTCATCTTATTCTCGTGTCCGTCCGTCTCTCTCGCTCTCTCTTTTGGCGTGTATCCATACTTAACCCGTTCCGTTCCTTTCGTTTTTATCCTGTATCTTTACACTCTTCATCCTCAGCATGCTATCTCATCGTACTTCCATTGCACGTAATCAAAAAGCAAAGGTATTCATCTTTTTCTGGCTTTTTTTCCCAATTTATTTATTTACTTCGGTGTTCAAAACCTCACGAAGCATAACGACTCGACTCATTTTTTTAAACACCCTAATCTATTTTCGTCCTAGTTGGCCGCCGATTATAATGATCTCCTCAAAGAACTATCCTCCCATAAAATGACAACTGTTGGAAATTACACATTGCGTGACACCATTGGAGAGGTAAATAATATCACTATTCAGTCTCTCGAATGTTTCCTTGTTGTTATGTCTTTAGCGAAACCATGGATGTGGCATTGTCTTGGTTTTCTACTTTTTTTCTCACTCAATTAATTAGGGTACCTATGGCAAAGTTAAATTGGGAATTCACGAATTGACGGGTCAACAAGTGGCTGTCAAAAGGATCAGCAAACAACATGCTTCGCTGATGGCACGCGAGATCCATCATCATAGACAGCTTATTCACCCCAATGTCGTTCGCATGTACGAAATCATCGCCACGGAATCTTACATTCATATCGTATCTGAATACTGTCCCAATGGCGAGCTTTTTGATGCCCTATCACGCCTTGGACGATGTACGGAAAAACGCGCTCAGTTTTGGTTCAGGCAGCTCGTCGATGCTGTCAAATACTGTCATTCCCATGGGATCATCCATCGGTAACTGGCAATAATCAACATAAAAATAGGCTCTCCAACTGACCCCCTCACCCTTTATATATAGCGATTTGAAATTGGAAAATGTCTTGTTGGACGCTAACGACAACGTCAAGATTTGCGATTTTGGATTTGCTCGTCATTCGGAAAAGCATCAGATGCTGGAAACATTTTGCGGCAGTCTCGCCTATTCTGCTCCCGAAGTCATTCAACGTCAGAGACATACAGGGCCCGAAATTGATGTGTGGTCATTGGGCGTCATTCTCTATACCCTTTTAGCAGGCGAATTGCCGTTTGACGACGATTCCGAAATCATCATGCAACGCAAAATTGTCAATCTTGAATACCAAATTCCATCCTATTTCTCCTCAGGTAGGTAACAAGAATAACACTGACAGACCAGGAAAACACAGCAACTCACCAGATCCATCTGTTGCATTTGTTTCCTTGACTCCCGTTGTTACTTTCAACTAGAATCGAGTGATTTGATTCGGCAGGTGTTGAAGCTGAATCCTGCGGATCGACTGACCACTGATCAAATACTCAACCATCCGTGGATGCGAATGGATGTGACGGACGACGAAGATTCGACCTATTCCGATGCCGATTCTCTTTTCTCTAATCGACCCGAGGATGACGAAGACTGTGTAACTGTGGCTTCTTCTCATCGTGATTACGGTTCCCCCACTACCGAGAAACCCAACGGTGAACGATACGCCATGTTCTCGCCTCAGGTGCGGAATAGCCTCGGATGGCAGTTGTCACCACGATCCACTCGGTTTTCCGCCCCTGCCTTGAGTGCTACGACCAACATGTCGTATGCATCCAATGCCAACGATAAGCAACGCGCCTCTTTACCTTCCATCCATTTCACCGACATCGCACTCTCCTCGGACGAACCTCCCATGACACCCACTGAGCAAAAATTATATTCGGCTTTGCTGTCAGCGGGTTTCGATGCAACCGCAGTTAGCAGTATGCGATCTACCATGGGCAATTCTCGCAACGCGCTGTGGCAAATGCTTTTGGACAACATGAGTCATCAACCTAAAGTGTTGGAAGCTCCTCATGCCAAGCCTTCCCTCGATCCATCCGCCGCTCGAAAAGTCGATCAAGCCGTCCAAACCGAGGTTCCCCCTTCATCAACACCTGCATCCATTTCTTTGTCTACAGATTCGAGCTATTCATCGCCGATCAGCCCCAAGTCAGTAGCAACTTATGGTTACGGACCCCAACGGATACCTGAGCCGAAGACTGGATGGCTGACCTCGGTCAAATCGTGGTTTGGCAAAGGAGACGAATTGCGTCCAACTCCATCACGACAAATGACACCATCTTCATCGTCATCCACCATTACATCCTCTATGTCGATACCTACTCCTCCTCCACCTCAATTACCCACACCTAGCCATTTGCCGCTTTCACCACCAGTGTATCGTTCCAGTAGTTTGAAAAACAGACATCAGCCTGTCATGCCATCCGTATCCGTTCCCCCCATGAACGAATTGGATCAATTAAGCTACAGTGCGACATCCTTTGTACGAACTTCTTCCCCCTCTGTACACACTGTTTCTTCTTCCAAGCACCACACCAAATATTCCTTCAGCAATGAACCACCGAAACCAAAAAGCGCATGGACCACGCCTCGCAACGTTACCAATAGTTTGTCTGTGATCTGCATTCCGCCTCACCAATGTACCACCGCCGTGCCAACCACGGCTGTAGAAATAGATCTGTGCGCTCAGCAATGTTCTCCTATTACCTCCTGCTCTCCTAAACTGTACAATGACAATATGATCATCCAGGAAGAATCAAAGCATGCACTATCTCCAACTATAGCTTCCTCGCCGATCTCACCTCCCTCTTCCATTTCTTCGTCTTCTGATAGCTCATTCAACGAAGATGATGAAGACGGAGACGAACAAGACGATCATGATGCTGATGACGAAGACGCCCATAGTTCACCTTTGTCGTCGCCTCCTACGTCTATTTCCGAGGAAGAAATGGATGAGCAGCCTTCAAAACCACCTTCACTCATGGACCCTCGTCCATTAACGTCTCGTCCCATGGTAAGGAATCGCTAAAGTCCCGTGACATGGTGCAAGTTTGCTCACTAAACATGTGTTTTTATTAGGATACAAGACCGTTAGCAGGACGACGATTTGATATGGGTCTGTCCAGATCCCGATTAAGTATCTACGGCATGAACAGCGAACGAATGAACAACTCGCTGGGCGCTAAAACCATTATAGAAGAAGAGGAGGAAGAAGAAGAATAACAACGACATTCTATCTTTCCCCCTCTCGTCGCTTTTCGGACCTTTATATATATATATCCATCGTTTCCCTCCAATCTTTTCCCTTCCGTTCTTTTCTTCTTTCTTATGTCTCTCATTAGTTATCATTTATTCATTTAGCCTGTAATTTCTGTATATCATTATCTCATATATCTTCTCTGCATACTCTTTCTTTTTTGGTTCTTCATGATTTGTGGAACCTGACAAAAAAAGAACAAAAAATTTTTTTTATCCAGACCAATAACATTGCGTTCATGCCATCTGGTCGATGAATAATCATTATACCTAGTATACAGTGCAGCGTACGAAATGAGTATTGTATTCCTCGAGTGGCTGTAAATGGTTAGCGTTAATTTCCCACTTGACCATGTGATGCGGTCATCGCAGATTAGTGTTCACCATTATTTGTCTCTCACATACTCCTACTTGTTGTTCATGTGTTGTCAGGCTAAATAGTACATGTATGGATCACTGTTGGACAAGATACTACGTCAATTATACCGGTTTTTCCTGGTGGCAATGCATGGTTGACCTACTCGTTTTCTCCAGCATTTTACAGTGTTTCAAGCTTATAGTATGACCGGTGGTCCATGATCCTCTTGAAGAATGGCGACTAGGCAATGGACTCAAGCTGTGCTCACAGTCCAAGGCTGTAGCTGTAATTCGCTGCAGCTGCTTACATTAGATAAAAAGTGAAACGAGCTCAGCAAGTAATACAAATTTTTTATATGATATTGATACAAATACGGATTCACAATTGTTTGAAGTTTGTAAAGTATGTAAACGAAACAAAAAAGACAAGAAAAAAGAGAATAAAGAGTCTAGATATGACGTGATTGAAACTAAAACTACAGTATGTTCGACGAATGAATGAATGAATGAATGAAAAAAGTGTTGGCACGGAAGCCATGAACAGGATGAATAAAAAAAATAGGAGATCCAAACAGTACGTTTATCTGCGAGGCTTTCTCTTCCAGTACACCATGGCGAGGAAGACAAAGACGTTGAAAATGAAGAATGCAATGATGATGCCGATATTGCGCCACTGGTTGGCCACATCCCAGGAGAACGTCTTGAGATACTCATCACCGGTCGAAAAAGCACAATAGTTGCAATACTCGGGTTGCGTAGCATTGGGATTGGCAAGATAACCCGTGGCATGTTCAAAGAAGGGCTTGAGATAGTCACCACACGACATATTCGGTGGAGGCAAGAATTTCACCATGTCCTTATCGTTGCAAGAGACCTTGAGTCCTGATAATTCATTTACCACCAGACCTTCAACATAGTAATGGAAAGGATCTAAAGTCAAATAGAAATGAGTATACACAAATATCACAAAAAAGTATGGGTCAATCGCGCTTTACCTAGCCAGTACATCCACGAACTCCAGAAATGGGGCATGGCCGTCACCGTTTGCATCAAGCCTGTGAACAAGACAAGGATACAGACGATCAAGGGATTCAACACGGCAGCCACCGTCGGATTCTCGGAAATGGAAGCAATGACAAAGCCCAGGGTGACGGACCAGAATACAAACAGAGTCTGCATCAAGTAAAAGTAGCCCATGGCCAAGCTCGTGGTCTTTAGGCCGGCCGTCCAGTAAAAGCCAAACATGTAAAAGGCCGACAAGAAGATGATGTACGGCGTTTCCACCAAGATAATCGACAAAGAAAACGGGATCCATCCATAGTAACGGGAAGCGTATTCGCGACGGAAGTACAAGCGTTCCGACATGAATTTCGGTTGAGCCACGACGATCAGGATATAGGCCATGATGAAGGAGATGTATAGGGCAAAGATACGGTTCATCATGTCGGAAGAAGTCATGGACATTTTCCAGTAGGTGAAACCTGTGAGCAAGGAGATGGCCATACACGTAATAAATCGACCAATGTTGTAGTCAGGCGAACGCCAGTAAGCCAGAGCCATGCGCTTGTGAACGAGCCATAATTGGGTACCCAACGAAGTGGCATACGTCAATGCTTTGCGTGTCGGTTGCTGCACCGCGTTCTGATGAATCTGATCGAGTTCTTGTTCCAAAGCCTTGGCTTCATCGGAATTAGCCCAAATGTCGGCCCAGTTAAGGGTCGATTTGGCCGCGGTACCGGCACCGACGACTTCCAGAATGTATTCGGCCGGGTTCGCTTCGGGTGAGCAAAGAGGACCACCGTGGGATTCGAAATAGTTGATCATCGTACGTGCATCCTTTCCGATTTCGCCGTAATAAGCGGTGCGACCTCCGCGTACGAGAAGCAACAGGTGGTCAAAATAATCAAACAGGATTGCCGAAGGTTGATGGATGGTACACAACACGGGCCAACCTGCATCGGCCAGTTTGCGGATAAATCGGATGATGTTGTACGAACTCTGAGCGTCCAATCCGGAGGTAGGTTCGTCCAAGAATAAAAGTTGAGGCTTGCCTACGAGTTCCACACCGATAGTCAGGCGTTTGCGTTCTTCCACAGAGATACCGAAGCCAGAGTCAGGATCACCGATTTGAGCGTCGGCGATATCTTCCATTTCTAAAAGGTGGATGATTTTTTCGACGTAGGCGTTCTTTTCTTCCGTGGACACCTCGGCAGGTTGCCGAAGGTAGGCCGAGAACCGCAGACTTTCTCTCACTGTGACAGCGGACTGATGGACATCCATTTGTTCGCAATAACCAGTGATACGTTCAAAGTCGTTCATGAGGGCTTCGCTGTTCAGGTACACATTTCCTTCGACTTTGCCCAATGTCTTTCGACGGGCCAAGACATCCAGTAAGGTAGTTTTGCCGGCTCCAGAGGAGCCCATGAGGGCGGTGAGATGACCGGGTTTGACAATACCGCTGATATCGTTCAGTAACTGGATTTGGCCACCCTTGATGGGGACAGTATAATCAATGTGATGCCAAGAAAAGGTGGTGCCGGTAGCAATGGCATCCATTTCCTGGGTGGCTTCGGCTTGCTGACGACGTCTTTCGGCTTCTTCTTCAGGGGTTGTGGCAAGTTTAGGGGCTTTGCCGGGCTTGTACAGCTTGGTGAGCGATCCACCCCCGGTGGCGCCGCCGAAAAATTCCATGGCTAAGGCAATGATGATTGTGAATCCAAGGAAGAAGGCAACAATTGCCAGGAAATCAGGAGCCCAGATATCTGAAGGTTCAAAGTTCAGGGCTTCGCGGAGATAGTTGTCGCCAAGGACAAAGTTTTCTCCAGCACGACCACCCTTCATGGTGCAAACCTTGTACTGCCAATCGTCATAGCCTAGAAAATACAATAGACGTATTAGGACATGAAGGCAAGAAAGCCTGAAAAGGGTGTATTCCCAATTTTACCTGGACCATAAGGTACCGAGTTACCAGGACCTTCGCAGGTGTAAATTTGACCTTTCATTTCATTGGAAATGACCGCTTTCACGCCGTAAGCAGCCGGGCTTAAATAATAGATCCTGGATTTTTTTGGAAGAGAATTGGCATAATGAGTCAACGGTATCAGATAATTTTATGCCCTATGATGCTTACCAAGAGAGCCACGGATGCATGAAAGGTTCGGTGATAAAGTAGCCACAGTAGGTGTAGACGGCAATACTGCAAACGCCCGAGACCTGGGAAGCAATAAAGAAACTGTTGGTCATGGCACCAAAGACACGGAAAAAGCCATTGAATGCCAAATTGGCGAAGACGATCACAATAAAGAAGGTGAAGAATCGACCAGCATCCAGGTTAAAACCCATCATGAAATAAGCCAACAGTTCGAAGATAATGACTAGAGGCAAAAAGCATAGAATGTGATTAGTTTGTCTGTCATGTGTGCAGACAGTAATAAGATCGTGTGCTTACCTTGCACGACAGCATAGGGGATATCCATAATAACCTGCGCCAGATAGAAAGCCGATGGCCGATACAGTGCGTATTGCTTATGCTTGTCCAGAATCGGTCTTCCCATCATAAAGCTGATGAGCTCCGTTTGAGATACCAGGGTGTTGAATAGAATGACAAAGAAAATAGCACCACCGCGAGCCATGGCTCCAGTGCCATCATGAGGCATTTTGTAAAAGCAGGAGGCCATGATCAAGGATTGGACGATAATGGTACCGTAGCGGGAAACAAGGGCTTCTTTATCTTTGATGAGGAGATGGTACTGGCGGATAGTGAGTGCTTTGACTTGCTGATAAAAGGATGCGGTGTAAGGGGATTTGTTGGATGCGCGTTTCTGATGTTCTTCGTCCATAGCTTTTCGGAAGATGTTAGCGTGTTGTTCGCGTTCCAATTCTCGTTCGTAGGCGTCCAGCTGTTCCATCATCTGGGTGTGGATGGCTGAGGCCAAGTAGCGTTCTTGGAATTCCGCCGCGGTTTGAGGCACGCGGTGTTCGAAACCTGGTTTGGCTTCTCGTTCAAGAGGATTGGAAAGGCCGGTGAGAAAATCAGGCACGGATTTGCGAGGAGGAGAGTAGAAGCCCATGGATTCAAAATATTCTTTGGCGGCATCAACGGGACCAAAGTACATGCAGTAACCATCGTCGAGCAAGAGCACCTTGTCAAACAGGTCAAAAATACTGTTGGATGCTTGGTATAAGGTGGCAATGGTAGTCTTTTGGAAAATATCGGTCATGATGCGCAGCGAGCGAACATAGTCCAAAGCGGAGGCGGCGTCGAGACCTCGCGTGGAGCAATCCCAGCAGTTGATGGTACTTTCGGTAGTCATTTGTTCGGCGATTGAAAGGCGTTTTCTTTCGCCACCCGAGAGACCACGGACAAACGCATTTCCGACCAAGGTATTCATTTGCTTGGTCAAGCCCAGCATGTTACCGAGCGTGAACAGTACACGGTTGACAAACTCCTTCTTGGATTCGTTGGGCAATCGAGCTCCGGGGGTTTTGGTGCGTAAAGCGAATTGCAAAGTTTGCTTGGTGGTCAATGTGGGATAGTGTTGGTCTTCTTCGCCATTGTAGCATACTTGACCCTGGTACCGTTTGGCAAAGGTAGCATGATCAATGCCACCGTAGCTTACAGTACCTGCGACATTGGTAAATGATCCGCGCAGATTCGAGATAACTTTAAGAAGACTTGTACACCCCGCTCCGGGACGGCCAAGGACAAGCAACATTTCGCCTTCTTTGACAAAACCGCTAAGATCACGAAGAATGGTCTTTTTGCTTCTTGATTTGCCACCGAGACCAAGATAGCGCCAGAATTGAAGAACCTTGAGGGTGTCGCTGAGCACCGTGGGGATGGTGTATGCATCGGCTCCGAGGCCCTGAGAAAATAGTACGTTATTGAGTCATGCTGATTTGTTATGGGAGGCGGAATTTGGTTTTTCTGTCTTACCTCGACTGTCAGATTTTTCCAAATAACTCCCAGATGTTTAGGTGTGTGTCCCGCCGCATCACGACTCTTGGAAAGATCGTGCAAAAACTCTTTAAGATTGAACTCGTCCGTGTCGCCATTTTCAAGACGGCTTGGATTGGTGGTTTTGCGACTGATGTGGGTTAATTCACGTTTAAGATCTTCGAATTCGTGAAACGCAGCTAAAACGACGCAGATCATCACATAAAAATCATTCATGAGAAAAAAATTATATATTAAGGGGTATTTTTGTGTGGACATTCGAGTATTCTACCTTCGATATTGACTGCATTAGCGTTCGGCTCACCAAAGCTGCTTTCGTGACCGGTGAATACACCGGACTGAACAGGGGCAATGGTGGAAGCCGAGTCGGAAGACCTTCGTTTGTTGATGTACGTTGTATTTTCTTCTTTCTCCATGAAGAGCTGGGAAAAAGAGGTGAAAAAACTTTTTTCTGATCTCCTACGAAGTGCGGTTTATATACAAATTTTTTTTTATTCCTTGAGATTTTAGCAGAAAAAAAAAAACAAAAAAAAAAACTTTATTTGAGTAATTTGATCCGTCGGTGGACCAAGTTTCTAATCAATTAGATTTTACTGCGGCCATTAGTGTAATACCAGATGGCGAATACCGATGGCAAGATGCCCTCATAATTTTTTTCTTCCTCCTTTTTTTTTCTCCCCCTTTCCCCACCTATTGATTTATAAGCTGCCATGGGAACACAAAAAGGAACAAAAACGATTCGTTGTGTTTCGCGACTAATTTCCTGATGAGCGGCGTTTCAAAATGTACCTTCATATTCACCTCCAGCACACGTGGATGACTTGCTGTTTAATGCATGTCGCAATCGTTGCCCCACTTGAAACACATTCTAGTACACCAAAGCCCCAATGGCCACCAAACAACGGAAGTGGGGCATTGGGGAGGATAAAAAATCGACTATACTTTACCATTTTTAAAGTTCACAACACAAGCAAAGATGGCTGGGCAATTGCTATAAACAGACCATTGAAACGATCAGGGTTGCAGAACATGCCTATTCAGGGCAATCCATAGAAGACGCGAGTTCATACACTCCGATAGCCCCATCTCGGTTGCACAGCATGCGTTCAACCGGGATTTTAACGTTGGTATACCGCTTTTACTCGATACCGTTGCTGACAAATTACAGTCATCGATCCTTGACATGCTTCTCGAACTTCTTTCTACCAACCACAGAATTTTCGTTGTAACATGCCACAAGACTATACAAAAAACGTCATGCACTCCAAACTTCGATTACTCATCCTGCCATCTGATTAATAGCAGAAGAAAACAAAAGAAAACGAAAGAAAACAAGTTCCACATTCATTCACAACCAAGGCTGCGGATCGTTAATTTTTTTTTTTTGTTGGCGTTGTATGTTTTTTCGTTTTATGATCATTTATGATCTCTCATCACTTGGTTTCCTGCTTCGGCAAACAACAACAAAATTAAATAAAAATAAAAAGAAAACGCTTGCAGTAAGATGTCATGCAAAAAAAAAGCATAGAATTTGATCTCCAATAATTGAAGCTTTTTATTACAATATGGGACAAGCTAATCCATCAAAAAATTGACGTGCATTAACGATGCATGTATTACTTGCATGAGTGAAGTTTTGCTGGTGGAAACCATGCGAAACGGAAAGCCATGTCCAGCCTGCGTTCGCGGAGTTTAAAACATGACGTAACACGTTGATGATGAGTTGTGGAAAGGCCGCCTTGGCAGTCTGTTTTTTTTGTTTCCTCCTTACGAATTTTTTGACTTTTTTGAGTTGACAATATAGTCCATGAGTTTCCTGTACGTTATGCTACTGTGTGGTAGTCACCTAATAGGATGCCTTCTTGCTGACTTTTTTCCATAACTGGATAGTTCCGGATTCAAGAAAAACTTGTCGCGCGCGGGCACCAATGTAAGCTAAATCATTCCCGCCATGGCCAACACCGACAGCCTCCACTGACGTTTTTACATTCCTAGTTGATGCAACGCACAGGTGTCAGTGACAGAACAACCGACAGCGAATTTGACGAAGAATTTGAACGATTCAAGATGTAAGAGTAACACATTACGTAGATGACCTCCTATTGACGAGAGAATTTTTTGCATGCACTCAGTCTTGAGAAAAAATCTGAGAAATTATCCAAAGAGGCCAAAGGCTATCTAGACTCAGTGCGAGGTAGATGCATGAAAAATCAACTTTATCGGTTGATAGATTACTGACTATAGCTAATACAGCCATGACCGCCGCTCAGTTGCGTATTGCACAAACCATTGAAAATTTCTACGAGGATATCGCACCGATGGGTGCCATGGGCACCGAATACAAGCGTACAGTGGAGAAATTGGATGAAGACGCACGGACCGATTTGGTACGGAAGCAATTGCACTATAACTATGCAATAATCACAGCATCATCTAACGAATCATTGAACTTTTTTTGTGTCTTTTAGGATGCCGCCTATCGTGCTACGGTTTTGGAACCATTAGCTCGTTTTTGTTCTTATTTCCCTGAAATCAATGAAGCAGTGAAGCGTCGCAACAAAAAGTTATTAGATTACGATTCCAGTCGATCCAAAGTACGCAAATTGATTGACAAGCCTAGCGAAGATCCACAACGTTTGCCAAGAGTGAGTTTACGTAATCAATGTTTTCCTTCTTACGATCATTTACAAAGGATCATGAGCTGTGAAGAAGATCGGAGACTGACGGCATGATTGGTTATTTTAGGCTGAACAAGAGGCTAACATGGCGCGCGAAATGTACGAAAATATCAACAGCATTCTCATCACTGACTTGCCAAAAGTTGTGGAACTGAGAGTGCCTTACTTTGATCCTTCGTTTGAAGCGCTTGTGAAATCCCAACTGAAATTTGCGCAAACCGGATACGAGCAGCTGGAAGGTTTGCGACACCATTTCCCTCCCGAAAGCGACATGGGAAGCGATCGACGTGTCGATGATGTATTGGGCCAGATGCGTGAATTGACCATCTGTGGAAACTTTTAGATTCATATTGCCATCGAACCGCTCTTTGTTTTTTTGATTCTTTGCCCTCCTGTTTCTTTTTTTTTTCTACGCGATAATAATCATTCCCCTATTTTTTACCATTCATAATATTGTTGCTGATTTTATGCTTTTGCTGAATCGCTTACTGAATGCGTGCGTACTGCTTTGTGTCCTTTGCCTTTCTAGAAGCATATCTTGATTATTCGGATACAAAGTCTTTGTCTATGACGGCTGTTTGTATCTGCTGCAATGTCATATGAGACATGGCAATTCCTGATAGAGAAAAAGTGAAGTTACGAACTTGAAAAAGGATTCAGAGGTATAGATTTCATAACTTGGACTTGGATAAGTTTTACCATTTTATGTAGTGCTCATCACTTGGCGGTCATATGCCGACACCGGATGCAGCCATCTGTTTCCCTGCACCTGCAGCATTACACTTGTTGAAAATTCATAGATGCTATAAAATATTTTATATCCATATCGTCCTTATTTCAAATCTACATAATTACAAGCGGGACCTTTGGATACACAAATTCGAGTGCGGAGTTTTGAATATTGCAAATGGAATATCCAATTCCAAACACATCTTTAATCAGCTACTATTCCCACTTCCCTCAGAGCAACATCCCTACTACACATCCAAAGAACCAAACTTTGTGATCTTCAAGATCACACGCGCAACTAGTCTACATAATTAAAATCTTTGGGAAATTAGCGATTTTGTAAATCACATGATCTACACTAGTTATAAGGACCTGTTAAACCTTTTTTTCATCTTTCAACCATGCCTCGCTGCCCACTTTCACGATAATAGGTGAAACAATCAGCAGCAAGTACCGTTTGCACCAGTTGTGGTCAAACAGAGCATCGTCGTCTTTCGAATAAAAATGTGAGTAGAGCTCTTTTTGAAGAAAAGTGGTTGATGATACGACTGGCGTTCTTTTGTAGCATCATTCAATTTGTTGTTTTTTTTTGTCAGTTATACGTATATATGTCCTTTCATTCTCTTTCAATTTTCAATGAATCGAATAATACATAAGCAGACGTGCTTCGATCTATGAATTCATGCATCAGTGGGGCGACTATTGTTTCATCCATGGAAAACCATATATTTTTGTCTTCAATTTTATCTTTCTTCTTTTGATTTTCTCTCTCTCTTTCTGTTTGCTTGATAAATCCTCACTATCATTGTATCAAGATCCCATCCGCATCCATCCACCAGACCATTCTTATCCCGTGTATCTAACTTGGTTAAATCGACCACCATCCTCAAAAAGGTAAGCGTCGAGTGGTCTACCATCGATTTTGCTCCGGCAAAACAGAATTACCTCTCCTTTACTTCCATCCTTCTTCCAGCTTCCGGTTTCCGTTTTCTTTTCGCCTGACAAGTTCTGGATACTACGAGTTGACTTTCTCTCGCCATCCATCCATCTGGCGAAACCGGATGATGTCAAAGGCCATCGTTGGTGGTGTGGCTCTCTTTTTAATCAGAAAAACGCTTACGTGTCCTCTTCATGTTCCTCTCCTTTGGATTGCTTCTCATCATATGGTATTCGAGATGTCTTCCCGATTATTTATTTTGTAGTTTATAGTTTGTATTTTGTATTTTATATTTCATGTACATATTCTTTTCGCAGTCTTTTCCTCTTTTTTTCCCACAGGATTTTTTAGGAGGTTTTTACTGACGCGACTATTGGTTTTTTTATCATCATGTACATTATTTGTTTTTTTTTTTCTTTTTATTCGGGGGACTCTCGATATCTGGAATCCAGCTCGAAACTAATGTCACTTCTGGCCACGTCAATATTTTTTACCTGCTCAAGCTGACACCACCGATCCATCGCTTAACCGTCCCTGGAAGCAATTTTATTTTCCGCATCGAAGAAGAAGCTTACCTGGCGGTCCGTATTCATCCGTTTTTTTTTCCGGTACACCATTTGGTTCAAAGGCAAGTCCAATTTTCTTTCCTTTGCTATGATGTATAATGAACGTATACTAATTCAAAATTTTTTCAATGTCATATAAAAGTCATGTCAAGCGATCAATGGCTATTGCAAACTCAAATAACAAAGGTAAAATATCTTGACGAATATTTGAATCAATCAAAGAGCTTACTAACTCATCTTTTTAAATACCCAACATTCCCACATATCATTCTAGATCTATCATAACCTTGGGCGGGACGGGACTGAGGGGGTCAATAAGTGCTGCTGCACACATGTTTGGAAATCATGACTGTACGGTATGCCAGAGTATTGACATTAATATACCAAAGTTCCATCAAAAGTCTCGCCCAGGTTATGCCGTATTGCGTTAGGCTTTTGTCTGACGAATGTCGCTCAATGTAAGGGGGCGACGTCCAGTAGCAGGTGGCATCCATTGCACAGCAAGTGTACGGCTTGTTATACATGATATTCGTATAACATAATATAAGTTGTGAATTTATGAAGAACAAATTGTCAAGTTGTGATTGCCAAAATTTCACCATTTGAAAAGATTGCCAATTGCAACGTGACGCAAGCCCGGCTTTTTTTTGTTATTGAAACGCCGACGTTGGGGGCTGTCCTGCGATTTTTGGAATAGGGCACAGCTGTTGAAAGAGAGGCAAAAAAAAAGGCGCTGTTACTGACTGCTTTCGCCATCTTTTGTGCTCGATTCTGAATTCTGCTGTCAAGCTCACTTAAATGATCCTTTCGTCTTGATGCTGACCGATTCCAGTTTAACCAATATACTCATAGTGGTAAACTAGTGCTTTCTTTGTAAAATGGGTGTTGAGGGTTGTCGTTATCTCTGCTAACTTTAAATGGGGTCTATAGAGCGGCGTTTCGCAAATCCGCTATCGAGTCTACAGTCAGCTATGCAAACGATCTCTGGTCGTCGAGTTCTTGAAATGCGAAGGACAGGCAGAAAGCGACACGCAGCCCGTGTATCGACGAGAATTGACATTTAGCCCGACCAACAACATTCTGATCAAGGCATTCCGGAACCTGATCGAAATGTCCATTCCGTGCATGTGGCGTGTTACACCCAAACCGGCGACCGAGGGTGACAAACCAGACACTCCCGGAGAATCGGAACCCCAGGGCGACGATTTAATCCCACTAGAACTTTGGGTATTCTGGTTTGACGAAAGACACACGGGAAAAATCGACTCGGATCAATATCTGAATACCTTGGAAGGTAAAATTGAGGGTGGCAAAAGACCATTCCAAAATGGGTCGCAGTAGATCGTAGTGGATCGCAGTGGATGGTCAGGGCAAAGAACTTAACAAAGATTTATATTTGTAGAAATCAAAGTGGGATCATTTACCTGGGAAAATGTGTATTCAAAGAGCCTATCACCCACCGCCTCGCCATTAACCTCTTCCACCCAATCCAACTCGCGAAAATTGGTCACGTTGGCCGAGGAATATAAACTCTTTATCAAATCAGCTCGAAACCTGGTCCAGAGGTAGTTTTAGACGTCTTTTCGTGTTCTGCCATCCACCCATGCTCATTGTTAAGCTATTTTCGTAGACATATTGTACGCAAAGGCGCATTTCCTTTGGGGGAATTCTTCATCTTCCCTTCCACTTACTCCGAGAGCGACGTTAGCCGCACCAACTACAATATTCCCGGGGGCGCCTTGGCCGATATGTCCAACCCTTCTTTATTATGCTGCACTTACAATCTCTATCTGACCAGCACCAACCTTATTTTCCAGCCCGATGTTCGTCGAATGCGCATGAAGCCGTTGACCGCTCAGGATATCAAAACGCGAGGGACACAGGGTGAGTACACGATATAAAATGAAAGATATCGATGGCGTGTCCTATGTTTGAGCTTAATTCTCAATACATCGTTGTTGTTAACAGTGGTGCTAAGTCCTACCGGTGAAAAGGCCCAGCTAATGTTAATACGTCGCGAGATTTCGCCTTCCATCCAAGAACAAGTGTTACGCCAATGGTCGTTACTGTACAATATTCCTCTCAAATTCTTAATTCAAAACATGGACCATTCAGGAGCATCCTTCCCGTCGGTAGTCGCTGTGCGATCATCGAACCATCACTTCATCCTGTATCCGACCGCATTAATCTTTATCCCTGTATCCGCGAATGCCGTTCCTATCTCCGCCGCAGGCATGAACGGCATATTTGGTTATAATCATGGGCAGATCGAGAATTTGGGCGAGAAATGGAGTCGGTGGGCCTGGTCTCAGCGGGTAAAAGATGCCGCCAAGTGGAACGGCATCGGGCCACCATTGTCTCATGAATCTCGCGAATTACCGTCGACGCAACAGCCACTGGACTTTTGGGATTTCACCAACCCTAAATATCGCACAGCTTCCACTGTCTTGGAAACATTATCAGTATCGGATGCATCGCAAACCCAAGGCGCGTTACAAAAGGCTATACATGAACCAGTCATTTCAAGTCCACTGATGGCCTCCAAAGCCGTTGCACTTCCCTCCACTTCCAGCGTAAGAAAGGAAGCTATCAAAGATACATATGACCATATGGACACCGTGGAGAAATCGGAACTTTCATTGATGGATTTCGCCCTGACCCATTTCGATATTGATCCGAAGCAAGTCATGGATGGATACATCTACGCGAAGAATGCGAACGGGGAAGCAGAGACAGTCTACGGCGCGTCAAATACGTTCCCGTTAGCCGGAGTGAATAACAATGCCGCGGTTGCGTCACCTACGGGAAAATCGAACATGCAGACTCCGTTTGCAACGTCAGTGGAAGGATCTGGATCATTACCAGGTTCGACGGGGAATGAGGTGGGATCTGAATCAATGAATAAGGGTGACTACGCTGCTCAACAGAGTACGGTCGGAACGGAACCTGAATTTGATCTCGGTATCGGCATGGACAATGTGATGATGGATATGCCATCGACCCGTTGGACCGATGATGGCATGGCTGATTTGGATAATTTTGATTTCGATGTCACAGAGGAAGACTTCAACTTTTTCGAGTCAGAATCGAGCACAAAAGCATTACCGACGAAACCACCATCTACCGTCCAATCATCGCAACCACCTCCCCCGCCGCCGCCGCCGCAGCAGCAGCCGCAAGCAGCACTAGAAACCGCGGCTTCATTTGCCAATGCCCCAGTGGCTAGTCAGCATGATGATCATGGTATCATGTTATTAGATAATATGCCAATACAAAATTTGAACGATGATGCGTTGAACGTGAAACCCGAAGATCTGAACTTTGACCAACTGCTGAATCCATCGGATGCTGTGCTGGATACCGCAATGGATGTCGATACTGCGGTCAAAGTAGAACCGGTGAATGTCGATTCGATGATGGCCGATACAGAGATGCATGAAGCCGTCACCTTGGATAGCAACAATGTGACCCCCAACGGGGACAATTCGGTCACTGGCCCCGTTATCAAGCGGGAATATCACGAATTGAAAGCTGTCAAAGGCGGAGATCACCGACAATGGCCTGAAATCATTGAATACCCGATGGAGCAACGATACGTTCCTCCAGAGTTTGCACCCGTCGCTTTTACGGCTGGCGTTAATGATGCGAAATACTGTATCGGTGGCAAGTTTATGTACATGCCACCTGAAACCGAAAGCCAATCAAGGCGGCGAAAATCATCGCGGGATACTTATCGACCGGATTACATTCCGGTGGTAAAGAAACGATCGCAAAAGAAGAGAAAGCAGAACAAGGACATAGTTTCATCCGTGAAACCGGTATCAAGGAAGGAAGCATCAGCACCAAAGTACAATGAGGATACCCGCGCAGCAGACATACAAAATTTACATGCGCCTGTTTCCGAAGACAACAGCAGTACGTCAGGTTCCAGTAGCAGTAGCAGCAGCAGTGAAGGAGGTAGCAGTAGTTCCGATGAAAGTTATACGAGTGACGAAGAGGATTATGCCGAGAAATATCTGGAAACCTTGGAACAGGTGCAGTCATCGTTCGTCAACCAACTACTGGGCGACCATCAAATCGAACCCAAGAAATCAACCGCGAACCAGCTTCTCTTGGATTACGAGCATCCTTTTCCCGGCACCGTGGCTTCGGCTCCTTCCAGTCCGATATGCTTGAATAATAGTGCAGACGAAGGCGATTTCAAAGCGTTGGATTACCTGTGTCAACAGGCGGTATTGGGAGGCTATCCATTCACCGACGGACTTGCCTCCATCTCCGCCAGTGGCGGCGAACTGAGCGAAGGCGAATCAGCGAAAATCATTGTCTCCCGACGCAGAGATCTGATCCAAAGTCTACACGGAGGTAAAAAGCTTTTGTCACACTGTTTTGGTCAAACAATCCAATGTATACGACTGACATTGATTTTGCACTAGACACATCCCATGTCCCTTCGCTGCAAAGCGATTTTGATCGGATTACTCAAGATTTTAAACATGCACTGCTCGAAATTTTTGATCAGCATCACAAAACAACCCTGTCAGCAAGTATGGACACTTTAAGCATCGGTCATGCCTCCCTTCCAGGGTCTGTGAGTGTAAAGGGTCCTTTGAACGTTCAACAATATTATGACCTTGCAGGTACAGTAAATTGATGAGTGTCTATTGATTGGGATTCAATGGACTCAATCTTGGTGGGATAGAAACAAATCAAGCGCATTCCAAATACGGCAAATATCAAGTCAAGAAGCGACGACCCGCGGAACCGAACCTTGATACACTGTATCCGCCCGACATTGTTGTCAGTCGTCAAGATCATTTTATTGAAGGGTCTCCTAAGCTTCTGACGTTTTGGGAGAAATTGCGGTTGGAACCTTTTTCAAGCAAGAAGAACATTAGCTATTTCGTGGTATTCCCGAGAAACGATGAACTGGAGAAGGCAACGCTCCACTTTTTCAAAGGGTTGAGCACTGTCTATGAGACGTGTAATTTGGGTGTTCATCATCCCGGAAATATCGGTGCCTATCGTCGCGGACTTGTTCCTGTTCCCCTGCTTCGTAAGTGATTCGATCGTAGCAACTGGAATTGCTTTCTGCACGATTTCAGAGCAAGCCATGGATGATTAAATGTAAATTTCGTAGCGGAATCGAAAGGAGAAAGTTGGCATGATCGGCAATTGCGAAGTTACATGGCGGAATGTCAAAATCTCGGTTCGGCATTAGGCGAAACAATGGCTGAAAATATGCACATTGTCATTTACATTGTGAATCCGTCGTCGCATTTGTCGTCTAATCTGGATCTCAGCCGCTGTTTCCAAAAATTGATGGTCGCATATCATGCGGCGGCTATGGGATTGGCCACTCGCGTGACGGAACGCACGCGGGCGCGACTGGTGCTGCAGCTGATGCCCATGGAGCATATTATCCGCCCGAGCGCTTTTGGCGGATGCTTAAAGTTTGGCCTCAAGGAAATCGTTTTCTCCGTCTACTGCAAATGCCATCTCGTTGTGGGCAGGCACCATAACCAGGTATATATCCTTTTTTTGCATTGGAGATTTATTCTCATCATTCACCACTTACTTACCTTTCGTCCACCCCCCTTTTTGTTTTTGGATTGGCCCGATGTAGAGTACCGTTGATGATACCCGAGCTGTCGCCGATATTTATGCTCCTCCTTTTGTATTAACCAAGTCCATACCCAGTGTCATTCAATTCTCACTTAAAAAACCGCTCAATTCGTTTCCGGCCATTATGGAGCAGCATGCGACGCTTCACGTTGGCTATTGCTTCAGTCTGGATCTTCGGTGGATGATCATTGTATGGACTGACAATCGTGGTGAATTGCTGGAATTCACGGTGCTTGCCATGGACAATCCAGCTGAAAAAGGCGTTCAATACAATGCAGCTTTTGAAGAAGCGTGGTGGCGATCCAAAGAAATGGCACGACGGACAGGAGCTCCATGGACTTTTGTCATTGCCAAAATTGGCCTGATGTTTGAAGAAGAACTTCAAGGTAAAAGAAACCAGAAGAAAACGATGCACATGTAAAACTTGTGAGTGCTTAATCACTAACTCCGCTTTATAGCATGGATCGACGTCCTTCCCAGTGAAGAGAAAGCCACCATTGTGAGTTTGGATTTGGAATCGTCGTTGAACGTACAGGTATCATCAGCCGAGCAAGAAACTACACCTGAATTTGCCCAGACGCCTGGATCTAGCGCGACCACGGGAACACCAGAATCAATCGGCACGCCCACGGGCAATGGACCACTGTCCAGTCTAGGTGGCGCGTCAAGTCGTACTTCTACGGATGCTACCCCGGTAGGTCAAGGAGAGACACGGACGCTCTTGCTCAACCATCGAGTGGCCTACTCTCGCAAGCGAGAGAAGGCTTCTCAAGGGATCCTCGCGACCGATGCCGTCACCGAAACGGAAAGATGGATGCTGCCATTGGCCACAGGATATCTCATTCACACCCCCACTGAACCTTCCCCGCAGGATCAGTTCAACGGCTCACCTTTGGTCGTCGAAGTAAGTGAAATCAGATATGAAAGCAAGAGTGTTTCGCAGAAATAGCCAGGAACTCATGGACCTACGTTGAATAGGTGCATCTTTTATTCAATCAAACCGATCATTCAGCTTACAGCACTTTACGAGATATAATCAAGCAATATCATGCCCTTTCTTACGTTAATGTGATGCCCTCTAGAAGTAATTGTTTACCGATACACCAGGTGCTAGTCGAACGTCTCTGTCGCCTCTTACTGATTGTCAATGCATAAAATCTCCACGGCATCTATACCTCTATATCTTCTTTC
Source organism: Radiomyces spectabilis (assembly GCF_025331425.1). Taxonomy (NCBI): domain Eukaryota; kingdom Fungi; phylum Mucoromycota; class Mucoromycetes; order Mucorales; family Radiomycetaceae; genus Radiomyces; species Radiomyces spectabilis. The sequence continues at coordinate 1,155,751 of NW_026251930.1, forward strand.
TGTTATTGTCGCATTTTTCCTTCAATCATATTTTCCTTCTCCTCGTGTAGAATACAACCAGATCTTTTATGTTAAAACTGTCAAATAGGCAAAATCATTCAGTACTCCTTTTGGAAAAATTTCCTGTCTTCAACCGCATAGCAAATTAATACATGGTCTAATCTAAATTGCGCAGAATGAAAGTGAACCGACATTACAAGTTTAAATATTATACTGGCCTCCGCAAACGGAAAATGCGCTAGCAATGTATTAAGATGATTCCTGATATCAGGGCAATAGCTCGATATCGATATACAGCATTGGTAATACTTGTAACTTGATAGCAATTCAAAATATGTTTGGATGCGGCTGCTTTTCCTTCCTTCGGAAAGAACAGGCAACGATTAGTGTCTTATTATTCTTGAGCTAAAACTTACAGAAAAAAGAACGCAAGGTCAACAAATAATAAGCGAAATTTTCTTTTCTATCTACTCATTTCGTGGGAAGATTTTCAAATGTGACGAGTCATATGGCACGGGACAGTTTCGGATGGGCGTGGGTGGTTGGTCTAACTCTGTTATTTTGTCATAGCAACGTACAGAATGACAGAAGAGTCGTGAAAGGTTAGTATCACCGAAATAGCTGTCAATGGATCATCATACCCGCAGTGCCCATGTATGCATAATTGAACGAGAGGTGGCCGATGCCGGCCAAAATAAGATTCAGCGTCTCTAACCATACTTGGCGCGCCGACCGAGATTGTTATGCAAGTCACGGCGGACGGAACGTGGTAAGAACTGCCATTAACGCCGATCTTGTGGCAGTCATCAAACCACGATTGAATTAGCGGGAGATTTTCCGCAGGTCTTCCCAACAGCATTAAGCCGGTAATGCCACAGCAATGTTGAAAAGTTGACTTGGATAATGATACCACACGCTCTATCAATATGGTTACGGCCGGAGACCAAAAGCATTATGGAAATAGCAATGATAAACTTTAAATTTCCCAGTTTCGTTAGTGTATTTCATTTAAGGTTATCTATCTGTAACTGTTTTTTGTGTACTATTTATTTTTGATTTCCGTGACCCGTTCTTCTTCTCAATTTTGACCTCTAAATGAATGAGATCTTCTATCCATTTTTTGGGATGGTCATAAAGCATGCGGTAGATGTATACAAGAAAAAGGTGCACAAAGTAGGATGACGGTTGATGTTGTGCAGGGTTGCGTTGAATAGCTCCATGCATGGCATATGAGCTGGGAAACTCCGAATTGACTAAGAATTGGGGACGTGTGTTTGTATGACATCCCATCGTGGCTGAGATGAACTCCCCCAAGCGGAAGGCGCGATTTCTGGTTAACATATAAAAACCACACCACTCGATATCCATTTTCTCTGTCCTGTATTCTTTTATCTTCCCATCAATTATCATGGCTGACCGTGTCCGAGAAACCTTTTGTAGGCGCCCTGTTGCTCTTTTCACAAGAACGGATTGCCGTATGTATCACTAGAACAAAGCCATTTGGAGGGAAGGTTCGAATGTAACGCCTTTTTCCATAGCCAAAGCCATCCCGGCCCTTCAGTTGTTGAAGGATACTTTTGGTTTCGAGCCTGAAGTTTTGTTCCTGGACCATGATCGTAAGTCTACCTATTGGTGAACGTTTAGAGCTAGTAATTAATATTATTTTTTTCTTAAAAAAAAAAGCCCAAGGCACCGAGATTGAGAGCTACCTCGAGCAAGTGTATAACGTCCAGCGTAACGGGACCAGCATTTTCATTGAGAGCAAGTATATTGGTGACTATGAGGCTGCGTTAAAGCTTAAACAAAGCGGTGAATTCGACGATATGTAAAGCATGTATTGTGTTTGTCCAAAGGTGGAAAACAGCTGGGTTTGACCATGTCTATAAATTTTCGATTGTGTACAATAAAAACGTTCCCGTACCATCGGCAAACTGTTGCAGTATTTGGCTTGGAGAAACTATTTGGACGTAAAAAGTGAATAGTGTACTAGTTTTTTGGCTTTTACTTTACAATACAACGGCGGGGTCGCTATGGTATCTCATGTGAGTGGCTTCATATGGTGTTGGAAAGAAGGAGAACAGATACCATCTAATTTCAAGTCTATACGTAGCAGTCCAAGCACCTGTGCTTGCATCTCAATTGGTTTACAAGGAACAAAGCCGGTCCAAACAAGACGACTCGGAGCAAGAATGCTTATCTGTCGAGCAATATCAAGTCGAAAAAAAAAACTAGCTCAATATCCAGGTTCTACCAGAAATACATAATACAAAGAGATAGAACTAGAATATTGTGAGTCTGCCGGGTGGATTCCTTTTTCATATTTTTAAATGATGAGTACATTATAAATTCGGTAAAGTTCAAATGCAGTAAATATCGGTTTCCAGTGAAATTATAATCGTCTGGATTTAAATATCATGGGAAGGTATATATTATATGGTGGTATGGCCGCCGATAAAGCATGAGAATGGCGATCATATACAGAAATGTATGATGCGTACCCGAGATGGCGCGGAAAACGAGTGGATAGTGGAAATATGGATGATCTTATCCGGGCGCGACTGAGATACATCGACATCAATGGACGGAGATCCTAAAATACAACAGAAAAGAGCCCGATCGAACATTGGATTCAATAAGCCGTTCAACCAAGCCAAATGTAACTACAGCGAGAATGGTAATTTTGCTAGCTTAACATTGAGTCTGCGTTGTGCGCTCATAAAAGAATTCATATTATTAAATTCATTAAGATGTGCATGGATCCCAACACTCAGCTCACATGTACGGAAATGAAAAAAAAAAGTTTCACGAACAATTGCCTTGATGGTAATTCAAAATTAAATTTTGTATCACTAATATTTTCATACGGACGATCTTGTGTATGTGTTACGGAATTTTTGACAGCTACTTGGTCTTGCCATCAGACAAAGCGTTTTTCATTGTACCTCACTCAAGGTAAATTCATCCATGTTTCTATTGTCACTCTTTTTCCATACCATCTCGAATACTCATCACACATTTTTGCATACAATTGTCAATCATGCATTATTGACCATACCACTATACGATAGCTTTTTATTATACAGTAATTATCCTTTCCGACTTGATATTGCTCCCCGGAGAAGTTTTCTTGGTCGCTGCCGTCTTATTAGAACTGGCCATTGTTCATTGTAAAATTGGTTGAGATGCAGTTGCGTGTATATCGACCAATACCTATAGACTCAAAATTAAATGAAACCGTTCGGTATCTGTTCAATATCGTATGAAGCCCACCCAATTTAGATACCATAGCTACCTTTTGATAGTCAAGGTCACACAGAATCCCGCCACAATAGACTACTGATGCACCAAACCTAACCACTATTACCACGATGGGAGTAATTGTACCGGATCAATTTCTCGTCGAGCTGCATTGTTGGGAAGAAGTAAGCGGTCGCGAACATTGTCCGGCTGTCTAACCACGGATTTTCTGTTCAATAAGTAGTTCAACTCGAAAGCTCACTAATGAAGCAAATTGACAGATTGCCGCATATGTGTGTTTCATTGTGAATAGGCTAATGGCTGGTACCTCTGAAATTGCTCAGTGAAGGTACGACGCCCCTAAACGATTCACATTCTCCTTACCCTTATCTGATGGACCCACAAGGTATATACCAATGCCCATATCTCATGTTACTGCAAACCCGTGCGGGAAAACAGTACAGTACCCAATTATTACGCCCAATTAGGTTTCTGCCTTCCAAGTTAAAAAAATGTAACAGTTTGCCGGTCGTGGTGTGGAACGATTTTATTGTACACAATTAAAAATTTATACACAGGGTTAAAACCTTCATGTTGGGTAAACACAATATGTGCTTATTCAAGCTTCTCTTCCAATTCACCGCTTTGATCAAGCTGTACTATAGCTTCAAAATTGCCAACATACTTCCCGGCAATGAAAACGTTGGTGACGCTACGCTGGTGGTCATATTGCGCGAGGAAATCCTCGATTTCAGGACCTTCGGCTTTTTTTTTAAAAAAAAAAGAAAAACAAGAATATATGAGCTCACCAGCTTTATACGTTCACCAATAGCTAAACTTACGAATTTGATCCAGGAACAAAACATAAGGGTCGAAACCAAAGGTTTTTTTCAACAACTCATTGGCCGACATGCATTCGGCTATGAAAAAAGGCGTTACATTCGATCTTTCCCTCCAAACGACTCTGTTCTAGTGATACACACGGTAATCGGTCCTGGTGAAAAGAACAACAGGGTATCTGTAAATGGCTACTTGTGCGCTTTCAATCATGATGATTGATGTGAAGATAAAAGGATACTCGACAGAAACAAAAAAGAAGGGTACCGAGCAGGTGCGTTTTTATATCTCAGCAAGCAAATTGCGCCTTCCGCTTTGGGGAGTTAATCTCAGTCACGGTTGGATGTCGTACGAACACACGCCTCGATTCTTGCCCAGCCGATACGGAGTTTGCCAGCTCATATGCCATGCATAGAGATATCCACCCCAACCCTGCACAACATCAACTGTTATCCTACTTTGTGCACCTTTTTATTGTATACATCTACGGCATGCTTCATGACCATTCCAAAAAAAGATAGGCAAGAAGATTTCATTCATTTAGAGGTCAAGATTGAGACAAACAACGGCTCACGGAAATCAAAATAAATAAATAATAAACAAGAAACAGTTACAGATAGATAACTACTAAGAAAATACACTAATGAAATGGGGAAATTTAATGTTCATCATTGGTATTTCCATATTGTTTTTGGTCTCCGGCTGTAATCATACATATTGATAGATAGAGGTCAGATTCCATACAAGTTTCCATTTCTACCCTTGCTGTCGCATTATTACCGGCTCAATTCTGTTAGCAAGATCTGTGGGAGAGCTCCCGGTGAGCCAACCATGAGTTTGATGACAAGCACAGGTTCAGCTTTATGGCACTTCTGGCCGCGTTCCGTCCGCCGTGACTTACATCGCGAATCTCGGTCGATACGCCAAGTATGGTTTGAGTCTCTGAAGTTTAAATCCTGGACAGGAATTATCGCGAAATGTCGCTTGGTCTTATCAGCGACACCTTTTCACTTGACCGTCTGTTTTTAATCCCACGCAGAAGGTAATGGTCACATCCCATCCTATTAGATGGGGCATAAACAGACAGCGGGTCTGGTGATCTACTGAGCGCTGTTTTGAACGTACTTTAGCATGGTCAACGGAATGCCATCGGCATCTTCTTTAATGTTTGAGCACTCACATGGATACCTTCTATTGGTTAGTTCTTGCGAACGAGATGTAACCTACTGAATACATGATACACATCTTCAATTAAACAATTGAAAAAAGAAAAACCATCAGATTGAGCATAAACAAGAACGGAGCTCTGTACGACGAAACCATCAAAAACAGGAAAGGGCAACTCGCAAATCATCGGAATAGCAATGAAAAATGGGAATTGACGCAAACGGGAAGTTGACAAGAAAGGAAATTTTCGAATAGCCGTAAATCAAAAGGCAACGCTGACCACAAGATATTCTGTGAGAGAAAAAAGCCACCAATCATTCATACGTTTTTCGTACTTTCTGCTCTGCTAAACGAGATAGCGGAAATACCCCAGCCGCACCATTCCAAATCTTCACGATGTATAAATACGGTCCGACGCCAGACACCCTTATGCGACACTCTGATATTTTTAATCTCGGTCAACAATTCTTGTCCTACTTTATCCTCTTACCGCAACACCTATCAAATAGCGGTTATAAATTAGTCTTACTGCAGCCCCATCCGGATTCATAAACAGGTTGATCTGCTCCAACAAGTTGTCCTCCTTTGATATCCCCCTAGTTTATGTCTTTGCAAGTAGATTTACCGACCCAAACTACCTGCAAAAGGCCTTGCTTCTGAGGGATGCACACAATCGACAATTGCGTTATACCAGCACAACCATATGAGGTAGTAGCAAAATTACATACCTCAAGACATCATATCTAAGCCTGGATATAAAAGGTATCCATTGTTCGCATCTCAGGTTCGCGAAGTCCTGTCATTGATTGGCAGGCCGGGACAGGGTGCCATTGGCGAGTTTCGGAACCGAGGGTTCCGATATGTAGGTCACACATGTGTTTAATGCAGCAAGATCAACAATGGTTGGGATACATCGAAGAGAGACGCACTTTATTGCGGCTGAAAAGAAGCCCTATGTCTCCCGATTCAATTTTATCAGAATTACGTGTTCAATGTAGGGTAAAGACTAGAACAAATGGGACGAGAGCCAAGTTTCTATTATATACTATATTTCTATTATATACTACAGTTGTGATTTTCGATGGCGAGGTTTTGTCTATTGCAGAAAATAAAAGGCGTGTGCATTTATTATTTTTGTTAACTGTTACAGAGGGTCATGCGTGTGAGTAATCCACGTATGTTGAAATGTGAGCTTGTTCCCGATATAGCATCTCAATTATTTAAATCGCTCCCACGCTTCTCTTATGAACTTTCGCTTTGTTATCCTTAACCATGTGGTGTTTTCAGTTCGTTTGCAAAACAAGTACGGTGACCGCTATGAAGATACAATAGTTTTCCATCTCGTCCATCAAACAACAACTGTGTTTTCAATTTCCCAGCGTCATAATTTTATTTAAAGAATTTCTTCCAATTGACCTGATTCATGGAGTTGCATCAGAGAGTCACATCCACCAATATGTTTCTGCTTAATGAAAATGTTGGGCACCGTACGCTGACCGGAAAACCGCTCGAGGTAATCCTGGATTTCATCCCCGTTGGCTTTTCATTGAAAAAGAGCGATTAATTCATGACATAGCCATGTTTCGTGGTGGTCATACTTACGAGTCTGGTCCATTTGCAAAATAAAAGGTGGATGACCGAGCTCCGTCAGCAAAGCTATGGCTTGTTTGCAATAGGCTATAAAGCATGTTAGGTCTGTTCAGACGCACACACTCACGCACACCCGCAAAACGGGTTGGCCCAGTTCTGATGATAACATACGGCAATATGACTTTGAGAAAACAACGACATCGTACTGCTTAATAAGTTCTTGGACATATTCTTCGACCGCCATGGTGGTTAGTGAGGGAGTAAACAAGTGGATGAAACAAAGCAAAAAGTCGATACCATCCTGTTGGCTTTTTATGTGTCAGCATGACATCACGTATCCGGTTTGGTAAGTTAAAGTCAGTCACGGTAAAGGTCATACATAAACATGCCCCCGATCCTTGTCTAACCCGACTCGGCGATCGGCGGCTCACCTGCAATGCACAGAACCATCCTCAACACCGTCTAATATAATTACAACTCATAACATCAGCCATCGTCCTACTTTTTTTTTACCAGATGCATCTACGGCATGCTTCATAACAAATCAAAAAAGCGCCCTATTTACTTAGATGTCGCGTTTGCGAAGACAAGGTCACGAAAATTAATCAGATTGCAGAGAGATAACCTTAAATGAATGCAGTAATGAAACAGTGAAACCTAGCATTCGTCTTAGGTATTTCCATATTAGCCTTTGATCTCTGGTCGATTATGACACAAGTCTCTTTTTTTTTCACTCTTGCAGTGGCTGGCTCACTTCTGTGATGGGGACCGATTGACAGGCTTTCGTTGATTCAACATGTGTTTTAGGACCGCCACAGAAACCACATTTTGACGGCTCTTGCCACGTTCCGTCCGCCATGACTTGCATTGCAAATCCCGATCAGCAAGCCGTTGAATCTCAGTTTAGCCAGGATTTTTTTTTTTTTTTTTAAAAAAAAAAAAAAAAAAAAGAACGCGGCTTGGGTTCAATCGACCGCCCAGTTTTTCGTTTCCCCCATTAGGAACCGGCATCCGTGTCGCATCCCTTTTACTGAGCGTTAATAAACTGGAGGTCTGAGGACCTAATAACTACTTCGGTTTGTTTCTGAAATGAATAAATACGACAGTAACATTACGTTACGACGGTGATGAAGAGTGGTAGCAAGTGTCTGATATATCACCATCTCGCCTATTATGGCCTTGGAAAATAAAGGTATCCACTGTTAATATCTTTCGGAACCGACGGGTTCCGAAAATTTGTCAATAGCACCCTGACGCGACTTGCTAATCGATGACCGGGATTGCATACATGCGCCACACAGACTTGATCTAACCAAAACAATGAGCCTATACGTCATGAGGAGCACAAACATATTCGCCAACCGCAAGGCCAATTTTTCGTACGTGTTGAAGAGCACACACGTTGCCTAAACGAACTTAAAAATGCATAGTTACACAAAATAGTTGAGCATGTCTGACCGTATCATTGGTGCTCTTTAACACCTGCCTCGCTTCCTGCAATTTGGCTACATACAACACAACGTTCCATTTGTGCCTGGAAAAACGTGCAATATGGGCCAATCACACTCCGGTTTATCCGGAACATATTTATGCCGAATTTCGTTAATTTCAACACCTCAATATTTTCAAGGCACTTGACCCCCCCCCCCCCTTGGCCGTGAAATTATCGAGGGAACACTGTACCAAATGGTCATGAATAACCTAGAGTTTGTTGAAATACACGACCCTTGCTCCTAATATGGCACTCCGAGTTATTTAAATCACTCCCACACTCATCTCATGGACTCTCAATTTGTTATTCCCGTCCATACGGTATTGTAGTTCATACGCAAGACAAGTACAGCGTCCACTTATACAGTAAGATACAAACAATTTTCTATCTCCTCCACCTTCTATCTCCTCCATCTAAGCAACAACTGTGTATTCGTTTTTCCATTCGGACGATTTTTATCGCACCCAATCCAGAAAATTCATTTCATATCATACATGGTGAAACTAAATCCTGAGACAAATATAATGGGTGTTTATGTTATTAAAACTTAGCTTGCAATTGACCGGTTTCATGAAGCTGCTTCAGAGCATCCAATCCACCAATATGTCGTTCCTTAATGTAAATGTTTGGCACCGTATCCTGGCCGGAAAACCACTGGAGGAAATGGTGGACTTGACCCCCTTCGGCTTTTATTTGAAAACCAACAATTAATTCATGAGCTAGTTATGTGCCGTGGCCACCTCTTACGATCTAGGTCCATGTCCATGACATAAGGTGGATGACCGAGCTCCGTCAACAAAGCTATGGCTTGTTTGCACTCGGCTATAAAAACGGGTTAGGGCTGTTCATACACAATCACCCGCAAAACGAGTTGACTACTTCTTTCGAGTACATACAGCTGTCCGATCTTGCGAAAACAACGACATTGCGCTTCTCGAGAATTTCCCGGACATATCTTCGATTATCTGCATGGTGGTTGAGGAGGAATAGAAACAAGTGATGAAACAAAGCAAGGATTGGGGGTTTGTCCTGTCTTTTATGTGTAGGATGGGATCTTGTATCCGCTTTAGGAAGCTATACTCAGCCACAGTGAATGTTGTACGTAAACCCTTAAACAAAATATACTCGTACGTAAACACTTCCCGGTTCTTTTCTTTTGAATTCAGCAACCTTGAGAAAGCAGCCACATCGTGCTTCCTAACAATCCCTTGGATAGAACTTTCGATTGTTTTCAGGGTGGTAAACGAGGAAAGGAACATGCGGTGAAACAAAGTAAAAACCGAAGATTGTCCCGTTTTATGCGCGAATAACGATTTCGAGACAATGGGGGGGGGCGCAACATTGTTCTACCTTCCGGCTATGATCTACCCAAAGGAAAAATTCGCTTTGTAAAATGAGATCTCGTATCCTCTTTGGGGAAGTTATATTCAGCCACAGTGAATGTCATACGGAAACACGGGCCGATCCTTGCGCCACCCAATCGGCGTTTGGAAGCTCAACTGCAAAGCAGAGACTAATTCCTTATTTACCAAATTAACGTTCATCCGACTTTGAACTCTGATTCATTTGATTCATCTACGAAATACTCGATTTCCCGAGCATAAAAAATCAAGCAAGTTTGATGTTGATGATGAAATGGAGATATACGAAGAACAATAACGATAACCAATAAATAAATATTAAGCGTATAAATAAATTGCAGGAAAGATCACACTTGAATAAAATACAGTAAGTGGAGAGTAATGAAATTGCCCACCTCATGTTCGTCTTTTGTATTTCTATATTTCAATGTTTAGTTTTCTGGTGTATCACTGTAGGTCAGAGAATTGCAACTTACGTCTTCACTTTGCAGTCGCATGACCGGGTCAATACTGTTACGAAGACCCATCAATACGCTTTGAAGGGCTCCCGTTAATCCAATCATCGGTTTGATGACGGCCACGGGTACGGCTTTGATGACGGTCCTTGCCGCGTTGCCTTGGCCTTGACTTCGGTCGCGGATTTCAGTCGGCACGGCAAAGATGGTTTGAGCTGCCGAACCCAGATTTTTGCTTAGACTCTGATAAGCGTATTGGAATCCCTGAGACACGTCGCTTGGCTGATCAGCAAACTTGCTCACACGGCCACCCGCTGTTTTCCCACTGGAAGAACCAGCCGTGTCAGCATCGGTCACATCCCGTTCCGTTAAATGGGCAAAGACAAACTGCGAGTCGGGTGATCCACTGATAGCTGTTTCCGTGATAGCATAGTCGACAGACGGCGTTCCGGATGACAGTAAACCATCGGCATGTTCCAAGATGACTTGCGTTCCCGATGCAAATCGAGCACTTAGCTTGATCGCTTCTATCGCCGTAGCTCTGGCAAAGGATTGGGTGCCCTTTTGGATACCTGATTCAAATCTTTAGTTAAAACGAGTGAAAAATAAAAAAACCATCTCGGATATGCATCAAAAAAAGGAAACGTTGCACAACGGATTATCAGATAAGAAAAGGAAACGCTCAGATAACCCGTCAATGAAAGGGCAACACTGAAGAATGGATAATCTGTGTGACAAAAGAAAAGCAACTAACCTTTCACAATGCGGCCGTCCTTTTTGTACTGCTGATAAGGTAATAGAATGAGATCAGCTACACCACTGCCGATATTCACGATGGATCGCATAGGTCCAACGCCTGACACCATATGCGGGACTTGGGTTTTCTTAATGTGCGGTAACCATTCTTGTCCTACTTTATCCGCCAATCGTGACATTCCCTTTACACCTGTCAAGCGAATATGGGTCAATTTCATTTCCGCCCCATCCAGGTTGAACAGATTGATCAATTCCAAAAGTTGGCCTTCCTTGATATTGCCGTAATTGATGTATTTGGCCTTGTAGTCCACTTTGAGCGTAATGGGATAAATCTCCACATGTTCTATCCAAAAAGGGTTTAGTTTGACGTGCTAATCTCTATCCCAAGGAGAACATGGTATCTTACGGAAAAATGCGCCATCATCAGTAGCGGATGGATCGTGGCGCGTGTCCACTGATGGCTCTTGAAAGCGAGCAATGGCGTCATTGGTGGCGGCGGTCGATCGCAAATGAGACTTGTCAAATGTAAAATACTTTACGAGAAAGTTTAGTGCGTCTTGGTCCACGTACAGTCGAATAGGCAGTAATTTGATTTTGAGCCGAAGTTCTTGCGTTGGATCTTGTGTCACCGGACGAATACCAGTGATACTGACATCCACCATATTGGAATCTCTTTCGCGAGGGATCGCCGACGCATCAGGCCGCATGTAACCAAGAAACATCTTCCACGATGATGTCTCAATATTATCAATGATTTCCACATCGCGCACGGTCAACCAACAATGAAATCCAATTTGCTCCGTCGCTGGCATCAGATCGAAATCTACTGAAATTCCGAGTAGTCGGATTTCCACTTTGGCTTGACGGGAGCGTTGTCCATATCGCTTGTGTTTGCGTGACGAACGATACGATCGGGCATCAGGCGATACGTGGGGCGGCGCCTGACTAGGGTACGAATTTCTTCGTTCGTCCGAATGTGCTATTCCATCGGAACGTACCGATTCAAAGCTAAAGTCGGACGACACGGAGAATGACGGTGTATGCGGAATAAAGGACGACGGGCGATGGCCTGATCGGATGGATGGTCCGCTGTCCACACTGCTGGTACGTGACATGGGTTCGCCACTACCATACCGCGTGGTGGTGGAAGATGAAGTGCTTTGCGTCGGTTTCACCGTCGGTTCTCCGTAAAATCGGTTGGTGAGATTGGAACGAATGTAGGCCCAGTCGTACCCATCGAACAACTTCCATAAAATGTCAAAGTCGTTCACTCGCACCGACACGAGCGCATTGCGCACATCTACCACCGACTTCTTGACATGAGCTCTCTTGTTCGTACTGTAATAATCTTCCACAAACTCCAACTGATGTGTGTCGGTGGCGAGGACGCGGATTTTATCGTCACTGGGCTTGGGCGCATGCCGTCTTCGCGGCTTGGGCGGTCGACGGGCTAAATGGCTAAAACTGCTGAGATGAGTAATGGACCCGGTCGGAGGACTGGGCGTGGGTTTTCCGCGATTCGAGTAATAGCCTTCCAAAATATTCAACTCCTTGGGGGGTCTAGCCGCCTCGTTTCGTTTCACATGTCGCGCATCCGAGATATGACGAAACGTGTCTTCATCGACGCTCGCCAACATGTTTTCACTTTTGGCGGTGGTCATTGATACATGCGATTTCTGCCTCTTTTTCTCCTCGTGAGGTCGTGGTGGCTCATCTGCAGAGGATACTCCGTCTTCTTTTTTCGATTTCGCTAAATGCATGCGATCTCCATCGTTGGTAATATAGGTAATGAAGCTGAGAAACGATTGAAAAGAATCGGCACAGCCTTCCAAAGTAATAATGTTGTTCACCAAATGGATATCAAAATTGGGGGCTCGTATTGCATCGTCGGCTTTGATCTTGACCCGAGTTTCAAGGTGTTTCATTGACAGGACGCAGGATAAACCCAAACTGGACCAGTACTTTCGAGCATCCATGCTCTTGGGTGCTTGATGCTCCATTCCCGCCGTGTCCGAGGCTTTATTCAATTCGGCCACATCATCTATCAGAAGCAGCTCGATATTCTGAACATACGTTTGCACATCAATGATTGGTTGTCCAAGAGTCAACCCCGTAACAACCTAGACCCACGATTCAACAACGCTATCAGAAAAAAACGCCATCAGAACAATGCTTATATACGTACTCGAAAATCGTCTATCACCAGCACGCCCCGTGATGGAATATATAATGGTTTATAATCGATCGATGTATCGAGGACGTGGGCATAGACTTTGATGTATTGAGCGGGCGGGTCAATGAATACCATCTGACAAAAAATACGAAAATGAGGAACGCGTGCCTGCATAGTTACAACAAATGTCCCTTACGTTATCCGGTGCTTTTTGGAATGACACCAGATTGTCGATAAAGCTGGCATCCCCGTTAAATCGATGGCACAGATTGCAAACCACAATACTCGTCATTTTCGTTTGCTTGTTCAGATCGGGATTCGTGATGAGACGCGAAAATAAAGATACCATTGGTGTGTTTCGTTTAACCTTGAGAAGAAAAAAGAATCAGTTACAGTTCCTTCATCAAAAAGGAGAGCTTCAACTTTTTTTTTTTACTTACATTAATAACCTTTGGTATTGTTTTATACAAGAGAGGGACAGCATGGTAACTGTCGGAAATGTCATCCAGTGTAAGTTCGTCAATGTCTAAAGTGGTGATATTTTCGTTCTACGTTTGGGTCAACACATCAATGCACTTTTTACGCACGGTTATGATATAAATGATTACCATGCCCAAATGTTTGATGACCGCAAAATATCGGAATTCTGACAAATGGGCCCGATAGATCGCATCCGTTTCAGAGTCGACAGGATAGCAGAGATCCCACACGGCTACAAATACGTCGTATGAGTATACTGTGTTGTATCACATGTCTTTTTGGCTAATTGTTGTTACCATCCCCGATCACAGCGACCAATGCTAGTAGGCTTGACTCCTGAGCCAGTTGATGTGGACCTAAACGTTCCTGGCTCTGACTAAGAATACTGGATGCCTTCATGGGGTGAATGCCTTCCATCGAATCCAGTCCGTGGTATTCCGAATACGTATCACTGGATGCATCTTGGTAGTTGGAAGGCGAGGGGGGGTTGATCGGTAACCGTGCCAGAAATCGAGGTTGCCACAGCAAAAGATCATTCTGCACAATTTGAACCGTGTCCCATACTTTTTTCTGCAACAGCATCCTTGTCTTTGGGAAATAGCAATTCACCACTACAAGCTGTACCGGTATTAGCCTCTTTCTTCCTTTTTGCCATCAACTGAAATCAAGTGACAAAGCTTGGTGTAATTTACCGAAGTTTCCACGGTTCTTTGCTTGAACATCATGGCCGAGTCGGCTTGATCTTCCATGGGGACATGCAGCTTTTGTTCGCCGTCAAATGCTTCGTTTCGATTCAAATGATCGAATAAATTGGAGGGAATATCGGATCCAGCACCAAAATATCCAGGTCTCGCCGAGGATATCGGATTCAAGCCCGACGATCGCAGCGTGATTTCAAAACTCGGTGATAGCGAGGTCGAAAACGCATTTGATCGAGCCACTTGCTCCGGAGCAATGGTCTTGGCGGTAAACCAACAACGAGTCAACTCATCTGACGACGGTTCACGACTATTAGATGATCTTGGTCACTTGCAAAAGGTCTGGAGGCTGTCTTACCGTCACAGGACTTCATAAATACATTGATACAGTTGATTTCCACATTCACTTTGATGGGTTGTTGTTGAGGTTCGGAATCCAATTGGGTATTTTGGAATCGTTGGTATGGCGAAGCACCCCGTGGCCCGAGTGGTGAACAGTCTTCTCCTGGGGTATCCGGTGCATCGCAGATCGAACTCCACGTGGCCGTTATCTTTTTCAGATCCACACTCAACAAGTCGGCGTGAATACGATCGCTGACGACCGTTTCTCGACTCGTCGCATCACTCATGTCCGGCACATAAAGCAACACACGGATAAATGCACACCGTATGCGAGATTTCTTCCGTTGCCGATGACGTTGCGATGCTAAATCCAAATCTTTGCAAATATTTTGGCCATAGCCATGGTGACTAGATACCCGGTTATTTTTTTTTGTCATGGGCCATTAACAAGGGATATACTTTACCTATTGCTTTCAGGCTTGTCCTCTTGCTTTCGCTTATCGTTGACGTGCATAACAGCGTCAATATAATTTTCCAGTCGATCCAGTATGCGAGGATCCACATGCAATGTGAATGGTTGCAGGTCGGCATTGGTCTCCTGTTCCATCGATGTCGCTAGAGTTGGCACAATTAGCATTCTCCGTCTCATTACCACTCACTCATGATCATTGTTTTTTTACCATGCATAAACCGGTTTGTCTCCTTTGATTGACTGGTTTCCATTCGTATTCGGATTGCTTCCACTCTACTGGTATGGTGGTTTCCGCGAGATAGATGGGGAGCATAGCACGGAAACTCTACATCATCATTGTAATCTTGGCGAATCGATCGATCGAATTCAAGCACGGGGTTGTAGCAGTCGTAACGTGTTTGATAAGAGGAAGGATGGTTCTCTGTAAACGATCGTCCACGCGTGGATGAGTTGGGTCTTTTAATCCATTCATCGAAGCTAATGTCCGATATACGGAAATCAATGACAGATGACAGAGCAGAAACGGAGGAAGATGGGTTCGGATATTTCATGTCGGACGGGGAAGAGCGTGGAGGACGATGAGAGGGAGGTCGAGTTGGAGCGGACGAGGAGGATTCGTTGGTCGGAAACCGTTGGATGCGAACAATCATCTGATGGAGCGCGAGCTTCAAGTGACTGACCGTAGTGGCTGGCGTGGATTCCGTGTTCGTCCACTGACTGTGCGATGAGTCTGGGTCATCGTCATACAAGAAGAAGGACTCGAATTTGGATATTTGGCATTTGAATTTGATGTCAGGGGAAGATGTGCCACGCGGAGGATGAACAGAGCTGGACAAGCTCGATGCGGTGGTTGGCACTTGGGGAGAGGAACGTGCGGGCAGTGAAGTGAAGTCCGGCTTCTTGAAGGTATTAAAAAGGGAATCATGCGAAGGATCGGATGGCAGTGGGTGATAAATTAACTGGTCAAGTTGTTGAGTAAAGTTGTCTCGAGAACCTTCTCGACGCATGGACGGTTGAGTGTTCGATTGACTATCAGTAGCATTGACAGATGATGGCAGAGTATCGGATATGGTATTGAACAGTTCAAGAAGAAAGGCGATTTGACGAGGGGTGGTCACGGTTCGTATATGGCTAATCAACAATTCAATTTGTTTGATAGCCGATCCCGAGGTCGGATCCACAGTGGCAGATGGATAATTGTAAGACGGACGGAGGGTCAACCGAATAAAGTCGTCGGTGCCAAGACTGGCGAAAAGGAGAGCGTCATAAGGTCTGGGAGGGATTTCTGAACAAGTAGTACGAGTGCGAGATGTGGGATGGCTCATGGTGTCAGTGAAGGGTAGAGATGATTGATACAACGAACTATGTCGTTCTTCAGCTTCATAAAACTCGGTTTGTGACAAATCCTCTTCGTCCAGGTGAACCGTGGGGCTCTCGTTGTTGTGACTACCCATAGAATGATAGTCAGGTATGGGGGAAGCGGTTTGCGAATGGCAATGAGATCGAATGGAGATGGTGGGGGAAGAAAATGTGATCACTTTGACAGTTTGGTTAGGTGTGGGCGGTAGAAGGATACTGGATTCCGCGACCGAAGCGGAGGGCGGTGGTGGGGGTGGTGGTTGCGCGGTTGATGAGTGATTCACAAAATCGGGCGTTTCATCAAAATATGCAATCTTTGGAATATGGATATCGAGATAGTAACGGTCTTGCACTGGGGCCATGGTAGGTGAGTGGCGATCAGGTGGCATTAAAGCAGCTGATGTGTGACTGATGCGGACAAGAGTATCCACAACGTCAATCTTGACTTTGGCGAGCATTTTGTCTATCACACGAGTCAACACTTGAAGACCTTCGACGTCCATATCCATAGTGTCCTGAGTATCTTCTTGTTCATGCAGCTGTTGAATGGACTGCCGAAGTTCTTGGTTTTGGTCAGGTTCCATTTCTGTCCTTAAAAAATCATCAGCGAAATGGAGCGAGGATGACATTATAGGCGATTCATCGTCAGCTGCTTGGGCTATAGTTTTATCCACACACACGCACACACAAAAAGTCAGTGTCTGAATATCCGAACGAGTGTGGTGACAAAAAGGTATTGGCTTACTCTTTGGCTTGGGTCTTTTTTTCGTTGGTTGAATCGTCAAATGCAGACCATGCATCTTGAGAGCGATATCTCCGCTCCAAAAATTGGCCCACGGCAAGGATGCGCTTATGCTTGCCACCCGTCCTCCCACCAGTTCAAATGGGGTATCGATTATACACTCATTCAGGGTCTGGGAAAGCGGTCGATTCACAGTTAGTTGGAGGGTCCATGATAGCACTGGCTGATAATGTTTTACCTGTAGATTAAGGTCTAGATCTCGCAATTCGACAGAGCCATTGACGAGTTCAATGTCAAAGTTATCGAGATCGAGTTCATTGGTCAAGAACTGACCAATGGCTTTCCGCAGTAGGAATTTATAAAGTCGTTTTTGAATGTTGGTGGGCAAGGCGAAATTCGTCCAGCCCGAGGATAAGTAATTCCAGGCTTTCATTTCTTTTTCAACCAAAGGTAACTCAAAGCAATATGCAGCGGAAAAAGGCGGTGATTTATTTTGTGGTCCTTTTCTTTTTTTACTTAAGTTCCTTTTTTGGGTGCAGAAAGATTTGTTCATCAGTCGCCCACGCAGTGACTGAGACGATGATTGGTTTGTGCATATGACTCTCCTGACGATAACGGAAGGACCATGTCATTGTTCAGGGCAAAAAACAAAAGATACATGATGCAATCTATCTTAGTGACATTTGCTCGCACTTTTTCTCAAAAATGGCTTGTGAAAACATACTCAATTGCAAAAGTCGCCATTATTCTCGTCCATCATATGCCATATATGGTAAGCATCTCCTATTTTGCATTTTAGCACTTTGCCTGATGACGGTGGCGATTCTTGCTAAAAAAAAAGGCATACGTAACCTTTCTTTCTTTAAAAAACAGGGTTGCTGGTGTAGTGAGTATCTGAACTTATGTGACATTGATTGTAACATGGCTATATTCAGTTCCTTGATTTCCTTAGCTCGAAACAATCATTCTTTTGATATACAGTTGCATTGTCTAATTTTCACACGGCTTGATTCGCGGTCTATATTTGACTAAAGCTACTCTTTTCTTCTTATACACAGAGTTGGGAAGATTGGCAGTTTATCTAGCAATCTGGGTGGGTTACTTGAAGGAATACTTGATTCATTTTTTTCCGATACGACCTTGGTCATTGGATGGGTTTACAAGCATTCGATTGCTAGCAAGACTACTATAAACAGCAATAGGGTATATACCACAACTCATGACAGATGGCCTTTGACTGTGTCATGTATATTATTTAAAAAATTATTTCCAAAAAGAAAACAAGGCTAGCAAAGTGCTCTAGGAGGCATCGAATGAAGGACCAGGTGAAAGAAAGCAGCTTCCACACAGGAGCTTGTTTTGTCCTTGGAGCTGTGATTGGTCAAGGGCCCTGTGGCCAAGAATCGATTTATTTAATCTCCGAACAAGTTTGGGTTGTGACGTGTGTGACGACCAAACAAGTGGGCCTTGCTCGTCCTTTTAAGCATTTTCTTTGCACTGGAGTTTCTGGACTGTGATAGTTTTGACAAGGTAAATGGCCTGCTTTTTGGGGGTTTCTAAAGTGGTTATGGAAAGTACAAGTTTTAATGACTTTGTTCTATCTTTTTCATTTTGGATAATTTTTCTGGCCTTGTTTTTCATTTCTGATTGTTTGCCAAATTGCAGTCTCACGATGGAGCAAAATTTATCATCCCAAGCTTCCGAGGATGAGCAGCGGCGGTTACCTGCCCATTCGGAAGAAAAGTCTCAAGTTATCAAAAAAGAGGAATCGGTCGACGAACAAGAAGCGCCAGAAAATTTGTCTGACCAAGACATGGAGGACGTGAAAGAAGAGCAGGCCAAGGAGGAGTCACAACCTGAAACCCAACCTGACGTTCAATCTGACTCACAACAGCAGCAGCAGCAGCAGCAGCAGCACCAGGAACAGGAACACCCATTGCCCCCCGCCCAGTCCCAATCAGAAGTCAAAAAGGTAGAACAGCCACAAGACCAAGAACCATCCAAAGTCAACGAAAACCAGCAACAACAACAACAGCAGCAGCAGCAGCAGCAGCAGCCACCGAAGGAACAACCACCACCATCGGAAGCATCACCACAAGCCACGTCGACGGACCAGACTCAGACGAATTCCCCTGCTGTTGCCTCACCGGCAGCAGAGAATACCAATACGCACCTTGCTAGTCTTTCAACGAATGCTGCTACCGCGGGCGCCGATCTGAACGGATTAAATCTTACCAGCACCCAGCTTCAACAAATTAATGCGGCTCAGGTTCAGGCCATTGCTCAAGCTGCCGCCGCTGCCATGGCCAACGGTAGCAACTATCATCAGCTTTTTGCAAACTTTGATCCCAACAACGCTGCCGTAGCCGCTGCCGCCGCCGCCGCCAATCAGGCCACCTCTTCCTCTCAACAAGCTGTATCAAACACCAATACTCCTTCATCCTCCACCACACAAATCACAGCGGAAATGTTGAAACGAGAATTGATCAACCAAAAGGTACCCACTGAAAAAAACTCTACTCCTTTCCAAGCGTTTCGCCTATTCATTTCCTTTTTTTTTTTTCTTTGGTTTTCAAGGTACGAGCAGATAACCGCGAACGAAAGAAAAGATGGAGAGAACAAAACGAGGAACGAAGTAAGAATTCGTTTTTATTTTCAGTCACATCATCGTAGACAGTGCGCGACAACGTTTTTTAAACGGGGTATCATGTGTTCTCTTTTCATAGACAAGGACAACGATTTGCGATGCCGTGTGAACAAGCGTGCGCATAAACTTTTTGGCAAGGACGACAGCGAACACAAGCGTCGTTGGATCGAGGAGGAATTCTTAAAGCGGCAATTAAAGCGTAAAGAAAAAGAACGTCGCAAACAAGCAGTGAATGGCGCCATTGGAGCCAACACGGGCGGGGGTCACAGTGACAGTGGATCGAGCAATCTGGATTTAGCCGGTGGACAACCACATCTTGATGCTCAGCAATTGCAAGCATTGCATGAGACAAACTACTTATCCATGCTTTGCAACAATTTGGGCGCTTTATCTCCTACGGCGGCGGCCAAATTACTAAGCAACAGCAATGTTGGCTCGGCAGCGAAAGCGCAGGAAAAATCGCAACAGTTGTCCCTTCAACTTCTGGATTTCTTGCAACAACTTCAACAATATCAACCGCAGCAACAACAAGCGTCCACGGAGAATCCCACTTCCACCGACTACCAACTCCCCACCCAGACTTTCAGTACCTCCTCCTCCCCCAATTCATCTGAAACGTCGACGCCCATGCAGCATGACTCCACAAGACCCGAAGACCGATTGGCCGCGCTACTGAGCTCCAGCATTCATTCCGCCGCCACCGCCGCTGCGTCTGCCAACAACTCGCAGCCGGCCACAAAGCAAGAAGGTGAATCGTCCTCCTCGGCGGTGAAAAAAGATAGCTCACAACAATCTGAAGGGAGCCAGTCACAACAACAGCAACAGCAGCAGCAACGACAGCAACAAGGAAGTGGTGGTGACTACCCCATGGATGCCGTATTAACATTGATGCAACTAAATGCTGGTTGGCGGCAATAGTGGGTGTTTATTCTTTTTTTTTCCTTCATTATCACTTTCTCTTTTTTTTTCTCTCTCCTACCCTTTTTTTTATTTTTATTTCTCTTCCCCTTGAATTTATATCGCCTTTCGGTTGGGTTGAATCGATCGAAAATCGTAAATCAATTAGTTACTAGTGGTTACAATGATATGTTGACAGATGAAAAAGGATGTGTTGTCTTTTAAAAAACCACGGCGGGACGTTGCGTGGTCTTAGAAAAAAAAAGAGAAGAAAAAAAAAAGGGAAAAAATCTGAAAAAAACAATGCCGTCATATAATAAATACTTCTATCATCATATCTTTTTACAGAATAAGGAATGCCGACGATGAATCAATCTGTGGTCTATGTAAGAGTCCGAGAAAGGAGCATTTCATACTTGATCCAACATTTCTCGCATTTTTTTTCCTCTTTGCATCATTCTTTCCCTCTCTTTTTTTTGTTCCCTATGAATATTGATCTTTTGAACCTTGACCTTCTCATCTGCATAGCTGAATATCTTGGCGCCAAGGATATTGTTCGGTTGGCCAGTTGTAGTCGAAAATTACTACCGCTGGGTGGAGTGGATTCCTTGTGGAAGCGACTGTGTCGTACAGATCACGGTATTACCTACAATTGTCCTACACAGACTTACCGACGGCTTTACATCCAATGTACCCGTCATGAATTTGGCCGCGCCGCCTGTCGTCACTTGAGCAGATATCGCTTGGACGATCCATGGCCGGAAATATCGGCTGTGAAAATGGACCGGTGGCAGCACATCACCTGCAAATTTTGTCACGTCTCTGGCATGGAGAATATCTTTGTCTGCGTTGATCATCATTGCCACGCCGTAGGTAAAAAAACAGATTGAAATGCCAACCCATATGCAAAATCCTTCTCATCACCTGACCTACTAGTCTGTGATCGGCATGCTCGCCTCCACTCTCGACAAGGAAGCCATGACGTCTTTGTCAAACTGAATATGGCCGAACTATTCTGTCAGATCTGCGTAGATTGGGTAAGTAGAAATTCCTTTGACTTGTGATTTGCTTTATTCACAGTTTCTTCCATTGTATTTTCATCCAGTTGGGTGGCCTTGACGCCGATCCTGCTGAGCAATATTTCGCTTCGTCCATTTGCCAGCAATGGTCGAAAGCACTCTATTCGACCGAAACAGCCCGCTACATCAATTCTCTGCGGGAAATTCGTCGTTATGAGCGGTATCTTCGTTGGGCAGATACGCCACAGCGTATGATAAAGGACGAAGAAGGATTCCGCTTCGTGACGGCCGATTGGATCGTTCAGTGGGAACTGTTTATCGAAGGATGGCGCACCGCCGCCCCCGAACAAAAGATCGATCATCAACCTTATCGCGTCAAAAATGGATCGATCCGACTTTCTGTGCGATTCAATCCCTACTCTGTTGACACTACGGATGTCGTTATTGTATCGACCAAAACTTGGTCCTATTTAATAGAGAGATATGGCATAGAGGGTCATGCCATTACTGAAGGTAAAATATCTCGTGGTCTCGCAATCACGATGACTAACCAACACTAAATCTATGCGGCACTATTAGATGACCTGGTGCCATCGGAAGCGTATCAGAAATGGAAAGATATCCTTCAACGATGGAAAAACAGAGCCATGGCATCATAGAAATAAATAAAATAAGAAAAAGGAAGTACATTTTATGTATTATTGTCATGGTTTGAATGAATTTAGTGCATGGATCGGGCCCGCTTTTTGGTCTCTACAGCACTGGGCTCAATGACAATAGGTTGTTTTTCCACGTTCATGGCTTTGAGTCGACGAACCGCTATATAACATTTAGAGGTTATCTATGCTTGAACATCTGGATAAACGTTATATGTATTTTTTTACCTCGATCGAGTGCCAATTCAATCATGCACCTTGCCTTGATCAAGGAAATCAAAGGCCAAGTGGATCGTTCTCCATGCATAATCCTGGCGTTGTACGTAAAAAGCATGTGAATATGTTTTCCCATTTTGTTGCTGTGGGGTTCATAAATTACCAGTAAGCGAGCGATGCATGTGTTGGATTGGAAAACAAGATATTGTAATCCTAACGTCAAATCAATGTTATGATCATCTCTCATCGTGTCACAAGCATGGGTTGCATGAATTACCGAAAGTGCTAAATGGGGAACAATATTGACATTGCCCGACATTTTTTGCTCAATGAGTCCCCGGAAAACGCGGGGCAGCAAGTGAAGCTGATTCAACTAGAAAAAAGGGAAAAAAAAGATAACGGTTTAGATAAAGAATCTTTAGACAAGTAAAGACCTCACCATGAATTACCTGGTATAGTCGGTGTTTCAATTCACTAGCAGCGACATACACTAGTTTATTCCACAGCGAGGCATGCTGAAGGTTATCGGCCTTGGAAATAAAAGGGATAATATATGGACTGGCCTGCGAGACGATAAAATGGTTCACATTGAATAATTCCGAGAGTCGGTAAAGTGGTGTCTCACTATCATATTTCGTCAGCCTCGTGTTGGTGATGACAATGGAGCTCTCTTTACCTTTCCGTTGGTGACGCTTCCGACCATTGATTCCACTTGACAGCTGTGAATTTTGATTTGTCAGTTATTTTTATGCGAGGCAGACATTTTCTTTTTAGACGTACCTGATGGATTCCATTTTACAACGTTGCCATTCTTATCCTTGGCCAGCAAATCGCAGCTTTCAAATAATCCCACAGAAGCAGTAGAACAGCATGCAGCACTCCATATCAACTAGTTTGTTTTCCGTCAACTCTCACTAGCTTATCCGTATCGGACGGTTTGACTTACAACATTGGGCGCTGTTAAATGGTTCAGCAATTGAGGGACTTCTTGGGTGCGGCTTGAGGATACACTGATATTGAGAACACGGTTGGATCGTGCGTACGCTTCCTGGAAAATTCAATCCACCGTTGAAATCCAATGCAGTATAAATAATCAACAGTCCCAAAAACTACCTCAAAGGTCAAGTCGCCCACGTTGGCTCGAACGCACTCTTGAAGCACCTTCATATCCATCAAGTAACCTTTTTTAAAACCGAACCATCATCAATTGAACTATACCGATGATATAGAAAAAAAAGCTGGTACTGGCTTACCATGCTTTAAAAATCGTGTAATACGTCTTCTGATGTGCCTGAAATAGATATGTTACCAATAGACGTGGTCGACTTTGCATTAAAGAATTACCCTTGATCTGTCTTTTTGGAAAATGCGGTCAGATTGATCCCATCCGGTTGAAGGACATGCTAAGTAAGACCTGTATCAGTTACGTATGTCTTTGTATTGTCGTAATGAATATACTTCTCACCGGCAATTCATCGTCTGTATGAATGCAGATCAATGCAGCAATCATGGCGCCAATCGCTGTACCACTAATAATACGTGGTAATAAACCTTGTTCATTCAACGCTTTGACCACGCCCAAATGGTACAATGCTAAGAGGCGGCAAAAACACAAGCGTAAAGAGTTCAATGGATGCTCTTCATTTTTCTTTTTTTTGCAAAACATACCAAAAGCGGAGCCGCCTTGAAGAACCAGAGCTGAGCAGCCAAAACCTTGCCGACTGTCACTGAAAAACTTCAACTTCGCTTGCTGATTAAAGCCTCTTTTGCTTTCAATGTATTCAATGAGCTTTACAACTTCGTCCATATACTCTTCCACGATATTCTTGGTTCTACAAGTGTCAACGGTTTTTTAAAAAATTAGATATCGGTGGCGAAGGGCTTGCAGTAACCAAATGATTTACCCATAGTATGAATGAGAGAACAATTTCCTCTCACAAATGCCACCAAAATTTCGGAGCAAGCCGCCTCTCAATAGATAAATGACGCATTCCACGTCGTCGGATGCACGAGCGTTCTGCAGATGCTCAAGCCGCGATGAAATTAACTTGTAGTCGTACAGTCGTGACACAGGTTGCGACTTCCAAAGATCATTTTCTGTGTATTGTGTATTGTATCAATTTTCGTCATGTCATTGTTCATCTCACCCAAAAAAAAAAAAAAAAAAAAAAAAGAATCACGCTTACGTAAAAGACTAGAAACAAAGTTATTACAAACCAATGTGCAAAGCAAGCATATACAACACTTACCTATCAAGTTCTTGAGCTTGGGTACGCCAGGATTCATAATCATCTGCATGTCGCAGTGAGTGAAGCAGCCGATTTTCAGGCTTGTTGTGCTTGATTCTGCGCCATATCCTCTGTAACAGGTCAATTGATGTAGAAGAACTATGCAGTATGCAATCACACAGTCCATATTATTATGGCTTACCATCCATGGTTGTACCAAATAATTGTACAAAAGATAAAAGAGGTTATAAAATGCCGTCAGCAAGGGAGCCACCGCATGTTTCAGAGGATCCTGCAAGGTATCCATGACAGCGTTGGAAAGATCCATTGAATATTGATCCTGTTGTGCTTGGACCTAAAAGCGATGGAAAACTTTTTTTTGAGAGAGAAAAGAGAATCAGAAAAGAGAGATGCACGGAGCTAGAATACAAGATGACTGCAATGAAAATGGGCAGCTGTTATTCAGCACGTGAAAACGAGAAAGAAAAAATGCTAATGTAAGGCGGAGTGTCATTGCTCAACTTGCCATGCCATTAAACCTGGGTGTCATGGGGTCAGCAGATCCAAAAATCAACATGCTTCAGCACATGTATCTTTCACACTAGTTCCTTTAACGTATGTCAAGTCCTTATTACGCCAAGTCTTACAGAAATAAAAATAAAAAAGGGAAAAAAAGGTTCCAAATGAACCAAAATATCATACACCCTTTCTCTTGGGCGATTTATAGCAGAGTTGTCAGCCCATGTGGATTCGGATCACGCTTTGAAAATAGAAAATTTAAATACCCTATTGCGAGGGATCACTGCTGGAAAGGGAAGGTCTTTGTGCAACACAAGCCATTACAGAGCGCCAATTATCTTTCCTTTTCTGCCAGACATCCTTAAGTCGATTATATCGAAGCATGAATGAAAAAAAGACAGATAATTTGATAGCTTGGTGTGATATGAGAAAATTAGATTTTGTTGATGACAAGGAGGATGGGATAGACAGCCAGCCAAGCCACTTTGGACAGGATAAAGGAACATCGTGTGTGGAGTTTCAACCGGTGAGATTCGTTTTAGTGGAATGAATGTTTTGAGAACATCTTATGCCTACTTTCGAATATTCGCTACTCGACCTGGGTCATTGCGAGCTGTATTACCTTGGAAACGATGCATTTACACTTTGCAAGGACAACCGTGGACACCGGCCGAAGACAAGTTACTGAAAGATTACGTGAAACATAATGGACCACGCTGGAAAGCTGCGGTCGAACATTGTCTGCCAGAAAGAACGCCGAATGCGGTTCAAATTCGGTGGAAAGACATGCTGGATCCCAGCATACGCAGAGGACCTCTCGATGAGGAAGAACGGCAACTGTTGCTTCAAGGCGTACAAGAATTGGGTGAAGGCCACTGGGCTGCGATTCGAGACAAATATCTACCCAGACGTTCCTCGCGACAGTTGGCCAATTTATGGCGTCTTTCCCTTAATCCAAAATATTCCCGAGCACCGTTCACGGAACAGGAAGACGAATTGATCCGCCAAGGCGTAGAAAAATACCGTCATCGTTGGGTCAAGATCGCCAACGAGCTGCTGCCAGATCGCAGTCCCCACTGGATTCGCATGCGATATGTTAGGGTCTTGAAACCGTACATCAACGCTGCCCCTTGGACCGACGAAGAACGCAATCTCTTATTGCGTCGCACCTTGATCTATGGTCAAAAATGGAAAACCGTAGCCGAAGGATTACCCGGTCGAACCCCGTTCATGTGTGCTTACATGTGGAAAAACAAGGTCGATCCCGGTTTGAAGAAGGACGTCCACTGGTCACCCGAAGAAACTCGTCGGTTCTGGGAGTTGACGCAACTCTACAGTGGCAACTGGGCTCGCATCGCCGCCGAACTACCTGGTCGCAACGAAACCATGTGCTACAACATGTTTTACGGTCAGGGCGTCAAAGTATTGGATATTCTCTTTCACATTGAGCGTCAACCCAACCAAACCTATGGCGAGTGGAAACGAAGCGTAGCAGAACTGATGATTGCTTGGTTGGATGGAAAAGTCGACATCACCGCCGGCAAGGATAGCAGCTTACAGATTACCTCCAAAGATACCCCGTCCACCGCGGACGCCCCAGCTTCCATCTCCAACCCATCGTCGTCACCTGCGGTCGATGAAAATCCCTCCACAACAACTTCCGATATACCTATTGCCACGTCATCATTGCATACTCAACCCTCGGCTACTCCAAAGATCAAGAGTGGCAGATGGACCCAAGAAGAACCTAACGCAGTACAAAAGTCCCGGGATGAAAGAAATGGCCCAAACGACGAAATTCTAAGAACAACAGGGCAATCTCGCAAAGATACGTTGCCGTCGCGGAATAATGTGAAAAAGGGGGAACGATTTTCCGAGGCCGAGCGAGAATTGCTTCAAGAAGGGGTCGCTATGTTTGGTCACAACTGGATAGCAATTAGCCAGTCCTATCTTCCTGACCGCACGCCGGATCACTGTAGACGAGTGTGGAAACAAAGTTTGTATAAGGCCGGTAAATGGTCCGATCAGGAAGATCGCGAACTTTTGTTTGCTGTGAACCGCGTGCAAGAGAAAGACAATCGAATCTCATGGAGCAAAGTCGCCAGTATGGTGCAAGGACGATCCCCCACGCAGTGTCGCTCACGATGGCGAGTCACCTTGCAACCGGGCCTGAAAACAGGGCCATGGGCATATGAAGAGCAAATCCATCTGTATGAAATCGTCGAAACATTCCGCCTTCGTGCCCACAAAGGGCGTAGTCTCTGGCATGACGTGGCGCGGGAACTGAACACCGGACGATCAAGCCAAGCTTGTCAAATGAAATACAGACAGATGGCGAAACGAACCAGGCCCTATATCTAGCATTTTTTTCATCATGAGTTCAGTGTGTATGACACGAGCCAAACCATTCACACGCATACACACACACACCTGCATACACACACAAGTCAATCAATCATAGAGCAAATCATTCCTTTTCTCATTCACTACCGGCATTATCAATAAAGCGAACATTTTGGGTCGTTTTAAACAGTCAATTTATGAAAAATTTGTCCGTGTGTTGTTTTTACAGGAATAAAAAACAAAATGATTCAATTTACAAATTAGTGTGTGCAATTAGGTTGGTAGGCAACTATGTATGTGAAAAAATAATAAGAAAAAATGACACAGAGATCGTTGACGTGAAAAGAAAACGGTGGAAAAACAAATGGAGGATGAGAGGGAGTGGGATGGAATGAGGATGTTTTCAAGGGCCGACATGGCGTCGGTGATTAGGTTTGCTAGTGCCAGCACTGCTAGAGGCTGTAGTAGAGGAGTCTATGGTGATGTTGCTTGGATCACGACGGTGTCGATGATGCGAAGTGGAAGATTGATGTAAAGAGGGGTGACGTTGAACGGTACGATGCCGCACGATAGGAAGTGGAGGAGTAGGCCCATTGTAATTACGAAGATTGGCGTTCATGCGTTCGGGTATTTTGAGACCAACGTTGCCGTGCAGAGCCATGGATCGACCTTCCATCATATCACCGTGAGCGGAATAATTGGACCCATCCGGCGTATGAGATGCATCAATGATATGTCGCGGTCCGCCTCCGTAAATCATGGGTTCGTCATAAGCTATGGTATCGAGATTGAGGCTGAGACAGGAACTGGCTACGGAGGTCGTCGAATACACCGACGAACGATGGTCGCCAGGTTCACGGCAAGGCAACAGAATGGATTCCGCCGAATACGACCGTCGTCGACGTGCCGGCGCCGGTTCCGTCAAGGACACTGAACGTGCGTGTCTCAATGATCGGTTTTTGTTGATCACTGTGGCTCGCGGTGACCCCGAGTCGATATCCAAAGTGTAAAACCTGGCACCTTCGGAACCATTGGACACGCCTGGGTTGGATGTCTGTGAAGGGCCCGATCGCTGATGTCCACCTGCATACCGAGATCTATGTTCTTTCAGCGAAGGATGCCGACTGCTCGTAGCATACGTATCGTCAAAAGGATCTTCCAAGGCCGGAGACAGTGGATCCGAGAACGGATCTGGATGTTCGGTGGACGGTACGGTACTGATCTTTTGCAGTGGAACCCCCGATCGCATTGTGCTGTAAGTGTCAACGACGGCGGCCACCGACTGAAATCCGCTGGTATTACCCACTTGATGCGAGGGGAACCGTTGATCAACGAGTTTGGAGACAGGCGGCGAAGGCAAGATCTCGGGATCCGTGATACCAGCCGGTTGCGATCGTCTAGACATCATGGTGCTAGCTCTCGATCCGGCAAAGCCAGTGAAGCCAGTAAAATTTGCATCCAGGGCCGCCGCTTCTTCCAGTTCGCGACGGTATGCGCGCTCCGCTTCCAACGTCTCAAACTCACCCAGTCGCAATCGCGACACCATTTCGTCCTCTGTTTTCAGTTTTTGCTCGTCAGGATCACTGACGACTTCAAACTCCTGATCCGTATAGGGCTCCAAAATGGGGTCGTCGATAATACCATGCAATCGGCCGCCGTAACCCTTTTGGGTTGGCCACACATCGTACCATCGTTCGGCATAATCGCTCGACCAAGCCGCGACCAATGGGAACCAAATAGCAAATAGCGGCATGGAGAAAACACAGTACAGAGCAAACCACAGCACATACTTGAACTGACGTCGTGCGATAAAAAACACAAAGTGCAACAACACCAAACACGCAAAGCTGCCTGCAATAATGGTATAGGCCAAGCCGGAACCGATGAAGAATCGAATATACACGTTGTACAGATAGACGATGATGGGCAAGGAAAAAATCATATCGAGCAGTTTTGTGATGGACAATACCCAATACGAAAAGCCAAGTTGACTCGCGACACGTTGCATCTCGATTTGGTTGTGGAAAGTCGCACGCAGATTTCGGCTCATCAACGCTTGAAGTGCGAAAAAATTGGTAGGCAGCGTAGCATAGCCAATCGCTTCAGGTTCGAAACCCAAGCGATGACCGGGATGCGAACGTAAAAGAACAATGCCAAAGTACTGCTCTTCACCGAGTAAAAGCACATTTTTCATGTGCAACGTATCCGGCTGGGGGGTCGTTAATCCGCGCAATACCGTGGGATGAATACAGCACGCGCGTACATCGAGATTCGGGGTCAAGGATAAAATGGATTCCGAACGCGTGCTGATGGTCATGCCATCCATACTGTTATCGTCGTCGTCCACAATAACTCCATCCTCCGCAACTCGACGGCGAGACGACGCGTATTTAATGGAAGAAGGGTCGTCAAACGGATTGATTTCATCGCTCACTTTGGGCCACTTGGATCGCAGCGATTTTGTCGACGTACCAATACTGGTGGGCATACGACTCTGCAAGGGAATCACGGTGTCGGAACTGTCGATCAACGGACTGTCGGCCCACAGCTTGTACATGACAAACCCGCCATTGATGGAGGTGACGCTGCCAAGACACGCTTCATAGGCCAAACCGGAAAAGAAGGTTTGATAAATGGGGAAAATTTGCAACATGGTGACAAAGTTTTTTTCAGGGTTCGCCGGTCGGACATGGCCGCTCACGGCCAGCATGAGCCGATCCCGTTCCAAACGTGACACAAGCCGTTGCACAACATCCGCTTGCAACTGAAGATCGGCATCGGTGACCAGCAAGTATTTGAAAACACGAGGATCAATGCCGAGAATGTTGTAACACTGATTGAACAATTCGTACTCGAGCGGCGTCATTCTATGATGGGCCAGATTCATGCATCGCTCAAGGAAGCCCAGTACCAAGGCCATGGAGTCTCGCTTGCCACGGTTACCGGGAGGTCGAGTCGATGAGTTTCTTTCTCTGACAGCACCGATCTTGACAATCATCATGAACGGTACACGATTACGTCCCGTCTCGTAATAGCCCGCATAGACTTTTGCATAGTTCACTTTGCGACGATCCTGACCCAGCGACAGGTACGCCTGCGGCACGGGCTGTTCCGTGGAACTGTAGCCTAACGCTTCCAAGATGCACAGATACGACTCTTTGGTATCCTGAGGATTTTTGACCACGCCATCACACACGAAAAGGAGGAGCTTCTTGCCGTCGTCATAATTGGTGCGTGCGAGGGTGTCAATGGCTCGTTTGACGGTGTCGGAAGGTTCCGCGTAACAGGGTACCATAAGAATGGTGTGAGGTTGGGCATGTTGACCTAGCGCCGAAGGTTCCGGATCCGATTTGAACAAGGATTTTTGGATGAATTGGATGCGGGATAAATTGGCCAGATTCATCTTGATGAGGAAATAAATGAGGCCGCATCCCATGGTTGCCCACAAGGCTGGATTGATACGGGCACATCCCGTGGAAATATTATCGGGGACGATGCCTTTGAAGAAGAGGGTCTTTAAACATGCTTTGTACAGTTGAGGATCGCCGGAAATGTTGCCTTGGATATAATCGGTGACGTCGTTTCCTAAATTGATAAATAGCAACACACTCAAATCCAAGGGCAGAAATAATCGATCCATGGCAAAGGCACGCGAGTAGGTATCCAAGGAGACC
This sequence comes from Radiomyces spectabilis, assembly GCF_025331425.1. NCBI lineage: Eukaryota > Fungi > Mucoromycota > Mucoromycetes > Mucorales > Radiomycetaceae > Radiomyces > Radiomyces spectabilis. The sequence continues at coordinate 1,187,111 of NW_026251930.1, forward strand.
TTGACAATGTTGGTGGCGGCATCGAGGTAATCGGTGACATCGAGCACATTGCCATCAAGAATGACGTAGGCACGACCTGGACTGCCGCGAGCAGGCATGGTGCTGCAATTATTGGCGACAAAACTAGGCTTGTAGACTATCTTGCCTTTGAGGCCAAACTGCTGGGTTTCGATATTGACATCGTGGGTATAATAGCAAGGCGCACCGGTCTTGTTGCGTTGATCGGGCATGGGACAAGAAACCAATTTACCGTTTTGCGCTACGTAACCTGGATCGTGGGTGAGTTTGTACTGTAGCCAACGGTCGGCTTTGGCGGCGGTGTCCGCATCGGCGATGCAGTGTCGAAGCACAGGATCGTTGTAAGTGTCGTGGGGACTGTCACGATGCAATTTCATAAAATTGGGGAACATGGGCGACAGATCGTAACCGGCATACTGACTGACTTGAGCGGCCATGGCCGACGATGCAGCATGATCGGACCAATTGACGGCCCAGCCATTGATGCCAGCATAGTTGGTATGATTGTAGACTGTATCGTAGGGATAGGTTTTGGCCGGATCACAAAAAAACGTAGACACATATTCAAGCCAAAAGCAAAAGAGGCCGGCAATGGCTAAATAAAGAGTAAACAGAGTAATTTTTTCCCGCCAGGCCTGACGAGCCGCTAAACGAAAAAGAGAATCGCGAATTCACATCGTGAGGAGTTAATAACCTAATGACGAATAGCGCACATTGAATAAACAAGATGTTAGGTTCTTTACCAGAGGTTGTCATGCCGCCCAGAAACCTGAGAAGAACATCTGGAATGATTATGGTGCAAAGCCGGGTAATTGCCACCCACACGATTCGTCGACATGCTGGCTTATGCATTGAAGCGTAATATTGAGAAATCACCTAAAGTATGGCCCAAGCTAGCCAATCCAGTCATGTACAAAAGAGAAAGACAAGGCACGCCACCAAAAAGGGAAAATAAAACTGTACGTAGAGAGGACAATAATAAAAATAAGGATTCAGTAACGATGAACCGGAAAAAAAAAGAGAAAAGAGTACCAAAAAGAGACGAATGGATATAAAACAGGAGAAGGGAGAAGACGGGCTGACCAAGGGAAAGTACTAAGAAAGGGAGAGAGAGAGACAATACTTTTTATGACAAGAGGTTGTAAATGAGTGTAAAATAAAAAAAAAAAAGGTGAAATTCTGCAATCAATGCAGTGAGACGCTAAAAGACACAAAACCTACAGCCTGGAATTTCTTCAATTACATCGAAATTTTTTCCTTTTCTGACATTTCAATCATGATGGTTCAAAGTTGGTTTTGCACTTAGCGGCGTTGCAATATTTATCCAATCATAGTTAATTGGTGCTATAACTCAGTTTTCCCCGGTTCACCCTGTGGCCTCAACACAAATGAATTTTATCAAGTGTGGGCGGCTGATACGCTAATGAAATTATTATTGTATGGGTATACATCTTTCTTTTTCATTGAATATCTGCAATACATCTTCATTTCTCATTGCCCCGAGTTCAATCGAGCACTGGATGTCCCTTTGGGTTGTGTCATGGAAAGTATGATCAAAAGATATGTAGAATGATGTTTAGACAGTTTGTCAAGCAGTCGGTCGGTCGGCCAACAGTGATGACTGTATGCATAAAGTCGCAAGGCCAGACAGCAAAATACAACCCACAGAATACACTAGGATGTATCTCTCTTTTTTTTTTTTTGTGAGCCTCAACATGGGGTGGTTGATAGCCTCTCTGTATGTTATTTCTCTTTACAATGTGGTCAGATTAAAGTTCATCATATATACAAACCCGAGTCACAGCTGTCTACAGGGTTGTTAGCTGTATTGCATGAGAAAGACAACTGCCTTGTAAATATCCAGGAATTCGGCAACAGTACTTCACGGTTTACGTGTGCTATTTAAACCATTCATGATGTTCCGTCGGCCCAAAGATTCTCAATTTTAGCTTGTGCTTATAATTTTACTGATTTCAAATTGTCAATGAAGGTATTGGGTTCGATATGATCAGGATACCATTGTTCTGAGATGAACAATAAATGCCAAACAACCATCTCCGCTCCGATTCTGAGGTGTGACACCTGAGTTTAAACAAGGATGGTGGTACGCATAAACGTTTGTGCACTGGGTTTTCTGTAAAAAATATGCCAACCATCAGATAACCGTTGCCTTTTGTTCCGTTGCCGTAACGCATGTTTCAGTGCAGTAGAGAATTCAACGGCGTTCAAATTAAATAAAGATGAAGGGATACAGCTGTTTATGTACTCAAAAATATGATCTGTACTGAAATAACCAATGATAAATAAATAATGATGTATAAAAAAATCGCATTGGCTTTGGTTGATATATATACGATATATGTGTAATATATATATATAAGTGATAAAGATATATAAAAAAGATGCCATGAAGATAAAGAAAATCAAAGGAAAGGCAAGGGAGAGGGGAAGGTGAGATAAAGAATATTTTTGTTTGTTCCTTTTTTTCAAAAGCAATCAAAAAGGGGAAGAGGGCATACAATAAAAAATGGTGCGCAAACTAAAACAGGGTCATTTTCAACACTGCTGGAAAAAAGGGAATGCATAAATTGAATTCACCTTCAAAGACTGATTTTGCAGACGGATCTCATTCAAGAGTTTGCCGAGAAAACCAAGGATCGGGAGTGGAAAAAAGCAAGCGACAAAAAAAAGGGAAGACCACACAGAATGAAATGGTGGGGGGAAAGAGGAAAAAGGGGGAATAAGAAAAAAATATCATATAAAAAAATACTGAATTGCAGCATTTTGAGAGAGAATGAACGAATCAACGATAGAATGACAATGAAAAACAAAATAAAACAAAAAAGGCACTGCCTGATGATAAATAACGAACACAGTAAAGAAAAAAAAAAAAAGAGAATAGTAAACAGGAGGCAGACAGCGGAGTCGAAGCGGGGCGGGAAGTGTCAGGAAAACAAGGTGAACAAGAATAAGCAAAAAAAAAAAAAAAAAAAAAGGGATACACGACTTTGGTCGGAGATCAAGGCAATAGGAATATTTTTTCTTCTTTTGTAGGAGGGCTTTTTTTTGGATTTCCTTCCAAGGATAGATGGACTTGAAATACATCATTCGATTTTTTTTTTTGGATAGCTTTTTTTTTCTTTTTTTGGTGGTGGTGGTGATGGTGATGGTTGTTTTCGTTTAACGTCGGGAACGTTTGGTCTGACGAACGTAACTAACGGCATAACCACGATGAAACTCGTCGTAATCGGATTTGCGTTTGCCATAAGTTTCTTGCACGGGCATAGAGTAACGGGAAGGATAATGCGTCGCGTGTTGATGAGGATCATAATGAACGGTGGGCGAAGCAATCTTCCATGTGAAAGCAGATGTACTGTGATTCACACGTACAGGAGACACCAAGGTAGGCGTTTGCATTGGAGAGGAGTTACTGGAACTGGGCAGCGACAGGGATAACACGGGTGGGATGTGTGTATTGGGAGAACAGGTACCGCATGTCGAATTCATGGAGTAAGGTGAACATGACAGTGGCGGAGACAGTTGCATCAAGACGGAACGTCGGTCATCATAACCCGTCGATCGTGTACGGTGACCATCCTGTTCCGTCGTCACCGATGAGGTGGAAGACGGATGATGATGAGGATGATGATGATATGGATGATGGTGTTTTGGCTGGGAGAGGTGGTGGTGATGGTGACCAGCCGAATGAGAATGATGGGGATGGTGAGAATGTGGGTGATGATGTTGATGATGGTAAACCTTTTGTCGAGGAAGGAACGAGGTGGGCGAAAGCACCAATGTCCATCCTGGACGAGATCGTGGCGAGGATGAACAAGGTGATGTGGGAGTCACATTGGCTGTCGCCGAGGTCGAAGATGGAGCAGTAGACGTACCGAAGGGTAAGCATGATAAATCATGCAAGGGCACTGGTTGGTTTTGTGTTCGGGCTTCGACATGCACGTGCAGTAAATGATGCCATTGTTCAAACGTGGACTGTGCAATGTACAAGCGATAATCGATGAGTTGCAAAAAAATCCGCTCCGCGGCATTGATCTCCGCAACCGGTAAGCCTGCAATTTTCGCCCATGCTGAGTTGCGATACGTTTTATCTTGTACAAACTTTGAAGCAACCACGAGGCTGGCAAGGAACATCCGTCGACCGCAGCTGATGTAAGCATCTTCCCACTGTCCCTGGCGATCGTCTTTGGTTTGATTGTATTCCTGATGATGGAGATGCGCGACAATGGCCGGTTGGGCTCGGATCAGGTAAAATAACGCTGTCTGCAATGTCGAATACGTCGTTCGTGATCGTTTCAATACTTCTTGGATAAACGTTCGCAAAGGCACTACCGCCGTTCGTGTACATTGTAAATTGGTTGAATACCAAATACTTTCCACAGCAAGCGCGTTCGTGTCTAATATCATAAAACAAGCAAAAACAAAACAAAAAAAAATTAAGCTCTGTTTTTTCTCTCTTCTTTTTTTTTTCTTTCATGACAATGATGAATAGAAATAATGAAAAAAACAAAACCACTTGATCCCAAAAATCCTTTCTTCATTCTTCTTGTCATGACAACAATGAAAAAAAAAAGTAGAAAGAATGAAAAAAGAAGAAAAAAAAGAATAGGTTGGAATGGTCCCTCCCCTTCGTATCCTACAACTCCCCACAACATCCACACACCCACATTACGCGCGCGCGCTTTTTTCTCGTTTTTCTCCCTCTGTTTCTTTTTACGACTTTTCTCCTCCTCACCTCCTCATCTATCCCTTTCCTTTCCAAGTATTGAGCTTTGGCTAGTTTTTTTTTTCTTTCTTTGTCCCTTACCTACTAATGCTTCGACATACGCATAACGATTGGTGAGCGGAGACACTCGGCCAACCGCAGTCACGGTGGGTAATCCAGCGGAGGATTGAGGGGTACTGGCATAAGAGGGTAATAAACGACGCTGAGCTGAAAGCATGTTTCGGAGTGCACACATTTCAGGATCGGGATGCATTGTGAAATTGTCGGAATGGAGCATGGAGTGTGTAGACGATGAACTCGACACCGAGTATCTAGCTCTGCTAGGTAACGGGTTCAAGCCTGTCGATGGAACTTGTTCATAACGATTCGTCAAGGAAGCCGGTGGTGCAGAAAGAGTGTGGTAGGGTTTGGCTGCGAGCAACGAAGTCGTCATGATAGAAAATTTTCAATTATAAGTTGTTGTTACGGATGATCCTTTTTTTTTCTTGTCTGGTCGGAAAGAAGGGAGGAAGAAGAAGTAAAAAAGGAAGAGGATAGAAAACAAACGAAAAAGAAAACAAAAAAAATGAGAGAAGAAACAAAAGCAAGAAAAGAGAAGAAAAAAAAAGGCGAAGAGAGAAGGAAGAAAAAAAGAGAGTTTGCCCTAATAAGCAAGAAAAGAAGGGGGTGATGGGTGGGGAGCAACCACGAAAAAAAAAAAAGAAGCAAAAAACGAGGGGTATGTCTGTGGAAGGGATTAGGGGGGAGAGAACAGCCTAAGCTTGTCCACAAGTTGCGTGGAAGAAAGAATAAGAGGTAACCCAGTTGGGGAAAGGGATGTAGAACAATAAGCCATAGGGTGATCGGAGCCGAAGATCCAAAAAGGAATCACTATCAATCCTTACAGTCTGGACCAGTCAATTGATAAGGGGAATCCCAAAAAAAAAAATAGAGTCCTGCGGGCTATATGCGGCATCACCACTTGTGCTCATTTTCACCAAAAAAATAAAAAACTCGTGGTGGCAAAAAATAAAAGAAAAATACAAAGTCAGCCTACCTCTCCACTCGAGATGGCCCTTAAAATGGTAATCACCCAGGTTTTTGTTTTGTTTTGTCACGTCATCTCAACGATATTGTATTATCCTTCAAATTTCTAATAGGGTCGATCACGTCTGTCATATCTATCTTTTCTGTACGAACTTTCATCACGACCACCGCCCGAGTAACGTCCGTAATCATCTCGACCATTGCCTCGAGGACGTCCTCCTCTTCCACTGGATCGATCATCATCACGGTCGCGGCCACCGCCACCGCCACGATAACTTCCACCGCGACCATAACCGCCGCCTCCTCCTCCTCCACTTCGGCTGTAGCCACCGCCACTGCCGCCACCAGCTGATTCCGGTCGTCGAGCTTGGCATTTGAAACACTCGTTTCGTCGTGCAAAATTATTGGCACCACAGCTACACAATCGATAGATGATCAATTTAATTTTCTTTTTTTGAGATTAGTCACAAGCATTCTCACTTACCCTTCACAAGTCCAATCGCCTTCTTTGGGAGTACCATAGCCTCCTCCCCCACCGCTGCTGCTACCACCACGTCCGCCACGGTAACCACCACTGCTGCTGTTGCCGCCACCGCCGCCGGTACGTCCGCCATATCTTCCACCACCGCCAGCTGGTGTAAGCATGTGTTAAGAATAAGGTTTAGTAATTTCTCAATTTTTTTAAACTTTTTTTTTTTACTTTGCAAACTTACGAGGCATGGCCATTTTTCTTTCTGCTTTGCTCACTTGGATAACGTTTCCCATAAATTCCTTGCCTACAAACAGAAATAAAGTAAATCAGCATGATCACGGAACGCCACAAAAAAAAGAAAAAAGTCTTAAAAGAAAACAAAGCAGCATCGCCCATCTGTACAAAAAATACGCCGATATTTCCACTTACCACCAAACCAGTCAATAGCAGCATCGGCCGAGGGTGGATCATCATACGTCAATGTAGCTATATCGAAAAAAAAAAGAACAATTGAGAATCATCCATTTCCCAATGATTTGGTGGTGGACTACTTTACCATCGCCTTTGGGTAAATTCGTGGCCTTATCAACATAAATCCAAACTGAATAGGACAAGAGGACAAATAGAATTGAGGGTGAGTCCGAAAATAATCATGTGTCGTGTCAGTCCACTCGTCAGTCAGCAGCAAAGAACACAAAGGGAAAAAATGATTGAATCCTACTTTTGGGCTTTCTTGTCTTCTTATCAATCTTTATCAAGCCGATGGAACCAAAATGGGCAGCCAATTTTTCTTCCGTGACATCTTGCGGCAAGTTCGTGATGTAAACTGTATCTTCCATGCGATGAATACTCTCACCTAAAAAAAAAAAAAAAAACTTGCTTTTTTAGTTCATCCTTTCTTATCATGACATGAAGATAACAAGGCAGAGGACAGAAAGAAAGAAAAATGAAAAAACGGACCTTCGGCGTCGTGAGAACGTCCTCCTCCGTAGCGCGATCTCTCCGACCGATCTTGGCCAGAGTATCGTTGGCTTCTATCACTGCTACCGTAACTTCCTTGATAACCGGTATTGTCACCATAACCGCTTTGGTCATGATAACTGTCGCCGGCCGCGCCTTGAGAGTAGTATGATGCATCGGCTCCCTGGTCATATGATCGAGCAGACGTGTGCCCTTCATCTGCTCACAAACATAAGCTGGCCCGTAGCCAAATGCTGGTTTAATCAAATTTACATTGCTGGTATCCACTATTCCACGACTGATCGTCTCCTCTCGAATCGGACATGATGGTTCTTTTTCGTTTTTCGCTTTGCAAAAAGGGGAGTTGAATAAGAATAAAGAGGAGGACACGTCCACCAAATTTTCTGTTGTTCTGCTCAGAAAAACGTGACCATCAAATTTCTGACACAGCGCGACCCCAACTCCGGTGGGGCATCATCGCATGGATCGTGCAACAATTCTTTCCACCCATCATCCGATACACTCGACTTCTTCCCAAACGCATCCTTGTCCAAAAGATACAGGATGGGAATGAATTACGGAGAGACTGCATAATATAAAAAGATACAGCATCCGCAAGTTGGCCGGTAGCTTCAGTGACGGCTGTTCGTCCGTCATTGCCAAAAGAAAAAATGGTGCATACAGCACGACCATCATCACACTTCTATCCAGCTCTTGATAAAAGCGTGATTTCCAGAGATCCTGAAATGGCTGACAAGAGAGGTCTTTTGAGATTGAGATTGATATTATGCAATTATCTGAATTTGAGACGACTGATGGCATGGATACGCCGAGTGAATCATAAAAAAAAGAAAAGGTCATGAACTTTCGCAAGATGCTATTGTGCCAGACACCGCTTGCTTGAGTAAATCGTGGTATAGCAGAAAATACGGTCTTTTGTTTTTTGTTATTGCCATTACGGTGTCGCTGCGGAAGGATTATGGGCTCGCATGAACGAAAACTTATGAGCGGGAGCTGATAGAAATTGGATAGTCACAATGGGCTGCTTAATTGGTGCTCCACGGCTTTGATTTGTTTGACTTGAGAAGATTATTATCACGGACGACGCGATTCCCGTAAAGGACCATGCCCCATTCATGTTCGGCAGACCAACTCCAATCGCTTACGTCCACCATTCAACAGTTTCCATTTCCATTTAAACAAGCTTCCTTGAATGACGATCTTCGAACTATATTGTTTGATATTCAGCGATTGAAACTGTCTTTGACAGACAATGGCAAGAACGTTATCATGGTACCCCTAGTCTTTGTCGTTGTATCTTGTTCAAAGTAGCCACATGGCCTAATCTCGTACTCGATAGTGGATCTACAATACCTTGCAAGCACGAATGCCGGAACATGGTATGCTGAACATAGTGCCCCTTGAAATACGGCGATAAACTGCAGTTGCCTTTTTCGTATTAAACATATCATTTAATTGCTTCACACAGCCAATCAGTCCAGTCAACAGATGGATCAATGGATTGCCACGGTATCCGAAGATGCCATTAATCAGGTCCTGCTTCGCGTATTGATTGATTGTGTTGCTTTTCATGAATCAATTGAGGAAAGGTACGTCGTGCAACTCTATCCGTAACCAAGACGTACTTATTCATGCTGATGCTCTTAGTGATTTGGATCTGTTATTCACTGCAAGTATACTCATTTTTTGATCTGGATCGTGTTCTAGTTGTTGGGATGGGTTGACATCATGATGACATTGTTTTTTCCTTTTTTTTTTCTTTTTTGCACCAAATTAGCTTGGCAAGGAGTCTGTGCATACGAGCAGGAGCATGGTTTGGTTATTGGGCTTCATTGGAGACGTCTTGCCACAATGGGTTTTTCCCCGTATGCACGAATTCTTGATCCTGGGTTTTTCTAAATATGGAAACCCTTTCATGGACACAGTTCAGTAAGTGGCTTCAGTTCAGTCAACTGATCAAGGAGAAGGCACCGCTAAACAAAAACGAAAAAAAAAAAAAATGGTAGACCGACCGATGTCACCGAGGATCAACGTCAACTTCAAATGTTTGCATGCCAACTGTCCGATTATCTGTCGGAAAAAAAACCCAAGTTGTTAAAAGAGTCCGTGATGGATGTATTGAACGACTATTTCACCGATATTCAGAAGGAGTCCCATCCTTCTGATCATATGCTTGTGAAACATCAATATCGTTTGAGTTACCTGTTCTCATTATCACAAATTACGCCTACATTGGCCAATGGTATGTGTACTACTGAAGCGCTGGCGACCATTTGGCGTTTCTGATTCCCTGTTTTGAGATTTTCTTATGACTTGGTTCTAACCGGTCCGTTCCGTTGGCCATTGGGTATATATTTTTTTTCTTTCAAAGCATGCTGGTCGGATATCTTTCATCGACTTGTGCATCACGATGCCACTGGAGACATGCTGGTGTATGAACGCCGTACACGATTCTCCCAAGTGTTTTTACCGCGGGGGTAAATGCTAACGACACAACCATATCCCGATTGTTTTTTTTTTTACTAACTGTAATGATTGCATAGTGTCGTCAATGTGATTGATGTGCTACCTAATTGGGTAAGCGGTGTGGCGCTGAATCCTCAGGGGCTCATTATTGAGCATGCTTTCGATGTGGCTATCTTTATGGATACATTGGCTCACGACACCAGGCTGAATATGGGCTTTCTGATTCCGGTAAGCAACTCATCGGTGCACCCTTTAATTTTTTTGGTATTATTAACTCTGGGCGGATAACAGACCGGCGAATCCACGATTTTGGAGCTACTTCGTGCTTCTTTTGAGGGATTGGATTTGAAACCTTCTTCTATCGATGTCGTCAGCTGGACAGTGGAGCTGCTGAGCGCCAGCACATTCACACGTGGCATCGATAATCTGAAAATCCCCCTTTTTTTGCTGCAGCTGGCCGTGAGGAAATGTGAAACACAAGAAGCGGCTACGGATATTCTCGTGAACCTTATCACTCGCATTGATCGACCTACCGACGAAGCTTGTCCTGCCGACGTGGGAACGCGTTACCTTGTGATTCATCTTGCAGCCTCAGCCCATGCAAAGTATCCAGGTATCTTTACGTACGTAAACTGATATAGAAAAAACAATGGCAGTCGATGTGATTTGCTATGTCGAGTAGGGGCACTGATGGACGGATTTTATCTATGATTGAGTAGTGTCGTGTTGGAAAAGATTTTCTCAAAAACAATTGCAATGCATATTGCTGACAGTGAAGGATCTATCAATGTGGAAAAGATCCTGGGCAACCTGGCCATGCTTTTCGAGGCACCGGTGCAATCGGACGATCAGCACAATACGCAACTGATTTTTGACGCGTTCAAGGATTACATTGCACATTATTGGCGGCAAGTGTTGCTTTTATTTCTGAACCATCCCTCCATGGAATGTCGCACCTTGGGCTTTCGCGTGCTGTCCAATTCGCGATTCTGGGAACAGGAGACGCCCATCCATGGGGCGGACCCTGTGACAATATCGAAATCCATTCTGGACGCCTGGTTCCGTCATATGAAACATCGTTACCTGCACATTGGCGAACGGGACGAGACGCATCTATTGGACGAATTACAACGACTAAGTACGCTGGGAATCTACATGGGCACTTTGAGAGCAAAAACACTGATGCGTATATTTTTGATAGTCCAACGCTTCTGTGAGCAGCCTCCGTTAGCCAAGGTCATGCTGTGTATGACCATGGATCGCATTCTCGATGGCGGGCTGGAAATCTTTCCAAAAGTGGATGTGAATGCGCTGCAGCAAGATAAAATGAGTCTCATGGACAAAATACACAATACACAGCGGCCGCTGTATGTAGGAAAAAGTGCCCGACCACCCCAGTTCGTCGGTATCGTCGGTTTACCTGACGATGAAAGGTAAAATCAAATGATCTTGGTTATTTTCTGCTCAGTCACTCAAATACCAGGACAGAGATATACGAGACGATATCTACATTGACAACATTGAACGTACCGCCAGTTTATTTTATCCTCGCGAATCCAATGGTCAGAAAAATGGTAAGTACATTGCAAAGATCATCCGCTGACAGAATATTCAAATATCTTGAATTACTTTCGTCATCACAGGCCCTACCCAAACGACGAGTCCTTTCTTGATCCATTTATTATCAAAATGGCCTTCTTCTGCTGTGACCATGGAAGCCTATGATGATGCTCTTCCTCGAAACATTCCATCCAACAGGTACTACTGCGTATCAATTTGTAAATCTGCATGGAGGCACCATATTCACCTCTTCTTTTCTCTTTCCATTTTTTTTTTTTTTTTTTTTTGCCGACGACGAATGATAGTGACATTCTGATTGGCAATGCTTTCAAGGATCATCCTGCTCTGTTTCTCATTATTGAAAAATGTCAATTTTCCGCCCAATTTCCCATTTACGATCTCCTGCGCAGTATCCTTGTCTATTTTATCGCCTTTTGGCACATGAAAGAAGTCGCTGAAGCGGCTAGTGCTTTACAATTTGCCACCCAACTCGAAGAAACCACTCGCTTAATTTTATTAATGGTAAGCACCGAGGACCAAGAGTCAGCGATGAATGATACTGATATGAGTTAATTTAAGGGATTACCGCATCCATTGTCATCGATCTATCATCTTTTCCCGTACATGTCTGGCAAGGATCTTGGTGAGTTATTGTACAAGTCAATATGGCCCTTTGTTCGCTGTCAATCGGCTTCACAGGAAATTCCGGGACTGGCAGCTCCTGGCGCTCCGGCCCCTAATCAAGATATCATTGATAAATGTCTTGTTGCTATGACAACCATCTATCAGCGACGGCTGGCACACCTGGCCAAAGTGCCTGCCTGGTATACCATGCTCCAACAAGTGGGCAAAGAACTGCAAATACCGGACCCATGATCTTCCAGCCACCGCATCACATTACAAATAAATAAATCTTTGGGAAATTAGCGATTTGTAAATCACATGATCTACACTAAGTTATCAGGACCTGTTTAACCGTTTTTATTTTTTATTTTTCAACCATGACTCGCTGCCCACTTTCACGGTAATAGGCGAAACAATCGGCAGCAAGATGCCGTTTGCGCCAGTTGTGGTCAAACAGAGCATCGTTGTCGTCCAAATAAAATGTGGGTAGAGCTTCTTTTTGAAGAAAGGTGGTGGATGATGTCGATCTGGGTGTTCTGTAGCATTATTTAATTTTGGTTTTCTGTCAGTTATACTGTATATGTCCTTTCATTCTCTTTCAATTTTCAATGAATCGAATACATAAGCAGACGTGCTTCGATCTATGAATTCATGCATCAGTGGTATGGCTATCATTTAATCGATGGGAAATTCACATATTTTTGTCTTCCATTTTTTCTTTGTCTCTGATTTACCTCTCTCTAGAGTAAGGCTTTCCCATGTAGCTGATCTGACGATATTGCTCATCATTCATGCATCGGTAGGTGACTATTATTTCATCCATGGGAAATCCACATATATTTTGTCTTCGTTTTTTTCTTTTTTCTGTTTACCTAAACAACTCTCACTATCATAGCATCCCCTCGCATTCATCATCCATCATCCAGACTATGGTTTACCCGCGTGTATCTGTAACCGGTCAAGTCGATTAAATATCAAAAAGGTACCTTTTGTGGGATG